>NC_132794.1:622187-1234375 GCF_048418805.1 Vulpes vulpes
ACCTGGTGGTCAAGGCGTGCGGGGAAAGTCCCCTGGGATTGACTGGACAGCAGATGGCCGCAGGTTGTATCCCCTACACAGGCCTGGTAGGACTTTGGGGTTCTGACGACGATTCCACGCTTAGAAGTACTGCTCTGTCCCCCCCTGTCTATGCAGCAGGCCCAGGCTGGGTGCAGGCAGCCCTGCTGGGACCAAGAGGTTCTGGAAGTTTCCCTGAGGGAAAAGGCTCCCTGCGGAGGGCCCTTCGGGCCTGGCCGGGACACTGCCTCGTTCTGTGCAGGGTCTGTCCCCGTTCACCGCTCCAGGCGGTACCAACGGCTTCATGGGACAGCAGCTTGACGCTTCCCAAGGAGTGTGTCGCGGCCAGATGCTGCGGACGCAGCTCCAGAAGCCCCCGTCGCCCTCAGCTGTGGAGGGAGAGGCCGGGGAGCTGACGACACCTTCCCCAGGTGACCTCTGCTGCGGCGGGCAGGCCCCGGGGTGGGGGCCCGTGTCCTCCGTCTGCAGGGCGACCCCCGCACACAGCCCGCCAGTCCTGGTGCCGCCGCGGCCTCCGCACGGTGCCGGTTCCGTCGGACTCACCAGCTGAGGCCCGCCAGGTGCCCTCCGGGCTCGGGCAGCGGGCAGGGGTCCCCCGCGGGACGACAGGGCCGCCCAGATGTGGCTGGCTCCCGTCTGGGCCTCCGGACCCTCCGCTTGTCGGCCGCGGGTCTGTTGCCCTTGATCTGCTGGTGCCCCGGAGCTGCCGGCGGCCGGTCCTCTGGCTCCTCATCGGGCCCGACCCGGACCCTCCCCTGGAGAGCTAGGCCCCCCTCCCCGCGTGTCCCCCCTCAGTGGTGGTGCTGGCCCCGCCCCGTGTGTCCCCTGGGGCCAGTCTCGGTGGTGCTGCAGCCATGGGGGGGTCTCCAGGGCCCGGAGGTCAGAGGCGGGTGGGGGGTGCCCAGGCCACCTCCCTGGCCAGGCGTCCCCAGGCTTCGCCCCGCTGCTGTCCCGGCCCAGGGCCCACAGAGGTTGGTGTGGACACTCCCCGCAGCCTGGGGGCTCCTCGGTCCTGTGTCCAGGGACGAAGCCCAGCCAAGGTCGTGAGACCCCGAGCTCTGCTGCGCGACCCAGCTTGTGCAGAGGCGGCCATCGGGTGCGCGGGGTGGCCTGTGCTGGGAGCCTGGCGGTGACCGGGGGACAGGCATGGGGGCCGCGGGCGAAGAGCCCCAGCCCCGGGCGGTGCCGCACCCCGGGATCCTTCCCTGCCCGCCTGGTCTCAGGCCTCGGGGGCGCCTTCTGAGCCGAGGGGCCCTCCGGGGCTTTCTCACGCTCCGTGGGTCTTGTGGGACCGCCCTGGACGCCGGAGCTGTGCTCTGTGGCCTCAGAAATGCACTTGGGAGACGCCTGTTTTCCTCTGCTCCCCCATGGGGCTCCCCCCTCCACCCCAGCTGCCCTCCTCTTCCTCCAGGGACATGAGAATGTACAAAACCCTCAGTCCTGGGGCACCGGGGGGCTCAGCCAGCTGAGCGGCCGCCTCCAGCTCAGGTCATGACCCGGGGGTCCTGGGATCGAGTCCGCTGGAGCCCACTGCACCCCCGCCCCGCGGGAGTCCGCTTCTCCCCCTCACCTCCCCGCCCCGCTCGAGCTCCATCTGTGGTCTGTCTCTCAAATAAGCAAACAAAATCTTTTAATCGCCCCCAGCCTCAGGCAGTACGTGGGAGTCAGCGTGTCACGGTGCGTGTTCCCACTGGTGATGGAGAGCGGGCGTTTGTTTTTTCAAGCCAAAGCTACGTCGTCGTCGTTAGCTTCAGTAATCCCTCCAGGTCCCTCCGGGTCCCTCTGGGTCCCTCCGGTCCCTCCGGTCCCTCCGGGTCTTGGGCCGAGCGCTTACACGACGCTGGCGCTGGAGAGCTTGTCCTCATCCCCGGGGAGCCGCGCCAGGGCCTGCAGGGGCCACGTGCTGCGGGTGGGGGAGTGCGCCGGGCGGGAGGGGCTGCGGCCAGCGACGGCGGTGCTCCCGGGGCGTCCGCTTCCTGTGGCACCGGGCTGTGGGCAGACGGTGGCTCCGGGTAAAGCGGAGACGGGCTGAGAGCTCTGTGCCCTGGCGTCGTGCCTGCCAAGCCCCCCTTACGCACCCGACCTGGGGACAGTCTTAAGGCGCGGGGGTCCTGGGGTCACGGCCTGGGGGGAGCTCTCCGGGAGGGGTCCTCGCCCCTCTGTCCCCTCCAAGCGTATGTAAACCTCATGAAGCTCGTTTACAAAATGTTTCCTTATATTTATGCCTCCTTCAAAGCTCCTCTTTTCTTTCTTTTTTTTTTTTTTTTTTATTTATTTATGATAGTCACAGAGAGAGAGAGAGGCAGAGACACAGGCGGAGGGAGAAGCAGGCTCCATGCAGGGAGCCCGACGTGGGATTCGATCCCGGGTCTCCAGGATCGCGCCCTGGGCCAAAGGCAGGCGCCAAACCACTGCGCCACCCAGGGATCCAAAGCTCCTCTTTTCGAACCGTGCCTCCCTGCATCCAAGCGGCCACCAGTATGCCACTCGCCTCCGGCCCCTGCTGGCCCAGGAAGGCCCCACCGACCGACGCCCCCGGGGCTGCCCGGCCTGGGCGTGACAACCCCGGGGAGCCCCACCCCAGGGCTTCTCGGGGCTCTGCTCCGGGAGGCGGGGCCATCGCACCCCCCGAGTCCCAGCCGAACCTTCCCTACGTGCGTCTTCCTGAGCAGAGGCCACGGGCTTCTCTGGGTTCTCGAGGCTGCGTGTCGTTTCGGAAGCATCGGACATTTGCAACCCACTGGGTCACAACACGCACAGAAATCACCCTGTGGGATGTTTCCGTGGTGATTTAGGAGGTGCAGAGGGGTCCTCCTCCCCGTCACTGTGTCCCCTGCCACGGCCCCTGCTCCATTACCTGTTTGTGAACCGCCCACACCTGATGGGTTCAACCAGAGCCGTCTCATTTGCTCCTTCTTGGTGGGTTGACACTTCAGGTGGAGCTTAGCCCAGCGGTTCACCCGACGGTTCCGCCTGAGTTCACCCAGGTGGCAGCGGTTGGCGGGAGGCTTGCAGGACAAAGGATGGCGTTGCCTACAGGCCCCTCAGGGCTGGCGATCGGTTGGGGCCTTGCCGTGGCCGCTGGAAGGGGAAGCCGGTCCCCTCACGTGGTGGCAGGATGGCAGCACAATGAGAGCGGAAGCTCGCAGACCCTTGAGATCTGGGCTCAGGGGTGATACCACGCTGGCCAGTTTGTTGGCCAAAACAAGACAGAAGGTCAACCAGGACTCCGGGGGTGGAGACGTGGACTCCAGCTCTTGATGGGAAAAGCTGCGGGGACGGTCTGTGCCACCGGCTCCACCACCACCACCGTCTCCCAGCTTCACCCCTACCCGGGCAGCTCGGACCAGTGCAGGGGCTAGGATCCTGGAGGGACTGAGTGTGTCCCCGGGGGTCCTGCTGCGCGGGCGGAGGTACAGGGCGTATTGATGGTCGAACGGCGGTCTCGTAAAGGCTGTAAGGCTCGTCACCGTGCTGCTCGCTCGCACTCCAGACCCTTGAGGGAGACGGAGGGCGGACGTCCTGGTGTCTGGGACTGTCCCGTCTTGGGGCAGGCAGTGGGGTCTCCGTTGGATGCAGGGGAGGACTGTGCCACCTGCAAGACTGTGCCGCTTGTCTTCGCCTTTTCAGTTTTTACTAATTGTAACGTTTTACTCACGGTTGGCCTTAAACTTTTGTGATATTTTTCTTTCTTTTTTTTCTTTTTTTTTTTTTTGAGCAGATAGTGCATGTTCATTGTTCAGAAGTCACAAGGTACCGCAGGGCCTGGGGAGAAGAGCGGACTTCTCGCTCAGCCTACCCGGCGTCGTCCGACGGGGGCTCACCTCCAAGCTCACTCACGTGGCCCGGCGGGTCTCAGCTCCCGGGGCCGGAGACGTTGGCCTCCCACAGTTCCCTGTGCACAGCTCGGCGGCTCAGGCCCCGCCGCGTGGGAGCTCAGAGAGGGGCGGGAAAGAGCCCGTGAAAGGAGGCAAGGGAGGGACACGGGGCCTGCCGAGAGACAAGCCATCTCTGCGTAAGCTGACCTCAGGACTGACCTGTTGCTTTCTCCATGACCGGCTTGTGGGGAGTGAGTCTCGGGGTCCGGGCCCCGCTGCAGCAGAGGGGATCACGCTACGTCTCGAATACTAGGAGGCAGGGCCACGAAGGCCATTTTAGAGACTTTCCATCACTTATTGTTTGGCCTGGTGTGGGTCTGCTGGCCATACGTTTTTCAGTATTCACCTGTTTCTTTTATTTTTTTATTTTTATTTTATTTTATTTTTTTGGTATTCACCCGTTTCAACAGCTTTATATCCAGCCTTCAGCTTTGGTGGGAGTTTGCCTAGGTGAGCCTTCCATCTTAGCCATCGCTTCCTTGTGATGCTCCACAGATGACATGTCATCGTCTTCTGGCTTCCAGAGTCATAGAAAAATCTGTCTTTGTGTCATTACACTGACGATAATATGCTTTTCTGCTCCAGGTGCTTCTAAGATTCCCCGTTACCCTCCGCTTGTAGAAGTTTTGCTGCGATGTGCCTACGCGTAGTGCTCTTTGCATCCATCCTGCTTGGCACGTGTAGATTTCTCTTTCAAATCTGTGGAAACGTGTCTTTTCTCAGTTTTAGAAAATCCTTTAGAAAATCTCCGCAAATACTGCCTCTGCTCCATTATTAATTTTCACATAAGTGAAAATTTCACATAACTCAGACATTTTCAAAAAGCCCCACATAGAGCTTATGCTCTTCTCTGATTTGATGCCTGTTTTTAATTTGTCCTTCAGTCTTACACATTTTCTATTGACCTATTTTCCAATTAACGTATCCTCTCTTCCGCTTTGTTTAATCTGCTGGTAACCCCAATCCATTGAATTTTAACTATCAATTATTGCATTTTTTAGTTTTAGAATTTCCATTTTTCTCTTCGACTTACAGATTGCAGTTCTCTTATTCAGTTGTCTCCCTCATTTTCCACTTTCTTGAGATATTAATTGCATTTACTTTCAAGTCTGTAACTGATAACTCCAAAATCAGGGCACCTGTGGGGCTTTCTCTTGTTTGTTTTTTCCTGTAGAGTCGTGTGGTCTGTCTCTTGACCAGCCTGGTGCTCTTTATTAAATGCTGGACATTATGTGTGAAAGACTGTAGAGGTCCTCCTTCATGTTATCTTTTTAAAAAATCAGATTTAATTTTATTTTGGTGGGTAGTGTAGGGACAGATTGCCTTTTCCCAACCAGGGGTTGATACAATTCAAATCTAGGTTTATCTCTGTGAAGACTGGGCCGTTTTCAGTTCTTCCTTACTCCTGGAACATAACTTTCTAAGGGACCCAGTTGAAAGTCTGGGGTATTTATGTTTAACCGGGGCTCTTGTTCCGTGGAGGATCTTGAATTGTAGGTGTTGTTTCTCCACCACTGAGAGATGGCAAAAGCCATAATTAAAAAAAAAAAAAGATTTTATTTATGTATTTGAGAGAGTGAGAGAGCACACATGCTCGTGAGCAGGGGAGGAGCAGAGGGGAAGGAGACGGAGAATCTCCAGCAGACTCCCCTCCGAGCTCAAGTGTGGGACTTGACCCCATGACCCTCAGATCATGACCTGAACCAAAATCATGAGTCTGACACCACTGACTGAGCCCCCGGGGCGCCCCATGCTATTCTTTTTTAAAAACTGATTTATTGAGGTATGTTTTGCATAGCAAAATTCATCCCATTCGGGTGTGCAATTCAATAATTTCTGGTAAATATACTAAATAGTATGATCATAAATTGATTGTAGAACTTTTTCATCACCCCATGAGACCCCTCATGCCCCTTGCAGTTAAGCCCCTTTCCTACCCTCCATCTCGGGAAGCCACTAGTCTGCTTCCCACCTTTATGTATTTGTCTTTTTTTGGGTGGGGGGGTTATATAGAATTCTCTACATTATTATTGTTCAAGAATCAGGAGTAAAATCCTCACTGCGTGGCTGGTTTGGTGGATTTGCCGATGCTTCTGTGTGCTGTCATCAAGTAAATGAGAAATACGGTGACCAACGTCGTGCCAATACATCTAGACCACTTATATGAAATAAATAAATGCCTCGAAATATGCAAATTAACTAAGCCAAGAAGAAGTAGTCCCATATTTATTAAGGGGGTTGAATTCATTATCTGAGAGGGCTTCACTGGAGAATCCCAGCAAACATTCAGGAAAGAAGTTAACCCCCGTCCTGTATAAACTTTTTCAAAATACGGGGGAGAAGGGACCATTTCACAGCTCCTTTTCTGAGGCCAGTATTACTCCGATCCCCAAAGCCGATCAAGAGATCCCGTCTGACTTCCCCGTGTGGCGTGTCTCTGGGTGATGACCAGGCCGGCCTGCGTGGGGAGAGCAGTGCTTCTGGCGGGCCCACGATGGCAGCGGTCAGGGTGGCGCGGCCGGGGCGCGGCGCGGGCTCACCCGTGTGCCCATGATGCTGGCCAGGCTTCAGAGCACAGGGTCAAGTGGGCTGTTCCACGTCCGTGGCTTGGCGGGCTTGCAGGGCCGGGGCCATGCGGTTGGAGTCTCGGACTCTCAGGCATCTTCCCAGGCGCGCGGGTGGGTGCCACGACCCCGGTGCACCACGCGTTGGCTGGCATGGTCACGCACGCACTGAGTCCAGCTGAGCTGGGGGAGCCCGTAAGTGTCCCATGTGGACAGGGGAGGAGAAAACCTCTCGAGGGGCCCGACGTCCTTTAGCGACGCTTAATACCCACTTCCGACGCACTTACTGTCTCACTGTTAGAAGCCTGTACTCACCTTGGTGGTGAATCTGCGGTGCCTTCCCCCGTGTTCCTCAGTCCCCCAACTAGTCCCCACCTGGACTTGGCTCGGCCCTTCCTCCTGAATCCACGGCTGTCGCTAGCTGGACTCCGCTCTCCGCTGGGTCGGAGGCTCACCTGGTTGGTAGCACCTGCCCCCCCGCCCCCAGCGCGGTCCGGACCCGCCCCAGGGCAGCGGAGGTGTGCAGGTGCAGGTGTGCCAGCGGTACGCGTCCCCACGGGACGTCCCGGGGTGCGGAGCGCAGAGGTGGGGTACCCACAGGGGCGCTGTGGGGCGGAGCTGGTGAGCCGTGGGAGCCCAGAAAATCCAAGCTTCGTCCAGCTTTACAGGGCAGGGGGCATCAGAAGGCCTGGGGCAGGGCACTGGGTCCCCTTCAGAGCTGGGGCTTGAGGCCTGAGGCCAGAGGTGACTGGGTGTGTCCCCACCAGAGAGCAGAGGGCAGGGCAGGTCGCCCTTGCTAAGAGGCAACAGTGGGGGCGGGTCAGGAAGCGGAGGCCCCCGGGCGGTGTGGACAGAGCCAGGCGTCGCTGAAACGTTCCTGGGCAGTAGCAGCTCGTCCTGGAAGGGGCCCTTGGAATCACCCCATTCCCAGCCGCTGCCCTCCCCCCAGGCCGGGCTCTTGGCTATGCACCTCATTGCCTGGCTTTGCCATTGAGGCCTGGCCTCGGGGGCAGGTGGGGGTGACAGGTGGCCGCTGTGGCCGTGAGGACACGGTGGTACCTGGACATGCAGGTGCTGGGCCCAGAGAGGTGGGTGAGGGTCACTGCCTGCAGGGGGAGAGGCCGACCACCCCAGCTCCAGGACGCGGTGCCTCTCCCAGGGGCCCCTTGTGAGGCGGCCGGCCCTCGTGTCACTGTACGGGTCATGGCGGAGGCTGGGTGAGGAGCTGCTGGGGTGCACGGACCATCGCAGACAGGGAGGCCATTGGTGGGACAAAGCTGCAGGGATGTCCACCTGGCGCCACCTTCCCCGCCTGGGCTGGGGTGCGGGCCGCCAGCCTCTTGGGGCCAGGTGACCACCGCGCGAGGGAGGGACGTCCCTCTCGGAGATCCCTGCATGCCCAGGCCCCACAGCTCAGTCCTGGGGCTGGCACCCCCGCCCTCTGCCCTTGCATGGCACCGCCTGGAAAGCCAGGAGCCCCATTTGTGCGCTGTGCTCCTTGGTGCCTCAGTTTCCCCTCCCCGTAAAGTCCCCACTAAGAGAACAATGAGCTGCTGGTGGAGGACAGAGGGCACTGCCTCTGCCGCCGGCGGGAGGCCTCAGTGGGGTCCCCTAGTTCCCATCAGGGGAAACCCGTCAGCTGTCGAGCTGTCAGGTGTGCTGTGGGGTCACTGGCCGCTGCAGAAGTGTCCCGGGGGGCCCTGGTTCCTGCTGCGGGGTGGCGCTGCTGCGGGGTGGCGCTGCTGCCCACCTGCCTCGTGTCCCCCCCCCCCCCCCCGACGTCAGGGCTGCGGGGTGGCGGGCATCCCCAGCATGCGGGGCTGGAAGGTGCTGGAGCTCTGAGCTCGCGGCGTTGGCCCAGGCAGTGCCGGGGGGTGGGGCAGGAGCCCGGGTGCCAGAGACGGGGTGACCGGCCGGCCCGCCAGCACCCCGTGGCAGAGACCCTGAGGCGGGGCTCCCGGCCTCCCCGGGCAACCAAACGGGCCACGCGACTCCTGCGGCGACGCACGTGCGGGCATCCGGGCAGCTGGGCTGTATCTGTCACTCAGAAAATGTCCTGGAGGTGGCCGGTTGGGGTGAGTGTCTATGAGTAATGGGACGAGCCCGACGGCGCGGCAGCCACGGCTCGGCATGGCCCCGTCTGTCCGCAGGGCCCAGTCTCCGCTGTGGGTCCCGCAGGAGCCACTCCACGGCTGGTGGCAAGAAAGGAGGCTGGAGGGATGGGGACCCCACGGAGGTCGGGGTGAGGGAGGTGGGGGTCCTCGTGGCTGACGTGCAGGGCCCCGCAGGAGGAGCGCCCGAGGCCTCGTCCTACAGCTGCAGGACTAGGCTTGGCCAGTGACCTGAACGTGCTTGGACAGGTCCTCACAGCCCCCGATGGCGCCCCAGCCCGTGCACCTCCTCCACGTCGGCTGTGCCCCTGGGTCTCACCTCAGGGTGCGGCCAGGAGTGGGTGCCACGTGGGGCAGAGGGCTCTGGGGTTCCCCCCACAACACGGCGGGAACGTAGCCAGGGGCTCAGGGCTGGGGCGTTGAGGTGGCCACGCTCCTGCAGTCAGGGCAGACGGGCTTGGGAGCGGAACCTTCCAGAACGCCCTGGCCGGACAAGCTCAGCGGCACGGCCAACACACGTGGGCCAGATGGAGCGGGAGCTCACGGGGAGTAGGACCCCTCTAAGGAAGCCCGTGGCGCTGCTGGGAGGGCGCGGCCGCTTCCTCTGAGTCACACGGGGTCTGTTTCCAATTACGCGTCCCACTGGCGGGGAGACCGCTGTGTGGGAAGTCGGGATCCGAGAGGAGCTATGTGAGCCTCGTGTGCCCCTGGACCGGGGGGCCCTGTCCTCCCCGCAGCGTCCCTGCCCCCGCCCGTGTCGCCCCCAGCAGCATCCCTGCCCCAGCCCCTGTCCCCCCAGCAGCATCCCTGCCCCAGCCCGTGTCTCCTCCAGCACCATCCCTGCCCCAGCCCCTGTCCCCCCAGCAGCATCCCTGCCCCAGCCCGTGTCTCCTCCAGCACCATCCCTGCCCCAGCCCGTCCCCCCCAGCAGTGTCCCTGCCCCAGCCCCTGTCCCCCCCAGCAGTGTCCCTGTCGCCGCCCGTGTCCCCCCAGGACCATCCCTGCCCCAGCCCCTGTCCCCCCCCCCGCAGCGTCCCTGCCCCAGCCCCTGTCCCCCCCGCAGCGTCCCTGCCCCAGCCCCTGTCCCCCCCAGCAGCGTCCCTGCCCCCGCCCGCGGGCCCAGCAGTCCGTGTTGTCTCAGTCGCCCCTCCCCGGTGCTGGCTGGGGGAATTCCAGGAGCCCCCCCCCCTCCTCCCGCTTCCATGACCCTCACGCTTCCCACACACTCAGGTTGCCTTCCAGGCTCAGCCTGCGATGCAGGAGCTTCTGGGACTTTCCGCCCCACAGGAGGTTCCAGCCCCTCAGGACTAAGGTCTTAAAACACGAAGGGAGGAACGGGCCTGATTTCTCTGTTGTCTGTGTTCGCTGGAGCGGGAGAGCCGGGGGCTTCGGGGGCGGGAGCCAGCAGCCTGGGACCGAGGCCCCCCCATCCCCGCGGGCCGCAGGCAGGCAGGTGAGCCCGGTGGCGGCGGGGCCGGAGGGTCGCTGAGGGCCTCGGCGCTTCCAGGCTGGGGGCAAAGGCTCTCCGGGGACACGGAAGCGACGAAACACGGATCTACGGAAGCTTCCTCGGTTGTCTCCCTTCTGCCGTCTGTCTACCGACGGTGTGAGGTCGGCATTGCCGGCTCGGCTCGCCAGGGTGGAGGCCTGAGGCCCGGGGCCTCCGTCTGCGAGCTGGAGGCGGGGGCTGGAGGCCGGGGGAGCCCGTGCGGTCAGTCAGCCCGAGTCCAAGGGCCTGAGCCCCAAGCGCCGCGGTCGGAGGAGCAGGACGGCATGGCCAGGCCCACGGATCTCATGAGCAAGGGCCCAGGGACGCGCGGTGCGCCGGCCGCGAGGCGAGCTCCGGAGTGGAGGCTGTGCTTGCAGCACCAGTGCACTGGCCCGGTCGGAGGGCAGCTCCGTGCCGGCTCCTCGAGGCCCCCCTCCCACCCCCTCCCCACGGTGGCCGCCCGCCTGCGTTCCCCCCAGCAGCACGGAGGCTCCCCTTTCTCCACATCCCCCCGCACCTGTTGCCTCCTGATGGTGGCCGTCCTGATGGGCGTGCGGGGGGGGTGGTCCCACATGGGGTTGGTGTGTGTCTCCCTGATGCGGAGGGACGGGGAACATCCTTTTTTTTTAAAATTTTTTTAATTATTATTTATTTATGATAGTCACAGAAGATAGAGAGAGGCAGAGACACAGGCAGAGGGAGAAGCAGGCTCCATGCACTGGGAGCCCGATGTGGGATTCGATCCCGGGTCTCCAGGATCGTGCCCTGGGCCAAAGGCAGGCGCCGAACGGCTGCACCACCCAGGGATCCCTTTTTAAAAATACTTTATTTATTTATGAGAGACACAGAGAGAGAGAGAGAGAGAGAGAGGCAGAGACACAGGCAGAGGGAGAAGCAGGCTCCATGCAGGAAGCCTGATGCGGGACTCGATCCCGGGTCTCCAGGGTCACGCCCTGGGCTGAAGGCAGGCGCTGAACCGCTGAGCCCCCCGGGCTGCCCTTGGAGCATCTTTCCATGTGTCTGTGGCCCCGTGTAGATCTCCTCTGGAGAGATGTCTGCTCATTCCTTCTGCCCATTTTTCAATTGGATTTTTAAAATTTTGGGGTTATCGTGTTTGATACGTTCTTCATAGATCTTGGATACCAGCCCTTTATCTGCTAAGGCTTTTGCAAATATCTTCTCCTATTCTGTAGGTTAAGACAATCATACCTTTAAGAAATTACTCTATTAATATGATGACTTGCCTCGTTTGATTTGTGGATGTTCAATGAATCTAACACTTCCAGGGTATATCCTATTTGATCATTTGCATTTGAAAAAATTTTGTTGGATTGGATTTTAAGGACATACATTTTCATCTGTGCTCATGAGGGATAGCGGCCTATAGATTTCATTCCTTATAACGTCTTTATCCGGACGCAAGGGTAATACTGGCATCAAAACACGAGTTGGGGGAAAAAAAAAACATGAGTTGGTAATGTTTACCTTTTCTATTTTCTAAAAGTCTGTGAAGATTGGTAATACTGAGGTCAAGGTCACATGCTCTACAGGCTGAGCCAGCTGGGCGCCCTAAAGTATGTTTCTTTAAATATTGTTGGATCTTGCATTTTTATGCATTCTGACATCTCTGCCTTTTATTAAAGGTGTTTTGACCGTTTCTATTTAATGTAATTATTGATATATTTGGGATTAAATCTACCAATTTGCTAATTATTTTTATTTGCTCCATCTAATTTTTGTTCCATCTCCCCTCTTTTCCTGCCAGTTTGGATCAAGTATTTTTTTTTTAATTTTCTATTTTTACCTCCTTTGTTTATTAGGTCCATGTTTTATTTTTTTATGCGTATTAATAAACTTACAACAGCGGACTTCCGTGTCTCTCTCCCATCCTTTGTGCTATTGCTGTTATATGTTTTATTTATAGATATGTTATGAGCTCCAAGGTACATTGGTATTATTTTTGTTTTAAACAGTCAATTGTAATATTAAAATTAGAAAAATTCTTACATACCTGTCTATAATACTCTTTTATGTAGCTTTGAGATTTCATTTGATATCATTTCCCTTCTTCCTGAAGAACTTCCTTTGTCATTTCTTGTAGGTGCAATTCTGCTAGAGAAGGATTCTCTTAGCTTTTGTTTGAAAATGTCTTTATTCTGTTTTCATTTTTTTTTCTGGATATTGTGCCTTTATTTTTTATTTTTATTCTTATATTTATTTTTTATTGGTGTTCGATTTGCCAACATAGAGCATAACACCCAGTGCTCATCCCGTCAAGTGCCCCCCTCAATGCCTGTCACCCAGTCACCCCCACCCCCCGCCCTCCTCCCCTTCCACCACCTCTAGTTCATTTCCCAGAGTTAGGAGTCTCTCATGTTGTCTCCCTTTTCTGATATTTCCATTTTTAAATTTTTTTTTTTTTTTTATTTACTTATGATAGTCATAGAGAGAGAGAGAGAGGCAGAGACACAGGCAGAGGGAGAAGCAGGCTCCATGCACCGGGAGCCCGATGTGGGATTCGATCCTGGGTCTCCAGGATCGCGCCCTGGGCCAAAGGCAGGTGCCAAACCGCTGCGCCACCCAGGGATCCCCGATATTTCCATTTTTAAAGTTTATTTTGCTGATGGCTGGCTTCTAGGTTAGTGTTTTTCCCGTCAGTGCCGCCAGTATGTTGTCCCACCATCAGCGGCTTGCATGGCTGCTGTCAAGGAGTCCGCTTCCCTGGATGTGAGATGTCACCTCCAGCCCTTAATGTTACTTTTCCCCATGGCTGCTTTAAGGAATTTCTCTTTAACAATGTTTTTAAGCAATTTTATTATGAAGTTATCTAGTGTTTATTTTCTTTGTTTATACTGTTTGGAGCTTGTTGAATATCTGTAACTTTATCGTTTTTATCAAATTAAAACAAATCAATTGTTTCATCAGATATTTTTCCGGTCCCCCCTCCCCTTATCCCAGAATTCCAGTTACAGCTATGCCTCATCAGTTGACATTGCCCCTTAGGTCTCTGACACTCTGCTCTTTGTTTTGTTTTATGACATTTTGCTCTGTGTTTCAGCTTGAGGTTTCCACTGCAGCTTCTTCTGGTTCACTGATCTTTTCATCTCTAGTGTCCGGTCTAGATGTTTAAAAACATTCAATTATCTTTTATGTCAGATACTTTATATTTTGGCTCTAATAATTCCATTTATTTCTTTTTTAAATATAACTTCCATTCCCCTCCATTCCTTCTGTAAATGGCAGACCTGTGGCCAGAGCCCAGTATGGCTCATCCTGCAGGACTCTCTTAACTTCGTTTGCATTCCTTTGAGTCGCTGGAGCAGCTACAATACCAGATGCTCAGGATTTTAGGGCCATCCCAGATGCTCAGGATTTCAGGGCCTTGTGCACAGAGCCCCACAGTCTGACTCTTACTCATTGCACTCACCACTGTGTTTCACAGGCCTATCTCCAGGCACTTCCTGCTTTCTGGACTCGTTGGGCCTTTATTACAACACTCAGCCTGGGCCCCAACCACTGCAACCCTAGGCCTGTTAGCGCAGGTATTAGGTCCTCAGTGTCCTTTGTTAATGGGAGACAATGGAGACGTGTCTCACCCCCAACCAGAAAACAGATGCATGTGTTATCAGTGCCTTAGGCCCCAAGAGAGATTTCCCAGTGAGGATGATGGGTCTCAGGCATCTGTCATGTAGGGCAGTTGACCTTTGATTGGGTCACAGAGCACACTCTGAGGCCTGGTCAGCCTGCGTAGCCCTGGAGCCTTTTTGCATCCAAACCTACAGCTTTAATTAAATGCAAACTCATCTAGTCCTCAAAGTGTTAACTTCCCAGCACCGCTGTAAAGAGGAGGGAACAAAGCCAACTTAAGAAGACATGACTACAAATGACCCCTTTGAAGATGATTGGAGGAGACTCTATTTCCTTTTTTAAAAATTTTATTATTATTTTTTTATTATAAATTTATTTTTTATTGGTGTTCAATTTGCCAACATATAGAATAACACCCAGTGCTCATCCCGTCGAGTGCCCCCCTCAGTGCCCGTCACCCAGTCACCCCCAGCCCCTGCCCACCTCCCCTTCTACCACCCCTACTTCGTTTCCCAGAGTTAGGAGACTATTTTCAAAGAGGTTGACAATTAGCAAGCAAGCCTTCTGTTGCAGATGCAAAAATGTCAGAGACTTCTGAACGTACCGAGAGCTCCTGTGAGTGGCCAAGAGAAAGTTAGAGCTTTAAAGGAATCCTTACTAACACTTTTGGGCATTATTCAGTGAAGTCATTGAACCAATCTTTGGCACTTTTTTTTTTTTTTTTAAGAAATTGTTTTTTTTTTTTTTAATTAATTAATTTATTTATTATAGTCACAGAGAGAGAGAGGCAGAGACATAGGCAGAGGGAGAGAAGCAGGCTCCATGCACTGGGAGCCTGACGTGGGATTCGATCCCGGTTCTCCAGGATCGCGCCCTGGGCCAAAGGCAGGTGCCAAACCGCTGCGCCACCCAGGGATCCCAATCTTTGGCACATTAATTCAATTAATCCAGCATTTTTTGATTTTTGAAACTATATCCCAAACCATCACCCGTCTCCTTACATGCAGACAGCCAACAAAGCCTATGAATTTTCCAGTCATTTTTAAATTTATGCATAAATATTTATCGACCTATTTATTACATTTATTTGTTACACATTCAAAAAACAATTATTGAGCACCTTCTCTGGGCCAGGACCCATGTTGAGCACTGGAGATATATCAGTGAACAATATGGACAAGACTCTGGTTCCTTTAAGCTCACCTGCAACTTCCTTGACCTTTCTGTCTGCACTGCCTCCCCTGGGGACATCACGCACAGTGGCCACCTCCCTAGCTCCCTATGGGTCAAGCACCTTTGGCTGCAATGATAGCTTCACAGATAGTCATTAAAATATTTGCAGCTTGACCCTGGCAGCTAAGTGCTGCCGTCTGGCCTTTATTATTTTGGGACCTCATCATCCCCTGGATGTTAACAAGCCCAGCTTGTGACCATATTTCCTACCCTAACCCACAGAAGCCTCCATTGAACTTGTCAGGGATGCACATTCCCCCTCATTAGCACATGTATGATGGCCTTGGTGGATGACATACCCTCTGGGTCATCCTGTGGAATGTAGTATTGGTTGATTTTCCGGGTAAATTTGTTTCTCATAGGGCACAGGTTAGCAATTCTGAAACTGCTTTATGTGAATATTAGGACTGAACAAATAAGAAAATGGTGATGAAAAAAAAAAAAAGAAAAGAAAATGGTGATGGGTTGTGGGAGCCAGGTTTCTCACTGTTAGGATGGAAATTACAGCTAATTCAGAAAGGGAAACTAAGGGACGCGTGGGTGGCTCAGTGGTCGGGTGTCTGCCTTCAGCTCAGGGAGTGACCCTGGGGTCCTGGGATCGAGTCCTGCATCGGGCTCCCCGCAGGGAGCCTGCTTCTCTCTCTGCCTGTGTCTCTGCCTCTCTCTGTGTGTCTCATGAATAAATAAATAAAATCTTAAAAAAAAAAAAAGAACGGGAAACTAGAATGAGCCCTGGAATACTGGATGGGAGCTAGAGACATTGATATGAAGTCATGTTTAGCTACACACACACACACGTGCACACACAGATAGATGGATGGGGAGAAAGTTCCCACAGCCATTTCCTTGGGCGACTGGGGAAAAGGCTCAGATACTTTGAGGACAACTGGACACAGAGTCTGAGCTGACACTGTTACTCAACGACCTACGCTGTGACTGTGGTTAGAGGGGGGCCTGCAGATAGCAGAGTTGTGGCTGATCTCCAGCTCACCACGTGTTCACTGGGGTGAACCACCTACTGGCCACGTCCCTACTCCTGGAGTGGGGAATTGCAATCGATACAGTCAGCAATGGGGTGGACTCCAATTGGGTTCTTGACCTGTGGGTTATAAACTATAAAACTGGGAGGGCCAAGTGGCAACCTCTGAAACTGCTCCCTACGTCTAGGTGAGACAGTAAAACAGAAACAGTATCACGTTCCGGAGGGGATGGCCGAGAGTAGTGACACCATTAAAGACCTAAAATATGTAGACTCCCAACATCGCTGTTAAATGCACCACGACTCACATTTGCAGGAGCGAATGGATGAAATCTAGCTTGTGATCCAGACCTAAATTCAGCTGGAGAAAGGGGCCCTTTTGCACCCTTGAATGTGTCCTGGGGAGCAACTGTAACGTGCCCCGGGAGGAACCAGGTAGGAACCCAGATGCAGCTGCTGTTCCGGAGGCGGCGGCGTTGGTGGAGTAGGTGAGTGAGGACTCAGGCGGAGGTCCGAGGCCATGAGAATCAGTCTGCAATCATGTGGGATGGACTAAAATAGATATTCACAGTTTAGCCTCAGGTTCTGTTAACGCTTCTGTCCCCTGTCACGATATAGGGGAGGAAATCCCGCTGCTGGATACCCCAGGGAGTGCGACCCGGGACGAGTGGCTGCACTGACGCCCTCGCCATCAGGCTGGAGGAGAATAAGGGTCTCTGGGTCCAGCCCGTGCGGTCCACGGCGGTGAATCTCATGCTCCTGGAGAATCAGCTCTTGGGATGCGACAGGGCCCTTGGTGGGACAGAGCTCTCGACCCGGGACAAGTGGCCACGTGCCGACAAAACGCCTTGGCCCGTGCCGTTAGCCAGTCCTCGTGCGGCTCCCCAGGCAGGGACGAGTGGGCGCTGCTGGTAGGGGTGGGCCCAGGATACGGACCCACTTCCAGGACAGTCCCAGCTGCCTCCGAGTGTCCCAGCTCTCAGCGACAGACACCGGCGCTGAGCGCCTGTTACTCCTCAAGGGGACCAGCCGGCACTTGGTGGCGAGTCACTACCCGGGACTGCCTCTGGCCGGGGAGCTCGGTGAACACTCTCCAGGCAGCTACCCTGCCCTCAGGCCTCAGCAGAGCGCCCGGCCCACACGGCGCGGGGTCGGGGCCACTGGTCCGTGAAGGGTGGGAGCGGGCTCACGACGTGGGGCCCCCGAGTCGCACCGTGGACGGTACCACCCGGAGCTGCCCGGCCTCACGCAAACCTAGAGCCTCTTTAAAGGCAGAGCTGGAGCGCGGGGGGCGGGAGGCAAACTGAGCGGGGCGGGCGCCCCCCTGCAGGACGCAGCGCTGCATGAAATCGGAGACACTGACGGTGCCGCGTCCCCGGCAGAGAAGACACGCGGGTCCAGGAACGGCAGGGGCCCACTACCATCACTCACGCTGGCCCCCGGCGCCGGACGGGGGTGCTTTCTGTTCCCGAAGCTCCGGGCTCTATGGGGCCGAAGACTTGGTCCCCCAAAGGTCCCACTGGAGCCCCAGTAAGAGCTGCCAACAGGGACCAGCAGAAGATGAGGGGAGGTGGCGGGTTAGTGGGGTAACTGCTCTGACCATCAGGCGGCAGGACTGGTGGGAAGGACACTCGTGAAGCCCCGGTGGTTGACTTGGGTGCCTCCGGGCCCGCCCCCCGCCACCCCAACCACGCGTGGGCACCCGCAGCGATGTCGTCTCAGCTTTGCCGCCCACTCCTCCGGGAAAGGCTTTGAGTCACACCCCGGGAGAGGCCGTAGGCATCACAGAGGAGGACGCACGCAGTGCCCGGGGCCGCCTGGGAAGCAGAAGGGATCTGCAGGCCCGTGTCCTGCCCCACCTGTCCCCCAAGTGCGGGGGGACCCCGGCCAGCGGGTGACAGGGTGCGGGTGCAGGCTCCGGGCACACAGGGCCCGGGGGGCAGGCCGCTTCTCAGCCTCTGCGCCTGTGCCTGTGCCACCCCCGGGCCTGCGGGTCCAGCCTTTCCCCTGCACGGCCCCGGCTCCCCGCATCGTTCAGGGGGTCTCCCAGGCCGTCCTGCACCTTCAGGGCAGCTGCCTCTTGAAGCCACGAACTCCTGTCTCTTTTTTTCTAATGGTAACGTCTTTTATTAAGCCCATGGTTTCCTTTATCCGGTGTTTTTGAAGGACCTCTCGGCGGCTTATTGCTCAGGGTCACACCGGGCCCGGGCGACCCCGTGCAGGCTGAGGTGTGCTCACCTGACACACCCAGACAGGAGGAGGATGTCCTCTGAGCGTCCAGGGGTAGTTGGGGCGGCCACTGAAGCGGGGGCTGCACACAGTTCTGGAGGGGGGTGGAGACTGCGCCAGGAACATTCCCGGGGTCGCCCCGCGATGTGACCCACACGCAGAGGTCTCTGTGTCCCCGCCGGCCCAGGCCTGGGGCCCTCCGGGGGGAGAGCCGCAGGGTCCCGACAGGCTTACACAGCAGGCCGCGGCCGAGCGACTCCCGGGCGGCAGCCCAGCCGCTCCCTTGGCTTCCAGCCCGGGTACATTTTTGAGGGGCGTGGGGAATTTCTAGCCTCGCTATTTTATAGGGATTCTGATTGGGACAGTTAGGTGTTGTTTTTCTTATTTTAAAGATTTTATTTATTTGCTGAGAGAGCGAGAGCGAGCAAGGCGGGGGTGGGGGGCAGGGGGAGCCGCAGAGTCCCCAGTGAGCAGCGAGCCCCATGCAGGGCTCGAGCCCGGGATCCCGACCCTAAGGCGGACGTTCCGCCCACTGAGCCCCCAGGTGCCCTTTAGATGCCGCTTTCCAAGTGACTGTTTTGCTTGAAATTCTTTCCCCAGACTTCACTGTCCGAGGACGTGACGTCCCCTAGGTCACGCTGTCCTGTCCGTGCATGCTGTCATTGGGTGCATGGCAGGTGCTCAGGGGGTCACCTTCCGCGGGTGGCGAGGAGCTGCCTGGAGCGACTTTCGCTCCGTCCAGTCGCACAGGCCCGGGGAGGGGCGGGTGGGCAGGAGCCGGGATCGCACCGAGGACTGAACGCGCGGAGTTTCTGGAATTGCTTTAGTGTTTCGCTTCCTCCGGCGGCAGGACTAACATCGCGTTACACCGTCTTGCCGACGAGCCAGGGCGACTGGCGCCCTTACCCCGTGAAACGCTGCAGACGGGGCGCGACTTGCACCGCACGGTGTGTCTGCAGCACCTCGGGAGCCCAGGGGCTGCTCCAGCCTTGAGGGGGACCCCTGGCCTCTTCCCCCCTCACTCCCCCCACACGGTGCTCTGCTCACAGTAGGTGTGGAGTGAACACTTGGTGCATTTGTGAGCAAAAGGGGGGATTTTTTTTAAGATTTATTCATTTATTTATTTATGACAGAGAGAGAGAGAGCGAGAGAGGCAGAGACACAGGCAGAGGGAGAAGCAGGCCCCATGCAGGGAGCCTGACGCGGGACTCGATCCCGGGACCCCATGATCAGGCCTTGGGCCAAAAGCAGATGCCAAATCACCAAGCCACCCAGGGATCCCCAAAAGGGGGGATTTGACTAACATGCTCATATGCATTAGTTCCTGGGTTGTCAAGACCACATGCTGGAGTCTCAAAACTGGGTAGGGATTTGGAATTTCTTATTTAGAACAAAAACAGAACAAGTCAGCAAAAAGCAGCCCTGGTGAGGCAGCTAGCTCTGGGACCTGGGGCCTGCCCTCGTACTGGGGACCAGCCAAGTGTGTGAGGGGCGGCCTGGGGCACAGGGCTGGCCGTGCCTCTCTCTGACTTTGCCGCTAAGTTGCCGTGTGGCTTTCTCTCCACTCCTTGGCCGCTTCATTTTACGAGACACTTGGAATAAAGGAACAGTATTTTTCTAGCAACCAAATTCTGCGATTTCTGGAGGCGAGGAGCCCTCAGCTTCAGGGCACCGACAGGCTGTTCACCATCCAACGCTCGATGTTGGAAGCAGGCAAATGCTGAGAACCCGGTTGCCCTTATCCTTAAGCCAGGAGCGGGGGTGGGAGACACGGGGGCAGAGGTGGTCCCCCTGCACCGGTGCCACGGCCCCCCTCCTCAGCCGGCTCCTGGCGGGCCGAGCAGGACCAAGCGGGCGAGCGGGGGTTAAGTGAGCGTTAGTCTGAGGTCCTGGAGTCCAAGTCGTGCTGACTTTCCAGCCGTAGGTGTCTGCTGGAAAAATGTAGCTGGGAGCCAGGTGACGCAGCTGTGTGTGTTTGTTTCCGATGTTGCCAGAGAAACAAGAGGGAAAAATTAAAAAATGAGGTTTCCACAAAAATTCTAACTGACTTAGAAACGTCTGTGTGCATGGAGCAAGGGGAAACACTCCCAGACCGGTGTGGCCTCGGGCGGGCAGCCCGCACCCCCGCACCCCCCGCATCCCCCACGCGGGCGCGCACCCCCACACGGGAAGTGGAGAGCAAATTGGTTTTTCCCTGCGGGGATGGTGGCCCCGACTCCGTGCCAGCCGCATGAAGTCGGCCCCGCCAGAGACACTGTGCGGACTGTCGGCGTTAGGTTGGCGGCGGGGAGACGGGCCTGCCGCGTGGGGTGGTCGTGTGCACTAGAGCCCTGAGGCCCAGGCCCCGATGCAACAGGCTGCGGGGTAGGGAGCGACCAGGGTCCTAACCAGTGGCCCCTGGGGATGTCTCAGCCAGCTGGGTCCCCTGGGCAGGCCCTGGGCTCCTGTCGCTCTGCACAGGCTCGGGGCCCACTGGCCTCAGCAGGTGCATCCCCCACTGTGTGACCCCAGCACCAGCACGACGCCCAGGGGGGCCCTCAAGACCAGGACACAGCGCCCGGCTTCAAGGCACTTGCTGTGACACGGTCCCTGGGCCACAACCCCCCCTCCCCGCCCGCAGGGGGCATTCATGACCAAGCGCCGAAAGCAAACAATCCACGCACACAGCGCCCCGCGGGCTCGTGAAACCACCCGCTTCCATCACCCCGAGGACCTCGGCCCAGGCGGCGGTGGCTCCCGGCGCTCTCCCTCCTCCCAGCACCCTAGGCGCGCTCCATCTCCCATCCTTACAGATCCGGTCCCCTGGATCTGCTGCTATAAAGGGGGTCACGGCACAGGTGGCTTCCCCCGAGTTCTCCCGGCGAGGCCTGGTGTCGCGCAGGGGCCCGCGGGCAGCAGTGCGCCGACTGCTCGGAGGCTGACAACCCAGCCGCGGGGGAGACCCCTTGTCCACGCTGCTCCACCCGTGCGGGCACCTGGCCTGCTCCCACTTTCCTGCGGGGCCTGTGAGGCCGGAGTCTCTACCCCACGCTCCGCAGGCGGGGACGGAGACGGGGCAGGCGGCCTCTCTCCACGGCTGGCCCGGGACCAGCTCCCTGTGTGGCCACCGGGGCCGCAGGACCCACCGCAGGGCCATGGCCGCAGGACCACGGGGTAGGCCTGCCTCGGGCCCACGTGGCTCCCCGGAGTCCCCACCTGTTGCAGGGCCCCCGGGGCGGGGCTGGACTCCACCTGCCTCTGCTTCTTGCACATTGTCAGCAAGGTGCTGGGCACAGAGGGGACGGGGCGCACGAGAGGGTGTCACCTGAACAGGCTGCAGTGTGAGGGCTTAAAGGGCCATCGGGTCCCGAGGACGGTGCCCGCCGAGCACGCAGGCCGCGCGTCTCCCAGGGGCCGCAGCCGAGCTGCCCCGGACCCCGACCCACACCCAGACCCTCCCTGCTGTGCCCGGGGAGGGGTCACCACCCCCCCACTGGGAGCTGTTCCTGCGCCTCGGGAGCCCACGTGAGCCTGTCCTCCAGGCCGAGGGTCCCGGGGAAGGGCGAGGGGCGGGGGCGGGGGTCCTGCCGAGGCACAGTGTGTGATGACGCTGTCGGTGGCTTAAGGCGGAGGGACGGTCGAGCCTGGCTACGTCGGAGACTGGGACTGTGGTGGTACCAGGACAGGAGGAGGGAAAACACGGCCACCGAGGGTAGACTGTGGGGCCGTGCCCCCCTCCCGACAGCAACCCAGGGCTGAGAGTTGGCGACAGCCGGGGCTGGAAAATGTCACGTTAATGGAGAGATGCTCCCCGTTTCCCCAGGGACGCTGGTGCGCCCCGTCTCGTGGCTTCCGCTGTGTTCTTCCCAATGTCTGAAATGCCTGTCCTACAGTCTCCATCCGTCCAACTTCAACCAACTTGTCAGATCAAGACCTGGCGATGATCTCTGGCACGTTTCCCGACGCCATCCCAACTTATGGGCTCCCCTGTGCGATAATGCACAGGGTTTGGCAAAGGTGGATTCGTAAAAGCTCAATAAAATTTTATTTTATTTTATTAGATTTTATTTTATTTTATTTTTAATTTTTTAAATTTTATTTAATTTTATTTTTAATCTTTAAAATTTATTTATTTACTTATTATTTTTAAAATTTTATTTAATTTTATTTTTAATCTTTTTAAATTTTATTTAATTTTATTTTTAATCTTTAAAAATGTATTTATTTATTATTATTTTAAAAATTTTATTTAATTTTATTTTTAATCTTTAAAAATTTATTTATTTATTTATTTATTATTATTTTAAAATTTTTATTTAATTTTATTTTTTTAGATTTTATTTTATTTTTTTAAATTTTATTAAATTTTATTTTTTTAAATTTTATTTAATAGTAAATTTATTTTTTATTGGTGTTCAATTTGCCAAAATACAGAATAACACCCACTGCTCATCCCGTCAAGTGCCCCCCTCAGATTTTTTAAATTTTTAATTAAAAAAAAATTTTTTTTTTTTTTAATTTTATTTTAAATTGAACTGAGTTACGTTGACTTCCTCAAGTGTTCCCACTGGGACAGGCGATCCCATCCTTCTTGGTCAGAGCAGAGACGTTCCACTGGAAATTCCCAAGGCCCCGGGCAGCCTGGGGTGGGCGTGTGTCCTGAACCCCATCCAGGATGACTCACTGCGGTCACCCTGTGACCCATTTTCCACTGCGAGCTCTGGCTGAGCGGATTCTCATGATCCTTTTTTCCTACCACGGTCACCTCCTCAGTGACAGAGCAAGACTCCCCGAAGCAAGAGTCGGAAACCGCGAGCTCGGCGGGGTCACTTCCGAGAGTGGAAAAAAGGCATTGAAAGGGAAAAGGCGGGTGGTCCTTTAATACTATGGCATTACCTGGATTCCGTTTTTCCTCCAAAATAAAATAGCTTTCTCCACCTCCCCCGCAGCATCATGGAAGGATGAGTCCTCAGTGTGACTAAGTTTTTAACGAATGCTTTTAGCCACCCGACGCCTTCTACCTTCAGAGGGTTCTGGGCCGGGGCGCCCTGCTTCCTCTCTGTGCCCGCTTGTGCCCCGGGGTGTCCTCTCTGTGTCCCCGATGGGCTTATGGGTGTCGGGGACACAGGACTTTCAACCGAGCACCATCACACACCCCTTTTAATTAGAAGCGTAAAACATTCTGTTAGTTTCTCAAAATTCAGAGTGTGGGACACGCAACCCTGCCCGGCACATACTGTGAATCACAACGATATAGGATGTTTCCGAGACGGCCTCGGGGAAGAAAAAAGACAAAAGCGAGAGATGAATGAGCCCGAAGCCTGTCCACAGCCGCGCTGGGGGGCGGGGGGACTCGGGTGGTGACGTCCCCGCATCCTGGGCATCCTAACCTGCAGCCTCCTCGTATTTCACGTTTGCAGGAAGGCAAGCAGATGAGCGATGTGCTGTCCCAGGGCCACCGGAGCAGCTCCCTCGAGGGCCGTCGGGATGCGTCCCCGCGAGCCTGCGTGGCTTCCCCATCGCTAGGGGCTCAGGTTCCGTGGGTGTCGTGGTGGCCGGCAGGCTGTTCCCCGGGGGGCGACGGAGTGGGCAGCCTCGGGGTCGTCGGGACGTCTCCTGGGCACAGGTACTGAGCCGGGGCCGACAAGGGCCACGCTTCTCCCTCTGGGGGACAGGAAAGCCCAGCCCGATGGGGAGAGCTTCGCTCTTTCTAGGAAGGGCGATGGTTCCGGGCACAGGAGTTGGCTTCTTGACGGGGAAAAAGCTCAGAAACGCACAATGTAGCAGCCGCTTCCGTCCCTGCCTGGCGCGGGGAGACTCACCGTCGGGCTCGCTCGGGGCCGCGGCCCAGCGGGCTGAAGGCGCGAAG
Organism: Vulpes vulpes; assembly: GCF_048418805.1. Taxonomy (NCBI): domain Eukaryota; kingdom Metazoa; phylum Chordata; class Mammalia; order Carnivora; family Canidae; genus Vulpes; species Vulpes vulpes. The sequence goes on from NC_132794.1 coordinate 646,146, forward strand.
GATGAAGGCCTCCCTGTACCGTGAAGGGACGAGGCGTCGTTTGGAAAATTGCCTGCGCTTTGGCTGACAGCTCGAAGAGAGGCGGTTTCCTTGGGTTGGGGTCCCCTTCCGGGGTGTCCGGGCCGTGGAGGACGGCTCCTGCCCCATCCGGGCCCTCTGCTGCTCTGGGTGGGGGGGCGCAGGGGCGGGAGGACTGGGTTGCAGGAGGGTCAGGCCACAGGAGCACCGAGCAGCGCCCGGGGGGCTGGGGCCCTGGGAGAGAAGAGACTGGATTGCGGGGCACAGGGGGTGCGGGGCGTGGGGACTGTGGTCACCCCAGCGCCCTGTCAGGGGTGAGCTCCTGGCTGGCTTCACACTCGGGCCGAGGCAGTGACCAGCCTGGGGGGGGGCTCCCCACCCTTCACTGCCTGCCCCTCCCCAAACTGGACGACGTAGAGTCTCATGGGGGCACGAGACGGCAAACGCACACGGGACACTCCAGGCCCAGCACTGTAGGCGGAGCAGCGAGCGCTGGGGGGGCGCCGATCCCCTGCCAGGCGGCCCCGGCCCGGATGGGAATCTGTGAGGCATGCGGGGTGCAGCCCGTGGGCCACAGCTGCAGCCCCCCACCCCCCGCCCCACGCTCTGCCTTCGGCTGCTCCCTGTTCCCTTAAACCTTCCATCTGTGACCAAACCGGGAAGACCAAATTCGAGCCATAAATGGAAACAGTTCGCAGAGGCCTCAGGCGGCTGCCAGAGAGTTGGGAGATGACTAAGCAGCCAGAGGAGGGAGAGAAGTTTCTCGGTGCCGGTGCGGCGCGCGGCTCCCCTCCCAGGGGGCCAGTGGGCGACCCTCCGGCAACGCTCGCCGCGTCCTAGGCGCCTCTCGTGAGGGCGAGCTGGGAAGGCTCTGGGCTGGCGACCCGAAACTCAAGCTCAGACACTTCAAGCCAGTTGAAAGTTAACGAAAAAGAACTCACTTTCTCAAACTTAGGTCTCCGCGATGTCGGGAAACATCAGAGGGAAGCTATTTCCACATAGAAGGACACACGCATGTGTGTGCGTACCACGAGGCCACTAAACATCATCAGATTTGGCCAATTTAATGAAAACCAGGCCAGAGAGATAATTATTTATGCTTTTAAAAGCACTAAAAAAAAAAAAAACACTAAGAAAGCCTATTATATCCTGAATCAGTTTTTTTTTGTTTCAAAATGGCATTTTCTTTCTTTGCTTCCCATTTCTCTCAATTTTCTGCTGAGAATCCCGCAGCACGGGCAGCACAGCGTGCACACGTCACGGATGGATGTGCAAGAGCTAAACTGTGGGCAGAGGCCCTGGCGCTCCGGCTGGGGCAAGTGGGCCGCCTCCCTGGGTGGGGCTGGGGCAGGTGGGCCACCTCCCGGGGCGGGGCTGGGGCAGGTGGGCCTCCGTGGGCAGGTGAGTGTTCCCGACAGGCTCTCACCAGACCCCCCGGGGGAGCGTGGAGTGTGTCTGGTCCACGCAGGGCTGCAGGTCAGCCTCCCTCGAGGACCGCCGTGGGGTCGCAGGGAAGGTCAGGAAGGGTCCGAGCCCTCCTGGTGCCCACCCTGCCCTCGGTGACCAGGGGACCCCAGCCCAGGGAGGGAGCTTGTGCTGGGCAACAGGCAGTGAGCCGCAGGCCTGGGACTTGAAGCCGGGGGCCTGTGTCCCTGCCTCTGGGGCACACAGCAAGACCCTGCTTCCCAGCCTCCTGTAGGATGGAGTCCTGAGGCCCGCGCTGTGGCCGTGGACTACAGGTGGAGGTGCCGGTGCTTCCGGCCTGTCCCTGAGCCACCTCCATGGATCCTGGGTGCAGAGGCTCCAGGGACCGACCCCCAAGGCCCAGGGGCCCCATGGGGGTGGGCGCGGTGGTCAGATGGAAGGATCCCCAGTCCCAGGTTTCCACACGGATGGAGGCAGCATCCTTGCCGCCTGTGGGTGCTGTACTGCTGGGTACTGGGTGGTCTGTGACAGCACCCTGCTGGCCCCAGCCCCCTCCCTAGGCCCTTCCACTCCCCACACTGCTTCCCCCCTCCAAAACCTGGGGGTCCTGAGTGCTGGCCTGTGCAGGCTGGGGACCCAGAGGACACACAGAGGTCCTTGAGCATGAAGGTCCACGTGTGTGACCAAGATGGGATGGGTGGGAGACCCTCCAGCAGGGCCCCGATAGCCAAGCAGAGGTCTCACCGCCAGGACTGAGACCCGATGGAAGGCAGCTGCCTTCGGGGGCTGTGCACCTTGGGCCCCCAGCAGAGCAGGACCCGGGGAGCTACATCTTTTACGGCAGCTGCTGCTGGTGCCGCCGCTTGTGGGCTGCTTGGTGGGGCTCGGTGGGCGCTCAGCTGCCAGTGGGGGAGCTGGGCCTGTCTGCGACCTGCAGGACAGTAAAGAGGCCAGCGCGGGGTGGGGGGCGGTGCTGGGGACAGGACATGGGGGCAGGCCGTGCTGGGGACCCTCAGAGATGGCAGGGTGGGGAGAAAGGTGTACGTGGGGCCCGGCGCAGGCCATGTGGGAGAGGGAGCGTCAGGTCGCTCTGAAGTCCTGGCACAGGGGTGCCTGGGACAGCCAGAGGCTCCAACAGAGACAAACCCTGGGGACAGGCTGACCTCCAGGCTCTGGGGCTCCCGGGAACTGGGTTTGCTGAGAGAAGTGTGCATCGCCACATCATAGGACACAGGCCAGGGGACCTCGGTCCCGCTTCTGGAACCTCTTTCCAGCATTCCACTGCTCCGTCCGTGTCACTGGAGCCGACCCTACAAATTCTGCACCAGTCCACCCTGCAGGATGCCACGTCATCCACGGATTCAACCTAGCGATATGTTCTAGAATGAAATTAAAATTATCGGCCACAATAGCACCAAAGAGGGCACCTGGGGGGCTCCGTCGGTGAAGCATCTGCCTTCAGCTCAGGTCATGGTCTCGGGGTCCTGGGACTGAGCCCCACATCGGGCTCCCTGCTCAGTGGGGAGTCTGCTTCTCCTCCCTCTGCTGCTCTTTCACTCTTTCAAAAAAAAAATCATTTTTTAAAAAACACAATAGCATCAAAGAATGCGTATTACTTAGGGATAAAATCGAAAGAAGTAGGTGTGAGACCCACACATGAAAACTGAGACTCATTGCGGATTTGAAGGGGGATTAGAGAGCAGAGAAGTAGTCCAGGTGCCTCGGCCGGAGGACTCCGTGTCGTCAAGCTCGGAGTTTCTCCCAAACGGATCTTCAGATTTCACGTGGTCTCAGCTGATCCCGCCAGGCTTGTTCGTGGACATTGAAAAGTTGATTCTAAAATTTATGTGGAAATTCAAAGACTTTGAATAGAAAGAATAATCTCTGGAAGAAGAATACAAGGGGAGGTTCTGTACCACTTGATTTTAAGGCTTAGCACAGAGCTATACTAAGACGTGTTGGTGTGAGGCTACGATGTCTGTGATGCACGAATGTATTACGCCGCCGTGTGTGATATTAACAAGTAATTTCTCTTTTTTTTAAGATTTATTTATTTATTTATTCATGAGAGACACACAGAGAGAGAGAGAGAGAGAGGGGGGCAGAGACACAGGCAGAGGGAGAAGCAGGCTCCATGCAGGGAGCCCGACGGGGGACTCGATCCCGGGACCCCAGGATCACGCCCTGGGCCGAAGGCGCTAAACCGCTGCGCCACGTGGGGCGCCCTTAACAAGTAACCTCATGCAGGTGGCCCCCACCGTGAGATGCCAGTGCTCACGGCCTGGAATATCTATAGTTAAAGGTGACAATAGCAAGTGTCGGCGAGGTCGGGGAGCAGCACGGGGACGGTGGACGTGTAACGCGGACCGACCGCCTGCCAAAGCCGCACGCTTTGTGCACGTGGGAGCAAATGAGCGTGGAAAGGCGTCTGATCAACCCTCAGCAGTAGTATCACTGGAAGGGTCTGTGGAGCCCCGGGACCCCAGCCCACGCTGCCGTGCTGGCATCACGTGGGCACAAACACTGAGCACACAGGGTGCGCTGGGGCACCGCCGGGCTGGAGAGCCGGGGTTTCCACAGAGCCCCCCCCAGTCCCAGGGACCCCACAGGGGAGCAGGAGGCCTGCGGTGGGGACGGAGGGAAGCTGCGAGGCTTAGTGAGACCCCGGGGATGTGAGGAGCCCAGCTGTGGCCGGGAGGGCTCGCCCAACAGTGCTCGCCCTGGCAGTGCCCAGCTCGGTAGTGCTCAGCCCCGCAGTGCTCGCTCCGGCAGTGCTCATGCTCTCACGCAGCAGCTTGGCTGCTCCCTATGGCCTCGGGGGAGGTGCAGGTCCTGACCTCCTGCTCTGCACCCTCACAGTCGCCTCATGGTCCACAGCCCCTGCCGGAGCCTCTGTCCTCCCCTCTGTGTCCCCAGACGGCACCAAGCACATGGGGGGAGGGGGCAGCGCTCCTGGAAGACCCGGCTTCCTCCTGGAGACCTCCTCCGACCTTCCCATGCTTCTGCCCAGGGCTCCCAGGCCGCCCCTGGCCGCGGGGGAGGCTGGCATGCGCTGTCTCTTCGGAGGCACCTTGTCACCTGGAACAGCAAGGGGAAGGGAAGGGCAGCTGTGGGTGCGCAGAGGACGCGCCTGGCCTCGGCCCCGCTCTGGCCGCCAGGAGCCCCAGGGCCTCGAAGGGCCCGCACGGTGCTGCCCTGGCTTCTGGCCGCAGCTCCCTTTGCAGGATACCGAGGCGGCCTCCACCCTGCCGGCCCTGCCCAGAGTCCCCGCACCGACCTCGGGGCACGGGGTCCCTGCCTCTGCAGGGTCCGGGGCCCCAACCTCCGCACCCTGCCCCGATGTATGCTTGCAAGGTGAGGCCGCCTCTACTACCAGGTGCCCGGGCCTGCCCCTGCAGGCACCCCCAGTGGAAGGCTGACCGTGAGCCTGACTCCGGGCTGGAGCCGAGAGCGAGATGGAGGAAGAGGCAGGGCCAGGCCCGGGAAACCTCGTCCTGCCCTGGGGCTGACGGGCTGCATTCGGGGGTCCCGGGACGCCCTGCACAGCCGGGGCATCATTCGGGGGTTAGGGGATGCTCTGCTCAGCCAGGGGGATCATTGCGGGGTCAGGGGATGCTCTGCTCAGCCAGGGGGATCATTGGGGGGTCAGGGGATGCTCTGCACAGCCAGGGAGATCATTGCGGAGTCAGGGGATGCTCTGCTCAGCCAGGGGGATCATTGGGGGGTCAGGGGATGCTCTGCACAGCCAGGGGGATCATTGGGGGGTCAGGGGATGCTCTGCACAGCCAGGGGGATCATTGGGGGGTCAGGGGATGCTCTGCACAGCCAGGGAGATCATTGCGGAGTCAGGGGATGCTCTGCTCAGCCAGGGGGATCATTGGGGGGTCAGGGGATGCTCTGCACAGCCAGGGGGATCATTGGGGGGTCAGGGGATGCTCTGCACAGCCAGGGGGATCATTTGGGGGTCAGGGGATGCTCTGCTCAGCCAGGGGGATCATTGGGGGGTCAGGGGATGCTCTGCTCAGCCAGGGGGATCATTGGGGGGTCAGGGGATGCTCTGCACAGCCAGGGGGATCATTTGGGGGTCAGGGGATGCTCTGCACAGCCAGGGGGATCATTGCGGGGTCAGGGGATGCTCTGCACAGCCAGGGGGATCACTGGGGGGTCAGGGGATGCTCTGCTCAGCCAGGGGGATCACTGGGGGGTCAGGGGATGCTCTGCACAGCCAGGGGGATCATTTGGGGGTCAGGGGATGCTCTGCTCAGCCAGGGGGATCATTGGGGGGTCAGGGGATGCTCTGCTCAGCCAGGGGGATCATTGGGGGGTCAGGGGATGCTCTGCTCAGCCAGGGGGATCATTGCGGGGTCAGGGGATGCTCTGCACAGCCAGGGGGATCACTGGGGGGTCAGGGGATGCTCTGCTCAGCCAGGAGGATCATTGTGGGGTCAGGGGATGCTCTGCTCAGCCAGGGGGATCATTGGGGGGTCAGGGGATGCTCTGCACAGCCAGGGGGATCATTTGGGGGTCAGGGGATGCTCTGCACAGCCAGGGGGATCATTTGGGGGTCAGGGGATGCTCTGCACAGCCAGGGGGATCATTTGGGGGTCAGGGGATGCTCTGCACAGCCAGGGGGATCATTTGGGGGTCAGGGGATGCTCTGCACAGCCAGGGGGATCACTGGGGGGTCAGGGGATGCTCTGCTCAGCCAGGGGGATCATTGCGGGGTCAGGGGATGCTCTGCGCAGCCAGGGGGATCATTCGGGGGGTCCCGGGGACGCCCTGTGCAGCCAGGGGATGGACCCTGCTGCCCGTCCTCAGCCTCTCCAGGCCAGGCCCTGGCTCCCAAGGGGGCAATTCTGGCCGCAGCACCCCGGAGGGCATGGGGCAGGGGTGTGGGCAGGGCCAGGTGCTCCGGGGCACACCTGCAGGGCCGGCGGGGTAAGGGTGCCCGGGCTCTGAGGGGCCGTCAGGGGGCTGAGGAGGGAGGGGGCTCGCCCTGCTGGCCTGCCTGACAGCCTGGTGGTGGGGCTTTAAACACCGATTTGGGGGACTCCTGGGTAGCTCAGCAGTTTAGCGCCGCCTTCGGCCAGAGCGTGACCCCGGGGTCCCGGGATCAAGTCCCACATCCGGCTCCCTGCATGGAGCCTGCTTCTCCCTCGGCCTGTGTCTCTGTCTCTCTCTCTGGGTCTCTCATGAATAAATAAATGCAATCTTTGGGGAAAAAAAAAAGCCCACGGATTTGGGCCCTCTGCCATCACTCCCCTTTTTCTTTCTTTTTTTTAAGTAACATAATCATCCACCGCGCCCATTTAAGACTACTGGGCGCCAAGCAAAACTAACGTTTCCTCCTCGGAGCCAGGTAGTCTGCGAGTGTGCATCTTGAGTTTAACATTTTTCTGGCTGAGAACTCGTCCATCTTTAAAAGGAAGAGCAGAGCCCGGGATCACAGGCCTGTGGGGAGAGCAGAGGGGAAATCCTCCCCGGGAGGAAGCCGCACGGATGCTGTGCTGAGCGCGGATTTGATGAAATGTTCTTGGAAGACGCGCTAACATTTGTGGGAAGCGGAGCAGCGGTGGGTCCGTGGGAGCTCCACGCCCGGCTTCCCCAGAGCTCCCACACCTCCCGGAGCTGCAGGGGTGGCGGGCAGGGAGGGGGCGGGCGCCTGGCTCTCTGTGAAGCTTCCAGCTTCCCTGTGGCATTTGCCTGAATTTCCTTTGGATTTCGGACTCACAGATGTCTGGTTATGCAAGACTCATTCCCATTTTTGGCCAAGGAAGTCGGTCCGGGAGGGGAGCAGCGTCTGGGGCTGGCGGCCCGCCGGGCGGGGGTGGAGGCCCCGGGGACAGCGAGGAGCGGGCCTGTGCTAGCTGGGGAATGCCTGTCCCTGGAATGTCTCTGCGGCAGGAAGCCTTTCCCCATCCTCCCCTGCCTCCCCCATGGGGCCTCGGTCACGCTCTTCCCCACACAGCCTGGCCAGGGGACCCCGCTGCCCCCACTGCTCTTGGGCTTTTCTGGAGCTGAGCGTGGGGGGAAGGGAGACCGGGCAGTGACACGGAGCCAGTGACGTGGGGGCGGGGGAATGACATGGGGTGGACAGGCCAGTCTCTCCTGTAGCCAGCGTCCCCAAGGCCTGCCCTGCAGACCCTCAAGGGCAAGGCACAAGGTCAGAAGCAAGTGACAGGGCCCAGTAAGGGCCTTACAGAGGAGTGGTTCCGGTGGGGGTTTATCACCCCGTGTGTGTGCACTTAGAAATGCAGGAGGGGCTTTTATTTTTTTAAAGATTTTATTTATTTACTGACAAAAAGAGAGAGAGAGAGAGAGAGGGAGAGAGTCTGAAGCAGGCTCCCTGCTCAGCCCAGAGCTCAACTTGAGGCTGGCTCAATCTCACGACCTTGAGATCATGACCTGAGTCCAAATGAAGAGTCCGAGGCTTAACAGACTGAGCCACCCCGAGGCCCCACAGAAATGTAGGTGGGGCTTTTAAAAATAAGATTATTTAAAATAAGATGAAAACAGAGGGAGACAAACCGTAAGAGACTGTCAACTCCAGGAAACAAATAGGATCACTGGAGGGGAGGGGGCGGGCGAGTGGGGTAGCTGGGGGATGGGCATGAAGGGGGCACTTGATGTCGAGAGCACTGGGTGTCACATGCTGAGTCACTACACCGATGAGTCACTCCACTCCACCGCTGACACTAATACTCCATTATATGAGAACTAAGTTGACTTAAATAAAAAAATCTAAAAAATTAAAACAGAGAAACCCCAAATCTAATTCTTTGAGGTATAGAATGTGTCGGTGTGAAGTTGTGCGTGCAGTAAAACGTACCCATTCTAAGCGTACGGTTTGATCATCTTGACAAGTCGATGTAACTGTGACCATCAGCACAATCAAGACAGGGAAGGTGCCCATTACCCTGCAGGGACCTCTCACACCCACCCCGTGCAAGCCCGGACGCGCAGTTTGTAATTATAGTTTCATTTCCCGAGGAAAGACGGTACAGGCTCTTGGCTTGGGCATCTTGTTGGGATGCATCCAAATTTAATTGCTGGGAATCCTGCGATCCACGACACCTGTTCGTGGACATTTCCAGTGCATCGGCTCATTGTTTCCAGTTTGGGGCCATTATGACTAAGTCTGCTGTGCCCCCGCATGCGGAGTCGTCTGTGGCGGTGGGTCTGTGTGCCTCTCGTGGGCAAACGTGTGGCGTGGGATGGCGGGTCGCATGAAAGGACGCCGTTCAGTCCCCGAGACGCTGCCGGTTCCCGCCAGGGGAGGCGTGTGAGGGCTCCCGGTCCCGCACGTCCTCATCCGACGCTTGCTGTGATTTTAGCCATGATCGCGCTATCCGCTCGCACCTGTCACTTGCAGGCCCCTGGTGACTCAACGAGGCGGGCGCCGCTTCCTGCACTCACGATGCTGTCGGTCTTCTCTTGGGAGGGGTTTGTTCGAACCATTTGCCTCTGATTCTGAAAAACTTTTTAGTTTGAAATAATTTTAGATTGCAGATCTAGCACCGAGTTGCCATGTACCCTTCGCCCCGTTTCCCCCGGCGCTATTATCCCACGCGATGTTATAGGATCAAAACACATCCAAACTGACATCGGTGCCAGACTACAGACCTTGTCTGCATTTCATCATTCTCTTGCTCCCTTGTCTGGTACGGAGTTCGTGAATGTATGGGCTTGTGTAACAAATAGGGTGTAGAAGCTTTTCACCAACCCACAGAGACATTCCCTGATGCCATCCCCTGATGTCACACTTTCCCTCAAACCCCAACCCCAGGAAACCCCTATTCTGTTCTTTGTTTATACAATTTTGTGAGTTTCAGAAAGTTTTTTTTTTTTAAGGATTTATTGACTTATTCAGAGAGAGAGGCAGAGACCCAGGCAGAGGGAGAAGCAGGCTCCATGCAGGGAGCCCGATGTGGGACTCGATCCCAAGCCCCCAGGATCACACCCCGGGCTGCAGGCGGCGCCAAACCGCTGCGCCACCGGGGCTGCCCCAGAATGTCATATAAATACAACATGCGATCTTCTGAGGTTGAATTTTCCATCATAATGCGTTTGCGACTCATGCAACTTGCTGCATGTGCCAGTAGCCTGTTCACTATTTATTTACTATTTTTTAAAAAAGATTTTATTCATTTATTTTAGAGAGAAAGAGAGAGACAGCATGAACAGGAGGGGCAGAGGGAGAGAGAATCTCAGGCAGACTCCATGCTGAGCACAAAGTCCAATGGGGGGCTCAAGCCCAGGACCCCGAGATTGTGACCTGAACTGGAACCAGGAGTCAGACCCCCAAATGATTGCGTCACTCAGGCGCCCTGTCCACTTTTTTAAAAATAATTCCGTTATTGACATATAGTTGACATACACTCACATGAATTTCAGGTGCACGGCTCAGTGTTTGGATAATTCTGTACATCGTCACCACCGTAAATGTAGTCATCACCTGTCGGCCCACAGCGTCAGCACGACATCACCGACTGTGCTCCCCAGGCGGCGCTTCACATCCCCGTGACTCATGTACTTAATAACTGGGAGTTTGTGCCTCTCCATCCCCTTTATCTGCTTCACCCCCCGCCCCGCCCCCGGCAGCCACCAGTTTGTTCTCTGTATCTATGAATCTACTTTATTTTTTGTTTCTTTGCTCATTTTGTTTTTTAATTTTTTTTTTGTATTTATTTATGATAGTCACAGAGAGATAGAGAGAGAGGCAGAGACACAGGCAGAGGGAGAAGCAGGCTCCATGCACCGGGAGCCTGACGTGGGATTCGATCCCGGGTCTCCAGGATCGCGCCCTGGGCCAAAGGCAGGCGCCAAACCGCTGCGCCACCCAGGGATCCCCATTTGTTTTTATTTAAGTTCGATTTGCCATCATATAGTATCACACCCAGTGCTCATCCCATCAGGTGCCCTCCTCAGTGCCCGTCACCCAGTCACTCCACCCTCCGCCCACCTCCCCTTCTGCAACTCTTTGTTTTTCCCAGAGTTAGGAGTTTCTCATGGTTTGTCTCTTGAAGATGGTTTCCTGTGTTATTGCTGAGTACTATTCTATTTCATGGGTGTACGACAGTTTATTTACCTGTTGAAGGACGTTTGCATTTCTGGAATACACCTCATTTGGCCATAGCTTCTTATTGTTTTCATATATTGTCATATTTTATTTGCTAACATTATGCTGATGACTTTTGCATCTTTGTTCATGGGGAACATTGGTTTGCACTTTGCTTGTTTTGTGTGTTGTCTTTCTCTAGTTTTGACCTCAGGGTAATGCTGGCCTCATGAAGTCACTTGGGAAGTGTTCTCTCCTATGTTCTGGAAGATAATAAGTAACATTAGTGTTGCTTCTTCTTTAAATGTTTGGGAGAATATATTAGTGAAGCCATCTGGGCCCAGAAATTTCTTGTTTTGTAAAGTTTTTAACTAAAACTTCAATCTCTTTAAGAGTTATAGAACTTCTTAGATCCTCTGTTTCATCTGGAGTGAGTTTGGTACTTGGCGGTTTTTGAGGAATCGGTTCATTTCATCCAAGTTGTTTTTAGTGTGCATAGGGTGTTTTTTTTTTTTTTTTTTGTAGTATTTGCCTGTTTTCCGTTTCATGTATGCAAGCTCTGTAATTTTAATATCTCTTCTTTCATTCCTGACATTGCTGGTTTGTGTCTTCTCTCTTTTTTTGGGTCAGTTTGGCAAGCTTTTATTGATCTCAATTGTCTCAAAAAAATCAGCTTTTGTTCCCATTCATTTTCTACACTGCATTTTATTTTAAATTTCATTGATTTCTTCTCTTTTCTTTTTTTCCTACCTTCTATTTGATTTGGATTTATTTTGTTCTTTTATTTTATTTTATTTTATTTATTTTTTTTTTAATTTTTATTTATTTATAATAGTCACAGAGAGAGAGAGAGAGGCAGAGACACAGGCGGAGGGAGAAGCAGGCTCCATGCACCGGGAGCCTGATATGGGATTCGATCCCGGGTCTCCAGGATCGCGCCCTGGGCCAAAGGCAGGCGCCAAACCGCTGCGCCACCCAGGGATCCCTATTTTGTTCTTTTAAAGTAGATTTTTGAAGTGAAAGCTTGGATTACTGCTTGAGATCTTTCTTCTTTTCTAATATAAGCATTTAGTGTTATAAATTTCCCCATAAACACTACTTCAGCTGCTTACCACAGATTTTGTTATTCTATATTTTCACTTTTATTCAGTTAAATACAATATTTAATTTTCCTTGAGTCTTTTTCTCTTGATCTGTAGATTATTTAGAAGTATGGTGCTTAATTTGTAAGCATTGAGAGATACTCCTTCTTAGGTTTCTGTTACTGTTACCCAGTTTGATTCCCTTATGATTAAAAACATGCTCCTCAATTATCTTTATTAAAAATGTTTTAATGACTATGAGCATAACTTATATTGGTAAATGTAAATGAATGCAAAAAGATGTTTGTTTTCTGCTCTGGTTGGGGGGAGTGTTTAATAAAAGTCCATCAGATCCCACTGGTTGGTGGTGACATTCAGTTCTCCTTTATCCCTACTGATTTTCTGTCTGTTTGTTCTGGGAGAGAAGGGTTGATGTCTCCAACTACAGTTCTGGATTTGTCTATTTTTCCTTCTGGTTCTGTCTTCACAGATTTTGCTTCATGTAGTTTAAAGCTGTTTCGGTAGGTACACATTTAGGACTGTTATGTTTTCTTATTATCAGTTGACTCTTATTATCAATTTTCCTCTTTATCTGTAATTTTCTTTTCTCTGAAGTCCACTTGATCTGTTATTCATATGGGCACTCCAGTTGTTTTGATTTGTGCTTGCACAGTGTGTCTTTTTCCATCCTTTTTACACTAGCCCTCTGATGTTATATTTGAAGTGGGTTTCTTATAGATAGTGTATAAGTGGGTGATTTAAAAAAATAATTCTGATAATCCCTGTATTTTAATTTAGTCCACTTACATTTAATGTAATTATGGATATGTTTGGATTCAGGCCTCCACTTAAATTTTGTTGTTTTTTTTCTTTCCATTTTTTATTCTTCTGTTTCCCTGTTCTTGCTTTTGTTTTGGTTATCTGAACACTTTATAGCATTCTATTTTAATTTATCTATTGCTTTGTTGATTGTATCTTTAAAAAATCTTTAGTGGTTTCCCAGCCATTACAATGTGCATTCTTAACCTTTCTCAGCCTACTTAGAATCAATATTTTACCATTTCAAGTATTTGTAGAAATCCTACCACCACATAGGCTCCTATGCTCTCCATTCTTTATGTTGTGTTTGTCTTGTGTTCAACATCCACACATGCTGAAAACTCCATAAGACGGTATTATAGTACTTGGGTTTAATCATTAAACATGATTTTAAAGAACTGAAGTGGAGGAGAAGTCTATTACCACATTCATTACTCATTTCTCTCCCTTCCTGAGTTTTCCTTATGTATGTAAAACTTTTAGTCACTGTTTTAGGGAATGTTTGCTGATAGCAAATTATCTTACTTTTTCTTCTTCATTCATGAAGGATATTTTTGATGTCTATAAAATTCTGAATTCGTGTTCTTTTCTTTCCACACTTGAAAAATATGTCACTTTCTTCTGGCCTCCATGGTTTCTGATGAGAAATCTCTGGTCATCCCAATTGCTGTTCTTTTGTAAGTAATGTTTCATTTTTATCTGGCTGAATTAATGATATTTTTCTTTGTCTTGAGTTTTCGAAAGTTTGTGAAGGGTCTGAGTATGGATTTATTTGGGTGTTTCCTGCTTGGAGTTCATTAGTTTTGTGGGCCTGAGAAGGAGAGAAACGTAATGGCAGAAAATCCCCAGACCAGACCTGTCTACAGAGCTACATGTGAAGGAATTTAAGGTTCTGTCTAAAGTAGCTGCAGGAGCCCCAGTGGGATAATTTTTATTTTCCAAGATATGGCTTGGTCAGGTTGGCCAGGCAGATGGAGATAATAAAGTCCCAGGTTCTGAATGTGTGTTGTAGCTCCCACTGGGGGCCAGCCCTTGGCTCCTCTGGTGGGTGAGCACACTGTTCTCTGGTCACTGGGACCACACATGGTGACTTAAAGGGCTTCAGTTAGGAATGACCCCTTTTCTCATCACTGATCTGGAAGGAGGCAACTTTAAACATATAAGGTCAATGGGCATCACGTTGGTCAACTTCCCATGGATGCCTCCAAATGTGCCCCCAGACTCTGCTGAGGGCTAGGCTAAGGTGGGAGTGGGTGAGAGAAGGTGTGCTGCAGTAGCTCATGGTGAGCTGGTCTGGGTGGAGAAGATGATAAGCAACGTAGTCCAGTGACTGGTAAAGATGTAGCCCAGAGCCATTGCTTACTGTGACTATCGCCACCATGGTCTCTCTTCCTCCTCCGGACAAGCCTGTCTCCCCTGAAGCTTGGGGGACTCAGGCTCTTCTGGTGAGTCTGCGTGGACACGATTGTCTGTATCCTGGCTGGGTGAGCACAGGCTGGAACCAGAGGGGGCTGACTGAGCAGGAGGACTGTGGGACATTCCTATCACTAGTGCCAGAGGCAAAGTGGGGGTCATTGGAGAAGATACCTCCCCCAGGTGATGTTTTTATTTATTTATTTATTTTTTTTAAAATTTTTATTTATTTATGATAGGCACACAGTGAGAGAGAGAGAAGCAGAGACACAGGCAGAGGGAGAAGCAGGCTCCATGCACCGGGAGCCCGACGTGGGACTTGATCCCGGGTCTCCAGGATCGCGCCCCGGGCCAAAGACAGGCGCCAAACCGCTGCGCCACCCAGGGATCCCCCAGGTGATGTTTTTAAAGGCAGAGCTGCTCTAGGAGCTGGAGTGGATCCCAGAGCAGGTCAGATGCCCGAGAGGTGGCCATGACCGAGACACAGATGGTCAGGGAGCTGGAGGCCCAGGGGACAGCCACAGAGCCCACCTAGATGCCCGCTATGAGGCAGGATACAGGGAGAGATCAAGTTTGGGGCCCAGTGACATACTGGTCCCCTAGGAGTTGCAGCTAGAAGGGAGGATGGAGGGATGTGGACCCACACTGTGGAATAGGCAATGGGGCCCCATGAAGGGCAGGGCTTGCTCACATGGATGGAAGCAAGCTGGTGGCACAGCAAAAGGTATTTTCACCACACACACAGGTGTGAAGCACAGAGGTCCATAAAATAGAGCCATGTGAGGAAGAAGTGAGGAACTTTGAGTTTTCATTGCTTTTGTTTTAATATAATTTATTTAATTATGCTTATATAATTTGGTTTTTTAATAATGTTGTATTTAGCAACCAGGTCTCAAAATTCCTGAAAACATTTCAAAGTCCATGTGAGCTCTGGCCCATGCCTGGGTGTGGGTGCGGCAGTGGGAAGATCATCCTGGGGGTTGGGGTGAGCCCTGGCTGCAGGACAGAGCCGCTGGGGGTCAGTGGGTGGGTGTGCCTCGGGGGACATGTGGGGAGTTGGCCCCGGGGGCCTCAAGTCTGGCTCCCGTGTCTGCAGGGTGGGGACCTGGGGCCTCCTCGGCTGCTTGCTGACTCACTGGGTCCATGGCGAGATCTAGGTCACTCATTTCTCGTGACTCACAGGCTGGCCGCTGCTGTCTGCAGGATCCTTCGCATCTGGGGGACATGGCTTAATGCTGACTGTCCCAGTGCCTCTTGGAGGCCCTCCTCCCTCCTTCCAGTCTGACCGGCTCCTAACCAGAGCAGGTCAGGTCTGCACGGGCCAAGGCTCTGAGGGTGGGAGGATTGCTGGGCGGGAGCTGTCTGGGTTCTCCAGGAGGCCCCGGGGGTGGAGCCAGGGCATCAGGGCCGGGAACAGAGAGCTTCAGATGCTCCGATGCCATCATCGGCCACTCACTGGCCACCAGCCTCATCCCCACTCATTCGTGTTTCAAAAACTCTTCTGCTCCCCTGGGAGCGTGAGTGGGCACACGGTGGACACGACCCAGGTCCTGGCTCCATCCTCCCGGCTGCAAGTGGCCCATGCCATCGGGGGCATCGCCAGGCAGCCGGGTAGACAGTGGGGGGAGGGGGGACATAGCCTTCATCATGGAAACTGCAGCCAGGTCTGCGTCACCCAGCAAGAGCCCGGGAAACACTCCTCTGCGGGTTCGGGTCGCACCTTTATTGCTGTCTGCGGTTGTTCGAAGGGGCGTTCTCACGGCGTTTTGCAGTCAGTCAAATCCTTCTGATGGGGACGTGCAATCCTGCGGGGGCCCCGAGCCGGACATGCGGTCGGCGGCCCGGTTGTGCTGGTGGGGGGGTGCCCGGGGAGCGAGGCAGCACTGGCCCGGAGGTGGTGAGGCCCGACGGTGGGAGGAAAGGGAAGCGTTTGGGAGACGGGTCGATGATTGCACGTGACAAAGGAGCTCGCTCCTAACTTGAGGCCACCTTCCAGCTTAGGAGTTTTCTGGGTGTTGAGAGAAGCCGAAGGGAGCCGGGTTGCCTCCCTGGACGCTGGGCGAGAAAGAGGCCTGGGGTGGGTGCGGCCCCGCTGCCTTCCTCGCCCTGAAGAAGGAAATGCCTGGGGCTGGCTCAGGCGGCTGGGGTGCCCGTCCATCTCCACCCAGTGCGAGGGCACCTGGGCACCTGGGCAGGGTCGCCCTCGGGGTTGCCGTGTCCAGGCGGGCAGGCCAAGGGGTCCCCGGGGACAGGCTTCCCCAGCCCGTGGTCATCCCACGGCGCGCTGTGCCCCCTGCTCCGGGCCTCCGGGTTCATAACTCCCGTCTCGGGATTGTCAGGCCTCGGAGGGCAGGCCTGGGGCTGTCCTGTGTCGTGGGATCACTCCCGTGGAGGGGCCCGGCCACCCCACTCTGGCTTCTCTCCACAGTCCCTGCTCTCCACCCGCTTCTCCCTCCTCTTGGTGCTTCTCCCGCGGCCCCCACAGCCCCGTCTGCACTCAGCCTCCTCTGTCCTGGGAAAGTGGCGGGTGTCCCCGGAGAGGCCCCAGCCACAGAGCGGGAAAGCCGCAGACCGTGGCGGAGCGAGCCGTGCCCAGCGTGGGGCAGGAGGCCCGGTGGAGGCCGTCGGGGCCCGTCCAGGCCGAGGGACCCTGCCCCGACCGCAGCTTTCTGTGGAGGTTGAGCGTTTCATGGGATGGGGATGACGTCCGGACCGGGCGGTGGTTTGGAACCGGGCTGGGAACCGGGGCTGTAGGGCGGCCGTGCGGGGCCCGGAGCCTGCGCAGCTGCCCTGGTCTCTGGAGCTCGGGGCGAGGCAGGCCCGGCCCACCTGCACCTGCTCTAGCGGGTGCTAGAAGTCACGGGGCGGGAGGGGGGCAGCTCTGCCCTGAGCCCCAGCCCTGCCCAGCTCAGCCCCCCGGCCGGTGGGTTCAGGCCTAGGGCCCCCTGGCCGCTGCCTCATCAGCTGCCCGCCCGCCCGGCTCGGTTCTGTCTCCAGGGCCCCAAACTCGGTTGGTCCCTGCAGTGACCCCTCCGTCCTCCCCGAGTCTGGACCCCGCTCCCCGCACCCACCTCTGTGGTTCTTGGCTCCAGACCCACCCCACGCCTGGACCCTTCTGCTCTGTTGTCGTGGGGTGCAGGCCACTGACAGTGATGACGGGGTTCAAGTTGACAAGAACAGGACAGTGCATGTGTCGCTGTGAACTCAAGACAGTCGTCCTACGTGCCCCTGGCCCTCGCCCCTGGTCCTCGCACCACGAAGGGAGGCCGCGCGGGGCTCCCCGTGGTGCCGGGGCTTCGCAGTGCCCACCCGCACGCAGGAAGCAGAATCCAAGCCCCGTCTGACGCCCACTCGGTGGAAATCTTCGCCATCACGTCCTGGTAAGATTGTACGCAGACCCCCAAAGCCTCCGCTTCCACCGAGCCAGTCTACACGGCCGGCCGGGTGATGCCAAACACCCTCCTTTCCTGGGAGGCCTGGGTCCGTCTATGCAGCAGACTCCTCCGGAGAACGCGTGCCTGGGCTTCGGATGACAGCTCTCCGTTACTGGCTCTTTACAAATTCATTTTTAAATCTTCGTGCCCTGACTGATGCCGGGAGCGCGTGAGCCGCAGTCCCAGGGCCCAGGTAGGCCCGTCACCCCCAAATTGTTGGTGCTACCGGCCGTGTCAAGCAGCGCCCGCCCCCAGCGATGGCCCGTATGGCCCCTGGTGGTGCCCCGGGGGTGCTGGCCTCTCCCCGTCGGCCCAGGGCCCCGGCGTGCACCCCACCGGCACGGGCACCCACTGCTCGGCCCCCCGACGCTGTTGGGCGGCCTCCGGTGACCCGGGGCTGTGCGGGCGGCTGCCCCCTGCACCCCGCCCGCTCCTTGGCCCACGGCTCCTAAACCGTCCCTTTCCCTTGGTCGCTGGTTTTCCCCCTGCCGAGCCGCGAGGGCTCTGGGCAGACTCAGAGCTTCTCAGCGGGGGGATTCACGACCATCGTCTCCACCTGGGGGTCCCCTGTCTGTCGTCCTAACGGCGTCCTCGGAGAGCCGAGGCTTCCATTCCCATGGAGTCCAGTCCATCAGCCCTTTCTGTTATCGGCCACACTTTGGTGCTGAGGCCCCCTGGCCGATGTGAGGCGGCGCGGGCCACCTGGTTTTCCCCTAAGGACCGTGCACCTGCTCAGGTGCATGAGCCCCACGAGCTCAGCTTCGAGGCAGGGGTGCTGCCCTTCGTGGTCCCTCTGCACAGGGCGACCAGGCGTCCCAGCACCATTTGCTGCAGAGAACGTCCTTTCTTCACCTTCATCAAAGGTTCCAATCTTTCATTTTATTTTATTTTATTTTATTTTAATTTTATTTATTTTTTTTGGTTCCAATCTTTCAAGTGGAGTTGGGCGTCCAGGGACAAGCTTGGTGGGGCTTCCACATCCAGGCCCAGTCGTGGGTCCCCTTCCTGGGTCAGCAGAGGGCTGTCCAGGCCTTCATGGCCCCCTGGGATGAGGGCCTGGGGGTGCCTCCCACCGGGTCTGCCCGGACCCCCTGAGTCCCAGGACCAACACCGGGACACAGTGCCCCTGAGTCGCTGTCACATTCTCCCACCCACTGTCCTTGTGGGACCCACAGACCCTCTGTGCCGGGGTCCTCCTGCCTCTGCATCCGAGCAGCAGGCCCCTGGCCCGGGCGGCTTTCCCGAACCTGTCCCTGCCACCCTGGAGCCCGGCCCTGACCTGGCCTGACCTGACCCGGGGGCCGAGCCAGCACCAGGCCTCTTGCAGCCGTCACTCGGCTGCGTCGCCCGCAGGCCTCCCTGTGCCCTCCCAGCACGGGCGGGTCCTTCAGGTCCCTGCTGGGTCCCCCCGGTCACAAGCACAGGCTGTGCGGTCAGTGCTGTGAGCAGGGCCTCACCCTGCCACCCGAGGGCTTGGCCCCCGCGGGATCCTGAGCGCTGTCCTTCACCAGCGCAGCACCCTGCCCCCCGCCAGCAGGCTCCTGGCGGCGCCCACCCCTCCAGGCGGCCTGTGTTCCATCACGATGAGAGGTTTCCTGTCGTGTCGGACGTTCGCATTACCTCCCAAATTCGAGTAAATGTTTACGTGTCAGACTAATTCACTGGTAAATATTCCTAAAAAGAGTTCCTGGCTTCCCAAGGAATGAACTTTTTGTGGTTATTTGTGCATCGTTTTTTAGAAAAAGATGTTATTTACTTATTCAAGAGAGAGAACACGAGCAGGGGGCAGAGGGACAGAGAGGAGCAGGCTTACTCCGCACAGGGAGCCCGGCGTGGGACTCGATCCCAGGACCCTGGGGTCACGGCTCAGCACCACCCTGACGCCATCCACGCCGTACATGTGTCAGTGGCTCATCCTCTGTCCTGCCCAGGGGTGTTCCATCGTGTGGCCGCACCACAGCCGTGTGTCCCCGTGTTCTTGGTGTGTGGCTGCGGGGAATGCTTGTGCGGGAGCCCTCACGTGGACACAGGCATCTGTTTCCAGCACGTGAATACCTAGGAGTGGGCTGCAGCAGCACGGAGAGGAGCCCACGGCGTCCAGGCGTCTGGTTGTTCCACGTCCTTCCAACACTTGGTTTATTTATTTATTTATTTATTTATTTATTTATTTATTTATTTTATTTTATTTATTTAGATTTATTTATTCATGAGAGACACAGAGAGAGGCAGAGACACAGGCAGAGGGAGAAGCAGGCTCCCTGCAAGAGCCCAATGCGGGACTTGATCCCGGGACCCTGGGGTCATGCCCTAGGTAGAGGCAGACGCTCAACCGCTGAGCCACCCAGGTGTTCCCCCAACACTTGGTTTAATTGCAATCATTTTGGTGAGTGTTTAGCGTTATCATGGTTTAAATTTTTAATTTCTCGATAAATAATGTTATGAAGTGTTTTTCAGAGAGTTATGAGCCTTTTGAATAAATTTTTTGGTGGCTTAAACCAACACCAATTTATTATCTTACATTTCGCTAGGTTAAAAATCCAACATGGGTCTTGTGGGGCCAAGACCAAGGTGTCCAAGGGGCTGACCCCCCTTCTAAGGCTCAAGAAAATCCATTTCCTTGCATTTTCTGGCTTTCGGAGGCTGCCTTATCCCTCAGCTCCCGGCCCCCAGAGGGAGAGTGAGAGGGAGAGCAGGGGTGGGGAAGGGAGGGGGATGGGGATGGAAAGGGTGGGGGTAGGGGAGAGGGGAGGGGAGGGGGGAGGGGAGGGGGAAGGGGAGAGGGAGAGGGGGGGAGGGAGATGGAGGGGTGGGGGGAGGGGAGAGGTTGGGGAGGGGAGAGGGAGGGGGATGGAGGGAGAGAGGGTAGGGGGAGGAGGAGAGGGATGGGGAGAGGAGGAGACGGATGGGGAGAGGATGGGGAGAGGCAGAGTGAGAGGGAGAAGAGGGAGAGGGTAGGGGGAGAGGGAGGGGAGGGAGGGGGAGAGGGAGAGTTAGAGGAAGAGGGAAAGGGGGAAGGAGGAAGGAGAGGGGAAAGGGGGAGGGAGAGGGGGAGGGGGAGGAGGGGGAAGAGAGAATCCAAGCAGGCTGTGCGCTCAGTAGGGGCTCAGCGTGGGGCTGGACCTCACGACCCTGAGATCATGACCTGAGACGAAATCGAGAGTGGGCGCCCCACCGCCGAGCCCCCAGGCGCCCCGGCCTCCTCTGTCCATCCTCAAGCCCACGTGGAGGGTGGAGTGTCTGGTCCCCAACGGCCCCCTCCCATGTTTGAGGACCTGGGATAAGGTTGGGCCCTGGCAATAATCGGGGGTAGTGTCCCTTCTCGCGGGCGACCGACCAGGATCCTAATTCCACGTTGACACCAACCCCGGGTGGCCGCGCGGATCCACAGGCCCCAGGGACCCGGGTGTGGACGGGTTGGGGACGGGCTCTGCTTGCCACGGATGTTTTCACGGAATACGGAATCCGCGGCTTTTCTCCTCGCATCCCTTTGAAGATGTCAGTCCCCGTCTTCTGGTTTGCGTTCTTTCTGCTGAGACATCTGTCCGCTGCTTATCTTTGTTCCCTGGAAGCGATGTTGCTCTTTCCTCAGCTGCTTCTAATACTTTCCCTTTGTGTCACCGGTTTTTAGCGATTTGGCTACGAAGCGCTTTGATGCGTTTGCTTTGTGCTTATCCTGCTGGGGTTTTGTGGACATTTTGTTTGCCTGTAAATTTATAGATTTTATCAAGTTCTGGGAAAAATTTAGCCATGACTTATTCAGATAATTTTCAGGGCTTTTTTCCTTCTCTCCTCTGAAGCTCCGATTACGTCTCACCAGCAACTGAGGTTCACTTTCAGTCTTTATTTCTTCAGTGTTTTTAATCCCTCCCTGGGTCAGTTTGCATATTTTCTGTGACTTTGCCTTCACCGATCCTTCGATCCTTCGTTTAGGGTCTGCTATGCCTTTGCAGCCGCTCAGTGAATTCTGCATTTTGATTATTGTGTTTAGTTCCTTCTGTTCCTGTTTCCCTGCAGCAGGCCCGGCCCCTGGCCCCCCCCGGCCCCTGCCGCCTGGAGGCCCCGCTGCTCGCAGCTCGCCCAGCGGCACAGTCAAGGCCCCTGCCGGGGTTCCGGAGCCTCTTCTCTGCATGGCCCCTTCTCTTTCTCCGGATCCTACCCTGAGAATTCTGGCTGCCTCTGCCCCCGAGTTCTGCAGTGTCCCAGCTCGCGGGGGTTGTCTCTGGTGGAGCTGGGTCGGGGCCCCGAGGGCAGAGCTCGCCTGGTGCTCGGGAAGCCTGGGGCCCTGCCTCCTGCCGGCCCGCGAGCCAGGTAAAGGCTCCGGGTTCCTCTGTACCCGCCCCCAGAGGGGCCTTCGGGTTCCTCGGTACCCCAGGAGGGGTCTTCGGGTTCCTCTGTACCCCAGGAGGGGTCTTCGGGTTCCTCTGTACCCCTGGAGGGACCTTCGGGTTCCTCTGTACCCCTGGAGGGGCCTTCGGGTTCCTCTGTACCCCCGGAGGGGCCTTAGCCCAGAGGGGCCTGTTTTCCCTTTACCTGGGTACAGATCCGGGCCAGGGGAGGAGGTGGCTGCACGTCCCCCAGCGCGTCACTCTCGGGAGCTGCAGGTCTTTGGACCTCGTGGTCTCCACAGCTCTACTCGGTTTTACATCTTTGCTTCTTAACATGCCCAGTGTTTTCCACTGTTACCAGAGGAGACGTGATCTGTCGCGCCCTTCTACGTTCTAGCAGGAAACAGAACACTTGGCACACATTTTTGAAGTATCTGGATACAGATGACCTAATTGCTTCCAGAAAGATTGAGCCACGCACAGCCGCCCCTGCTCCTGGTGTGCACGTGTGCCTGCGGACCTGTGTGCACCCATCCTGAGTCCTTGCAAGCACTGGCTTTCATTATCTGTTCTCGGTATTTTTGACCAACAAATTTTATTATTTCATACGCTTAATGGGCATTTCTATTTCTCTTTTAGTGCTTTCATTTACTTTTGGGGATCGTTATACCTTTATTATTGGTTTATAAGATCTCTATGTGATGAGGCGTTAATTTTATCTTTAAAAATTATACATATTATACAGGAACCCACGTTTCTTAAACAATGTTAAAACTCTGATACTTCTTTTTCTTGTATCCTACTCATTTCTTTTTCTCAGAGGTAACAACTTTTGACTATTTGACATATAACTTTTCTCTTTTGTTTTCACGCATTCATTTCTATATAAGTACACCCAGTATAAAATGGTTGATATTCAGTCATTTTTGTCTTATGAAAATAGCATTTGCAGGGTGGCATTTGCAGTATGAGCCTGGGTGCCTCAGTGATTGAGCATCTGCCTTCAGCTCAGGGTGCGACCCCGGGGTCCCAGGATCGAGTCCCATGTTGGGCTCCCTGCATGGAGCCTGCTTCTCCCTCTGCCTGTGTCTGCCTCTCTCCGTGGGTCTCTCATGGATAAAAAAAATAAAATCTTAAAAAAAAAAAAAAGAAAAAGAAAATAGCAATTGCATATGCTTCAATCTAGTGAATACTTGGAGCTTTTAACCAATGTTTCCCTATATCTGGCCTTTTATTATTTTATAATTGGTGACTTTTCTTTGTTCATGATATATAATATGTATATATTTATATATATTTCATCATATTTTTAATATAATCACTTCATTCTTGATTACATTTATATTATTTGTACCTTTCTGCAGCTACAAACAACGACAAAGCAATCTTCTCTGGGCACATATACAATTACTCCTCTAGTAGACGCACTTGCTAGTGAGATTATGTTCATGCTGCCCTCTTCTAATTTCTAGAGCTTCATATGATTTGATAACCAATTAAATTCTTTTGTTTCAGCATTTTTCTGATAATGGTTTTCTGTTTTCTCGCTGTTATAAAGTTGAGAATTAGCATGTTGGTTTGAGAGTCCATGAGACTTCTAGATTTAAATTTGACTAAAAACTGACATCTTTATAATGCTGAGTTTTCTCAACCGGGAGTGGTATGTTTCTTTATTTACTTGGGTCTTTTATATTCATCCATAAAAGCTTGTAGACAATACACTTTTTATTTTTTATTTTTTAATTTTTTTTAATTTTTTTAATTTATTTATGATAGTCACAGAGAGATAGAGAGAGAGGCAGAGACACAGGCAGAGGGAGATGCAGGCTCCATGCACCGGGAGCCCGACGTGGGATTCGATCCCGGGTCTCCAGGATCGCGCCCTGGGCCAAAGGCAGGCGCCAAACCGCTGCGCCACCCAGGGATCCCGACAATACACTTTTTAAATTATATCTTCTTAGTTATTTTATTTATTTGCTATTGCAAATCCTTCCCTCCCCTACTATTTTACTGTTTTTATATTTGTATTTTTCTACATAGTTATCCAATTTTTAAAAAATACCTGTTTGTTTGTTTATTTATTTATTTATTTATTTATTTGAAAGAGAGAATGAGTGAGGAGGGTGGGGAGGGGCAGAGGAAGAAGGATAAGCAGACTCTGCACAGAGCATGGAGTCCAATGTGGGACTTGATCCTGTGACCCTGAGATCATGACTGGAGCTGAAATCAAGAGTCAGACACCTACTGACAGAGCCACCCAGGTGCCTCCATAGTTCCACAATTTTTAACAAGTGCCCATCTGATTTCTATTGGTTTCTGATAACAATATTATGGACTAAGTTTCTGGGATATCTATTTTATTGGGCTACTCTTTTTTCAAGATCGGTCCAGAAGGAGCTGAGATCTTAAAATTCATGACAAGAAAATGTGGCTTTCAAAGCACTGCCTTCTTAACAAAGGTTTATTCATGCCTACTCTGCTCTGGGCTCTTTGCAGGGTAGGGTCACACCAAGGCTTGGATCACAGGTTCTGTGGTAGCAGATGTCAATGACAGAGGAACGGTGGCCATGGGATCCAGAGCCCAGGATTCTCATCTCAGCTTGCATGACCAGCCACCAAGCCACCTGACAATGGAGCTGACTGTCCACACTGGCGGCAAGATGGCGAGCCCAGACTCTGATATCTTTAAAAGTGTTCTATCAAGAGTAAAGTGAGGCTCCTGCTCTTCCAGCCTGTACCATCCCCTGCTCTTCCCCTGACTAGGGTCTATCCAGGTAACCTCCTCTTCTTGGATCTTGTTGTGAAGAAATCAGTACTCAGAGGATACAAAGGGTGGGGAGAAAGAGACTTGGGCCCAAGTTGGCTCCCATCCTGTGACAACAATGTCATGGAAGTTACAAAGTGACATCTGTAAGAAAGTCAGAGTAAGGAGCTCTGAAAACCTGTTACCATATAAAAATAATGCTCACACTGGCAGAAATTGTCAAAATCAACTTTTTTTCTTTTTTTACTTTTTTCAAAATCAACTTTTAAAGGGCTCTGAACATTAGTGAAAACTTGCAAGTCAAACCACCAAATCTCAGTAAGAATGTGAGCACTGGGGAGTTTTAATTTGCTCTATTCCCATCTTTCTTTTCCCAGTTTTATGATAGCTCTGAAAACCAACAACCTGATAATAGCATTGAAACAGCAATCAGCCTAGCACCTGCTAGAAGGGGTAGCGTGTGTTTGGACCTCTCCTAAAACACCTTCTCTAATTCTTAGAGAATTATTATTTGACCTCTCTGGAAGTTCCCTGGACAATCCCATTCACAATGCTTGTTTTCATTTTTTATGAAGCACGTTATAGATGGCAAAAAGCATTTTGCCCAAGGGTACTTGCTGAAAACAAGAGAAGTGAATGGCTTCTACATTGAACATTATAAAACATTGTCAAAAGAACTGAAAGAAGACATGGGTAATAGGATGACATCCCATATCCCTGGGTGGCGCAGCAGTTTGGCTCCTGCCTTTGCCCGGGGCGCAATCCTGGAGACCCGGGATCGAATCCCACATCAGGCTCCCGGTGCATGGAGCCTGCTTCTCCCTCTGCCTGTGTCTCTGCTTCTCTCTCTCTCTCTCTCTGTGTGACTATCATAAATAAAAAAAAAAAAAAAAAAAAAAGGATGACATCCCATGTTCATGGATTGGGAGATGTAATATCAAGATGGGAATACTCCCCAGAGTGATCTACAGTTTCAGCACAATCTTCCAGTAAGATCTTCCAGTAAGATCTCACTCATTCTTTGCAGTGTTTTGCAGAAATTGACAGGATGATCCTAAAATTCATATGGAAATTCAAGGGTTCCAAAATTGTCAAAACAATATTGAAAAATAAGAAGCACTTTGGAAGATTCACAGTTCCCCATTTCAAAGCTTACTACAAAGCTACAATCACCAAATCAGTGTGGTACCAGCATAAGGACAGATGTATAGATCAGTGAAACAGGACTGAGAGCCCAGAAACAAATGCTTACATTCGCAATTGGCTGATTTTCAACAAGGCACCAAGACTGCTCAATGAGGAAAAAAATAATCTATTCAACAAATACTGTTGTAGCAACTGGATGTCCACATGCACCCAGAGTGCAGTTGTTTTTTTATTTTTTTATTTTTTTAAGATTTATTTATTCATTCATTCATTCAGAGAGAGCGAAGAGAGAGGCAGAGACACAGGTGGAGGGAGAAGCAGGCTCCATGCAGGGAGCCCGATGTGGGACTCAATCCCGGGTCTCCAGGATCACACCTCAGGCTGCAGGCGGTGCTAAACCGCCGCGCCACAGGGGCTGCCCCAGAGTGCAGTTGTATTTCCACCTCCCATCATATACAAAATTTGCTAAATATAAATATGTAAGAGATAAAATGATAAGCCCTCATAAGAAAACACTTTCATGACTTTGAGTTAGGTAATGGTTTCGTGGATATGACACCAAAAGCACAAGTTGTGAAAGAAAAAAATGATTATTTAGACTTCATCACAATTGAAAATGTTTGTGTTTCAAAGAAGACATTAAGAAAATTAAAACACAACCCACAGAATGGGAAAAACATTTTCAACACCGCCTGGGTGGCTTAGTCGGTTAAGTGACCGGCTCTTGATTTCTGCTCAGGTCATGATCTCAGGGTCATGAGATTAAGCCGGTATCTGGCTATGTGCTTGGTGTGGAGTCGGCTTGAGGATTCTCTCTCCCTCTCCCTCCTCCCGCCTCCTCGAGCTCTCTTTCTCTAAGGCAGATAATCTTTTAAAACACATATATCGGGATCCCTGGGTGGCGCAGCGGTTTGGCGCCTGCCTTTGGCCCAGGGCGTGATCCTGGAGACCCAGGATCGAATCCCACGTGGGGCTCCCGGTGCATGGAGCCTGCTTCTCCCTCTACCTGTGTCTCTGCTTCTCTCTCTCTCTGTGACTATCATAAAAAAAAAAAAAAAAAAGCACATATATCTGATAAAGGATTGTACCTGCAGTGTATAAACCACTCTAACAACTCAATAACCAAATGACTACTGATTAAAAAGTAAACAAAGGACTTGAGTAGACATTTACCCCGAAAGGACGTACAATTGACTAAAAAGTACATGAAAAAAAAAAATACTCAACATCCTTAGCTACTACAGGAAAACATAAACCAAAGCCACAATGAGATACCACTTCACACACACTAAGACGGCTAGAGTAAAAAACTTGGATATTATTAAAGGTTGGCGAGGATGTTGAGCAATTAGGAACTTCAGACATTCCTGGCAAAAATGTAAAGTGGTGCAGCCACCTTGGAAAAAATTCTGCTAGTACTTCAAAAAGTTAAACATGTGATTTAGCAATTCCATTCCTAAGTATCTAAGCAAGAGAACTGAAAGCAATGTACACACAAAACTTCTGCACAAATGTTTATAGCAACAATACTGGTAAGAGCCAAAACTGGAAACAACTTGAATACCCATGAATGGTTGGGCGGGCAAACGAAGGGTGGTGTACCTACAGGGTGGGATCCCACTCAGCCGTAA
The DNA here is from genome assembly GCF_048418805.1 of Vulpes vulpes. NCBI lineage: Eukaryota > Metazoa > Chordata > Mammalia > Carnivora > Canidae > Vulpes > Vulpes vulpes. Next base: position 673,261 of record NC_132794.1, read on the forward strand.
CAGGGGACGAAGCACGGGTTCGGGCTTTGACGTGGATGAGCCAGGAAGACACGACACCCCGTGAAGTAAGCCAGTCACAAAAGGTCACGTCGTGGATGATTCCATATATGTGAAATGCCCAGAATAGGGAAATCCAGAGGCGGAAAGTCGATTAATGGTTGCCAGGCACTGGCGGACAGGGAATGCTCGTGGGTATAGGGTTTCTTTTTGGAGTGATGAGAACATTCTGGATTTAGCGGCGATAGTATTCACCTCTGTGAATATGCTAAGGACCATCGAACTGTGCATTCTAAAATGGTGAATTATATCTCAAAAAATTAAACAAAAAGCACCTGGAAGTTGTCAAACAAACAAAGAAATGAAAGGGAATAGAAGTTGCAGATGCCCCTAAGAAAATGTGGAGGAGTCCACCAAAAAGTACAAACAACGCTACACCCCTGCCTACCATCCCACGGGACGCACTTTTGCCCGTCCCCCCGTCACACTCTCTATGGCACATACGTCTACACATCCGCGTACTGTTTCTAAAGTGCGACACTTTGCAAGCGCGGTTTGTAACTTGCTTTTTTCCCTGTGTATTCAGTGTAAAATGATTTAATATACAGCCCTTCTGTCCCAGGGATATATATTGCTGTTTAAGAAAATAAAGACGAAAAAGTAAAGTGAGCGCCATCAAGGACAAGGACCACAGCGGAGGGCAGGCCTCTGGGCCTGCTCAGCCCCGCTGGCCTCAGCCTGCAAAGGGCAGGACAGATGTCCCGGGGAAGTGGGTCCCACGAGGGGCGCCCACCGCCAAGGAAGCAGAAGGGTGGCCCTGGCCCCAGAGCAGGTGCTGGTGGGTTTCAGGGTCTCGGAGGGCGCCGCTGCCTGGGGCTCTGTCCTGGGGGGGGCGAGGAGGGGGGACGCAGCCCCTGTGCCGGGAAGACACGGGAAGGAGCCCGGCGTACATTCCAGAGTGCTCTGCTGTGAGCGCAAAGCGTCTCTGCTTTTCATGGAACGGGAGGATTAAAATGTTATCAAAAATGAAGAGAAAACAAGTAACATCAGCTGCGGGATGAGGCCCGAAGCGCCTGTCTTGATGCTAACGTCGTGGGAGAGGGGCTTGGAAGGAGTGGCCACTCGCTGGCAGGAGACAGAGTCTAAATATTTATGGGGCCTCCTGCAGCTGCAGCTGGCCTGTGGCTCCCACCCGCACCCCACGTGGAGGGCTCTCTCGGGGGTCTGGGTCATCCCAGCAGGACTGGCCCAGCCATCCTCCTCCTGGGGACAAGGAGGAGCGTCCGGTGTGAGGCTGGGGGAGGCCCTGGCACGTGGCTCACCTGTGTGGGGCCCCGCACGAGGTGTGTGTGCCTGTAGGACGGGACCACTGAGGCACGGGGCCGGAGGGACGGTGGATGGGGCGCCTGCGGTCCAGGCTCCTCGCTGGGGCCTCCTGTGCTGCACGGGTCCCTGTGCGGGGTCGCCTGGGCCGACAGGAGCCGGGAGCCCCGCCGGCTGACACCATGCGGGGTAGATGTGCTGCTGGCCCGGGGAGGGTCGCCCTCGGATCTCTGGAGCCGCCCGAGGACCTGGCTGCGGGTGGTAGAGGCACACAGGGTTCAAGCCCTGCCCGGTCCCGTCCTGGGGTCTCACCCAGCCGGCCGGCCGGGACCCACACCTGCCTCCCTGGGTGGGGGATCACTCTTGGGTGAGGCTGGGATGGCCCGGCCCGGAGGAGCTCACCTGCCACGTGACTGTCACTCTGTGCCTCGGTTTCCCTGTCTAGAGGGACAGGAAGGGTCGCTGGCAGTGTGCCTCCCGTCCCCTGACCACAGGCGGGTTAGCGGGCCCGGGGGCTGACGCGTGGCTCTCCCACTGCCTCCTCGACATGCTCGTTGCTGCTACCCCACGGGCGCCGCCCCCCGCGGCCCCGAGCCCTGGACCCCCCCACCCCGCCCCAGGGGCCTCGGTGTCTCTCCTCTGTGCCCAGCCTCCGGCCTCAACCCTGGGTGTGAACTCGAGGCCTTCCCGGGGCACCTAATGGTGGGTGGGTGTGCGCCCCCCGCCGGGAGGGGGGCTGGTGAGAGTGCGCGAGCCTGTTAACTGCGGGGGTGCAGCGGGGCGGCCTCCTCACTGGCAGCAGCCACGGGCAGACGGCTAGGGCTGCAGGGGGGCCGTGCTGGGCGCCCGGAAAGGGCCTCCGTCCGCTGGGCGAGCCTGGCTGCTGGCGAGGCCCGGACGAGGTCCGGGTGACCCCGGGTGGGGAGCCCGGGGCGGGCGATCGGCGGCAGCACCCCCGGGACTGGCGGGCGGCCTCCAGGCGGCCAGGAGGTTCTCGTCACAGACGCTCCCCCTGGCCGGGCCCCCCGAAGCTCCAGGCGGGGCATCGGGCGGGGGCAGGGCTGCTGGGGGGATGCAGACGGGGCTGCTGGCCGGGGAGAGGCCACCCTGACCCCCGACCCCCGGCCCCCCAACCCCCGGCCCCCCGGAGCTCTGCAGGGATTGGCAGCCCCAACCCGGGCCTCGTTTCCTTTCTTCTAATTCAGCAGAAATCCTTGTCCAGATGTGTTCTCCTCGCTGTTTGTTTAGAGTCAACTGACATGATACAGGGAAGGGATGATTCAGGGAGCCCTCGGCTCCCAGGAGAGGCCCAGACTTCTGGGCGGGGGGTGGGGACCAGCCCCATCCTGGGGGAGCCCCGGAGCCCCGACCTCGGGCTGGATGGTAGCGACTTTGCGTCCCCAGCCGTGAACAGGACGCTCGGTCCTGGGCCGAGAGGGGGCAGCAGGGACTGGATCTCAGCCCCGTGGGGTCCATCTCACGGGGGCACCCCTAGGTCACCCAGCCTCCACCCTCAGGGATGCCCTGTGTGGGCCCGAATGCACGGACCAAGGTCCCTCCTGGACCCGGAGCCGCAGCAGGAGGTGGGCCAAGCCCCTCCGCCCCCCAGGCTGCTGTCCGCACGTGTCCCCCAAGACACAGGGGCCGGGGTGACGCTGGAAGTGAGCAGAAGACCGTCCAGTCGATGGCTCCTTCCCTCTGCCAGGTGCCCGGGGGACGGGTGGCGCCCTCGGGGCTTGGGAGTGAGCCCCTCGGGGCCGAGGTGAGCAAGTAGGAAAGGAGCAGAGGCCGGCGTTTGCAGCCCGCGCCGCCGGGGACGTGTTGCCCAGGCCGTGTGCCGGGCGCGGCCTCCAGGTCCCGAAGCGCACCTCCGCGTGCAGCACGACCGCGGGCGGGAGCAGGGCCACGGCTCTGGTTTGGGCTTTTGTACACATTCCATGATTTTGTTTCATGGGGTCAGAAGGCGCCGTGTTGCGGCCCCGGGGGCCACCGTCCTGCACGGTGCCCCTCGCCCGGGCCCCCTGCGCCTCCCCCGCCCGTCTGGGCTCCGCGCCGAGCTGGGGCTGCAGCTCCGTCTCCGTGGGCCTCGGTTTCCTTCACTGGGATTAAAAGAGCAGCAGCCTCCTTGGGGTGCCATGTGGTCACTCCTTGGGGCGCCACGTGGTTGTCTCAGCCAAGAAAATCCTTGGGGCCGTGGAGCCTGGCACCTTGTAGGCTCCCAGGGACCATCTGTGTCCTCGGGGAGCTTCGTGTCAACCTGGCCTCAGCTCGCAGGCCGGGCCATCGAAGCTTCCGGCACACGGACACTGCGCGGGCCTTGCACAGGACGGACACCTGAGGCGCCCCCTCCCGAAGGTCACCAGTGGGGGCCCGTCCAGCCTGCCCGCCCCCCCGCAGCCACAGTCCTCGTCCCTAAAACAGCACATTGCCTGACCTTGACCTTTGTACGGCTGGACTCCTGCACCGGCAGCTCCTTCGGGCACAGTCGTGTCCCAGCCCTGCGCTCCGGCTGTGGCCCGCACCCCGGCCTCCCACTGCGGGGACGCTGCGGCTCGGTCACTGGCACCCCGCGCCTCTGTGGGTGCCCGGGCCTGGCGAGCTGAGCCTGGCCGCACCCCCCACAGGGGCACCCCCACCCAGGTGCTGGTCGCTCCGGGTGCCAGCGGCGTTCATGGTGAGCGGCACCTTGCATGTGAAGGCCGCGTTTGTGCGCAACAAGTGTGGGGGGACCGGTGGGGACAGAGGGCTCCGGGCCGGGCTCTGCATTCCGTGGCGCTGACCCCTCTTCTTGCGTGGGGGCTGACCTTTGTCACTGCAGAAGGGAAGTGCGTTCCTGCCCAGGGGCCCCCGAAGGACCTTGGGGACCCCCCACTAAGTGAGAACCTCCAGCAGAGGAGCCCTGGTCCCCACACATCTTAAATTCTCTCTCACTGTTGTTTTTCCCCCTGCTTCATATTCTCTTCCATTGCCTAGGAAATTTTCTCGAGCTTTTCTTTGAAATGATCTGGTTTTCTGTAAAACCTGAATCGCTATTCATTCTCCGCCTTCAAAAAATGGACTGTGGCAAACAAAAAGCTACAGAAACAGTGTTATCAACACCATGGAGCTACCACTTAGGTCTAACATACGGTGGCTTCTGTTTTATTTGTTTTCTTCCAGAAACGAAACGTCGTACACATAATGAGACTTTTGTGTGCTCTTCCCGATTCCGGGAGGCGCCGGTGCCCGAGAGAAGAAACAAGCATCCTGTTCAACACTAAGGAACGCACTGAGTCACGGCGCTACAGGAGGAGGCTGGAGAGGACCCGCACACTCACGATGAAAAGGGCAAAAACACCATTTCATAAAATTCACTACTCACTCAAAATAAAATATTAGCAAGTAGGAAATGTTCTTAGCCCAAGGGAGGGTATTTATTAATAAGAAACCCAGTGTTAACACCAAACTTAACAGGGAGGGACGCCTGGGTGGCTCAGCGGTTTTCTCCTTACTTCCAGCCTGTCGGTGTGGTTTATTTTAGGTGTCTCTCACGTAAGCAGCACGAGCTGAATTTTATTTTATTTTCATACAGTCTATTGGTCTTTATCCTTTAAAATATGAGCTTAATCCATTTGTAGTCACAATAAGGACTGACATCTTTAGACTTTTTTTTTTCCATCTTATTTTGGGCTTTTTACCTGCTAGAGTTTTTGCTTCTGCTTTTCATTTTCTGACTCCTGAGGGGGGTTGTTGTTATTATTATTATTATTATTATTATTATTATTATAAACCTATCCCCCTCCTCTGCTGGATTGGGAGCTGGGCGTTGTCATTCTACTCTCGCTGAGGTTACCTTGACGTCTTATGATGCCTTAGCAATGCTCCAAGGAAATCCACGGTTACTCAGTATTTCCACCCGTCCGCAGAACACGAAATCTGAGCAGGCTCCCACTGTTCACTTACTTTTCTGAAAGACCAAACCTTCCAAAAACTAACTTATTTCAGAGACACGATTTAACCTTTTTTCTTATAACCCATTGCGTTTGTTCAGATTCTTTTTCTTTTCGATGGAGGTACCTCCCGCAGCCTGTCAGGGAGGAGGTTTAGGTGAAGGGCTTTCCCGGCCGCCCTGTGGTTTCCTGTCGCTGCCTCCCAAGCCCTGGCCAGACGCAGCGGCGGGAGCGACAGCTCTTGCTGTGCTGCTGGATCCTGCGCGTCGGGAATCCAACAGAGCGCCGGTGGCCTGTCTCTGCCCTGTGACCCCGGGGTCTGGGCCGGCTGTGTTGACCCGAGCACCTCTGCTCGGCCTGTGGGGCAAACCTCGGGGGCCCCACCCAGCACCCTCCCTCCGTGCACCGGATCCCAGGCTCCCTGGCACTCACGGGGAGGCCCCCAGACCGGCTCCTCCCGCGGGGACGGGCTCAAAGAGCTTGCACCCCTGTTTTCAATCCAGCACAACCTCTCTAGACAAACCTTACTTACATCCTTCCCCAAGCAGGATACACACTTTTCCTCCCACAACCTCCCCCGGTGGCTCCATCCCCCGAAGGCTGCGGGCACGCGCTCAGAGTTGAGTCCGGATGTGAGTAAGGCTCCTCAGGTACGGTCCCTCTCGTTCTAGAGACGTGAGAGAAGAGGCCAGGTGTCTCCCCGCCACGCTCAGCGTACGGGGGCAGGGCCAGGCCGTCCCAGTGAGCAGCCCCATCGAGCACGACTGCAGCCAGGGACACCGCAGTCACTGGTCCCTGTGGGCCCCAAAGCACTGGGCATCTAGCTCGGGGCCTTGATCGGGGCTCCCCCACTTCTTCGGGGAGACCCTCTACTCTCTCACCTTGGTTTTTCACGCTCTTGTTGATCCTCGGACTCGTCTCTCATCCTCCGTGAGGAATGACCAGTGTTCGCAGCTGAGTGTGCCTGGGCTGTTAGCTCGCCGCTGCTCTGTCCCCTTCAGACCAAGCTGATATATCACCTTAAAAACATGTGGGGCTCAATTTGTATAAACTGCACCAGACCAACGCTGCACCTAAAAATGGATCCTTCAGTACCCGGGCCCCTCAGGTAACTGTGCAATGGGGGCCTTAAAATTCGTGGAGTCCTTCCTGGTTAGCATCGATGGTCCGGAGGGCGGCCTGCAAGAGCCTCAGAAAGCTGTTGTTCAACTGAATGATCTTCGAGGCACTGCTTCAGATATTTCTGGGACCTTGGGGACTTCACAGTCACACCCTTGGTTTCGGTCTTTACGTTTTCTGAAAGGGGACCTGGACCGGAGTGTTATTCTTAGGTTCTGCAGCACTTTGAGGGTCCTACTTGGACGGGGAGGACTGTGCCTCTCTCATGCCTTTAAATCATATCTAGAATCTGAGAACTTTGCCCTTCAGTTTATCTCTTTCTTGTTGTATTTTATGGTGGCCGGAAGTCCCCTGCCCAGAAGTCGCCTTGCTGGGTCACCACGAGCACTAGAGCATGCCCTGTTTTCCATGTTTCTGCAGATGAATGTTGCCAAGCTTTCTTTTTTTCTTTCTTTCTTTCTTTCTTTCTTTCTTTCTTTCTTTCTTTCTTTCTTTCTTTCTTCTTTCTTTCTTTCTTTTTTGTTTTTTGCAATTCATAATTATTATTATTTTTTTAATAATAAATTTATTTTTTATTGGTGTTCAATTTGCCAACATACAGAATAACACCCAGTGCTCATCCCATCAGGCATGTGGTGTGATGCGTTTCTCTCCGTCCAGCCCCGAGGACGCTCACCCTGTTCCCTTACACCTGCCCAGGACCTCAGGCTTCTAGAGGCCATTTCCTCCCTGCGGTGACAAACTTGAGTTTTTGTTACGGTGACACTCAGCTTCCAGCTACCAAAATCTCAACAGAGTTCTTTATGGTCCCACCCTCGGCTCTGTCTTTTCTCTGAGACCATCTCCCCACCTGGCCTGGGTTTTATCTTTGCCCCACGGCCCTTCCTTGCTTTGAGAATTCTCTCCCACCTGGGAAGACTGTCCTGATACTCCTGTTGTCCCTAAACTCTGCTGAGAGACTGAACGGCTCATTCCTTTCCTGTCATGTCTCCGCCCCGTTGTTAATTATCCTCTCATTCCTGAGGCAGGCCTTAGCTGGGTATAAAACCCTAGATCGTCAGTCGGGGCTGTGTCTCCATCATTTTCCTGGCTCTGGGAATCTTGCTGAGAAGCCTGCTGTTGGTCTCACTGGTCCACTGTTCAGGCACAGAACTGCAGTGTGTCTGGATGTTGGGCAGTAGCATCTCTGTTGGAAATGGGGACTCTGCTTCCTATTTAAGACAAGACAAGGAAGGGAGTGAGCTCCTTGTGAGGACACAGCAGGTTGGCACCAGAGCCAGAATGAGAGCCCGGGCCTCCAGACTCCCCAGCGAGTGCTCTCCCAGGACCTTGCTCCCCTCAGAGGAGTGTGGTCTGCAGGCTGCTGTGCTCGCTGTCTCAGGCGATGTGTAAGGGGCGAGCGAGCAGGGGACCACACTCCCGTGGTGATGTTCTTTCTTCCCTAATTGGATGCACGTCTACCAAGGGCAGGGCTTCTACCTTCCCTTTTCCTTATGCTCGTTGACAGTGCAGTGTCACGGAGCACGGTAGGCTCATTTGAAAGAGAACAGACCTGGGTGCTGGGTGACCTGGGTTTAAATCCAAACTGCCGCTGAGAGCTGTGTGGTCTTGGACAACTAGCTAATATCTCTGCGTCTTGCTCTTCTCGTTTATAAGTTGAAGGCATCGCCATCTTCCTGTAGGGCATGGAGATGTTGGGGCGCATAGTAGATGTGTGGCAGGCCCTTGGGACCGGCCTGCTGGAGAGGCGTTCGAGGCTGATGACATGGGACTGCGAACAACTGACTCAGAGCCACCAAGATGCCACTGTCAGGAGGAGAGGAAGGGCTCACCGTAGGAGGACAGAAGTCGGCTCTTCCGCGTCCCCGTGAGCACCTAGACCTGAGGGCACCTCTGGCTGGGAGATGTCTCGGGCTTCTCTGCTCCACCACGTGGATGGTGTAACTGCATTCGGCTACCACCATCTCTATTGTTCTGAGAGTGGAGGAGAAAGAGAAAACCAGATGCCGTTCCCTGGCCTACTCCGTGAGGCCATCTGGAGCCTTCCGGTCCTGTTCCCCAGAACTGTGAGCAAGTGTGCACTAAGGAGGGGTGAGCGTTTTGGTGCTTTTGCTGGAGGCTGGCTACTTTCCTCCAGCACTGGGGTGAATGGCAGTTTCCAGATGGGTTTCAGGCCTCGCTGTGAATAATGTCTGTTTGCTTCAGAATCGCTTAAAAGCAGGGTGATACACAAGTGAATGAAAAAGAACATTTTGAACTTATTTTCTCCAGGACAAAGCACGTGCACTGAAGGGCTCTGCAAAGATAAATTCCTTCACCTAACACAATGACCTAACACTTCGGGCGCAAGTGTTTCGGGTGCCCGCTGACCCGGTCAGTCCTCCCCGATGCTGGTGCCAGCACCCACCTGAGCCGAGCGCCAGCAGAGCTGAAGGACGCGTGGGGCTCAACACAGAGGAGAGACCAAATCTCTTCTTATGAAAGTCCTGGCAGGCCAGACAGTCCTCTGTCCAGCAGATTCCCCTGAAATGAAAGCTGTTTATAAGACACGCCAGAGCCTGGATCATGCTTTGAAAATGTTTTCTAAGCTCTGTGATAACCTCCCCAGGGTCACATCTGGCCCGAAGGCCGCGTGCCAAACACTCCATGCTTAGAGCTGAATCTGCAAGTTCACAACAGGAGGGAAAAATACAATAGAATGTGTCAAAATACCTTCCTTGGAGGGAACCTAAGGACACAGAATTTGTTGATTACGAACTTGTTTATCTCATGGTGTCATGACTGGTCCACGCGTGGCCAACGCCTTATGTCCTCACCAACATTACGTGTTGTCAGTCTTTTGAACTTCAGCTTTTTGTTAGTACAAAGTGGTATCTGATTGTGGTTGTAACTGGCGTATTTCTGATGGCTAATCATGTTGATCACCTATTGGTGTGATTATTGGATATCGTTGTATTTGTTTTCGTTTTTTTTTTAAAGAAATGACTCTTCAAGGCTTTTGCTCACCTTTAATTGGGTTGTCTTTTAATTATTGACTGACAGGGTTCTTTATATATGATGAATACAAGTCATTTTTCAGATATATGCATTATAAATATGGTATCCCATTCAGTAGCTTGCCTATTTATATTTTTAACTGTGGGTTTTGATAAGGAAGTGCTTTGAATCTTGATAAGCTTAAATTTATGTTTTATTATTTCATGGTTAGTGATCTCTGCATATCCTGTCAGTGCAAAGGTTGCAAAGCTATTCTCTGGATTTTCTTCTGGAGGTGTTACAATTTTAGCTTTTATGACTAGGTTTTTGATAGATCCATCCTGAACTATTTTTCATGTATGTTGTGAGACAGGCATTAAGATTCATATTTATTCCTTATGGCTAACCAGCTGTTCATGCACAGTTTGCTGACAGACTCTTCCCCCTAATGAGTTGTTTCAGTGGCTCGTTTGAAAATAAATGGACTAGATAAGTGCTGGCTTATTTCTGGACTATATTCTGTTTCATTGATCTATTTATCTGCCTTTACATCAATACCACACTCTCATAATTATTAGACCTTACTAAGTCTTCAAATCAGATATGTAGTATAAATTCTGATTTGGTTGTTTTTTTCTCCAAAACTTGATCCTTTGGCATTCTCACGTGAATTTTAGAATCAACTATTACTTTCTATTTTTAAAAAGTCTACCGGGATCTTTATCGACATTTATGAAACCTATATATCAGTTTGGGGGAAATTGGCATATTAATAGTATTGATGTATCCCATCCTTGAGCATGATACCTATTTTCATAAATGAGTTTTCAAAATTGTCAAAATTAGATTTTTCTTAAATTTTTCTCAGCAATGTTTTATAGTTTTCTGTGGAGGGGGTCTCGTGTATCTTTCATTCAATTTAAACCAAAGTATCGTTAAATTTTGATGCCATTCCCGGTATTTTTTCCATTAAATGGTTGCATTTTCCAGTTGTTTGTTGCTAGTGTATAAAAAATTCATCTGATTATTGTATTGACTTTATATCCTATGACTTTGCATAATTCACTTGTTCTTAATTTTTTGTTGTTAATCTTCAGGATTTTCTCCATACACAATTATATCCAACAAAGACAAGTTTACTTCTTCCTTCCCTGTGTTTATCATTTTTATTTCTTGTTCTTATCTTATTGAACTTAACTAGGAACACCAGTACAGTGTTGAATAGAAGTAATAAGAGCCAACATCTTTCCCTTGCTCTCAATCTTAAATGAAAAACATTCAACATTTTACTACAAAGTGTGATGTTATTCATAACTTTTCAGCTTAAGGAAGTTCTTTTCTATTCTCCGTGCTTGATAGTCTTTAAGATGAACAGGTTTTGAATTTTGTCACAAGGTTTTTAATACATTTATTTAGATGATCTTATGGATTTCATCTTTTAATCTATTAAGGTAGTGAATTACATTTATTGAGTTTTGAATTGAATTCCTAGAATTAAACCTCACTTGATCATGATGGATTGTCCTTTGTGTATTGCTGTTTGATTAACATTTTGTTTTTCTTTGTTTTTCATTTATGCTCAGTAAGGATATTGATCTGTAGTTTTTCTTTCGTTTTGTAAAGGTTTGGTATGAGGATTATTATGGCTTTATAAAGTGATTTGGGAAGCATTCCATGGTCTTTTGTTCTTTTTTGAAAGGGTTTGTGAATAATAGGTATTATTTATTTCACAAATATTTGATATAATTTACCAGCGAAGCCATCTGAACTTGTAAATTTCTTTGTAGGAATGTTTTAAAGTATGAATTCTATGTTTATTTATTCTTGGGTCAGTTTTGGTAAGTCCAGTCTTTCAAGGATTTTATCCATTTCATCTAAACAGTTGGATTTATTGATACAACATTGTTTATAATATTCTACTAATTTTAGTAGTGGCTTTGAGACATAATTCATCTGCCAGAAAAATTCACCATTTAAAAGTATATATTTCCATGGTTTTTAGTATATTCATAAGGTTGTGCAATCATCATCATGATCTAACATTACAAACCCCCAAAGAACCCTTATACCCATTGGCAATCCCTCCATTTCACACCCTCCCAGCCCCTGGCAAGCACCGATCTCTGTCCCTGTGGATCCCTATCCTGGAGAGTTGAGATCATACAATGGTCTTCTGTGACTGGCTTCTTTTATTCAGCATAATGTCTACATGGTTCATGCAGGTTGTAGCATGAATCAGTACTTCACTCCTTTTATGACTGAGTAATATTCCACTGCATGGACACACTGTCTTTTATTGATCCATTCATCACTTGATGAACATTTGGGTTGTTTCCATATTTTGCCTTTTATGGATATGAATAATGCTGCTATGAATATTCATGCACAAGCTTTCTGTGTAGACATGTTTGGAATTCTCTTGGGTATATGCCATAGTGTAGAATTGCTGGATCATGTAGCATCTTCATGTTTAACATTTTGAAGAATTGCCAACTGTTTCCAAAGTGGCTGCACCATTTTGTATTCCCATTGAAGGGCACAAGGGTTCTAATTTCTCCACATCCTTGCCAACACTCATTATTGTCTGTCTTTTTATTAGAGCCATCCTAGTGGGTATTGAGGTCTATCTCACTGTGGTTTTGATTTGCATTTCCCTGATGGTTAATACTGTGAGTAATACTGGAGTTCCTGGTTGGCTAAGTTGGTGGAGCATCTGACTCTGGATCTCGAGGTTGTGCAACTTCAGGCAGAGTGTGTAAGTTTACTTAAAAATCAAATCTTAAGGGTGCCTGGGTGACTTAGTCGGTGAAGGGTCTGCCTTCGGCTCAGGTCATGATCCCAGGGTCCTGGGATCGAGCCCCACATCTGGCTCGCTGCTCAGTGGTGAGCCTGCTTCTCCCTCTCCCTCTGCCTGCCACTCTACCTGCTTGTGAGTCCACACACACTCTCTCTCTCTCTCTCTCATTCTGTCAAATAAATAAATAAAATCTTTTAAAAAAATCAAATCTTGAAAAAATTATGTGAGCACTATCTTAGTGTGCTTACTGGGTATTTAGATAGCTTCTCTGGAGAAATATGCACTCAAACCTTGGCTTTTAAAAACTAAAAACACAGAAAAATATAATTTTATATTAACTGATAGTTACCTAGTTACTGTCTTAGTCAGTTTGGGCTGCTGTAGTAAATACCAAAGACTGGATGGCTTATAAACAACAGAAATTTCTCACAGAAATTTCTGAAAGCCCAAGATCAGGGGACTGGCACAATCACGTACTGCTGAGGGGCCCCTTCTGTGTTGCAGATTGCCAACTTCTCACTGTGTCCTCACATGGTGGAAGGGGCAGGCAGCTCTCTGGGGTTCCATAAGGGTACTAATCCCATTTATAAGGGCTCTACCCTCATGACCTAATTACCTTCCAAAGTCTCCACCTTAAGTTAGGTGTTAGGATTTCAATATATGAATTTCGGGAAACATTCAATTTCTGAAAAATACAAACATCAGGTCCATAGCAGTTTCCCTTTGTGGTGTTCTTCATTTTCCCTGGCATCCTTAATTCCCATAGGGGACATGTTTAGTTGTCATAACTGGAAGAGGGTGCTCCTGGAATCCAGTAGGTAGAGGCCAGGGATGCTGCAAAATGTGGTATGATGCACAGGATAGCGTCCCCCCTCCCCGCTCTCCTCCCCCCGCCCCAGATTTATATGGCCCTACACGTCAATACAGCCATGGTTGAGAACTTGCTGGAGATCCATGTTTATATTCAGCATCATTTCTCTTCAGTCCCCAAATCTGCCTTTAGCATTTCTTATTGTGGAGGTTCAATTGCTTCATAATATTATTTACATTTTTGGTTTTTTTTTTTTTTTAGCTTTGGTTTATCTGAAAATCTCAAATTTACCTTACTATTTGAAGGATTTTTCTGATTATAGGATTTTAGGTTGAAGATGTTCTTTTCTCTCAGCACTTTAAACATGTTGCCTTCATTGCTTTCTGCCTCCCAATGTTTCCAGTGGAATCAACCACTTTAAAAAAAATCATTGTTCTCTATGTAATACTTATTCTTTCTCTGTTTATAAGATTTTTCTTTATTTGTGGCTTTCAGCAGTTTGATTATGGTTAGTTGTGGTTTTCTTTGTATTTACCATGTTTCAGATTCATTCATTTCTTAAGTATATGAATTGATCCTTTTCATCAGATTGGAATATTTGGGCCATTAGTTTTTCAAATATTTTTCTATCTTAATTGCTCTCTTTGATTTTTGGACTCCGAAATGCTCATATCTTAGACTACTTGATAGTGATCCTGCATTTCACATGTTCTTTAAATATTTTTTCCTCTTTTCTCCAGTTTGAATACTTTTCACTAGCCTTTTTTCAAGTTCACTGATACCTTCTTCTGTGTTATCCAATCTAAGCCCATCCACGGATAGTTTTTCCTTTCACAGACTATTTTTTGGTCTTTAAAAAAAATGCATTTTCATTCATTTCCTGAAATATACCATTGTTCATTCATATCTCAAAATGATTGTTTTTGTTTATTCTTATTCCAATAACTAAACTGTCGATAGTTTCTCCACAAGTATCTCATAGTTGTTTTGTTGTATTCTTCACATTGTGCAGAAAAGAACAAAAGAAACTGAAGAATTTTGTTTTGCTCTGTTCCTTGCTGATTGCAGTCCCCTTCCTCTGAATGCAGTAGAGGTGAGGAACTCAGCACCCAGCCTTCCGCCAGTGTCTAGTAGAGCCAGAGAAGTTGCGGCTTTCCTCAGGTTGAGTTAACTTGTGATGAGCCCAACTTTAAATCCTGAGCGAATAAGGAGCTTTTGGAGCTTGTCAGTGTTTGGGCCGAGAAGGGCTGACTGCAGTTTCAACTCATACAGAGGCACTGAATCCATTAACCAAGTCCAGCATGGGACATTGTGATTTCTCTCTCCAACCCCCTTCTAACTTGTCCATCAGTCCCTACAACCATCTAAAGTCCAGCTGCCAGTCATTTGCTTTTGTAAATTTTCTTCATCCACAGCAGCCCAGCTCTACCAGCTTCAGTAAGGAAGTACACAGCTGTTACGTCTCTGCACAGTCATGCTTGTTTCTTTCTGGAATTTTCTCAAGACTTCCTTCTGTCCTCTGTTCTTCCCACTCTTAGAAAAATATAATTCTGTCGTGGTTTCTCTTGTTCCCATGGGAATAGAGATCACTCTCATCCAAATATGAATCAGAAATCTCTTGTACTTGGCATTTTTGCTACATGCTTTTTTCCAGTCAACAGTATGTGATGGACATCTGTCCTTGTGAACACAAACGGGTTTACTACATAATTGTAGAGCTTTAAACGCTTTTAATTTATTTTAAAAAGTAATGACTTTTTCACTATATGCAACCTGGTAAAGTATTAAAAGCACAGACATACGATAAAAATAATATTTAAGTTCACTGTTGTTTTATCTCTTGCCTTCTTTTTTATTGAGGAATAATTCACACACAGCCAAGTGCCTACATCCTAAGTGTACAACCCAGTGAATTTTACATACATTTACACTTTGCGATCACCACTGAGATCAAAATACAGGATACTTCCATCATGACTTGCCAGTCAGGGTTCTCTCCAGGAGGCAATAATTATTTTGAATTCTGGGTCTGGCTTGCGTGGCGGGCGCCGCACCTGAGGAGCGCCCCGCGCGGATCCCCCTCGGGCCCAGCGGCCGCTCCTGAGCCCCCCGGCCCGCGGCGCTGCCTGCCGCCTCCCGTCCAGGCTCCCAGCCCCCTGCCTGGGCTGCGCCCCCTCCGGGCCTCCAGGAGCCGCCACTCCGGCTCCACGCTCCTGCCAAGGCAGGCCCACGTGCCGGCGCCAGCTGTCCGCCCGCCTGGCGCCCTGCGTCTGCCCGGTCACCTGCGTGGTCACCTGCGTGGTCGCCTGCCCGGTCACCTGCGCGGTCACCTGCGCGGTCACCTGCGTGGTCACCTGCGCGGTCGCCTGCGTGGTCACCTGCGCGGTCGCCTGCCCAGTCACCTGCGGGGTCGCCTGCCCGGTCACCTGCGTGGTCGCCTGCGTGGTCACCTGCGTGGTCGCCTGCGGGGTCACCTGCAGGGTCGCCTGCGGGGTCGCCTGCGTGGTCACCTGCGTGGTCACCTGCATGGTCGCCTGCCCGGTCACCTGCGTGGTCGCCTGCGGGGTCACCTGCATGGTCGCCTGCGTGGTCGCCTGCGGGGTCACCTGCATGGTCGCCTGCGTGGTCGCCTGCCCGGTCACCTACATGGTCACCTGCGTGGTCGCCTGCGTGGTCACCTGCGTGGTCGCCTGCCCGGTCACCTGCCCGGTCACCTGCGCGGTCACCTGCCCAGTCACCTGTGTGGTCGCCTGCGTGGTCACCTGCCCGGTCACCTGCGCGGTCGCCCTGCCTCCTCAGGTAGCGCGGTGTGGCCTGCGGCGCGGAGAGCCCTGCGGGTCCAGCCCTTCTTGCTGCCCTCAGCCCAGCCAGCCCTGGACTCTGCCGGGGAGAGGGGGGTGCGGACACCCTGCAGCGGCCCCCACAGCCTCTCCTGCCACATTCGGGGGCCATCTGGGAGGACGGAGATCAAACGCAAGCCTGAGAGGAAACTTCATGGGATCCGCCT
Source organism: Vulpes vulpes (assembly GCF_048418805.1). Classification (NCBI taxonomy): domain Eukaryota; kingdom Metazoa; phylum Chordata; class Mammalia; order Carnivora; family Canidae; genus Vulpes; species Vulpes vulpes. The sequence goes on from NC_132794.1 coordinate 689,220, forward strand.
GGCAGCAGATGAACAAAGATGCAGCTCGCAGACCTCACAGAGGAGCGGCATGAAGGCAGAAGTAGCCCGGACCTGACCGGGAGTGGCGTCTCGCCAGACACAAGGTGGTGGCCGGCAGTGACGTGCACGCACCCATCACACCTGGAGTGCAGGCCGCAGCTACAGGCCCTTGTCCTTTACTCCCACAGCCATGGGGTAGGCACTTGGTTTTTTTTTTTTTAAGATTTTATTTATTCATGAAAGACACACAGAGAGGCGGAGACACCGGCAGAGAAGCAGGAGGCAGCAAGGAGACACAGAAGCAGGCTGGCAGGAGGAGCCGGATGCGGGACTTGATCCCAGGACCCTGGGGTCACACCCTGAGCAGAAGGCACGGGCTCCGCCGCTGAGCCCCCCAAGCGCCCGGGCTAAGCACTCTTACAGGTTATAAGCCTCATTTATACCCTTTATCAGACTTGGCCAGTCCCAGGCACCGTGCGGGTGCCTAGCACCCTGACATGCAGGACTGCAGTCTACTGGGGGTACTTCTGTTGCCCCCCATCAGAGAAGAGCAAACAGAGGAACCAACAGCCAGAATCTGAACCCAGTCACTGGCATTTGCGCCCGTGCTCTTAGCCTCAGTGCTCAGCAGCCTCTGGCATGGCAGTCCAGGGCCAAAGCCTGGAAGCTACTGAGTCTGGGGTTAAGTCCTGCAAAGATGAGATCTGATTAGCCTGGACCCCAGCCTGGTGGAAGGTTCCCACGGATCTCTGCTAATTCATGGGTACTCTCACTTTCATGGCCTCTGTGCCCCAGCACCAGGGTCTGTCCACTGTCCCTGGTCCTACTCTGTATCCACCGGGTACAGGACTCCTCATGTCTCAAGACCCCTCACAAACCTTGAATGAGAAACAGACCAGACTGAGTGGCACATGGGCAGTGGAGGAGAGGGTCCATGTAGGACACGAAAAGGTGCCTGACCTGAAGTCCACTTTGCTCTCTCTGGCTCACCTCCCAGTCTCTGCATTTTTGTCTTCCTTCTCACATTTAAACTTCTCTAGTGAGTTAAACTCCTCTCCCTACTGTGTTGGACACCCCCATCATATCCTCTATCACCGTGCCGCATAGCCCCATCCCTCACTGGCTGAAGCTCTGGAGGAAGACCCTGCTTGCCCTTCAGCCGGGGATCAAGGTCACCACTCCACACCTTTGAAGAGTGACTTTTGGCTCAGGAGGCTGGGTGAGGCCGGTTCTCAGTCCCACTACCCTCAAACCAAGGATACGGACAACACAGGGATTTGGAGAAGTGAAGCCAAACAACAGCAAAAGCCTTTGTTGTTGAAAGGGAAGGAGGGAGACGAACCCCCTGCTGCAAAGCAGCACTTGCCCCCACCCTGCCTGGAAGCTGTGGACAGAGAAGACTGAAGTCAGAATCTTGGGGAAAACGCCCGCCAGTCCTGTCACAGAAGACAGCGGAAGGAGACGGAGACAGCAGCCCTGGGAAAGGAGGGGAGAGTTTCAAAGAGGGTAGTGGCCTTCTCACCGCTTTCCTCTTGTCCCAGCCGTAGTGACGGTGATTTCTTCTGGGCTAGGATAGGGTGGCTACCCGGCAGGGAGAAAGAGGAAGCGTCCAGTGCAGCTTATCCTGAACAACGGACAGGAATGTGGTCGAAGACAAGGAAAGGAGAAGGCAAGTGAAAGACCAGAGAGAATAGGCTGAGGGGCAGGCGCAGGGAACGTGCGAGCCCTGGGCTGCCTGCGGTGAGCTTTATTCCCTTCTGAATTGGGGGAAAGATATGAAAGGCATTAACTCCCAGAAGGAGGTAGAATAGGCAAAAGCAGAGCCAGCTCTCAGATTTGGGGGTGACACCCGAGGACACCGTGCCCTGGACCAGGTGTGTTCTGGACAGGGTAGAGCGAGTTCCCGCACCGGACAGCTGAAGCCAGAGCCCAGGCCTGCAGCCAGCAAAGCCCACAGGCTGGCTTGGTCTTCTGGTGGGGGAGGGAGAACACTGAGGTGGTTCACCTGAACACTTAAGAATAAGGAAGACGTTCAGCAAGAGCTAAGCAGGCTACACACGAGCAAGGAAAATACAGGCAAAGCCGACGTTTTGAAGCTTTTCTCCGTAGGGCTCCGCAGCTGGACCACAGGACACAGAAAATGATTGAGTAACTGTTTTCTCAATTCTCCCAGCCTGGTTTATGACTAGTTCTATTCCAGATGCAGAGGATCAAGGTGATTTGTTATCAGCAACAGATGTCTTAGGGCTTTAGGATTTATTTTTCTTTGGGAACCCAGTTGAGAAAGGCTGAAAGAAGCCTAATATGAAAAATTCTTTTCTGGAAGAAAAATACCCAAGGGAGTAAAATCCCATGGGCACTTTCAGTTGTGGAGGTAATGTCAGTTGTGCTTAAAAAAAAAAAAAAAGATTGGAGTGGTAGTGATGTGATGGTCAATGAGAGGTGGAGAAGGAAATTGTCCAGTCACAGATGGGATGAGGGAACTGAAGCACCGAAAAGTCAACAAAAGCTGTGCCATGTCAAGTCAGTCAAGTAGAAAAGCAGGAAACAGTATCAAATATGAAATTACTCTGAATGTTAGCCCCCAGGGACTCTGTTAAATAGAACAAAACTCTTTCACCAAGAGATGAAAGGAGAAGCTACAAGACAAAGATAGATGATGAGCACAGGCTTAACTCTATAGAAAGGCAACTCCCAGCAACTACAGGACAGTGTCTCAGAAGAAAATTTCATAAATTATGATGAGGTAAAATTGACCAAAGAAATCACGAGGTTTGAGGGAGGGATTATGAGTGTATTAGAATATTGACCTTTCACGATGGGAAGGCACAGATAGTTTCTAAGTTAAAAAAAAAAAAATCAAGGAAGAGGGGCATCTGGGTGGCTCAGTTAAGCTTACACCTTTAGCTCAGGTCATGATCTCAGGGTCCTGGGATCAAGCCCCGTGTCAGGCTCCCCATGCAGCAGGGAGTCTGTTTGACCCTCTCCCTCTGCCTCCCATCCTGCTCCTGCTTTCCCTCTCTCCCCAAAAAATAAAATATTTTATTATTTTTTAAAGATTTTATTTATTTATTCATGAGAGATGGAGAGAGGGAGAGGCAGAGACCCAGGCAGAGGGAGAAGCAGGCTCCACGCTGGGAGCCCAACGCAGAGCTTGATCCCGGGTCTCCAGGATCACACCCTGGGGCAAGGGCAGTGCTAAACTGCTGAGCCACCCGGGCTTCCCATAAAATACTTTGAAAAGTCAAGAAACATTTATAAAGGGACCCAGACCCAGGAGGAGCAGAACTAAAATAGAAATGAGCATGAATTGAAATCAGCAAAAGCCTTTATTGTTGGAAGGAGGGAAATCAGAAAGTAAGCAAGGGGAGGAGAATTGTGATTAAGAGGCAGGCATTGATTTTCTTATCTTCTTTAGCATTCTTAGCATTTTTTAGCATTTAGCAAATATTGTCTAGATATGCTAATTCTAGGAAAAGTATTAGGGTATATGAAAGAAGAAACTGGAGTGATTAAACAGATTGTAACTTTCAAATTACCAGGAGGAAAAAACACCCTTCAGAAAGAAGAAAGTCAAATAGCAAGAGTGAAAAAATTTAAAAAGCCTTTTATGCTAGCATTAAGGCAAAAACTGTTATGTCCAATACAAATTAAATAAACTCATCATTGAAAGTAATAGCAAAGCCCACATACATATTATAAATAAGAAATTAAAAGTGATTCAGAAAAGGTCCATTAAACTTTAGGGAAACAAGGCACATTGATTTTAAGACTCAAATTATGAAACAAGTTAAAACATCATATGTTTATGAAGAAGATAAAACTGTCGTAAATCTCAATACACCAAATAACAGTGATAAAAATATGTGAAATTGACTACTTTTCTGGGACACGGACATAGTTTTCCCTATTCCACCCACTAAGTATAGCTAAAAATCTGGATATTGTATATAAAACAAGTTTAAGCAGATTCTGCAGGGTAGAGAGAAGAAGAGAAACCAACCAGAGACATTAACTGAGGAGCACCAGGTGGGAGTTCCCTGGGTTTTGTTTTTGCCTCATACATTTCAGACTTGGAGCTGAGGAAGCTGGTAACTTAAAGTAAGTAGTAATGAGTGCAGACAAAACTAGTTGCAACAAAAACTTGCTCTTTCTGGTCAAAGGACCAGGAAATGGGCAACCTAGAAAGACAGAAAACTTTGAGACAATCATCTCTTTATTCTAGTTATAAATGACATAAAAGGAGGAGGACTGCAGCACCACTCCCACCATGCAAGCATAGTCTAAGTGGAGGAGCCTAGATTTGCATCCTCACAGGAATATTACAGGATGCCAAGTCCAGAGCCAGGATTTTCATCCTCTTCAGTTGGTAATGAGGCATGATTCCCTGCAGTTCAATGGAGACCATGGAAAGACAGGGCTTCTGTTACCCAGCAGCAAGGAGGTATCCTTCCCCCTGCTCACTGGAGTGGCGTCAGAGGAGCATGTTGAAGAGTTAGGACTCACACATGGCTCAGCAGTAATGAGGCCACGTCCAGTGTGGTATCAGTGGAGCCACATGGGGAGTTGGAACCCCCACCATCACCCAGAAGTAACAGAGTCCTCCTTCCCTCAATGGAGGGTTCCATGGGGAACATGTACTTCTACCTGCACCCGGCAGTGACAAGGTTGTGCCTCCTGTCTTTGCCAGAGCATTGTCAATGAAAGCCAACTAAAACAAGGTTTAAGGGATCCCTGGGTGGCGCAGCGGTTTGGCGCCTGCCTTTGGCCTAGGGCGCGATCCTGGAGACCTGGGATCGAATCCCACATCGGGCTCCCGGTGCATGGAGCCTGCTTCTCCCTCTGCCTGTGCCTCTGCCTCTCTCTCTCTCTCTCTCTCTCTCTGTAAAAAAAAAAAAAAAAGAAAAAAAAAACAAGGTTTAAGTGAAATCCGTAGTCCATAACATAATACAAAAATGCCCTCATTTCAGTCACACGTTACTATTATATCAAGAACCAGGAAGATCTCAAAATGAACGAAAAAGACAGTCAATAAATGCCAATACTGAGATAACAGAGATGTTGGAATTATCTGACAAAGTTTAAAGCAGTCATGATGAAAATGCTTCAGTGAAAAATTACCAATATGCTTGAAAAAAAATCGAAAGCCTCAACAAAGAAATGGAATCGAAAGTTTAATAAGATATAAGAAAGAACCAAAAGAAAAGTTTTAAACTTAACTATAATAACCAAAATAAAAGCTCAGTGGATGGGTTCAACAGTAGAATGAGGAAAGACTCAGTGAAATGGAAGCTAAAACAATAGAAATTACCCAGTGTGAACAATACAGAAATTATAAATTAACAACAACAACAGAGAGGCTCAGGGACCTGTGGGACTATGACAAAAGATTTGACATTCATGTCATCAGGGTTCCAGAGGGAGAGGAGCAAGAGGATAGGGCTGAAAAAGTACTCAGAGACTTCCACAAAGCTGCAAAATGAGTTCAATGGAAGAAAGATTGACATTTCAGTAAGTGGTTCTGAGTCAACTAGACGTTTATAAATTTAAAAACCTCCACCTAAGTCTCACATCTTATACAAACATTAATTTAAAATGGATCATTGCTGGGTAGCCCAGGTGGCTCAGCGGTTTAGCACCGCCTTCAGCCTAGGGCCTGATTCTGGAGACCCAGGATCGAGTCCCACATCAGGCTCCCTGCATGGGGCCTGCTTCTCCCTCTGCCTGTGTCTCTGCCTTTCTCTCTCTCTCTCTCTCTCTCTCTCTCTCTCTCTCTCATAAATAAATAAAATCTTAAAAAAAATAAAATGGATCATGGAACTAAATGTAAAACATAGAAATAATAAGACTATTAGAAAAAATAAAAAAATTTTAGAATCTAACACTAGGCAAAATTCTTAGACTTGACACCAAAAGCTTGATACATAATAGGAAAAATTTGTAAGTTGGACTTCATCAAAATCGGAAACTTCTGCTCTGTGAATGATCCTGTTAAGAGGATGAAAAGCTATAGAGTTGTAGAAAATGTTTACAAACCACATATCTGACATAGAACTAGTAATGAGTATATAAAGACCTCTTAAAGCTCAACAGGGGAAAAAAAACCAATCCAATTAGGAAATAGGCAAAAGACAGAAGAGAAATTTCACTGAAGAGGACATTGATGGGAAATAAACAATGAAAAAACATTAAACATCATTATATATAATGGAAATGTTAATTAGAGCCACAGTGAGATACTATTACATATTTATCAGAATGGCTAAAATGAAGGGTGGTGTTACCACCAAAAGCACCAAATATTGTTGAGGATATGGAGAGACTTACTTATACAGTGTTGGGGTAATGTAGGATTCTTATATCCTAAAATGATATAGGAATTCTGGAAAACAGTTTGGAAATTTAAAAAAATAATGCAACTACTGTACGACCAAATAATTGTATTCCTGGTCCTTTATCCCAGACAACTGAAGATTTATGCTCACGCAAAACCTGCACACGAATGTATATATCAGCTTTATTCATAAAAGCCTCAAACTTGAAACAACCAAATGTCCTTCAGTTAAACGAACTGTGGCACATCTATATCATGGAACACTACTCAGCAATAAAAAGGAATGAACTACTGATGCATACAACACCTAGATAAATCTCTAAAGAATTATGGTCAGTGAAAAAACAAAAATTCCAAAACACTTGTGAAATTACAAAAGTAAAGAAATGGAAAACATTTTAGTAATTGCCAGTAGTTAAGGATGGAGTGGAGGCGGGAGGGAAGGGGATATGACCGTAAAAGGGCAATGGAGGGATCCTCGTGGGGATGGAACTGTTCCGTATCACGACTCGGTCAGTGTCAATATCCTGGTTGTGTTGTGCTATAGTTTTGCCAGATGTTACCATCGGGGAAAATTGGGTAAAGCATACACAGGATCTTTCTGTATTGTTTCTTAAAACAGCATGTGAATCAATAAGTATCTCAGAATAAAGTATTAAAAAGTTTAAGAAAAAGTTTAAGAAACTTTAAAAGTTTAAGAAACATTTGAAAATCAATTAATATAATTCACCTTGATAACAAACTAAAAAAGAAACATGTATAATTACCTCAAAAGATGCAAAAAACACATCTGATAAAATTTAGTATCTTTTCTTTATTAAAAACACCCCAATAAACAGATCTACTGTTAATGATATTAAGATGTTATTTCTCCCCAAATTGATCTGTTGATTCAGTACAAATTTTAACAGACAGTTTCATAGAAATTGGTAAGATGATTTTAAAATTCAAATGCGGGGACGCTTGTGTAGCTTAGTGGTTGAACATCTGCCTTCAGCTCAGGGCATAATCCTGGGGTCCTGGGATCGAGTCCCACATCGGGACCCCTGCAGGGAGCCTACTTCTCCCTCTGCCTGTGTCTCTGCCTCTCTGTGTGTCTCATGAATAAATAAATAGAATCTTTAAAAAAAAACTCAAATGGGAATGCAAAAGACCTAAAATAACCAAAATGGCTTTGAAAAAGAACATTGGAGGACTGATCCTAGTTTCAAGACTTAAAAGCCATAGTAATCAGAACAGTGTAGTATTGAAATGATATATAAATGGATCATGGAGCAGAATAGAGTCCAGAAATAGATCCACATGTTTATTTACAACCGATTTTTACAAAGGTGCAAATGTAATTCAGTGAAAAAAGAAAAGCCTTTTCAACAAATGGTACTGGGATGATTGGATATCCACATGTAAAATAAAATGAGTGTTGATCCGTATCCTGCATCATATACAAATATTAACTCAAAATAGATAATTTAAAACATAAAACTATAATATTTATAGAACAATACTGGATTGGGCACTTTTTACATATGATCAAAAGCATGCTCCCTTTTTTTAAAAGATGAAATGGCCTTCATCAGAATTAAAAACATACTCTTTTTTTTTTTCCATGGGAGACACAGAGAAAAAGAGGCAGAGACACAGGTAGAGGGAGAAGCAGGCTCCATGCAGGGAGCCTGATGTGGGACTTGATCCTGGGTCTCCAGGATCATGTCCTGGACTAAAGGCAGGTGCTAAACCAGGAGCCACCCAGGGATCCCAAAACTTATGCTATTTGAAAGACGTTGTTATGGGAATGAAAAGACAAGTCACAGCCTGGGAGAAAATAATTGCAAATCATACATCTAGTAAGGGATTTGTATCCAACATATATAAAGAACCCTCAAAACTATATAATAAGATATACAACCCAATTTTAGAAAATAGACAAAGGATTTGAAAAGACATTTCACCAAAGAAGATATATGGATAACAAGCACATAAAACCTCTTCAACACCATGAGAACTGAGGGCAATACAAATACAATGAGATACCACTATACATCAGAATGGCTACAATTTAAAACGGACCATATCAATTGTTGATGAGGATGTGAAGCAACTGGAATTCTCATTCACTCCTGCTGGGAGAGTAAGATGGTACAATCACTTGGAAAACTGTTTCTTAAAAAGTTAAACATATCTATCATATGACCCAGTCATTTCATTCCTAGGTATGTACCTGAAAGAAATAAAGTGTCCACATGAAGATGTGTATACAAATGTTCATAGCTAATGAGTATGTGGCAAAATGGTCATGGCTATGAACGGTCAGTTGAGACTCCAGTTTTGCAGACTTTGTTTTTGGCGGGGGGGAATTTAGCAATAACTATCATTTTTTTTCCCAAGAGAAACTTAGTCCTCAGTTTGTGTGAGGCTGGCTCTGTGATTACCTCCTTCATTTAGAATATTTTGGATTACTCTGGATATTCAGAAAGCAATAGATGTAGAACTGTTATAGAAATACACATTAAAATATGTTGGTTATGTCAGACGAAATCAGAGAGGGAGACAAACCATTAGAGACTTTTCTTTTTTTTTGAGACTCTTAACCATAGGGGAAAAAATTGAGGATTGCTAGAGGAGAGGTGAGGTGGGGGATGGGGTCACTGGGGGACAGGCATGAAGGAGGGCACACGATGAGATGAGCACTCGGTGTTTTATGCAACTGATGAATCCCTGTACTCTACCTCTGAAACTCATACTACACTATATGTTAATTGAATTTAAATAAAATTTTAAATTTTAAAATTCAAATAAAATTTAAAATTTTATGTGTTTGTGCAGATTTTCCTTTACATGCCCTATTTTCTTTCCTTGTTATTAGATTTATTCCAAATGGGAACTTTGTTGAAAACATTTTAATTGTGTGACTGTTAGTGCTTTTGCAAAAGTTGCTTTTTAAAACTTCCAAACAAAGGCTAATTTCATCAGTGAGTATAGTTGGTATTATTTTTATCCCTAAATACTTCAGTGTGTGTTTCCTAAGAATAAGAACATTGTCTTACATAGCAGTGCAGTGATCAAATTAGGAAATTTAACATTGATACAGTGCCAATATCGAATCCACAGACTATTCAAATTTTGCTGATTGTCCCAATAATGTCCTTTATGGCTTTTTTCCCCCTACTGTCACATGATCCAGTCTCAGTTCACATGTGGCATTTATTGTCTCTAGTCTCCTTTAATCTGAAACAGCTCCTCAACCCTTCTTTGTGTTTTATGACTTTGACATTTTTGAGCAATAAAGACCAGTTATTTTATAGAATGTCCCTCAATTTGGGGTAGTTGGATGTGTCCTCAGGATTAGATTCTAATTATGCATTTATCTCATTATGTTATGGGCAGGAATGCCACAGAGATTACATTGTGTCTTTTTTCTGTATCCTATTAGGAGGCCCATAATATCTGTAAGTTTCAGGGTTTTTTTTTTTTTGTACGGTGTTTGGTTTCTCCTACACTCTTAGTTGAAAGAGTTTTCTTTCCTCAGCAGCTTAAATCTTTATCTTCCCCTTTTATTTATTTCTTATTTTTTTAAGATTTTATTTTGTTTATTCATGAGAGACAGACAGAGGCAGAGACACAGGCAGAGGGAGAAGCAGGCTCCCTCTGGGGACCCCAATGTGGGACTCGATCCCAGAGCCCTGGAGTGACGCCCTGAGCCGAAGGCAGACGCTCCACCCTGAGCCACCCACATGCTCCTAACTTCCCCTCTTTTAACCTGTGCTTTTCTTTGGGCCTCATGCGCACTCCCCTGAATATATGCAGTTCAGGGCGCAGCCAAGGACCTGGAGTTGACATGCAGATTTGTGGACAGACCCGCTGCCCCCCCTCAGCCCTCTCCTTTCACAGACCCTACGCAGACACGCACATGTCACACACAGGGTAGTTTGAGGTGGCTTATAGGCCTACATGGAAATGCTGAAACAAATGTTAGAAGAGAGTGTCCTCACAACTTGGGATTAGGCAAAAGATTTTTTAGGACACAAAAAAGTAAGCCTCGAGATAAAAATGGAATATTAGGCATTATAAAGATAATAATATTTTTCTTATTAAAGGTAACATTGAGAAGGTAATGATTAAACAAATCATGAGGTAGAAAAAATATTTGCAAAGTATATGTAACAAAGGACTTTTTAATCAGACTATCTATTAAAAGAATTTGTACACAACTACAGACACAGATCTAGAAAACTACACAGCCCAGTAAAATTGGGCAGAAGATTGCAGCAGGCACTAACTGATGGGTGGCCAGTCAATAAGTACTAGTCATTAGTGATCAGAGAGAGGAACATTAAAACCAGAATGGGTGTACCAGTCACACCCACCCGAACGCTAAAATTAATAAGCCTAGGAGCATTAAATGTTTTTTAATTTTTATTTATTTATTTGAGAATTAAATGTTAACAAAGATGTAGCAGCTGAAATGCATACATTTCTGATGGAAACACAAAAGGGTACGAAGACTTTGGTAAACAGTTAAAATGTTAAACAGATACTGTAGAATCTGGCAATTCTTCTCTTAGGTATTTATCCAAGAAAAGTGAAAATATTGGTCTAAATCAAAATCCGTACAGAAAAGTTTATAGCAGCTTCACTCATAAGAACCCAAACTTGGAAACCAGTCTAGTGACCCCCACTGTGTCAGGGATAATCAGAATACCCTTATAATGGAAACTGACTTCGCTCAGCAGCAGAAAGGAACAGACTCCCAACAGCGTGGCTGGACCTCAAAAACATTGTACATTGAGTGAAAGAATCCCAGACACAAAGGAGTACATAAATATATGATTCTGTTGTTCGGCAGCTCTAGAATAGACAACTCTAATCCATATTGTCAGAAAGACGTCAGTGGCTGCTTGGGGTCTGGGAGGAGGTCTGAGTTCGGGGATGTTGATGTTCTTGGCTGTGGTGGCTGCTATCCAGGGATGTACATTTGTCAAAGCTTAACCTAACTACACTTTTAAAACAGGTTCATTTAAGGGGTAATGGAAAGGGATGTGGGCGGGCTGGTTGGGGTGACTGGGTGATGGGCACTTGACGGGATGAGCCCTGGATGTTATGCTATATGTTGGCAAATCGAACTCCAATAAAAAAAATATACAAAAAAATAAAAAATAATAAAACAGGTTAATTATATTGTGTGTAAATTTGTTTTAGGGAAATTGATTTAAGTAAAAGAACACAGGGGTTATGTTTTTTTTTTTTTTTTGAAAGGGAGGTGTTGGTGGGAGGGCAGAGGGAGAGGGAGAGAAAGAATCTCAAGCAGACTCCCTGCTGAGCACAGAGCGGATGTGGGGCTTGATCTCACAACCTTGAGACCACGACCTTGAGCCGAAATCAAGAGTCAGATGTTTAACTGACTGAGCCACCCAGGCACCCCAGAGGTCGTGATATTGATATTGTAGAGGACACATTTGTGGCCAAGAAACATTAAATGAGAGGAGGAAGGACATGAGAATGTAGGCTACTTTTCATGACTGCATTTTAGAGACAGCTGTTTATGCAGCCAAGGACATAGCCACAATTGTCATGAAGCAGAAAACTAAGACATAATAGGAAAAACAGAAATCCCGTTGTAGGAGATTTAATGCTCCTCTATCAGTCCAGAACAGATCAAGGGGACATTTAGGATTAGGAATGGAGAAGTCCTATACAATATGGCATGGCAGGTCTTGTGGATAGCCATGGACGGTTATGCTCCAATCATAGAGAATGTACCTTTTCTGTTCCAGTACACACAGAAGAGTCAGGAAAACTGACCACAAACTGGGCCACAGTGAACATCTCAATTACAGATGCAGAAGTAAAGTAAACAACATGAGAAAAACTAAAAATCAAAACAGAAAGTATAAATGTTCCTTTGCCTATATATTTTAAAACTTTGCTTAAAAACTCTTGTGTCAAAGGGTAAAGACAAACCAATTTCAGAATTGCTAAGGAATGATGATAATGAAAACTTATCAGAATCTAGGGAATGTTTCTCAGGCAGTGTTCAGAGACAAAGCCTTATATTTATATCAAGAAAAACAAAAGAAGGAAAAATAAATAAATTAAATGTCCAATTCAAAAATTTTTCCCCAAAATTTTAAGTAAGAAAAATTAAATAAACTGAGAGTGGCCATTAATAAGGCAGCCAAGATTAACTAGTTGGAAAACAAGAGGACAGTAGAATTAACAAATAAAAACCCTGTTCTTTGAAAAAAACCAACAAAATAAATAAATCACTAGATACCGTAATCCAGAAAAGTAAAACCATAAATACATGTAACAAAAATCCTAAAAGGAGGAAGAAATGACTATTAAGATAGAGGAAGTTAAATCTTAAGAGATTACTTATAGCTCTAGGCCTAAACCCCCGGGTGAAAAGGTAAATTTTCTATGACTTACCAAAATTGAGTAAATAAATACAGAATGTTGAAGAAAATGCATCTGCATAGAAAAATTAGAACTATTTCTCTCCATCTCCCATACCCAAATTATCAGGCTTCAAAATAAACTAAGAAGAAAATTGATGATCTTCTCCATATATGCAAAAGATGATTGATTCCCTCATCTTTTATGGACAAATAGAAAAAAAAAAACCTAGTGTCTTTATGAGGTACACTGAGCACTTCCACTGACGTCAGGAGCATGATCAGAATGCGCACCGACATCACCCTGCCTATTTAGCATCCTACTGGAAGCATCACCAAATGCAGTATACACACATATTTTACACACACACATGCACACACGCAAGCGTAGGAATTGGAAAGGAAAAGGTAAAACCATCGCAGATTGTACTTCTGGTAAAATCAAGGCAATCAACTGAGAAACTACTAAAACAAAAAGAAAATTCACTAACATGAAGGATATGAAATCAACACAGACTCGGCCCCCTGGCAAGGGGCAGTGCAAATCTGCTCAGGCAAAGACACCTGAGAATGGGTACAGCTGGCCCCTCCCCCAGGAGAGCAGCTGGAAGAACAGGTGAACAGCAAGTTTATGGGCCAAACAGAACTGCAAAACTAGGGGAAAATAATGTATAAAATTTGAGGCTTTTTCTTTTTCTTTTTTTTTTTTTTTAAAGATTTTTATTTATTCACAAGAGACACAGAGAGAGAGGCAGAGACCCAGGCAGAGAGAGAAGCAGGCTCCACGCAGGGAGCCCAATGTGGGACTCGATCTCGGGACCCCAGGATCATGCCCTGGGCCAAAGGCAGGCTCCAAACTGCTGAGCCACCCAGGGATCCCCCAAAATTTGAGACTTTTTCTTATGATTAATTTATCTTTCAGTTTTAATTTTTCCATTTCTTTTTTTTCCCTTTTCAACTAGTTTCCTATGTTATCAACTCTGTTTTATTTTATTTTTTAAATTTTATTTATTCATGAGAGACACACAGAGGCAGAGACACAAGCAGAGGGAGAAGCAGGCCCCATGCAGGGATACCGATGTGGGACTCGATCCCGGGACTCTAGGATCACACCCTGGGCCAAAGGAAGACGCTCAACTGCTGAGCAACCCAGGAGTCCCTATCAACTGTGTTTTAAAGCCTTTTTTTAACTTTCATTTTTTACATTTACAGTTTATAGATATACATATCATTTTTTTTGTTTCCCTTCACCGTATTCGATTTTATTTTTGTATATGTATGTAAGTTTTGCTTTCTTTAAAATTTTGAGATTTAGTGTCTCCTAACACACAGACCAAAGGACACTTAGGACCAAATGGATCACCCTGTTTTGTCCACCCTGTGAGATTATATTCTCTCTTTCCCCCGTCCATTTTACTCTGGGCAAAATGACTAGGAGGGATTTACAACAAAAGAAAGAACAAGAGGTAATACTCTCTGCCACTGATCTAATTGACATGGGTATAAGTAAGCTGTCAGAGCTGGAATTCAGGATAACAACTATGAAGTTACTAGCTGAGCTTGAAAAAAGCATAAAAGACACTAGAGAATTTCTTAGTGCAGAAATGAAATCTAATCAGGCTGAAATTAAAAATGCTCTGAGATGCAGTCTGAATTCAATGCTCTAACAGCTAGAGTAAGTGGGGCAGGAGAGAGAGTGACATAGAAAACAAGTTGGTGGAAAGGAAAAGTTGAGGAAAAAGAAAGAGAAAATGGACCACAAGGGAGGCTTCAGGAAATCAGTGATGTCATAAAGAAAAACCATATTAGAATTACTGGGGTTGCTGATAGAGAAGAGAGAAAAACAGAAGGTATATTTGAGCAAATCATAGCTGAAAACTTCCCTAATCTACGGAAGGAAACAGGCATTCAAGTCCAAGAGGTAGAGAGGACCCCTCCCAAAATCAGTAAAAAATAGATTAACACCATGAAATATAATAGTGAAGCTTGCAAATCTGAGATAAAGAGAAACTCTTGAAAGCAGCTCAAGACAAGAGGTTCTTAAGGTACAGGGATAAGATTATCAGATGGGTAACAGACCTACCCACAGAGACGTAGCAGGCCAGAGAGGGCTGGCGTGACATCCAGGTGCTATTATGAGAAAAACACGCAGCCAAGAATACTTTGTCCAGCAAGGCCGTCATTCAGAGTGGAAGGAGAGAGAAAGAGCTTCCAGGATGCACAGAAACTGAAAGAAGACGTGATCACAAAAGCAGGCCTGCAAGAAATATTAAGGGGGATCCCGTAAGAGAAGAGAGAGCCCCAGAGTAACGTAGACCAGAAAGAAACCAAGACAATCTGCAGAAACAGGGGCTTTACAGGTAATAGGATGGCACTGAATTCATATCTTTCAATAGTTCCTCTGAATGTGAATGGGCTAAATGCTCCAACCGGAAGACCAGGGCACAGATTGGATAAAAAAGCAAGGCCCCTCCGTGTGGTGTCTACAGGAGACTCATTTTGGACCCAAAGGCACCTACTGATTGAAAGTGCAGGGGGTGGAGAACCGTTTTCATGCTAATAGACATCGCAAGAAAGCTGGGGTGGCAATACTCATATCAGACAAATTACATTTTAAACCAAGACTACTAAGGGATGAAGAGGGACACTATATCATACTTAAAGGATCTTTCCAACAAGAAGATCTAACAATTATAAGTATTTATGCTCCTAACTTGGGAGCAGCCAGTGATATAAGCCAATTAATAACCAAATTAAAGAAACGCGTTGATGATAATACAATAAAATAGTACAATAGCACAATAATATAATACAATACTAGTACATAATACAATCATAGTAGGGGACCTTACCACCCCACTCACAGCAACGGATAGATAATCTAAACAGGGAACAACAAGGAAACAATGGGTCTTTGAATGACACACTGGACCAGATGGACTTCACAGATACATACAGAACATTCCGTCCTAATGCAGCAGAATATAGATTCTTCTCTAGTGCACGTGGAACATTCTCCAGAATAGATCATATACTGGGTTACAAATCAGGTCTCAACTGGTACAATAAGATTGGGATTATTCCCTGCATATTCTCAGACCACAACACTTTAAAACTTGAACTCAATCGCAAGAGGAAAGTTGGAAGGAATGCAAACATTTGGAGGTTAAAGAGCATCCTACTAAGGAATGAATGGGTCAACCAGGAAATTAAGAAGAATTTAAAAAATTCATGGAAACGAATTAAAATGAAAACACAACTGTTCAAAATCTTTGAGATTCAGCAAAGGTGGTCCTAAGAGGGAAGTACATTACAATATGTCTTTCTCAAAAAATTAGAACAGTCTCAAACACACAAGATAACCATACACCTAAAGGAGCTGGAGAAAGAACAGCAAATAAAGCCCAAACCAAGCAGGAGAAGATAAATGATAAAGATTAGAGCAGAAATCAGTGAAATAGAAACCAGAAGAACAGTGGAACAGACCGACAAAACTAGAAGCTGATTCTTTGAAAGAATTAGTAAGATTGAACCCCTAGCCAAACTTACCAAAAAGAAAAGAGAAAGGACCCAAATTAATAAAACCATGAATGAGAGAGAAGAGATCACGACCAACACCAAGGAAATATAAACAATTTTAAAAACATATTGTGAACAACTATATGCCAACAAATTAGGCAATCTGGAAGAAACGAATGCATTCCTGGAAACTTATAAACTACCAAAACGGAAACAGGAAGAAAGAGAAAATCTGAGCAGACCCATAACCAGCAAGGAAATTGAAGCAGTAATCAAAAATCTTCCAAAAAACAAGAGTCAAGGCCAGATGGTTTCCCAGGGGAATTATACTAAATATTTAAAGAAGAAATAATATCTATTCTTCTGAAGCTGTTTTAAAAAATAGAAATGGAAGGAAAACTTCCGAACTCACTCTATGAGGCCAGCATTTCCTTGATCCCAAAAGCAGATAAAGACCCACCACAAAGGAGAATTAAAGATCAATATCTTTGAGGAACATGGAACCCAAAATTCTCACCAAGGTAGTAGCCAATAGGATCCAACAGTACATTAAAAGGATCAGATATTAAAATCCTAAGTGGGATTTATTCCTGGCCTGCAAGGGTGGTTCAATATTTGCACATCAATCAGCTGATACTTCACATTAATAAAAGGAAGGACAAGAACCATAGGATCCACTCATTTGACACAGAGAAAGCATTTGACAAAATACAGCACTCTTTCTTAATTAAAACTCTCCATAATGTAGGGATAGAGGGAACGTTCCTCAGCGTCTTAAAGGCCATCTACAAAAAGCCCACAGCAAATATCATTCTCAATGGGGAAACAGTGGAGCCTTTCCCCTAAGATCAGGAACACGACAGAGATGTCCACTCCACTCTCACCACTCATATTCACACAGTCCTAGAAGTCCTGGCCTCAGCAATCAGACAACAAAAAGAAATAAAAGGCATTCGAGTGGGCAAAGAAGAAGTCAAACTCTCTATGTTCATAGATGACGATACTTTATATGGAAAACCCAAAGGACTCTACCCCAAAATCACTAGAACTCATACAAAGCAATTCAGCAAAGTCACAGGATATAAAATCAATTCACAGAAATCAATTCCACTTCTATACACTAACAATGAGACAGAAGAAAGAGAAATTAAGGAATTGATCCCATTTACAATTACACCAAAAACCATGATTCCTAGAAATAAACCTAACCCGAGAAGAGGTAAAGGGTCTGTACTCTAAAAACTACAGAACACTTATGAAAGAAATTGAAGGTGACACAAAGAAATGGAAAAACATTCCATGCTCATGGGTTGGAAGAAAAAATATTGTTAAAATGTCTATGCTACTCAGAGCAATTTATACATTCACTGCAATCCCTATCAAAATACCATCATCATTTTTCACAGAGCTGGAACAAAAAAAATCCTAAAATTTGTATAGAACCAGAAAAGACCCTGAGTAGCCAGAGGAATGTTGAAAAAGAAAACCAAAGCTGGTGGCATCGTAATGCCGGACTTCAAGCTGTAATACAAAGCTATGATCATCAGGACAGTGTTGTACTGGCACAAAAAAACAGACAAACAGATCAATGGAACTGAACAGGGAGCCCAGAAATGGACTCTATGGTCAGCCCATGTTTGACAAAGCAGGAAAGAATATCCTCTGGAAAAGACAGTCTCTTCAGTAAATGGCGCCGGGAAGCTGGACAGCCACACGCAGAAGAATGAAGCTGGACCACTTCCCTACAGCACACACAAAAATAGACTCAAAATGGATGAAAGACCTAAATGTGAGATAGGAAACTGTCAAAATCCTGGAGGAGAACACAGACGGCAACTTTGTGACCTCAGCTGCAGCAAGTTCTCGCTAGACATGTCTCCAAAGGCAAGGGAAACAAAAGCAAAAATGAACCATTGGAACCTAATCAAGATAAAAAGCTGCACAGTGAAGGAAATGGCAAAACTGATGGGCAACCTACAGGATGGGAGAAGATATTTGCAAATGACATATCAGATAAAGGACCGGTATCAAGATCTCTCCAGAACTTGTCAAACTCAACACCCCAAAAACAAGTAATCCAGTCACGAAATGGGCAGAAGAACCCCGATGTTTCTAGCAGCAATGTCCACAGTAGCCACACTGTGGAAGGAGCCTCGGTGTCCATCGAAAGATGATGGATAGAGAAGCTGTGGCCTATGTATACAATGGAATATTCCTCAGCCATTAGAAACGACAAATACCCACCATTTGCTTCGATGTGGATGGACCTGAGGGTATTATGCTGAGTGAAATAAGTCAATCGGAAAAGGACAAACACTATATGGCCTCATTAATTTGGGGAATATAAAAATTAGTGAAAGGGAAAAAAGGGAAAGGAGAGAAAATGAGTGAAAATATCAGTGAGGGTGACAAAACATGAGAGACACCTAACTCTGGGAAATGAACAAGGGGTGGTGGAAGGGGAGGTGGGCGGGGGGACAGGGTGACTGGGTGATGGGCACTGAGGGGGCACTTGGCAGGATGAGCACTGGGGGTTATGCTCTATGTTGGCAAATTGAACACCAATAAAAAAATAAAAGAAAAATGGGCAGGAGATATGAACAGACATTTCTCCAAAGAATATCTGCACATGGCCAACAGGCACATGAAGAAATGCTCAACATCCTTGGCATCAGGGAAATAGAAATCAAAATCATGAGATACCACCTCACACCTGTCAGAATGGCTTAAATTAATTACAAGAAACAACAGGTGTGGGGAGGATGTGGAGAAGGGAGCCTCTCTGCTGCTGGTGGGAACGCAGGCGGGCGGCCACCGTGGGGACAGAGGGGAGGGGCCTCGAGGAGCCGGACACAGAGCTGCCCTATGACCCAGCAATTGCACTGCTGGGTACCGACCCCGCAGCCCAGAGGTGGTGAGCTGCAGGGGCACCTGCACCCCCGCGTTCCCAGCGGCCGTGTCCATGGGGCTGCGGGAGGAGCCTCGATGTCCACGGACAGATGCTGGAGGAAGGAGACGTGGTCTCTGCGGACCCCGGGTGTCACTGGGCCGTCATAAAGGACGGATATTTACTGTTTATATTGTCATGAGTGAACTGGAGGGTATTACACTGAGTGAAATAAGTCCATCAGACAAAGACAATTATATCGTTTTACTCATATGTGGAATATAAGAACCAGCACAGAGGATCATAGCAGAAGGGAAGGAAAACTGCACGGGAAGTCATCAGAGAAGGAGAAAAACCACTAGAGACTCTTAACTATAGGAAACAAACTGAGGGTCGCTGGAGGGGAGGGGGGGATGGGATAATTTGGTGATGGGCATTAAGGAGGGCAAGTGATGTGATGAGAACTGGGGATTATATGCAACTGATAAATTATTAAACATTACATCTGAAACTAAGGCTGTACCATATTTGGCTAATCAAATTTAAATAAAAATAAAAATAAATAAATAAATAAATAAATAAATAAATAAATAAATAAAATCAACATAGAGACGTTAGTAGTCCCTATAGAAACAATGACCATACAATAGTAAATCGGAGTTAAAGATAATATGCAAAATTTATATGAAGAAAGCTTTAATTTGAAAGAGACTGAAGTAGACAAATGAAAATATAGGGCATGTTTTTGGACAGGAAGAATGGGTATCATGAAGATGTCAAATTTCCTTAATTTATAACTAAAAATATAAGGGATTTTTCCTCTCCTCCAGGGCCTCGAAAAATTTATTGTAAAGCTCATATGAAAAAATAAGCAAGAAGACTCCAGAGGATGCTGGAAAAGATTAGCAGTGGCAGGGGGAGATGAGGCTATTTCTAGCAGATGTAAAAAATACAATGAAGTATCCATAATAAGAAGTGTGGTATGGTACATAAATGGACTGATCAGTGGAACAGACTAGAAGATCGAAAATGGACTTACCCACATATATGGAGTTTAAGTACAATAAAAGCAGCACCACACGTTGGGAAAAGAAATGAGCTTTTTAATAAACGTCATCGGGTGATTTGGATAGTCATTTGGAAAATAAAATTGAATACTTATGCCAACTACATACTATAGGATTAAACTTCATAAATCTAAATACAAAACATAGAATCATGTAAGTACTGGAAGAAAACACATGAATCGCTTTATAACTTGTGTACGGGGAAATCCTTTCTAAGTATTTTTCAAAGGGCGCCTGAGTGGCTCAGTGGCTGAGCGTCTGCCTTTGGTTCAGGCCGTGATCTTCAAGTCTGGGGATCGAGTCCCACATCGGGCTCCCTGCATGGAGCCTGCTTCTCCCTCTGCCTGTGTCTCTGCCTCTCTCTGTGTGTCTCATGAATAAATAAATAAAATCTTTTAAAAATATATTTTTCAAAATTCAGTACCAGCAGAGGAGATGATCCACACATTCAACTGTATTAAAATACACAGTATCTCTGGCCAAAGTTCAAAAAACGAAAGCAACCAATGATGAGTTGAGAACAAACACTTGGAAGATGTCCCTAAGGGCCAACCTACTTAATATGAAGAGTTATAGGAAATGGGGAAGAAAGAAACCAAGAACAGTGGGACAGAGGGCAAGAGCCACAAATACGCCTCTTCTCAGAACAAATGGATCTCCACACATAAAGAAGCGCTCGGCATCATTTGTAGTGGGAGGAATATAGACCCGGGCCCTGAAACACTGGCCCTCAGTCATCAGGCTGCTAAAGCACCAGAGGTTTGACAGGTGGTTTTATCGGTGAGGCTGTGGGGAGGCTCCGTGTCCTTGGCCACCCTGCAGGGCAGCGCAGCCTGTGGAGGGCTTGGCTGGATCTGACAAAGTTACAGATGTGCTTCCCTTGATCTGTTCTAAAGATGCACACATGTGCAAGAACAGGAAATGACACACGCGTGGGGGTTTGCTTTGCAGCCTTAGGGTTGGAAACGGCCCAAAGGCCTCACTGCGTGATCTGCTTGAATCCAGGGCAGATCCGCAAGATGGAAAACCCAGTCACTGCAAGGTAGGGAGAGTGCAGAGTGCCCTGCGCTTCCGCTGTTAGGCGAGGGCCTGGAGTGCAGCTCTGCGAATACGGGGCAGGTTTTTTCAAAAAAGATTTTATTTATTTATTCATGAGACACACACACACAGAGGCAGAGACCCAGGCAGAGGGAGAAGCAGGCTCCCTGCGGGGAGCCCGACGCGGGACTGGATCCCAGGACCCCGGGGTCACGCCCTGGGCCGAAGGCAGACGCTCCACCACTGAGCCCCCCGCCCCTCCCCGGCGTCCCTGGTATTATATTGTGAACTTGATCCAGCGACAGTATTTTGCTTAATAAGAAAGCAATCCTTATTTTTTAAAGAGATGAATCCTGAAGTATTTATGTGTGAAACGGTATAATGTCTGTAATTTAAAATATCTCAGTAAGTCGTCACAGCCAGCCTGGCGAATGTGAGAACGGGAGTGCGGGGTCAGGGGAGGGCGCTGCTCTGCCCTCCCGGCCCTGCTCTGTGTTGGCCCCCGGACGTCAGAATCCAAATGGCCATAAATGAATGAGCAGGATCCAACCTGGAGGGGCGCAGAGGGGGCCCGTGTGAGCTGGCCCTTGAGCCTGGAGATGCGAGTGTGGGGGCAGCAAGGGGAGGGGCTCAGTCAAGCCAAGGCTGCTTCTCCCTCTGGCGAGCTGTTAGCATTGGGGCGGCGGGGAGCGCCCCGGAGGGCCCTCCAAGTCCTGGTCAAGGGGCTGCAGGTCATAAAGAAACTGGACTTTGTTTACATTCCCTTCTGCCTGCTCTCCCATCGCTGGCGGAGGGGACCTGAGGGCTCCAGGAGATGGACTTGGGCCTCTGGAAGCGCGGCTATGGCCACGCTGGCTTTTGCGTCGTGAGCCCCTGGGCCCTGGAAGCTGGCGGTGGTGAGGTCGGCGCCGCCCAGCACCCTGGTCTCTGGCGGGCAACCGCCTTCCCTCCCGCTAGACTTAGGGCAGCCAGGAGCGCCTGCGGAGTGTCACGCACCCCCGACGGGCGACGGGCGGTTGCGGAGCGTCCACTGCTGCGTCCCGGGCCCGCCTTCTGCTCCCCCGTCGGGGTCACAGGCCATTGGCGCCGTCTCCTGACCACCTCATTCCCTTGTCCCTCGGAAAGCCAGTGACCTGGGGGCCTGGCGTCACAAGGAGCCAGCGGCGTCCTCGCAGGCCGAGCGGGGCTTATCCTCCCACAGGAACCAGATGTGCGCGTGTTCAGCCAGCGGCTTCCCTGGAAGTGGGGCGACGCCTGGGAGACGGAGCAGCTGCTCCTGTCACCCGAGGAGAGGAGGGGAAATCACGTGGGCGTCGTCTCGGCCGAGAGGAGGCTCCTCCCGGCCTGTCCCTGGGCCTGAGGCCCGGTTGAGGGCAGGTCCCTCGTGTTCTGTCGGCTGATTTCTGCAGAACACCAAGTGTTTGGAAGCCAGAGTGATAGAGTCCGTGTTCGGGCTTTGAGGAGCAAAAGGGAGCTACACGCGTGATGGTTATGTGCATGTACATCACCGTTCACGGGCCCCAGGGACGTGTCGGGCCACCGGGTAGATTTTCACAGGCTCCCCCCAAGGGTCCCGGGAGCGTGCAAGGCCCGGCTGCGGGGTGGGGCCGGCCTCGCGACAGGCTGCGCCTCAGGTAGAAAGTGCGTGTCCTTTAACAAATCACAAAATTGGGGGCTTGGGAAAACGTGTCCGGCCAGTGACGCTCCCTGACGTGCTGACCCGTGTTTTCAAGAAGCACAGATGGACAAATGTCCCTTTCCTGCACATCCTTAGCGCAAAAAAAAACGCATTATGAAGACCAAATGTCGGTTGTCCTAACAAAGGGGAATGGCTTTCATGTTTCTGTTCGTTACAGCTCGGGGGGTCGGAGTCTAACATGAGCCGGTTCCTTCTGTTTCTGGCCTTTCCCAGCCTCTAGAGGCACCTGCGCTCCTTGAGCCGCGGCCCCCCAGCCCCAGCAAGGGTGGGGTGTCCAGGCCTCCAGCCTCCCTGACGCACCCTCCCCTGCCCCGTGCATCTCCTCCGGGCATGAGGCCCTGGTGATGCTGCCTCCCCCCCCCCCGTCCCCCTGCCCACCCCCCCCACCCCCCGTAACCCTGGCCTTGGAGGAGAGGAGCTGGTGAAGGGGGGTGGAGGCCCAGCAGGGGAGCTGCCCTGGGGGGAGGCTGGGCTGCACTGAGAGGGGCGGGTGGTCTCAGGGACCCTGACAGGAGCCCTTCCTCCTGAGACAGGGATACCCAGTGAGGGCCCCCGATTTCGGGGGTGAGCGTGGGACAGGAGGGCTGGGGCGAGGCACGGCCCGGGGGCAGAGCTGTGACCCGCAGCCTGCGCACGGATGATCAGCGGCCGGGCTCCCACCAGCAGGGCATCTGGGAGCCCCTGCGGGCTCGAGGTCCCGCCTGCACGGCCCAGGCTGGAACCGAGCGGTAGCGGTGGGTCCGCCTCGCCCGAGGCCCGGGGCGGCTCCCAGACTCGCGGGCTGTGGCCGGGGCTCGGCTCCTCGCAGGTGCAGGGCGGCGGTCCCCGTTCCGTTGCTGTCCCCGCAGGCTCTGGCTGGGTGGCCTCCCCGGGCAGCTCCCCGGAAGGACCGAGGTGGAACCCTCCAGGTCGGACCGCCCCAGAGAATCTTCCATTTGATTTTCTTTCTTAAGACTTTTATTTATTTACTCATTTACTCATGAGAAACACACACACACACACACACAGAGAGAGAGAGAGAGAGAGAGGCAGAGACAGAGGCAGAGGGAGAAGCAGGCTCCATGCAGGGAGCTGGATGCGGGACTCGATCCTGGGACCCCAGGGTCATGCCCTGGGCTGCAGGCGGCGCTAACCACTGAGCCACCCGGGCTGCTCTTCCATTTGGTTAACGCAGAGTCAACAGGTTAGGGACCCTGGTTACTCCGCCAAACCCCGGTGTCCTGCGGCGATTCACACCCTTGGCCGGAGCTGGAGCGCAGGGTGGGCGGCGCACTGCGGGGATGCTACGGGGTCGCCGCGGGTCGTGCCCTCGAGCTGCCACCAGCCACGTGCGAGGCTCCGGGCCTCCCGGCCTGCAGCCATCGTGCGTGTCGTGGGGCTCCACTGCATGGAGCTCTCCCCGCTCTCCGAGGAGGCTCCAGGGGACCTCAGTGACCCCGTCTGACAGCTAGCACAGGCCACCCCTGCTGTCACGGCGGCCGGCGGCGTCGTTGGAGGGCAGGAAGCTCCCTGGCCGGCTCACACCTGTCTTCTAGAACCACAGATGCACCAAGGTCCCTTTCCCAAGTGCTTAGCGCAGGAAGGCCTTGCGAAGAGCGAGTATCGCAGGAACACGGAAGCGTGTCCCATTTTTCTGTGAACGACAAGGACGGGCACGATGGCGGAAAAGGGCTTCGCAGGCCGCTTACACACCCAGCCGCGGCGGCTGGAGACGCCCCGAGGGAACCGGGCCGCAGCTGGGGGCGGTGACCGGGGCGCCCTGGCTCCCCTCACGTGGCGCGGTCCCTGCCGGGGGTGCAGGTGGCTGGATCCCTTGGCCCACGAGCCCCGCCCAGGCGGGCGCTACAGGTTGCAAACCGAGGCCAGGGCCGCGGGCGGTGGGGAGGGAGCCAGGAGCTGCTCGGGCTGCAGGTCAGGCTGGGCGCTCGCAGGCGGGCGGCCCACTGCGGTTCGGGGTGTGGGATGCGGCTGCGTGGACGCCTGAGAAGGGAAACTGCCCGCTGGCAGCCGTGTGGCTCTTCACAGGGACACGCGTGGCAGCAGAGCGGTTTGGCCGGTGTCGCTGAGACCCCTTGGCGGGCTGCGCTGGCACCGCTCCTTCTGGGGGGCGTCTCCACTGGAGTCGTGCCCCTGCCCCTGCCGGGCTGTCCGTGGTGTGCACAGGGCGGCCCCCCACCCACCTGCGGGTTCCCGGCTGCTTCCCACCGCCCCCCTGTCCTGGCCTGATGCCTGTGGTGTCCTGTCCTGCACGCCTGCCCCCTTCACCCGAGGCCTGCATGCACGCAATCCCACGTCCTGCCTGTGTCCTCCGGGCCCGGCTGCAGGGCAGCGGCATGCGGGGTGCCACCGGCCGGGCGCCTCCTCCTTGGGCACCGAGCCCCGTGTGCTTCTCCGTGCACACCTGCTTCCTGAGGCCAGGGCCACCCCTGCCAAGGGCACAGCCACGGCTCCCTGCCCCCTGCCCCTGGACCCCGGCCGCGTGTCCCAGGGCAGCTCCCCACCCGAGACCTAACTTGCTGCTGCTTCTGCAGCCCAGGTGCCGGCCCTCCGCCACCCCAGACCCTGAGGGGGCTGTGGGCGCCAAGCAGGGGGTTTGCGTCCCCACCGGACCCCCACCCGGCCTGCCTCCTCCTCCTGTTAGGGCGGGAAGCGCAAGCCGGGCGGGGTTTTAACTCCTCAGAAAGATGACGGCGCAGGCAGGAATGATCACCTTTATTCTGAAAAGTGGCTGACGTGGACACAGTGAGCAAACACAAGGAATCAGAAAACTAACATATAAAGAGGGTTTTCAGTAAAACGTAGAACCAATCACTCCCCTGAGGAAGAAGAGCTTTGGGTTGTTTGGTTTGGTTTTTGTTTAAAAAGAAACACCTCGCTTTGTGCCACCGAAGGCCCAGGGCCCAGGCTTCCGAGTAGATGGGGGGTCCGCAGGATAGCACCTTTGTTCTCGGGGCTCAGGGGACGCGGGCTTGAGGGCGCCATGGCCTGCTGTTTGCTGGAGACGCTGGTGCGAGTCTGTCCGTGCTGAGCCCCGGGCCCGAGGCCGCGGGAGCCCAGGTCTGACCCCGGGCAGCGGGGAGGGGGAGACTCAGGGGTTAGGGCTGAAAACTCCCCTGGACCCTGGCTTCCGTCCGTCTGGCCCTCACACGGCGAGGTCGCTGGCAGACCTCGGGGGCGTGAAGAAGGCTAACAAGAGTCCCGTGGGATCGTCTCGGCTGTGAGGGGGACACGGAGGGGAGGCGGTGCTCAGCGACCCCCGGAAGGGAAGGGGGGTTTCGGGGACCTTAACACGGAGGGGACGGGGCAGGGGACACGGGGGCTTCTCAGGCTTCCCTGTATGAGCAGGTGGCTCCTCGGGTTGGTTGGAGCGTGCGCGTGGCGCCCACTTGGAGCCGTCGGCCGAGGGACTAGCCCAGCGCCACCTTCCTGGACACCGTCTGGTAGAAGACGCCGCGCAGCAGGGCCTGGTAGCTGGGCACGCGGAACAGGTGGCGCTCGCCGAAGGCCACGTCGTACTCGGCCGTCTTGCCGGTGACCAGGACGCGCACGTGGGGCTCGTTCACCTGGCGGCCCACCACCACCACGAAGATCTCGATGTCCGCGCGCTGGGCCTCCTGCACCGCCTTCTCGATGGCCGCCGCCGTGGCGCCCTGTGAGTTGCCGTCGGAGAAGAGCAGCAGCCTCTTCTTGGCATCGCGGGTCGAGGCCTCGCGGTAGAAGCGCGTCACGTAGCCCAGGGCATCGTTGACGTCGGTGGCGTCGTTGAAGAAGTCCATGCCGTCCACGGTGCTGGCCAGCACGGTGTAGTTCTGCAGGAACCGCAGCGCCCCGCGGCCCGGCCGCTGCTGCCCGGGCCCGCTGTACTGCACCACCGCCACCCGCACGTCGTGCGCCGGGTCCGTCCTGCCTGCCGTCAGGAAGCGCTCGGCCAGCCGCTTGGCGAAGCGCTTGGTGGTGTCGAAGTTGTGGCTGCCCACGCTGGCCGAGCCGTCCAGCAGGATGGTGATGTCGGCCGGGGAGGAGAACGTGACTGTGTGGGGGGGCATGGGGTCAGCACCAGCCAGGGCCCCCGACACGGCCGCCGGCCTCTGGTTACCCCCGACCCTCCTCCGCGACCCCCGCCAGCGCCCGTCCGCGACCCCCCGCTACTCACTCGGGCAGGTGTAATCTGGACACTTCTTGTCTGTGAAAGAGAAAAACAGCATGGGGCCCGCGAGCCCTCGGGCGGCTCTCCCCTCCGGGACCCCGAAGCGAGTTGGACCCGAAGCACCCCCGCGGCAGGCGCTGCGGCCCTGCACCCCGTCGCCCCTCGGAGCCTGGCCAGCACCTCCTCGCTGGGCCCACAGGAGGGGGCGTCCCCTTACTGTCGAGCGGCACTGGGGCCGAGGATGGTCGCCCGCTACTATCGAGGGGTCCTCACCCCAACTCTGTGTTGGGGCAGAGCCCGGGCCCCTTTGGGGGACGGGGATGCAGGAGCTCAGAGGGGACAGTGGCTGGTCTGCGGGCCCAACGCCTCATGCCACACTGTCGGCGGGCGATGCAGACCTGCTGCGTCCCATGTAGGCAGATGTGACCCCGCACCCTCCCGCCTGTCACCGGCTGCCCACAGGTGCACCCAGCTGTGCTGCCGGACGGAGCCCACAAGGACCTGCTCTGAGGTGGGCCCTGGGCCGTCTGGGGCGCCAGCAGAGCAAGTGCAAGTGTGCGGGTCACACCAAGTGTGCGTGCTCGCAGGACAAAGCCTGAGAAGCACGGTGCAGCCCTCCCCGGGGAGCTGGGCGCCAGGGTCCTCAAGCAAGAGCGCGAGGCGGCCCTGGGGAGGCCCTGGCTGTGGGGGGGTGGGGCTCCTGCGGCTGGGAGGTCACGGGGGCTGGGGGTGCAGCCGGGTCTCAGCTGCCCCGAGGCGGCTCCCAGCAGGGCTGCGAGGGGCCCCCACCCGAGCCCACCTATACAGATCTGGGTGGTGACGTTCTTCAGAAAATTGTCCTCCAGCAGCTCCGCATAGTTCTCCTTGACCAGAGAGATGCCCGGCCGGCCCTGGGGTCCCAGGCCTTGGCAGGAGATGACGTTGAGCTGGTCAGAGCCCGCGACGTAGCCAAACATGTCCTTGATGCCCACGGAGACCACCTGGAGGGGAGAGGTGGTGTCGGCGGGGCCCAGGGGGAGGAGGCCCCCCACTCCGGGCTCAGGGTGGCTGTGTGTGGTGTGGAGGTGGCCCCACCTGGATGTCCGGGCCACAGAGCACGCTGAGCGGGGTGGTGTCCCTCTGGGTGTCCGAGCGGCCGTCCGTGATGACCAGGGCAATGCGGTTGTTCTGGGTGGGCGGCAGCAGCTGGTTCCGCGTGTACTGCAGAGCCTCGCCCGTGAACGTGCCGCCCGCCATCCACCGCAGCTTCTTGATGGCTCTGTGGGGCCGGAGCCCTGCGGGTCAGTGCCCGACGGGGCCTGGGGGTGGTGGAGGCGGGGCCTGGGGCGGTGAGGGCGTGGCTTGGCCTGGCAGGGGCGGGGCCTGGGGCGGTGGGGCGGGGCCTGGGGTGGCGGAGGCGGGGCCCGGGGCAGCAGGGGCGGGGGCTAGTGCGGTGGAGGCGGGGCCTGGTGCATTGAGGGCGGGGCCTGGGGTGGTAGGGGCGGGGCCTGGGGCTGTGGAGGCGGGGCCTGGGGCGGCAAGGGCGGGGTCTGGGGCGGCAGAGGCGGGGCCTGGTGCTGTGGAGGCGGGGCCTGGTGCGGCGAGGGCGGGGCCTGGTGCGGCAAGGGCGGGGCCTGGGACAGCAGAGGCGGGGCTTGGCGGGGCAGGGGCGGGGCCTGGGCGGGGCCCGGGCCCGCCCCCAGCGAGGTTTGCAGGCTGCAGCACGCGGCACTCACTCCTTGAGCTCCTGGACGCTCCTGATGTTGGGGTCCCTCAGGCCCACGTGCTCCTGCATCTGGTTGTGGCTGTACTGCACCACGCCCACGTGCGACTGGTCACGCTCGAACTGCGGGGTCCCAGGCCAGGGTCAGCGGGACTCCCGAGCTCCGGCAGGGCCCCGGGGCCTTCCCCACCCGGTGTCCCGGGCAGCGGCGGGGCGGGCCTGCCTCACCTTGACCAGCTCGTCCCTGCTCAGCCGGTCGATGACCTTGACAACGAAGTCCTTGGCGATCTCGAAGTTCTGCAGGCCGATGCTCTCGGAGCTGTCCAGCACGAAGAGGATGTCGATGGGGCCGCACTTGCACTCTGCGGGCAAGGGGAGGGTCAGCCTCCAGGGGCCCCCGCCACCCCCCCGCCCCCCCCCCAGGAAACACCCCAGAAAGGTTCCAAGGACTCACCACAGCAAGCTGGGGAAAGAGGAGAAGGGAGGAGTCAGGTCTGTTAGAGATCCTACCCCCACGCCCGGGCTGCCCTCGCCAGGGTGGGCTGCGCTGCCCCACACCCAGGCCTCCCCCGTAGGGCAGCGGGGGTGACAGTGGCCCGGCCCCCTCTCCGGGAGCTTCTCGGACCGGGGCGCACCCCTGCCCCTCCTGCTTGCCCCCCACCCCGCGGTTTAACAGAGCCCTCTCTGAACGCCAAAGGTGGGTGCTGGCGCCGGTGGCACCGAATTCTTCCAATGAAGACACTTGGTCAGAGATGAGACACTCACAGCACATTTTCATGATGATGTCCAGGATCTCACATTCCTGCAGGGACACACATGCACGGGGAGCTCAACGGGCTGCCGGGTCCCTTAGCCGAGACCACGGTGGGACTCACTTTCCAGGGCGGCAGGCACCCTGGGGCAGGGGTCCCTGCCAGGCGGCCACCTTGCGTCCCCTGTGGCCATCACACACCCCCTGTCGCGGTCATAGTGCCCCCCCTCGGGGGTCCATGGCCAGAGAGGTCAGCCTCCCCCCACGACGATCACAGACGCCCACTTACATCTGGTCCCGGGGGTCCTGTGTGTCCTGGGGGTCCCTGTCAGAGGAAGGACGGGGGGAAGGTGGTGAGGGCGCATGGCCTCCTGGACTACGGGTCTGCCTGCCGGGAGCCTCCCGGCCCTCGGGCTGACCCCACATCCCATCAGGAGCCCCCAGACACTGGCACTTCCTCCCTAGCCCGCGGGGCCAGCTGGGGCCCTGGGCACGGCTCGTCAGCTCTCACTGCTGGGTGGGGAGTTGTTCCGGTCTGAGTGGATAGGGGGGACCCCCAGACACCCACCCTGGGCTCTGCTGTGCTCGCCTCACGCCTCACCTGGTGACCAGCTGCTCCCCCATCCCTGAAGCCCCCCGACCCTTGAAATTGCCCGTCCCCTCCTATCCCCCCGTCAAAGGGCCAGCCGTGCTGAAGCCTCTGCCCTCCGACCCCTCCGCAGCCTCAGAATTCCTGCGAGCCCCGGCCACGCCCCCTCACCTGGGGACCTTCGGGGCCCCGGTACCCCTTTGCTCCTTTGACTCCTGGTGGGGAGATGTCGTTGTTCTGGAAGGGAACAGCACAGCGTCACCCGACACGACCACCACCAACCAGACCCTCTGCGTCTGGTCCGTCCACGGGCCCTGGGCTGGTGCCCCCTCGCCCCCCGCAGAGCCGCAGCCGCCGCCTCCCTCCACCACCACCCCCCGCCCCACGTCCGGACCCTGCAGGTGACCTCAGCACCCTGGGGGGCTCTGCACTCACGTCATCTCCGGGGTCTCCGGCTTCTCCCTCATCGCCCTTGAGGCCTGGGTAGCCTTTGGTGCCCTGCGGGTGACAGGAGCACACGGCCCATGGGGAGGAGAGTCCCGGGGGCAGGTGTGTGTGTGGTGGGGACCCCCGCCCGCGCTGGCTGGGTCCTGTCCCCCAGCACCGGCCCCTGCCTGCCTCGTTTCTACCAATTTTCTATTTGAAACCAGCTTTATGAGCTGGAAGTCACGGCGCTGCGTTTCCTTTTTAAGAAGCAGAAGCTTTAAAAGGAAAAGATAGAGGAGACGCTGTCCCCACGCGGGGATGGCACAAGGTCCTGGGGAGGCCCTGAGGCCCAGCGCCGGCCGGACGACACCCCGAGGCTTGGGGCGCAGTTCCTGGGAGCCCAGGGGCAATGCCGGTCACCCCGGGCTGGGCAGGGGCCCCACAGACTGAGACACGTGTGGGGCTGAGGGTGCACGTGTGAGCGTGTGCATGTGCTGCACACGTGTGAGCACACCAGGAGCCCGGCGGTGGGCGTGTACTCACGTTTATCCCGGGGGGGCCCCTGCTGCCCGGATAGCCCTGCGGGGAAAGACAGGACGGTCACAGCAGGCTCTGACTCGGCTGGGGGCAGGGGCGCCGAGGGACACCCCCCGCCACCGCTTCCTGGTGCGGCCCCAGGGACGACGGGGCAGGAACCCGGGGCACTCACAGGGAAGCCAGGGAAGCCCTCGGTGCCGTTTCCTGGGGGGCCGTCTTCGCCCTGCAGAGAGTAGACCGAGTCCTGTCACTGGCCGCCGTCCAGGCTCGGGGTGGCGTCCAGAGGAAGGCTTCCCCCTGCCCAGGGTGCCCTGCGTGACCCGAGTCTGGAGCGGGCGCCCGGGGCCTACGGCGAGCACAGGGACCGCAGGGGCTGCAGCACCCCTGGTGCCCCCAGACACAGGCCACGTCGCCTGTGAAGAAGCACCTCCCCAGACACTGCAGCTGGGACGCTCAGACCCTGCGCGTGACCTCGAACCCACGGCTTCCTCGACCCTGCAGCCAGGCGTCAGCCCCACCCAGGCCCTGAGCCCCTGGGACCACTACTCACCCTTTCACCCATCAGCCCGGGGTCTCCGGGGGGCCCCGCGGGCCCAGGAGCTCCTCTGGAACCCTAAAGAGGGGAGGGGGGTTTGGGAAAGCGAAGTGGACGCGCAGCCAGTGAGCAGGGGGCTCCGAGGCGCCACACCGCTGAGCACAGGAAGGACGGGCTTCCACTCGCCCGCGGCGTGACTCGGGGAGGATCTTTAAATCCACCAGCTGGAGCTGCCCACGGGGCAACAGAGCCCCTGGGGGAGCCCGCACCTCCTGCCCAGGATCCCTCGGGCGCCCCCGGACGCGGCCAGAAGGGGACCCACGTGCTCAGGGCGGTGACCCCCAGGGCTGGGAGCCGCAGACGGCTGGGAGGCCCAGCCCCGGGGCTCCGAGAAGCAAAGGGACACAGCTCCAGGGGCCACGCAGGCGCCTCAGGCAAGTTGTGCAAAATCGTTAAGGGTTTTAGAAAATGTTCATAATGACAAAATTAGAAAACAAATTTTAGGAAGCCAAATTTATAAGGCATAGTATGCAAATAAGAAAAATAAGTTGGAAAGAAGCCCAAACGTTCATTTTATCTCCGGGTGGTAGCATTTTAGATTTCAATTCTAATTTTTTTCCTGCATTTTTCGAGTTTCCTGAAAGACACAGGTGCCACGAAATGCACTGAAACAGCTGCGCGAACCCGGAGCGGGGGCGCTCCCCAGTCCCACGGCCCTCCCGGGTGCGGGCACGGTGGGGGGCACTCACCTCAGGCCCCGGGGGCCCCTCGTCACCTCGGTAACCTTTAGGTCCAGCGGGGCCAGCCTCGCCCTGCGGAGACGGACACGCTGTCACACCTCTCGGCCCCGCAGAGCCCCCGGCGCCCCAGACCCACGCCGGCTGCTCTCCTGGGCCCACGTGTCTCCCGGGGCCGCTGTCTGCCTTTCTGCATCCAGGTCTTGGCGCCCCGAGCACCAGGGGAAACCCGGCCCGAAGACGGGGGGAGTGCACGCCAGGCGTGGAGCCGGCCCCCCCGCCCCGGACCCGGGCCTGTCTGCCGACGCCTTCCGGGAGGCTCCTGTTCGTGGGGTTCTCCCTCAAAGGAACACACTCCCGGTGACCCGGCCTGTCCCATTCACCAGCGCTCAGCGGGGGCTGTCGCCCTCCTGCCAGCAGCAAGGACCCACAGCCCCGCCTTGGAGCTCCTGGGGGTAGCTCTGGGGACATGAAATGGGGGCCAGGAGGATGGGTGGGAAACAGAGGCCCTCTGCGCCCCAGGCCAGGCCAGTGGGAGGAAGGAAGGAAGGATGGAAGGAAGGATGGAAGGAGGGATGGATGGATGGACAGATGGATGGAAGGAAGGGAGGAAGGAAGGATGGATGGGTAGAAGGATGGATGAAAAGACAGATGAGATGATGGAAGGAAGGATGGTTGGATGGATGGAAGGAAGGATGGATGGATGGATGGACAGAAGGATGGAAGGAAGGAAGGGAGGAAGGATGGATGGATGGACAAGTGGCAAGACAAGCGAGCTAACGGAGACAGATGGGCATGGATGCGTCTTACGGTCCAAGCAAAATCCTGGACAGCGCCTGCGTACACGCTGATGGGACGAGCGGGGGCACTCGGCACGCGGAGTCCACGGTGCCCACCTGGACGGCCCCCAGGGGAAGAGCATCCCAGAAGGACACTGCTTGTGTCAACAACGTGCCCGCCCCCGCACGCTCACGCGTGACAAGGTTCAGAAAGAAAGTGAACTTCGGAAGAAAGTAAAATCGATCCTTGCGGGGGAGACGCGGGGGCAGGAGAATGGCGCCTTTGCCGCACACCGTTCTCCCGTCCTAGTTAGATTCAACCGGGGCTGCGAAGCCGGTGACAGGGCCTAGCCACAGGGCTCTTTGTGCACAAGCCACAGAGCGTCTACACCCATCTTACTGGGGAGGTGTCATCCGCCCCTACCGCCGAGGAGACGCGGATGCTCCAGAGCGTCGGGCCTGTGCTCACGCTGGCAACAGCTGGCTCCTAGCGGGCCCCACTTGGAATTCCGTGGGAGGACAGTTCCCCACCGAGCTGGCCTCCAAGTGGGTCCACGCCCCCGGCGCCCCGCACTGGAACCGACCCAGCACGTTTTTAATGCTCCTGCAGACTGGGCAGCCCTGCTGCGGTCGCTGCTGCTTTCTGGTTTTTTAAATTCCTTTTTTTGTTAAAAGCCCAATTCCTAATTTCTCTCCACGAGAAAAGCCACCAAAAAGGCTTGAGGCCACAAGCCACGCCCCACCGGAGCCCGAGCCCTGGTGCTCTGAGGTCGGGGCCCCCAGCCGCTGACTGCGCGAAGCTCCCGGAGCTCTCGGCCCCCCAGGGTGCTGTCCCCTCGTCCCCCACTGGCGCCTCCCAGCTGGGTGTGCGCAGACCCTGCCCTGCAGGCCAGGCAGCCGCCCCCGGGATGCCCAGCGAGTGGCCCCTTCCTGGGCTCGCCTTGGGGGTGGTCGCCCCAGGTCCATGGCTGCCCGGGCGGGCGAGCCTTGGGCTCCTCCCCACGGGGGTTTCGGGGCTCAGGCATCTGGAACAGCGGCCTCCTGGCCACCGGCAGGAAGACAGAGCCCTCCCTGCGTGCTGGGGATGAGGCTCCACCTAAGGCCGCGGCCTGGTCGGACCCTCTGCTTCCCTAGCCGCCACTCTCATCTCCTCCCCCAGCACGGCCTCTGGAAAGTGTCACATCCAGGAATTCCAGAAACTTCTATGCACCGACACTCTCACGTCTGCCTCCAGCCAGGAGCTCACACCTGGATTCCCAGTGCTGAGCAAGCCTCTTCCCCCGGTGCCTCCTGGGGCCTCAAGGATGCCATCCCCAGCATGGGGTGACCCTGCCCCGCCAGGCCAGGGGGCGTCCCCAGGTGTCCCGGGGTCCCCCGCCGCCACCCCTCCCACCCACTCTGAGGCGGGGTCTGCTCACTCAGGCCTGTGTCCCGGCAGGAGCCCGCAGGGTGACGGGGGCAGCCTCTGAGTCCCCTCCATGAGCACAGTCCCTGAGGGCCGTGGGAGCTGGGTGACCCCGGCTGCGCCCGCCTCCTGCCACTGGCTCCTGACCCTGGGCAGCCCCTGCAGGAGCCACCCACGTCAGAAGTGGAGAGAGACCTCCCTTACACTCATGAGCTGCCGTCAGCCTTCCGGCCGGCGTGAACACCCCCCCCCCCCGCCCCCCAAACAGCTTCCTACCGGGTCTCCGGGGATGCCGACGGGGCCTTCTCGTCCCTGGTCACCTTGGGGTCCAGCTTCGCCCTGGGGAGGGACGAGCAGTGAGTGTGGAGGCCTGGACAGGTCAAGCTGCCTGGGCGCACGGGCAAGGCCGGGGACCCCAGCTCTCTGAGCCAGGAAGCGCCCCAAGCCCCTGCGGGCCTGGCCTCATCCCTCCTCCCGGGAATTCACCACGAGGAGGTCAGCGGCCCTCTAGAGACCTGCGTGGCTTCAGGAGGCTGCAGCGAGGAGGCTCCTCCCGAGGCCGGGGGCCGCAGCCCGCACCTGCTCCCCCTCCAGGGAGGCTCCCTGACTGGCCTTGGCCGGAGCGGCTGCGGCCCTGTTTGCCCAGGGGCTCCTGGGGTCCTGATCGCACCAGGGGAGCTTGGGACGGGGGTCAGGCCATGTCGTCCCTGCACTGACATCCCTCCCCAACCCCCGTGCTGGGGGCGTGGGGTCCCTGGGAGCTACGAGGAGCAGGGCCGGAGCAGGGCCGGGGCAGAAAGCAAATCCCTCTTCAGTGACCTCGGCCTCGGGCTAACACGCTCTCCGCATCGGGGCAGCTGGACACCCGTCCCCGGAGGAGCGGTTTTCCTGGGTGGTCACAGCAGGAGGGACCGCGCGGCCGCTGGGGGGTGCTGTTCCCGGCAATGCCCTCAAGGCTCGGTCTGCACCCCAGGCTGCCAGGGTTGGTGGTGGTGGGACGAGCTGGTCGCCGGGAGGGGGGCAGCGGGGAGCCTGCCCTTGGCTCTCCTGGTCTGGACCCGCGGCCTCCTGGCCTCCCTCAGGCCCCTTGAGACGCCCCGGGGCCCGGGTTGGGTTGTGCTGCTGGGAAACCAGGTGAGGGCGCGGTCGCCAGAGTCCAACGGGCGGCCTGTGTCCTGGGGAGGCGGATGGCCTGAGCCCCCAGGCGTGGGGCAGGGGTGGGGGCAGGCTCTCAGCTCAATGAACTCACCGGGTCTCCCCGTGGGCCCCGCACGCCTGGGGTCCCCCGTGGTCCTCTTTCCCCAGGGCCGCCCTGTGCGGAGAGAGGCAGACGGAGGTGAGGCTGCAGCCCAGGCACTGCGGGGAGGAGGGGGCGGAGGCCCGGGTGGGCGCTGACCTCCCCGGTGGGAGACCCCGTCCTCTCAGAGCCCGGGGTCCCCCTGTCTCTGACAGAAGTCCTGGGGCCCATGAGCACATGGCCGTTTGGCGGTGAGGCCCACGCCCCTGCCCCACTCACCCTCTCTCCAGGGGCACCGTCTGGTCCGGGGTTTCCCTGGGATTGAGGGGAACAAACAGCGTCAGTTTGGGCCGGGAACTCTGCCTGGGGCGGGGGGGGGGGGGCGGACTGTGGGTTCTCACCTCGTCGCCGGCTTCTCCCTTCTCTCCGGGGGGACCAGGCAGCCCCGGCTCGCCCTAGGGGGGACAAGGGTGCAGCTGTCCCTCTTGGACCCGCGCTGGGCCCCGGGGCTGCGGCCGGCCCCCATCCCAGGGCCTGGGCCCCCCCACCTGCGGGGGACTCCGCAGGCACTCACCTCATCTCCCGGTGGCCCCGTGTTCCCTGGCCTCCCGGGCTCCCCATCAGCTCCAGGGGCACCCTGCAAAGGTCGGAAAGGTCACGCCCACGCTGTCCTGGGGCATGGCCCAGCCCCGCCCTCCTCCCCCACCGAGCACAGGCGCGGGATGCCGAGGGCCCTCCCCAGCCCCACTCCTCTACCAGGACCCGCCTGAAGCCCCCTCCCCGTGGCACCCCTGGGCTCAGGCCCGCGCATGCCGAGGCGGGTCCAGCTCTGGTCACCAAAGCCTGTTCCATCCGCTTGGAAGTCAGATGGAGGCCCCACGCGGAGATCGCCCAGGAAGTCTGCATGGCTGGGGCGCATCGGAGTGTCAGCCTTACCTGGCCGCCCCCCTAGCTCCCCCCGCCGCTCAACACGCCAGGAAAGTACCCGCAACAGAACGCTGTGCCCCACGTCAGACGCAAAACCCAGTGTCCCCATTCCTGACTTTCCTGCCTGCTCGCAGCCACCAGCAGCCTGTTTATCCTTACATCGTGCCCTCCAGGTGAGGGGATGGATTCCAGGCTGCGCGGCCGTGGGGGCCGCCTGGCCTGCTGCAGGTGGGCAGCGTGGGGGGCCTGGGGCGCAAGGAGGCCCAGCCCTCACTTGGGGACAGCTTCCGCCTTTTCCACCCCGCTCCCCGCCTGCCCCCGCGGAGGGTCTGCCTCCGGGAAGGACTTCTGGGTCACGCCAGGCAGGTGGGGGCGCCCGGCCACTAACCTTCTCTCCTTTCCGTCCGAAGGCACCTGCGTCACCCTTGGGCCCGGGGGGTCCTTGAGCTCCCTGGTGGGAAATCGTAGGAGGTCAGCCCTTGGTCTGCAACAAGCAGCCGTTGGGCTGGGTGCAAACGCTGGAAAGGTAGGTCTGCGCGGGGCACCCCAGGTGACCCCTTGAGGTCCACCGTTTGCACCCGGGAACTTAGTCCGAAAATGTCAGCGACAGAATGCAACTTACGTCGAATCCGGGCGAGCCCTTGCAGCCTGGCAGGCCGGGGTAGCCCATCTCCCCCTGCAAGAGGAAGGCGGGTCAGTGCCCAGACTCGCGCTCCGGCCTGGCCACCCCTCCGGAGGCCCCGCAGGGACGGTCGTCTCCCCTTGGCCAGCCCGCTTGGGTCCACGGGGTCTGGGGCTGGGCAGGACCCGCTCCGGCCTTTCCTGCTGCCTCCACGCTCCGCCCTCCGGCCACCAGGCCCCGCCCCTGGCCTCCAGGCCCCGCCCTCTTGCACCCTGGCCCCGCCCCATCGCATCCCGACCCCGCCCTCTGACAGCCAGGCCCCGCCCCCTCACACTGGCCCCGCCCCTGGCTTCCATGCCCCGCCCCCTCACACCCGGCCGCGCCCCATCGCATCCCGGCCCCGCCCTCTGAGCGTCAGGCCCCGCCCCTCACACCCTGGCCCCACCCCCTCACACCCGGCCCCGCCCCATCACTCCCAGGCCCCGCCCTCCCACACCCTGGCCCCGCCCTCCCGCCTCCAGGCCCCGCCTCCCGCCGGGGGACCCACCTTCATGCCGTCCACGCCATCGATGCCTCGCTTGCCCTTCTCGCCCTGCAGGGAGCAAAGACCACAGAGGGGTTCACAAGGGTCAGAGGGCACCCCTGGGGCAGAAGCCAGGCCCCACCCCCACACTCACCTTGTAGCCCTTGGACCCCCTGGAGCCCTGCAGAGACAGGAGAGAGAGGGAGGGGGTGGCCCCCCAGCATGAGGCAGGCTCCCGGGGAACTGGCCACGTCTCCCCAGGGAGGCAGAGGAGGGTGGCCGCGATGGGTGCTGCCGGCTCAGGCTCCAGCACGCAGGGGGCGGCTCTGTGCCCCGAGGGACACCACCCCAAGGCCCGCCTTACTCACCTTCTCCCCTCGGCTCCCTTTCTCTCCCTACAGAGCAGACAGGAGAGAGGGGGTGTCACTGGTGTCCCTGGCCAATGCCCCGGGGCGAGCCCAGATGTGTTTGGGGGAGGGGGAGACACACCTTCATCCCCTGGTAGCCGATGGGTCCGAGGTCCCCGGGCCTTCCCTGGAACAGAGGAGGGGGCACGTTAGACGCCCCCCGGGGCAGGGGCAGCCCCCCATCTGCCCAGGCCTGAGGCCCAGACAGCAGCCTGAGATGGTGGCTCCTCTACCCCCACTGCTGGGGGCGTCTCCTCAGTGGGGCTCCAGGGAGGGGAGGGGGGTCCAGGATGCCCCCCAGGAGGAGGGGGGAAGGCCGGTCCAGGCTCCCCAGGAGTGGGGGGTGGACTGTGGGGAGTCGTCCCTGGGCTGACCCCCCACTTGCTCCACTGAGGTCTGGGCCGAATGTGCTAGAAGGGACTGCTGCTCTCACTGCCCTTGGAGCCATATGCCCTGAAGGTCAGGCCACAAGACCATGGTGCCCAGAAACCAGCCATCCTTCTAGAAGCTTCCACCGAACCCAGCTCCCCTGCCAGCCTCAGGTTTCTCAGCACCCCCACCCCGAGGTCGGGCGCTCGGCACTCACGGGGTCCCCGGCTTCTCCTTTCTCTCCTGGGAGGCCCGGCTTCCCACGTTCTCCCTGGAACACAGAGCAGACCGAGGTTGGGGGATGATTTCTGTTTATTTCTGAGAACCTGGCGGCAGAGACCCCCCCAGCTTGTCCCCAAGAGAAGGATTCACAAGATATTCGGGGAGCTGCAGAGGCCTTGGGGTGTTGGGGCTCCTGCCGTGGCCGCGGCCTGCCCTGGGTCTGCGAGCTCGGGTGCCCGCGCCCGCCCACAGCCCCCAGGCCCTGTGCTGCCCGTGCGGCCGGCCGGACCCCGACCTTTCCCTCGGGCCCCCCCACCCGTCCCCACTGCACGGGGCTCCCAGGCCGGGGCGGGCTCGGCACCCGCGGGCGGTGCTCCTGAGGTTCAGGGCCGCGGACTCCGACATCGCGCAGCAGCCGGGAGCTTGCACTTGCGGAGCAGCGTGCCAAGGGGCGCACGGCGGCCGCTACCGCTGACTTTCTGTGGGGGCCACACCTGGCCTGGGACCCACATTTGCAGCCCAGCCCGCGGGGGGTGCGCCTCCAGGGAGCCGTGGGGAGGCCGGCGGTCAGACCCCCACGCTAGCCCCGATCCTGGCGCCGGCGGGCCTGGACTCTCTCCCCACGGTTGGGGGCGCCTCGGTGGGTGGGTGCCCTGTGGGGCTCAGGACAGCCGCCTGGGGGCCCGCCGCGTCCCCGGCACCAGGGGCTCCGGGCGCAGGGCCCTGTGTGCTGTGCTCCATCCTCTGCCTGCAGGGAGGGGTGCGGCCACTCACCTCATACCCGGGGTCGCCCCGTGGCCCGGGAGGTCCTCTGGCGGGCTGCGAGACAGAGAGAAGGGTCAGGCCGAGCCAGCTTCCTGGGTGTCGGCAGAGGGGGCCGGGCCCCTACTCACCTGGCATTCGAAGGAGCAGCACTGCCGGAGGAGGGGGGACAGAGGACACGTTAGAACGCGGGGCTCCGCGGGGTCCCTGGGTGCCCGCCTGTGCTCCGACGGCGGGCACCGGGGGGCAGAGGGGCTGGTGCTGCCCTGGGCAGCGGAGGTGGGGGCGAGGGGGGAGGGGAGGAAGGGAGGAGGGGAGGAGAGGGGAGGGCAGGAGGGGAGGGGAGGAGGGGGAAGGGGAGGGGGAGGGGGAGGGCGAGGGGGAGGGGACCCCTACCACTTGCTCCACGTTGTTTTTCTGAAAAGCGAAAGGGAAAAGCGGTTAGCTCCTGTGCTGGCTCCTGTGCGGCGCAGGTCCCCGCCCCCGGGCCGCGGGTCCCCCCGGGCTCCTCACGATCATGTCCACGATGGTGTCGATGGTCTGGGTGATGATCTCCTCGGCGTCCCGGCTCTGCCCCCAGTCGGCCGCCGTGAAGTTGCGCCGGTACGTGTGGTCCGTGGCGATGATGCTCAGGCGCGGCTCCTGGGGCGGACGAGGGGGGCGGCTGACGACGGCGGGGCCTGCCCCCCATGTCTGCTCCTCCCGGCCCCCACCGCCCGGCGCCCCCCGGGCCTCGGGGCGGGCGCGGGGCTCCTACCAGGTGGTCGGGCGTGATGGCCACGGAGAAGACCTTGACGCCCAGGTGCTTGGCCTCGTTCACCGCGTCCTCCAGGCCGCCGCACGGCTCCTTGTAGCCCTCCAGGGGGTGCCCGTCCGTCACCACTATCAGGTACTTGTTCTCCTTGAGGTGGGAGCCCCTGCAGGGGTGGGCAGCGTGAGGCCCCGCCGTGACCCCCGAGCTGGGGGCGCCGCGGCGCGGGGAGGAGCGGGGCTGGCGGCCTGGGGGATGCGTCTCGGAGGGCGGTTTGCGCGGGCCGCCGCCTCCCCCGGCCCACCGGCTGCGGACAGAGGCCGTGACAAAGGACGTGAAGCAGGTGGCAACGGTTTGTGGGGTCACGTTTCTCAGCGACGCTGTCTTGGAAATCGCAGGGGTACTGGGAGAGGCACGGGTCCCCGCCCCCGAGCGCCCCGA
Source organism: Vulpes vulpes (assembly GCF_048418805.1). Taxonomy (NCBI): domain Eukaryota; kingdom Metazoa; phylum Chordata; class Mammalia; order Carnivora; family Canidae; genus Vulpes; species Vulpes vulpes. Next base: position 730,025 of record NC_132794.1, read on the forward strand.
CCGGCCGGGCAGGAGGGGACGGGCCAGCGCGGCCGCGGCCGGGTGGGCGCTCGCCGGGGACCGAGCGGCCGCTGCTGCTGTCCCCCGGGGCAGGTGCGCGGCGTCCTTCAGCGTCGAGGACACGGCCCCTCGAGGCAGGGTGGCGCCCACCTGGGACGGGCACTCACCCCACAAGCAGCTCCTCCAGCCCCTTCTTGATGGCGCAGTCCGTGTAGGTGCCCTTGCCGAAGTACTTGACGGCGTCCACCTTGGCCTTGAGGGCGTCGCGGTCGGCGGGCATGGGCGCCAGCGGGCTGATGATCTCCACCTCGTCGCTGTAGTGCAGGGCGCCCGCGTTCCACACCAAGTTGCGGTCACACCGGTAGTACCTGCGGGGCCGCGCGGGGTGAGCGGTGGTCCCCCCTGCAGGTGCCGCGAGGGCCCCGGCTCCCCGTGTGTCCGTCCACAGGCACGACGGTCGCCCACTTCACAGGCCCACAGGCCACCCCGCCCCGTCACACCCCGGCAGCGCTGGCTGCACTTCCCTGCCCTGGGGACCACGCGGGACACGCGGCGGGGCAGGGGTGGGGGGGTGGGGGCGTGGTCGGGAGGGCCAGCCCCAGCCTGCGGGTGACCACTGTCTGCCCTGACGTCCGGGGTGCTCGGAGGAAGAGGTGTGTGCCCCTCCGGGGACGGGCCCCGCGTGGACGACAGGGGGCAGGGCGACAGTGCAGGGAGGCCCCTTCTAAGTGGGACACTGCACGGGTCCCCGTGGCCCTGAGTGGCTGCCTTTCCTGCCCCTGGGCACCTTCCCCGGAGGTTTCAGGGGTCACTCGTCGGGACCTGGGGTAGATGCCAGCCGGTTCAGCAGTCAGGGTGACCGGGGCCCCCACAGCGGTGCCAACAGCATCCACAGCAGGAGAGCTCACCCCATTTCACAGCTGGGGAAACTGAGTCATGAGAAATTGAGTAACGAGGCCTAAGGCACCTGGAGGAGTTGGGGGGCCTTAGGGACCCCGGCATCTGGGCTGAATTCAAGGTTTCAGGTCACATGGCCCTTGCTGGGAGGCCCCCACCCGCTGTCCTTGCCACCCCCTCAAGGTTGGGGGCTAAGTGCCCTGGCCCCAGGTCAGCAGGTCAGCAGGGGCGCAGCAGGACGGGGCCCAGGCCCTGCCCAGGTGGGATTTGGCGGAGGAGCCTGCTTCTGACCTGGATTCCCCCCCATGGCCTTGACTCCCCGACGGGTGTGTCCAGTCATCAGACGGCCGCTGCCCGGGGAGCCCCCAGCGCCCCCCCCACCCCCATCCCCCCACTCCTGGAGCAGATGAAAGAGTGAGGGTGCGAAGGAGGGCGGCCCTCCCGCCTCCGGACCAGGACACTGCGACACCAGAGTGTTGGCCTCGGGACACAGGCTCCCACCGTCCATGGGGCCGGGGTCTGAGTCCAGGGGTGGCGAGGGGGGCTCTCTTTTGGCAGCGGGCGGAGCCACGAGCCTCCTGCCAACTCCTGAAACCCGCTCTGCTGGGCCGGGGCGGCACGTCTGGGGTCCTGGGAGCCCCCCAGTGCAGCGCTGTGCCCCAGCCCCTGGGGTGCCCTGCACGTCCCCTCCTCACACTCAGCCCCTTCCTGGCCCGTTGGAGCCGCTGTGGACACAGGAGGGTGACTCAGCGGCCTGGTTCCTGCCCGGCCCTCTGGTTGGGCAGGGGGTTGGCTCCAGGGTGGGGACCCTGGGCCACCCCTGCCTCACCCTAGAGGCTCACGGCCACTCCTACCTGTCCCTCAGGTTGTCGATGAAGCGCTTGGTGAACGCCTTGACCTTGTCCACCAGGGCCCCATAGGGCTTCAGCCTCAGGGCCACGCTCTCGGAGGTGTCCAGCACGAAGAAGAGGTCCACGGGGCAGTCTGGGCCAGCATGGGGGGCTGAGGTCACACCCTGTGCCCTCCTGGGCACAGGGGAGCCACCTCCCCCAGGCAGGCCCTGCACGGAGGGGGGGGCAGGGTGACCCTGGGAGCCCTGCATGGGTCCTGGCACCAAGGGAGGGCAGGGTGACCCTGGGATCTCCACGGGGGTCCCGGCACCGAGGGGGAAGGCAGGGTGACCCTGGGAGCCCATGGTCTGGGAGCCCTGCCTGGGGTGGCTTGCTCTGCGCCCCGGGTCCCAGCTTGGGGACCAGGTTGGGGCCCAGGGGAGTCAGACGCCGCCAGGACCTGGGCTGCTCCCAGCGCGTCGCCCACGGGTGTTGCCCCCCCCCCCCCCCCGGGAGTGGGGACGCTGGGGCCTGTGGGGTCGCGCCCGGCACCGGGACCCGCGCCGTCCAGGGCCCGGAGGGGCGGCGGGACTCACCCTGGAAGGCCACGGCCCGCGGGCTCCCCGGCGCGTCCTGAGCGGCGGCCCAGCAGGCGAGCAGCAGCGGCAGCAGAGCGCGGCCCGGCCCCATGTCACCGTGTCACCGCCGGCGGCGCCCAGGAGCGGAGGCTCGGCGGGGACTCGGGACTCGGGACTCGCTCGGCTCTGGCGGCCGCGGCCCAGCCTCAGCCCCACGGGCGGGTGGAGGGGGGCGGGCCGGGGCGGGGCGGGGCGGCGCGGGGGCGGGGGTCCCGGAGGCTGAGTCACGGCCGCTCCGCCCCGCGGCTCCCTGCCCCCGCTGGCCTGGGTGCCCGCCCCCCGCGCCCCCCGCGCCCCCCGCGCCCCCCGCGCCGCCCGCGCCGCCCCTGCCGCCCGCACCCCCCGCGCCCCCGCTGCGACCCCGCGCCCCCCGCGCCCCCCTGCCCCCGCTGCACCCAGGCCTGGGTCCCCGCGCCCCCGCTCCCCTCCGCACCCTTCGCGCCCCCTGCGACCCCCGCGCCCCCCGCGCCCCCCGCGCCCCCCTGCGCTTCCCGTGACCCCCGCGCCCCCCTTGCCCCCGGGCCCCTCCGCACCCCTCGCGCCCCCCGCGCCCCCCCGCGCCCCCCCGCGCCCCCCTGCACTCCCGGCACCCTCCGCGCCTCCCGCGCCCAGGCCTGGGTCCCCGCGCCCCCTGCGTCCTGCGCCCCAGGCCAGTGGCAGGCCCAGGCCCGCTCGGGTGCGGGTGTGCGTGTAACTGGCCCCCAGTAACCGCTCAGGTAGACGCTCCCTCACGCTCCCTCACGCTCTAGCTGGAAAAGATCCCCACTTGATAGAACAAAGGTAACCAGTAGGGACGGACCCCTGGAGCCGCGGTGGGCCCGAGCGCCCCTGGGGTCAGAGTCCGACTGGGCCTGTCCTGTCATGTGCCGAGTTGTCACAGCAAAGTCGCCGAGAGGACGACGGAGCTGCTGAGTCGTGAGGACATGGAGAAAATGCAAAAATGCGACTGGGAGCTCCACTGCACCTTCAGGAGACCCCGCTGCCAGCCACCCTGCCTTCAAACCTGCGCTGTTCAAGAGCCTATTCTTTTTTTTTTTTTTTAAGATTTTATTTATTTATTCAAAAAACAGAAAGAGGGAGGCAGAGACACAGGCAGAGGGAGAGCAGGCCCCATACAGAGAGCCCGACGCAGGACTCGATCCCAGGACCCCAGGGTCACACCCCGGGCCAAAGGCGGCGCTACACCCCTGAGCCCCCCAGGGCTGCCCTCAAGAATCAATTCTACACCCAGACCCTGATTCCGAGGGTGGCAGTGCGGACCTCACCAGGGCCCCATGGGGTGGGATCCTGATGTGGCCACATCTACCCCAGCCCCAGAGAAGGTTCCAGAAGGCCTCCTCCAGAGCCAGAGCTGTTGCCACTTGTGTGATGTCAGCCTAAATGTCTCATCCTAAAAAACCACACAGACGTTGTACAACCGTCACACACCCTTCGGAGGGCACACTCCGCACTGACCGCTCCAGCACATCCTCGGCCTCTTCCCCCATGTCCACCCTGTGGGGTTTTCGTAAACGGTGAGAGCAATGCTACGTGCCCAGATCTCACCCCAGCCGCGCCATGGGCATCGCCGAGTGCGCCCCTGTTTGGTGCCAGGGCCCCGGCTTCCAGGCCAGACAAGGGGAGGTCAGACCCCCATGGGAGCCTGGCCCCGGCTCGCTGGCTCGTCCTCGTCCCAGCTGTTGGGTCTGCAGAGCTCAGCAGGTGCCGACGCTCCTGCAGGTTTGGGACAAGTAGGAACACGTGAGGACAGTGAGGTGCCCCACCTGGCCTGGCAGGGGTGGCAGACCCCGGGGGCCCGGGCAGCACACGGCCGCAGGCGGAGCCATGGGGGTTCGGGGTTTTGTCGTGCAGCAGGCGGCAGGGGGACACAAGCGCCCGCGGGCTGGCGGCCGCGCTCGGAGGAGGCCTGAGCTTCTCCCGGGGCCAGGCTGGGGGGCAGGACCACGGGGTCCGCGGGGCCGGGGTCACCGGAGCCTCCTGCCTCACAAGGGCTCAGCAACGACGTCCTCCAAAATTGTCATTTTTCATCTCACAAGAAAAGATGTCATAGAATCATAGAGCGATTCCAAAATCAGAAAAACATCACGTGGTTTCACCGCCCAGAGGCAGTAGGGCTAATGCTTCGTGTCTTTTTTTAAAAAAAATATTTTATTTATTTTTTCATGAAACACACAGAGAGAAAGAGGGAGGAGCAGGCTCCCTGAGGGGAGCCCGACGTGGGACTCGATCCCAGGACCCCGGGGTCATGCCCTGGGCTGACGGCGGCGCTAAACCGCTGGGCCACCCAGGGAACCCTAATACTTCGTGTCTTAACGGTCATTCTGCTGTAAACATTTTTTAAGGTTTTCATTTAAATTCGGGGCAGTTAGCACCCAGTGCGGTATTAGTCTCGGGTGTGCCACGGAGGGACAGTGCCGGGGCCCCCAGGACAGACGCACGCCCGACTCCCCCCCCGCCCCCCCCTAGAGTTGAGTCTGTTTCTTAGTTTATCAGCCTCCCCTTTCCCCCCTTTGCTCATATGTTTTGTTTCTTAAATTCCACATGAATGAAATTGCATAGTTTGTCTCTCCCCAGGTGACTCGCCCCCCCCCCGGCATCACGCCCTCGGCTCCCCCATGTCCGTGTAAATGGCGAGATCTCCCCCCTCTGATGGCTGAGTGACACCCGGGGTGCGCAGGGACCACGTCTCCTCCCTCCAGCATCTGTCCGTGGACGTCGAGGCTCCTCCCGCAGCGGCCCCCGTGGACACGGCCGCAGGGAACGCGGGGGTGCAGGTGCCCCTGCAGCTCACCGCCTCTGGGCTGCGGGGTCGGTACCCAGCAGTGCAATTGCCGGGTCGGAGGGCAGCTCCGTGTCGGCCCCCCCGAGGCCACCCCCCCACACGGTGGCCGCCCGCCTGCGTTCCCACCAGCCGCAGAGAGACTCCCCTTTCTCCACGTCCTGTCCTCCCGGCACCTGTTGCCTCCCGACGGTGGCCGTCCTGCAGGGCGTGCGGGGGGATCTCTCTGCTGTAAACGTTTTGACAGACGTGTGCTCACCTGGTACACGTGTTTATGTGCCTTCATCTGGGCTCTTTTCTGAGCACAAAAGTGATGCAACCTCACACCAGAGAGAATATAGAAAAGACAGGAAATACGGGAAAGGACAAGAAAGTGCCGCGGCCTGCGCCCCAGCTGCCCACTCCCCCCATCCAGAGTCCGAGCCTCTCTCCCCGAGCGCTGCACCGGCCCCCAGGCCACCATCCGTGTTCACGCAGAGCTGCACCCCTGCACCCGCGTGGGGAGCCAGGCCGGGCCCCCGGGCCTTGAGCACACTGCTGCCCTGGGGGGCCGTGTGCTGGGAGGATTCGGGGCGCTGGGGGTGCAGGGCTCCATGGCCCTGCCCCTGCTTGGAGAGGAAGGGAGGTGGGCACAGAGGCATGAGCTCCTTTCTCGCATCCCCGACGGCCGCCTGGGCCCACTGACCCTCCGTGGTGGGGCATCCGGCCCCGGGGGTCCCCGGCTGAGGTCGCAGAGCCGGCCCTCGGGAGCGGGTCTTCACCCTCGGCTGCCCGCCGTGCTCGGTGCCCCAGGACCCGGGAGGGGAGCCCCGCCAGAGTGCCCAGAACCCCTGGGTGGGGGTCGGCATCCACCCCGGGGAGCAGCTGCAGGGAGACGTGTGCCGCACATCCGGGGCGTGTGAGCAGCACCGTGACCCCAGCGCGGGGGGTCAGCTGGACATCCAGGGGGTCCCAGGTGGGGGCTGCAGAGCCCTGGAGTGGGCAGCAGGGTGGCCACAGGTCTGAAACGACCCTGGGGAGCGGCGGCTGCGGGGGCACCTGCTGGGCAACACCGCCAGCCTGGCAGGGAGGGGTCCTCCAGGGGAGAGGAGGGAGGGGAGACGGCTGGGGGCCTGCAGGAGGGGGGCGGCTAAGGAGCGGCCTCGGCGGTCCTCGGCCCTGGCCCCATGCCGGCGGCTGCTCGGGGACGCAGGGGTCACCCAGCCAGGGGCCCACATACGGGGCGCCCGAGGGCACAAGGCTCAGAGCAGGGCTCTCCTCCAAGGGCCTCCATCCCGCGTGTGCGTGTGTGAGGGTAGGAGAGCATGAGCGTGAGCACGGGAGAGGGTGAGCGTGAGCACGACTGAGGGTGTGTGAGTGTGAGCACACGTGAGCACCGTCATGTGCACGTGAGTGTGAGCGTGTGCTCGACGGTCCCACGAGGGTCCCCACACCCTGGCGGCTGCCACCCCCGGGGCCAGCCTCCGAGGACGGGGAGGGGGCCCGACTCCCCCAGCCTTCCCCTCCCCTTCCCTCCTGGCAATGCACCAGGCAGCAGCGCCCCTCAGGCCCGATCCTGACCCAGCCGGGGCGGGGGGGGGGGGGTGCGGGGGGGGGTGCGGGCTCCTTCCTCTGCCCCAGAGCTGAGCCACCCGGCACGGGGCACCCTTGGCGTGTGGGGCCGCAGCAGGGGTGGCCGTCTCCCCAGCCCAAGGGCAGGGTCCCACAGACACGGGTGCACCCCAGGGAGGACAGCAGGTAGTGGCCCAGGGGCCTTTGGGGGGTGGCAGGGGCGTCCCCGGGGCCAGGAGGTGAGGGCCGGGCACGGGGTGGGGTCCGATGGGTGGGGGCACACCGGCCAGGCCACCCTGTGACGGGCAAGGTGTCAGAAGGGGCGTCCGTGGGTGACGGCTGGTGCGTCCAGGGCGACCCCTTCCCAGGGCGCGTCATCTGGAAACAGCTCAGGGACTTGAACAAAGACCCGCTTGATTTCCCTTTACTGCCTCCACTGGCCCCCAGCGTCCCTCCCGATTTAGAAGGTGACTCATCAGGGGAAGTCACATTTTCCGGGGGTGCCCATGTGGCCACACGGACGCAGGGGCTGCGGGGGCTGCGGGCTGGCCACCAGCGCCATCCGTGCGCACGCGCCCCTGCCCCCGGTGAGCCTGTGTCCTGGCGGATCCTGGCTCCGCCTCCCGCTGCCACCTGGGGCCCGAGCAGCTGGACGGGGCAGTGGCGGGCCCACTCCGGGGTTGGGGCGCGGCGGGCCGGCCGGGGCTGTGCGGGCTGTGCGGGCGTCAGGGCGCGGCCAGGTCACCCCCAGTGGCCGCCCTGGGGACGGTGCCGGGTACGCGGGGGCGAATCACGCCGTCCTGCAGGCGGGTCCCTCGGGGATGGCTCAGGGCCTCCCAGCGGGGGGCAGCTCCCAGGGCGGCCGGCGGGGTGCTGGGCAGAGCCCCCCGGGGAGGGCCACCCCGGCTTTCCGAGCCCGGAGCCTGCCGTCGGCAGGTGGAGCCCCGATGGTCTTCTGGAACAGTCCAGGCAGTTCACCACGCGGGCCAACGGCTGGGAAGCCCCCAGGAAGCATCCTACACGCTCGTTTGCGATAATTACACCAAACTGCCTGGTTTGGGGGCTGAAACAATGTGGGGCGCCCCAGAGTCGGCGATGCGGGACTCCGAGCAGGAGGGCTGGTGGGCAGGAGGCCGGTGCACTCAGGGAGGCGCAGGGGACGTGCCCTCGGGGCTCTGCTGGCCCTAACCCTGCCCGCGGGCCTTCGCTTATTCCCGGGGAGTCTCGGGACACCTTCCGGGCACCCTCCTCTGACCGTGTCGCTAACATCGCTGCGAGCAGGGCCCCCCCGCCGGCCGGCCCCATCCCGGCCCAGGACAGGTTGGGCGGCCGTGGTGGCCCTGCTGCAGGGACGCGGGCACACACCTGCCCACCCCCGCGGGGCCTAAGAGCTGAGAATTTTACTTTCCGGTCAGAAGCAGCCGAGGCGGGTGGTGAGGACGCAAGCGGGGGGCACAGCCTGGGGGGGACGCCCCGCGAGTCCTGGGCGGTGCAACTAATCGGGGGGCCCTGAGGGTGGGGGGTCGGGGCACCTGCATCCCCAGGCCCCGTGGGACACGGGTGCCTGAGCACTGGGGGGGTCCGGGCGCCGGGGACCCAGCGGGGGTGGCCTTTGCCTGTCAGGGAGGAAGGGCCCGGACTGGGGGGCTGGGGGGACCCCGGGGACAGTGGGACGGCTGTTGGGGCCCGCGGGTGCCTGTGTTTGCCTCTGAGTGCCCACCCCTCTCTGTGTCGCCGAGTCCCCAGTGTCCCTGGTGGCCTCGCATCCCCGGGGAGGGGGTCCTACCCACCCGAGGAGGTCGGGCTCGGGGGAGGACAGGCCTGGGGCGACGGCTGCGGGACGTGGGGCCCGGGGACCCCCGGGGAAGCGGGCAGGGTGGGCCCGGAGGTGGGGCCGTGGCCACGAGGGGGGCTCCCAGACCCAGGGGCACAGGACACGTCTCCTGGGTGCAGAGGGTCCCCCGGTGTCCGGCAGGGCGCCCCCCACCGCCCAGATCGGGGCTCGGGCCGGGCGGGGACGGGTTAATCTTTTCCCGGTTACCTCATGCTGGCCTCGGCTGCCACGGAAAAAAGCCGAACATCTGGCAATAATATTTCGGTAACGGCTGTCTGCGCCGCGTGGGCGGACTTGGCGGCTTTGGGGTGGGGGTGGGGGGGCAGATGCACAGGGACCCCCGGGGGTGGGACTTCCCAGGCCAGGGCCCACCCGCAGGGTCCCCGTGGAGTCACTTCCAAAGGACTGACCTGGGGGGTCCCCGGGGTGCTGGGGGGTGGGGGTGTGCCCCGAGGGGGGCGAGGGTCACCACAGGGCCTGCGCCCCCTGCCCCCTCGCCTCCCAGGCTCCCCCGCTCCTGCCGCCCTTGACCTTGCAGGGGTGGGGCTCCCCCTCCCCCCGGGCTGGGGCCTGGGACCCCGGCTGCCTTCCTCGGTGGGGGGAGCCCTCTTCTGAGTGTCCCCAGGGGTGAGGGCGGAGGAGGACGTTAGCGCTGGGGCTGGGGGCCCGACCCGCTCTGTCCTCCAGGGCTGTGGGGGGGCTTGGCCCCGGGCACCCCTAATTGTGCAGCAGGCCTGATGCGGGGAGGCAGACACAGTGGGCAGCGCCCCTCCCAGGCGCCCCGGGACCGCAGGGCCCTGAGAGGGGACAGTGCCCCCCCACCGTGCCGTGACCCCAGTCCCCTCACTTCCCTCCGGGACCCCACGTCTGCACGGCCACTCGGTCCCTCCGTCCTTCAGCCTGACCTGGCCCGGGGCCGCCGGGAGCCGGGGCAGGAGGGGCAGGGCCCTGCGCGCTCCGGGGACAGCGCCGTTCTCAGGAACACCAGTGGCCCCCGCCCCCAGCCAAACCCGACGGCGCCGCAGCGGGAACACTTGTTCCGCGGAACCGGGTCGCTTCCAGGGGTGAGGCCCGGAGTTCTACGGAAGCGTCCTTGGCGTGTGCAGTCCCCACGGTGGCCCCGGGGCTCCGGGCCACGCAGTGGGCAGCGGGAGGCATGGGGTCACCCGGTCCTGGGCCTCCGTGTGGCCCCAGGCTTCAGCAAGGGCCGAGGGGTCTCCGTGGGTGCTGGGCCGACCTCGGTGTCCCCGCCACGACAGCAAGCTCACAAAGTCCTGACCCCAGAGCACTCGTACTCGTACACAGTGGGACCCTCACTCCTCCCAGCAGGTCCCAAGTGTTGGGACCCCTCCCCGGGGACCCTGGGGTCGGGACACAGGCTGCTCCTTCCATCTGCTCGCAGCGACTCAGGCCAGGCACCCAGCCTCAGGGGGTCCCAGCCTCGGGTCCCAGCCGCGGGGGGCAGGCTGGCCTACACCAGAAGGAGGGATGTAACTCAGGGCAGCAGGGCTGTGATGTGTGGGGCCCCGTCCCCCAGTGAGAGGCAGTCCTTGTCCCTGGGGACCCAGAGTGGGTCAGTCCACCCTAGGGACCCTCCCCAGCCTCCCTGGACACAGGGACCAGGCGTCACAGGGCCAGCACTTCAGGCAGGGGCGAGTGTGGAGGGCCTGGGGCGCCCTCTGCTGCCCGGCGGGGGCAGGCCCAGAACCCCGACCACGTCCACACCCGCTTGGCCCGGAAGCCAGGAGGCGGAGTTGCCGGCTGGGGGGGGGTGCGGGTGACCGGGCCTGGTCTGGATCCCCAGGCCCTGGGTCTCCAGTGCTGGCCTGGGCAGCACGGCTGGGGCGGCATCGCCCGACGGGCCTTCTGACCCCACGCAGCTCCAGGCCAGTGGTGGGACACAGACACATGGTGGGCCCTGCCCCCAGCCCCCGGCTCTCCCCACAGGCCCCCCCTGCCCCCAGCTGCCCCCTGGCTCGCCCCGGAGGCCCCCTGCCCCCAGCCCCTGGCTCTCCCTAGAGGCCCCCCTGCCCCCCAGGCCCCGGCTCTCCCCAGAGGCCTCCCCTGCCCCCAGCCCCCCAGCTCTCCCCAGAGGCGCCACCAGCTCCCCAGGCCCTGGCTCTCCCCAGAGGCCCCCTCTGCCCCCCAGCCCCCCAGCCCCAAGGCTCTCCCCGCAGGACCCCCCAGCCCCCAGGCCCCGGCTCTCCCCAGAGGCCTCCCTGCCCCCAGCCCCCCAGCTCTCCCCAGAGGCCCCCCTGCCCCCCAGCCCCCTGGCTCTCCCCGGAGGCCCCCCCCAGCCCCCAGGCCCCGGCTCTCCCTAGAGGTCCCCCTGCCCCCCAGCTCACCCCCCAGGACACTGGACTGCGCTGCGGCCATACCCGCCGGGGCCCAGAACCAGGGTGCAGCCGGTGGTGGGTGTTGGAGGGCATCTGCTCCCCCTGAGTGGCTCCGCCTGCCTCTGCCTCCATCGGCCCAGGGGAGCCAGTGTCGCCCTGCGGGAGGGGACCACGCAGGGGTGGGGGCTGGAGCGCAGGACCCTGGGGTTTGTCCCCCGTGACCCGCACCTTCTAGAAGGTACCCAGTGGCACGTGTGTGGACCAACGACGAGGGAGAGGCAGGTCCTTGGGGTCCGCGCACAGCTCCCTCCAGCGCCTTCCCACCAACGGGCACTGGGCGCTCCCCGCCTCAGTTTACCCAGAGAGCCGGTGGCATGAGGCCCCACGGTGATGACAGCCCCAGTGCCCCGGGCACCTGCCGCACCTGCTCCTTTAGCCGCGTGTTCCTGGGCCGGTGGGCATCCCGGAGGGCTTCCCGGAGGCTATGACTGCTGTGAGGCGCAGCCTCCCCCGGGGAACAGGCGTCCTAGGGGAGGGGGGACCCGGGGTTGGGGGGGTGCCCAGGGGGGAGGGCGGGGGCCACAGAGAGCAGCTGAGCCACGAGTGGGCGAGACACGCGTCTGCAGGGGCAGCAGGGTGAGGAGCCCTCGGGGTGCAGGGGGTGCCCGCCCTGACCCCAGGGACACCGGGTCCCGACCCCACAGCCCTGCAGAGGCTCCAGCACCTGGAGGAGTCAGCCGCCCGGCCTGGGCCCTGGGGTGCCCCTCTGACTGCCCGCGGGCACCTGCGCACCCAGGAGCCGGTGAGGACACCTGCTGCCCGCTCTACGGGGCTCTTCCCGTGGCTGGAACCGTGGGCTGTGCCATTTCCTGGGTCACCGTGACCCCCACGCACACCTGGGACCTTAAAACAACAGAACTGCACCCTCCGGGGCCTGGAGGCCAGAAGCTGGGGGCCCAGGTGTGGCCCGGGGAGGGTCCTGCCCCCCAGCCCCGGTGGCGGCGACCACCTGCTCCGAGCTGGGCCATGCTCCGGGCGGTGTCCACCGTGCCGTGGGCCGCCCGGTAACTCCATCACATGTGCAGGGACCCCGATGCACAGCAGGCCAGGGCCCCGGCTCTGGGGCCAGGGCCTTACCCTGTCGTGGGGAGCACAGTTCAGGCCACAACCCCTGCTGTTTTACCTTTCTGTGTCCCAGTTTCAGTATGTTGCTTGGAAGTAGCACCTTCTACAATATTTATCCAACGTGAGAGCTTCTGTTGCTTCAAGAATTAATGAATTAGTACACGTCATTCGTGCAGTGAATTAACCACCTCATGAGATTAAGCTACTTCACACACGGATTACTGATACATTTATGCTTTTTTCTTTGGTCTTACTGGGCGATTTAAAACCACCTTGTCTTCTTCCCCATTTGCTATTACACCGGCCAGATTTACTCGAATTCTTTCTTTTCACCAACCATTCAGGGTGTGTACACCTATTCCTTTCTTGTTTTTATTCTATTTAACATGAATACTTCAAACTCTCTTAAGATTCTAAATTTATTTGGCATGTCGGTGCCTCTTTGCAAGAAAAGAGGAATCCAGAGTGTTCCAACTTACATCAGAGCACCTGGCCACAGAGTCCTTATCATTTTTGTCAAGAATTTTGGCTCCAAGTGGAATTTAAAAAATTTTTATCTTAATTTTTTAAAAAATTTTTTGAAAGAGAGCAAGAGCGAGAGTGTATATGCAAGTGGGAAGGGAGGAGCAGGGGCAGAGAACCCCAAGCAGCCTCCACACCCAGCACGGAGCCTGACTCAGGGCTCCAGCTCATGGCCGTGAGGTCGTGACCCGAGCTGAAATCAAGAGTTGGACCCTTAGCTGACTGAGCCCCTGAGGCAATCCTCCAAATGGAACTCAAAGTATCATTGACAATTTACAAATGAGATCGCTCGTCATTACCCTTGCTTTGGTTCATAGTTCGGTTTCTCTCATCCACCCATGCTTGTTTCATAGTCTCCTGTTCTTGTTTCACGGCTTTGTTTCCCCCCTTATTTTCCTGAGGACTTAACTACTTATTTTGCAGTCATTTTCTCTGTGTCCTTGGGAACTATTCCTGTACTTGCTGGGTGCTGACGGCAGAACACATTGCTCTGAAACGTACTACTTTGCATACGGATTATTTAGAGCTAAAGGGATTTGAAAACAGCAGGTACCAAGACTTAAGGCAATTCTAACCGAAGTCCCGTCCTGCTCCTTTGGGGCTCCGGCCTCCTGGGTATCAAGGATTATGATGAGTCTGTGGTTATTAATACAGTCTGGTCCGGGCACAGCAATGGACACAGGAAATGCAAGTGGAAAAGAGTGTGGAAGCAGATGTCCGTGCACGTGGACACCAAGCTGTACCACAGAGGAGGTCCTGCCCCGCGCCAAGTGCAAGACCAGTTCCCTACGGACTAAGCGCTTGTGCGTCAGCTCCCAGATGGAAAATTTGGAGGAGAAAACACTGCAGGATACAGATAAGACCTCTGGGTGACAAAGGGTGTCTCAGACAACACTCAAAGATTCACAAGCATAAGGAAGAGATGGAGAAGTTTGACTTGTTGAAATGATCATCAGGAGATGCTGAGGATTTCCGCGGAGCCGGAAGCTGGGGCGTATAACCATAGCTCACCCAGTACCAGGGATCAGTATCCAACATACATAAAGAGCTCCTCACAGGTCATGAGAAAGACGAAAGAACAGGAAAATGGCAACAGCCACGAACAGGTGCTTCACTAAAAGAGGAAACAGGATCGGTATTCTAACGTAGGAGGGAGACTCACTCGAACGTGGGGTCAGGGAAATGCAGGTAAAGTCACGGCAGGTGTTTTACACCCACCAGAGAAGGAATATTACAAACTCACCTAATCCCCAGGGCCGCGGCCACTGGTAATGGGAGCAGGATTCCGCACAGCCGCTTCAGGAAGCAGCCAGGCACGATGCCGGCACTCTGCCCTGCGCGCCCCCAGGCACACGCCGTCAGGGCACCCCAGCAGGTGCGTCCCCTTGGCTGGCTGCAGGTGCAGCAAGACCGCCTCCCTCGGGCAGCCTGGCAGGGCCTCCGGCCACAGCATCGTCTCGTTGTGCGCGGGGGGCCGTCCAAACGCTAGTGTTTCCTCTGGGATGCCAAGCCTGTGCCTGTGCGGAGCCCCCAGGTACGGCTCAGCTTCCTTCCACGTCAGGTCCGTGAGGCACCCTCTGTCCACAGGGCGCCAGCGCGGGCGCTTTTTGGTATCTTGGCGGCTTTATCGAGATACGATTTACGTGTCAGAAACTCCACCCATTCAAATTGTGCAGCTCAGTTGTGTTCGTCTATGCACGAGCTGTGCAACCAGCTGCCTCTAGAATATTCCCTCATCGCAAAGAGATGCGCTGCTCGCTGTCGGGCTGCAGGACTGTCGCTCAGAACGTGCACCGAGGGCCCTGGCAGAACGTGCAGCCCGAGCGGCCCTTGCGGCCCAGCTTCTCTCCCCCCCCCCGCCCCCTGCTGCTGAGGCTCCGCCGTGCTGAGCCGTGTGTCTGCTCCTTCCTAGGGTCAAACATGCCATCGTGCGGTGCACCACGTCCTGTGTAGGGCAGTTAAGGACACTTGGGCTGTGGCCACATTGGGCCTGTTACCAATAACGCTGCCGTGATTGCGTGTGCAGGGTCTTACGGGGACACGTCCTCACTTCACTTGGACAGACGTGAGTGGAACTGCCAGGTCGTACGGAAGCTCCATGTTTAATCTTTTGAGAAGCTATAAAACCCTTTCCCGGGGGCGAGGGGGCCGCACCATTCTACATTCCCAGCAGCCACGTACCAGGACCCACACTCACCAGCGCTCGTTACCGTCTGTCCTTTGATTAGAGCCGTCCTGGTGGGGGTGAAGTGGTGTTTCATCGTGGGCTTGGTGTGCACTTCCCCGGAGATGGCCATCGTGTTCTCCTGCGCTTCTTGGCCATTTGTATATCTTCTTTGGAGAAATGCGTGTTCAAATTATTTGTCGTTTTATTTTATTTATTTTTATTTTTAAAAAAGATTTTATTTATTTATTCATGAGAGACACAGAGCAAGAGAGAGAAAGGCAGAGACAGGCAGAGGGAGAAGCAGGCTCCATGCAGGGATCCTGATGTGGGACTCGATCCCGGGTCTCCAGGATCACAACCTGGACAGAAGGCGGCGCTAAACCGCTGAGCCACCCGGGCTGCACTATTTGCCTTTTTAAAATTGTGTTAGTTGTCTCTCTATTATTGAATTCTGAGCATTCATTATGCAATCTGGGTACAAATTCCTTATCACATATTCTATCTGCAAATATTTTCTCCTAGCCCATGGGTAGTCTTGACACCTTCTTAATGGCACTCTTTGAAGCACAGAGGCTTAATTTTGTTTAAATCCAAGTTACTGATTATTTTCTTTTATAGCATGTTTTTGTGTCATATCTGAGAAATCATTACCTGATCCAAGGTTCCAAGGTCGTGCAAATTTACTCCCGTGTTTTCTTTCTTCTTTCTTTCTTTCTTTCTTTCTTTCTTTCTTTCTTTCTTTCTTTCTTTCTTTCTTTCTTTCTTTCTTTCTTTCTTTCTTTCTTTCTTTCTTTCTTTTTATTTCTTTCTTTCTTTCTTTTTTTTTTTTTTTTTTTTACTCCCGTGTTTTCTGCTAGGGTTTTAGTCTTGGTTCTCACATCCAGGTCTGCTATTTTTTTTGCCTTAATTTTTGTATTTGGCGCGAGGCGGGGTCAAAGTCATTCTGTGCATGGGAGTATCTGACCAGAACCATCGTAGAAGAGACTCTCCTTTCACCCATTTAATTGTCTTGGCAGCTTTGTCGAAGGTCCCCCCTTGACAGCAGGGGGTTATTTGTGGGCTGCTAATTCTATTGCACCCACCAGGATGTCCTGTCCCTATCCCAGTGTCACATCACTGTAGTGTCACTGTAAGTTTTGGAATCAGGACATGATCCACCTGCTTTTTCTGCTTGGGTTTCATTTGTTCCTGTTTTTCTAAATTATCAGAGTGGGATGTTAGGTTATCAATTTGAGATCTTTTCTTCTTTTTAAAAATATCAGTATTGGAGCAATAAATTTCCTTCTAAGTACTGCTTTTTTTTGGTATGTTGTGTTTTCATTTTCATTCATCTTATTTTCTATTTTTTTCTGGTGCTTTCTTCTCTGATGTGTTGATTATTTAGTTGCTTGGTTTCTTCATATTTGTGAATCTACCCCTAAATTTTTCCTGTTGCTGATTTCTAATTAGACTCCATTGTGATCAGAGAACGTGCTTTATTTGATTTCGATCCCTTTAAACCCACCAAGGTTGGTTCTATGGCCGAGCATGTGATCTATCCTATGTCAGGTTCCCTGTGCACCTGAGGGGAGTGGACTCACCCTGTTGCTCGGGGAGTCTCTGTGGTGATGTCTGTCAGGTGCAGCGGGTTTATCCTGCTTTCAAGTTTTCATCTATATCCTTGTTGATCTCCTACCTAGTGTTTCTGTCCTTTACTGAAATTTCTGTCATTTACTGTGAAATTGAAGTCTCCAACCATTATTGTTGAATTGTCTATTTCTCTCTTAATTCTTTCAGTTTATGCTGCATGTATTTTGGAGACCTATTGTTGCATATATGTTTATAATTGTTACATCTTCCTGATACATTAGCCTTTTTATCCATATAAAGTGCACCTCTTTATTTCTAGTCACTTTTTTTTGTTTAAAAGTTTATATTGTCCTATAATAGCATAGCCATTCCAGCTCCCTTATATTTCCTGTTTGCTTGATGAATTTTTTTTCAGACTTTTACTTTTTAATTTCAACTTATTTGTATCTTCAAATCTAGTGTCCCTCTCGTGGAGAGCATCTATTTGGATCTTGAGTTTTATCTAGTCTGAGCATCACCGCCTTTTGATGACTTTGTTTAATCCATTCACATTTAATGTTATTACTGATATGGTTGAATTTTTGCCTGCCAGTTTGCTTTCTGTTTTTTTTTTTTTTTGATGTCTCATGTTTTTTTTTTGGTCCTCTATTCCTATTTGTTGTATATTTTTTATTGTTAGCCAGATATCTTCCATTGTACTGTTTACATTTATTTAATGATTTTAACTATGCATTTTAAATGATTCTCTTAGTGATTGCTCTAGGGCTTATAACACTCATCTTAAGTTATATTGTAATTCAGATTTATAGTACTTTCAGTAAGATACAGAAATTTTATTCCTATTAACTTCATTTATTTTTATACATAAAATAAATGTGTTAAAACCCCAACATTACATTAGTTTAATTATTGACATATATAATGTGTCATTTAGAGAAATAAAGAGAACAAAGGAAGCACACATATTTATTGATTTTTTAATATTAACGCAATTATTTATTCACTTTCATTCTCTTCATTCCCCTATGCATTTGAGGTGCTGTCTGGTGTCATCTCTTTTCTGGTGGAGTTTCATTCCCACCTCTCCCCTTTGTGCTCCTGTTGTCAGGTAGCAGCTGTCTCTGTATGTCATAGGCTCAACAACACAAATGTATAGATATTTTTTTAAGCAACTGATTTTTTAAGTCAGGAGGAGAAAGGAAAAGATAGATGTAACTCTACTGTCTTTATAATTATGTAAACAATGACCTTTCCTGGTACTCTTTGTTTTGTGTGTGCAGGAATCTGAATTACTATTTGGGGTCACATGCTTTTAGCTCAAAGAAATTCTGTTAGCATTTCTTCTACGGCAGGCTTACTAGCAACAAACTCAGTTCTTGTTTACTTGCAAATATTGCTATTTCATGTTCACTTGTGAATGATAGTTCTGCTGGATATAAGATTCTTGATTGACAGTGTTTTACTTTGGGTACTTTGCACATGCCATTCACCTGCTTCCTGTCTGCCATTCCTTCTGTGAGCCATCAGCTGTTACTATTATTGGGATTCCCTCCTTTGTGACAAGTCATTTTTCTCTTCCAGCTCTCAAGATTTTCTCTTTATTTTTAAAAAATTTAAAAAGATTTTATGTATTTATTCATGAGAGACTCAGAGAGAGAGACAGAGACCCAGGCAGAGGGAGAAGCAGGCTCTCTGTGGGAAGTCCAAGACAGGACTCAATCCCAGGACCCCGGGGTCATGCCCTGAGCTGAAGGCAAACGCTCAACCACTGAGCCCCCCAGATGTCCCTTAAAATTTTCTCTTTATTTTTGGACTTCAGTATTTCACTATAATGTGTCTGGTTGTGTAGCTCTTTGTGTTTATCCTACTAGAAATTTGTTGAGTTTCTTAAATATGTAGATCTTTGTTTTTCATCAAATTTGGGATGTTTTTAGCCATTATTTCTTGTAATATTTTTTCTGCTCCCTTCTCTCTGCTTGTTGGTCTCATTATGCACATATGGGTGTGTTTAATGGTGTCCCACATTTTCCTGAGGCTCTTCCCATTCTCCTCCATTCCTTTTCCTTTCAGTTATTCAGATTATGTCATCTCTGTTAATCTATCTTCAAGTTCAAATCTACTGTTGAGTCCCTTGACTGAATTTTCCATTTTATCTATTACACTTTTCAACTCCAGAATTTCCATTTGTTTTTTTTTTAATCACTTCTATTCCTTTATATTCCCTATTTGATGGGTCAGTGCTATTATATCTTCCTTTTCTTCTTTAGAACATAAGTTCCTCCAGTTCTTGGAACATATTTATAACATTGGCTTTCAGATCTTTATCTGCTAAATTCAACATTTGGGTCCCTCAGAGATAGTTTCTGTTGTCTAGTCCCTTCCCTGTGAATAGGTCACATTTTCCTGTTTCCAAAATTTTTTTGTTGAAATTAGTGAATAATTGAATAATTATTTGAATTATTTGTTGAATAATTAATTTTTTGTTGAAAACTAGACATCTCTCAGTCAATACACTACAGCCACTCTTAGTTCTGGTTCCATCCCCTCACCCAGCTTGTCTGTGTGTTCGGTGACAAAATGGAGGAATTCACCCCAAAAGAAAGGACAGAAAGAAGTAACACCAGGGATTTAGTCCATACAGATATCAATAAGATGCCTGGATCAGAATTTAAAACAATGATCAAAGTTTCTGTGAGCAAAACTAGCTGGAAAAAGCATAGATGACACCAGGGAATCCTTTACTGCAGAGATAAAACAACTAAAAACTAGTCACAGCTATAACTGAGATGCAAAAACTGACTGGATGCCATGACAACGAGGATAGACAAAGCGGAGGAATGAATTAGTGATATAAAAGATAAAATTATGGGAAAAAATGAAGCTGAAAAGAAGAGGGAAAGAAAGGTTCTGGATCATGAATGTAGACTTAGGGAACTCAGTGACTCCATAAAGCATAATAACATTCATATCATAGGAATCCTAGAAGAAGAAGCAAAAAGAGGGCAGAAGGTTTATTTGAGCAAATTATGACTGAAAACTTCCCTAATCTGGGGAAGGAAACAGACATCACAATTCAAGAGGTTCAGAGAACTCCCATCAAAATCAGCCAAAGCCGGCCAACACCAAGACATAGGATAGACAATTTCACAAAATACACAGACGAGGAAAGAATCCTGAAAGTAGCAAGGGAAGAAAAGTCCTTAACCCACAGGGAAGACAAATCAGGTTCATAGCAGATTTGATCACAGAAACTTGGCAGGCCAGAAGCAAGCAGCAGGAAATATTCAATGTGCTGAATGGGGAAAACACGCAGCCAAGAATCCTTTATCCAGCAAGGCTGTCATTCAGAACAGAAGGAGAGATAAAGAGTTTCCCAGGCAAACAAAAACTAAAGGAGTTCATGACAACTAAACCAGTCCTGCCAGAAATATTAAAGGGGATCTTTTGAGTGGGAAAGAAAGACTGAAAGCAACAAAGACTAGAAAGGAACAGAGAATAGCATCTTTACAGGTAACACAGTGGCACTAAATTCATATCTATCAATGATCACTCTGAATGTAAATGAACTAAATGCTCCAATCAAAAGACATAGGGTATCAGAATGGATTAAAAAAAACCACAACAATAAAACAAGACCTATTGACATGCTGCCTAAGAGAGACTCATTTTAGACCTGAAGTCCCCAGCAGATTAAAAGTGAGGGACTGGAGAACCATTTGTCATGCTAAAGGGGGCCAATAGGAGCCATCCTTCTATCAGACAAACTGGGTTTTCTTTTTAAGCAGGCTTCCTATGGGGAGCCCAGTGTGGGACTTAATCCCAGGACTCTGGGATCACGACCTGAGCCAAAGGCAGATGTTCAACCACTGAGCCACCCAGGTGCCCCAGACAAACTAGATTTTAACCAAAGCCTATAACAAGAGATGAAGAAGGGCACTATTTCATAATAAGGGGACAATCCATCAAGAAGACCTAACAATTGTAAATATTTATGCCCCAACTTGGGAGCTTGCTCCCAAATATATAAATCAATTAATAACAAACATAAAGGAACTCGCTGATAATAACACAATGATAGTAGAGGACTTTAACACCCAACTTAGAGCAATGGACAGATATCTAAGTAGAAAATAAACAAGGATACAAGGGCTTTGGAAGACACATTGGGGCATGTGGATTTCACAGATATATGAGGAACATTCCATCCTAAAGCAGCAGAATACACATCCTTCTCGAGGCACATGCAACAGTCTCCAGCACAGATCACACACTGGGTCACAAATCAGCCCTCAACAGGTACATGAAGATTGAGATCACATCATGTGCATTCTCAGACCACAGCGCTGTGAGACTTGAAGTCAGCCACAAGAAAATATTTGGAAAGACCACAAATACGTGGAGATTAAAGGACATCCTACTGGAGAATGAATGAGTCAACTGGGAAATTAAAGAAGAAATTAAAGGGATCCCTGGGTGGCGCAGCGGTTTGGCGCCTGCCTTTGGCCCAGGGCGCGATCCTGGAGACCCGGGATCGAATCCCACGTCGGGCTCCCGGTGCATGGAGCCTGCTTCTCCCTCTGCCTGTGTCTCTGCCTCTCTCTCTATCTCTCTGTGACTATCATAAATAAATAAAAATTAAAAAAAAGAAGAAATTAAAAAAATACATGGAAGCAAATGAAAATGAAAACACAACAGTCCAAAACCTTCAGAAAGGACGGCAGCAAAGGCCGTCCCAAGAGAGAAATATATTGCAATACAAGCCTACCTCAAGAAACAAACATGCAACCTAACCCTACACCTAAAGGAACTGGAAAAGAAACAGAAAATAAAGCCTAAAGCCAGCAGAAGAAGAGAAATAATAAAGGTTAGAGCAGAAATAAATGATATAGAAACAAAAAACCCCAGTAAAACAGATCAATGAAACTAAGAGCTCTTTGAAAGAATTAATAAAATTGATAACCCCCTAGTCAGACTTATCAGAAAATAAGAGTCCTAGATAAATAAAATCATTAATGAAAGAGGAGATATCACAACCAACACCACAGAAATACAAACAATCATAAGAGAATATCATGAAAAATTATATGCCAACAAACTAGGCAATCTGGAAGAAATGGATAAATTCCTAGAAATCTACAAACTACCTAAACTGAAACAGGAAGAAATAGAAAATTTGAATAGACCCATAAACGGACAAGAAATTGAATCAGTAATAATAATAATAAAAAACTCCCAACAAACAAAAGTCCAGGCCCAGATGGCTTCCCAGGGGAATTCTACTAGACATTTAAAGAAGAGTCGATTCCTGTTCTTCTCAAACTGTTCCAAAAGTTAGAAAAGGAAGGAACACTTTCAAACTCATTCTATGAGGCCAGAATTACCTTGAATCTAAAACCAGACAAAGACTCCACTAAAAAGGAGAATTACGGGCCAAGATCCCTGATGAACATGGATGCAAAAATTCTCAGAAAGATACTAGCAAATTGAATCCAATATTACCTTAAAAGCATTATTCACCCATTCTTATCCACTCACCATTCACATTCAAGTGGGATTTATTCCTGTGCTGCAAGGTTGGTTCCATACTTGCAAATCAATCTATGTGGTAGATTGATTAAAACAATAAAGGATACGAATCATATGATCCTCTCAGTAGATACAGAAAACGCAATCAACAGAATACAGCATCTCTCTAGACGAAAACCCTCAAAAAAGTAGGGATAGATGGTGCATATCTCAACAGCATAAAGACTGTACAAGAAAGACCCACAGCTAATATCATCCTCAACTGGGAGCAACTGAGAGCTTTTCCTCTACAGTCAGGAGCTAAACAGGGATATCCACTCGCACTGTTACTATTTATTATAATACTGGGAGACTTAGCCTCAGCCATCAGACAAAAATAAAATAAAATAATAAAATAAAATAAAATAAAATAAAATAAAATAAAGAAAAAAAAAGAAATAAAAGGCATTCAGATTAGCAAGGAAGAAGTCAGACTTTCACTATTTGCAGATGACATGATACTCCACATAGAAAATCCAAAAAAACCCACCAAGAAATTGCTAGAACTGATACATGAATTCAGCAAAGTTGCAGGATATAACATCAACATATGAAAATTTGTTGCCTTTCTATACACTGATAATGAAGCAGCAGAGAAAGAAATCAAGGAATAAATCCCATTTACAATTCCACCAAAACCAGTAAGTTACCTAAGAATAAACCTAACCAAAGAGGGAAGAGATCTGTACTGAAAACTACCGAACACTTATGAAAGAAACTGAAGAGGACACAAAGAAATGGAAAAACATACCATACTCGTGGATTAGAAAAACAAATATCGTCGAAATATCTATACTACGCAGGACGCCTGGGGGGCTCAGCAGTGGAGCGTCTGCCTTCGGCTCAGGCCGTGACCCCGGGGTCCTGGGATCGAGTCCCGCATCGGGCTCCCTGCACGGAGCCTGCTTCTCCCTCTGCCTGTGTCTCTGCCTCTCTCTGTGTCTCTCAGGAATAAATAAATAAAATCTAAAAAAAAAAAAAAAAAAAAAAAAAATCAGGAGCGAGAGGAAGGAAGGAGCACAGAAAGGGGAGGGAGGACTGCGATTCCCTCTCAGTCCAGACCGAGGGAGGCAGAGCACAACTCCAGTCATCTCTGTGGCTACTCAGGGCAACAAAACCTCTGTGCACTTCGGGTGACGGATTCCTTAGATCATTATTATAAACAGTTTCATCCGAGAATTCCTCGCCCTGAGAAAAAGGACGTACTTTTCAATCATTTAAGAGGAAACCTCAGCAAACTAAGAAACCACATTCTCTACCAAAAGAGTGAAAAATTTTAAAAAGCACTAATAATGAATATAGGAGCTCCAACTCAAAGACTCCTACTATCCAATACTCACTATTTTTAAGAGGAGAAAACTCCCAAAGGTAAAGGCTATTTAGAAAATAATATATAACAAAAAACACTGCGCACTAGAACCTATGGGATACAGTGAAAATGTCAGGAAAAATTATATACAAAAATATCTACATCCTGAAGGTGAAAACAGCCTGCAGCACTTGCCTGTTTCTATGACAGAAATATCTCTAGATGATGGCTCCTCTCGGGTCAAACTGTGAAGTGGCTCAACGCCCTAACCCTAACCGCAATCCCACCCCAACCCTAACTCTAACACTAGCCCTATCCTAGTCCCAACCCTAAACCCAAGTCTAACCCCAACCTCAGCCCTAATCTTAGCCCTATCCTAACCCTAACTCTAACCCCAATGACAACACCAACCCCAACCCCACCCCTAACCCTAATCCTAGCCCTATCCTAGTCCTAACCCTAACCTCAAGTCCAACCCCAACCCCAACCCTAATCCTAGCCCCATCCTAACCCTAACCCTAAGCCAATCATGACACCAACCCCAACCCCATCCCTAACCCTAATCCTAGCCCAATCCTAGTCCTAGCCCTAACCCCAAGTCCAACCTCAACCTCAGCCCTAATATTAGGTCTATCCTAACCCTAACCCTAACCAAACCACGACACCAACCCAAACCCCACCCCTAACCCTAATCCTAGCCCAATCCTAGAACTAACCCTATCCTCAAGTCCAAACCCAACCCCAACCCTAATCCTAGCCCCATCCTAACCCTAACCCTAAGCCAACCACGACACCAACCCCAACCCCACCCCTAACCCTGATCCTAGCCCTATTCTAGTCCTAACCATAACCCTAACCCCAAGTCCAACCCCAACCCTAACCCTAATCCTAGCCCTATCCTGGTCCTGACCCTAACCCCAAGTCCAACCCCAACGTGTGGACTCTGCCCACAGGCGTGGGCTACGGAGCAGTGACGAGGTGCCTGTCCACTCAGGAGCCGGGCAACCTCAGGGCCGAGCCGGGCTGGTGCTCCAGGTGTACGCGGGCTGCAGACTCGGGGAGGGCCTGGAGGCTGGGGGGGCCCGCGTGGAGCGTGGTCGTGGGGCCGCCGAGCGCCCGCCAGCACTCGCAGGAGGCCCTGGTCCCTCGCAGCCGCCGAGCCCCGGGGATTGAAAGCCCCGCGGGCAGGTGGCAGGTGGCAGGTGGGGGTGAGCACGCGGAGGGGGCAATGTGGGGGAGCCCGGCTGGGGCGTCAGGGCAGGACGGCGCTGGCCCAGGAAAGAAGTCATCAGAAGAACCAGATGGAAATTCTAGCAGCAGAGCCGGGTCCGACCAGAGAGCTGCGTCCAGGGCGCCGGGGGCTCAGCGGTGGAGCCTCTGCCTGGGCCCAGGCCGTGACCCCGGGTCCCGGGATCAAATCCCGCGTGGGGTCCCCACAGGGAGCCTGCGTCTCCCTCTGCCTGTGGCTCTGCCTCTCTCTGTGTCTCTCAGGAATAAATACAAATAATTTTTTTTTTTAAATTAAAAAGGAGACCTGCATCCAGAACGTACGACGAACAGTTAAGACTCATCAAGATGAAAACGCGGCACCGGTTGACAGGCGGCGAAGCGCTGTCAGGGCCTCCTCCCCACGGAGGACACGCCGGCCTGGAGGGTGTGCAGGGCCGCCCCACGCACTGCGGTAGCAGCCAGCCCGGCGGCGTGGGCAGCTCGTGGACCCCGGGGCCCCAACGCTCGGGCCCGAAAACCCAGGTCCTCACGAGGCCCACGGGGCTGGAAACGCCTGGTGGCCGTGGGCGTCGATGCCACGGTCGCCCTGGACGCGGACCCCTGGCTGCAGGGTCTCGCTCGGGCCACGCGAGTGACAGCCGCCTGTCCCCGCGTGTGTGGCTCTGCACATGGCCCTGTGGCCCGGGAACCGGGGGGGGGGGGGGGAGGATGCAGGGACCCGGGGGCCAAGGGCGCGGGCCTCATGCCCAGGACGCAGCCGACGGGCGCAGCGCAGACGCCGGGAGCCCGGGAGCCCAGGAGCCCAGGCGGCGGGAGTGGAGGACGCGCCTGCTGTCCGGCCTCGGCCTGTGGCCCCGCGACCCGCGTGCAACCAGGGCCCCGGTGCAGGCAGGCGACGTCTACCTCAGACGTAAAACTGTCTGTCAGGCCTTTTACCTGCAAAATGGGCAAATTCAGGAAAAGTGGAGAGTTGTGATCCGGGACAAGTCACTGCAAAACCACAGACGAGTCCGAGCAAGGCCGGGCGGGTCCCCGGGCAGCAGGGCCGGTCGGGGCGCGTGGAACCAGCGTCCTTCCGGGGAAGCGGGAAATCAGGGTGAGGCCCGTGTCTGGGCTCCCGGGTCACAGGGCTGCGGAGACTCCACGGACCCCCCCCCCCCATGGGGACCTGTCCCTGTGATGCTCTCCCGGGAGGGTCCTTCTGTGATGTGGTCGGGGGCTGGAGGCAGGACCCTGTGCCGGGAGACCCCGCTGGGCGACGGTGGCCTTCGTTACCCTCGCGGTGGAGGCCACGTGAGTCTAGATTCCTGAGCTGTGACTGTAAGTCCGCGCTGTCAGCATGGCTTGTCCTGGGGAGAAGAGGGGGGTGGCACTCACATTCGGGGGGGCCGTCGGGGTGCATGCAAAGTCCTTTTCTTTTTAAAGATTTTATTTATTTATTCATGAGGCACAAAGAGAGAGAGAGGCAGAGACACAGGCAGAGGGAGAAGCAGGCTCCATGCAGGGAGCCCGACGTGGGACTCGATCCCGGGACCCCGGGGCCATGACCGGGGCTGAAGGTGGCGTTAAACCGCTGAGCCACCCGGTGGCCCCTACAAAGTCCTTTCAAGTGATGAGAGAGGGAGGCGGGAGGGAGCGATTCACAGACAGATGCAGAACTAAAGTGAGCCTGGTGTGGATGGTTCAAGGGTTTTCATCATAAAATTTTTCAGATTTTCTGTATGTTTTAAGAATTTTTTTCCGGCCCCGGAAGGGCTGCGAGGTGAGGCCTCCCGCCGCACCCCTGCTCCGCCAGAAGCCTGGAAGTTTCTGGGGCAGGCAAGACCCCGCAACGACGCAGGCAGCCAGGCAGCGCCCCCAGCGCCTTCCCGCCCATCACCCGCCTGGGCTGCAGGGGCCGCGGCTGCGAACCTTGGGGCCACCGGCCGGACCCCACTTCTCGGGGCAAACCCGCCCCCAAGTTTGCTCACAGGAGGGCGTCGAGGCCACGCAGGAGTGATCGCACGGGGCGTGCAAGGGGCGCAGTCCCTGGGGCTGCTGGGCCCCGGCTCCCACCCTGAACGCGAGCTGAGGGGCGCGGGGTGCCCCTTGCAGCCACTGGCCGGCCTGTCCGCCACAGGCTCCGCACCCCCAGGTGCCCGCCCCGGCTCCTGAAGCCTCCGTTCCCCTGCTCACAGCGGGCAGGCCGGGTGGGGGGCCGGCGCCGGGAGCCCCTTCCCCCCGGCTCGGCCAGGAGGGCGGCCTGGGCCGGGCCCGGGGGGAGCAGCAGGTCGGGCCCAGGTCCCCTCCCCACCCACGCCCCGCGGGCCCCTCCTGCCCTGCGCAGCCCTGCGGCCCACGGAGGGCGAGTGACCTTCCCAAGCCCGGGCCGACGCCGTCCTGCCCGCCTGGACCCTCCTCAGCCCCTTCGGCCGCTTAGGAAGCCTTAGTCCTGCCTCAGGAGCCTTCCAGAACACGGTGCTCCCGGCCCGGGCGCCACCTCCCGCCAGTCCCCGCAGCCTTCGGCCCTCAGCCAGCCCCACTCGTCCCCCCTTTTTACCTGCACAGGCTCCTGCCCCCACCTGCCCGCCTTTCCAGAATGCCTCACCTTGCCTGCCCGGACACCGCACTCCGACGCCCTCCCCACCATGGCTCTGTCCTACTTCCGCGGCATCGTTTGCTTTCTGAGACGCTTATCCAACCTGTCCACTGGCCACCCACTGCCCCGCGCCCGGAGGAGGGCCTGCGTCCCCCACGTCCCCGCCAGCATCTGGGCCCTGAGCATCACCCTGGGCCGGGCGGCCTGGCCACACCGGGCAGACGGGGCGGGCCCCTGGCCGAGAGCCAGCCTGGGCTCCTGGATGTGTGCCCGGGGCCCCGGCCCTTTCCGGTTTGCCCTGTGGGGGGCGAGCCACGGTTGGGGCCGTGTCCCACCCAGAGCTCAGTGCCCCGCCGAGGCAGAGGGCCCTCAGGGGCAGCAGAGGTGGGCACACCTGCACGCCGCACGGGGAGCTGGCGCAGCACGCACAGGCCCCAGCGGGGCACACACGGTGGTGGAGCGAGGGCTGAGCTTTACTACTCAGAGGCAGCGTTTTCATTGTTGTCCTTGTAGAAGTTTTGCAAAAGCAGCACTGGAAGGACCTTGCAAGTCAGACTTAAATCTAAAAAGGGGAGGGGACGAGATCCCAACCTGTGTGAGAAAGAACCCGCTTCTCTGGGCGGGAGGCCACCGGAGGGCGTGCGCGTGCGTGTGCGTGTGCGCGCGTGTGCACGGGCCACTGGTGCCGGGGGCAGAGACAGGAGCCAGAGCCAGTGAGGGGCAGCGCACAACATTTATTGAACTCCAACGTGGTGCAGAGGCGCTTCCTGGCCCGCCACGCTGGAGATGCCTGCAGGCCCACGTCGCATCCCCGCACGCGACGGCTCGGTGACCTCAGGACTCCAGCGCCCACCTCGCCTGCACCTTGGCCCAGGACCCTGTCCTCTGTTCCCCCCCCCGGACCAGAAGGACAGGCGCGCCCTGCCCCCCGCGCAGACCTGTGCGGACACGTGGATTGAGCGAACAGAGGCTTTGGGGAGCGGGGTCGGCAGGGGCGCTGGGTGGGAGCGGACCCGCTCAAAGCAGCCACAGTTCTAGGCGGTCTAGGACAGACGGCTTGTGGGAGGTGCTGTCAAAAGGTCAAACCAATTCTTAAACAGGTACACTGACACTAAGGGACGGTACTTCTAAAATGTCACAGATGGGAGCGCCCCCGAAGCGTTTAAAATAATTAACACTGCATGCCAACGCATGAACACACGAGCATAAATTAATTCCGAGAGGTGTCGGGGACAGAGCCTGGAGCTGACACAGATCTAATATAGAGCCGCCGTGTCGGTGCGTGTGTGTCTATGGCATAGATAACTCTCGTTAGTAAAGAAAACCTCTATTTATATTTGTGACGAAGGGCGGGTGGGCGGTCTGTACAGAGTGCGAGCGGGTGGAGGTCGGTTCACGGAGTGGAGGCCGTCGGCAGATTAGAGCGCACCCATCCCAGTGACCTCAGACGTCAGCCTGCAAGACACAGAGGCACAGGGGAGACAGGTCACAGTGTTCTGGTAAAACGGGAGCAGAAGCGAGGCGGGGCCTCCCCGTCTCAGGGTCGCCTCCCTCTTGGCGGTGAGATGTGCGGCCGAGAGCTGGAGACCACGGCGGGGCGGAGGGAGGAGGCCCCACCAGGGACCGGGTCCCTGTGACCACATCAGGGGCCTGACAATAACCACCCGGGCACGCAGAGGCCCACGACCGATTCTGCAGCAGCTGCTTCGGGAGGGGTCGGCCTCGCGTGGTCCACCGGGAGGAGTGGAGGTGCCTCCCCAGGGCCTGACTCGATATTCTGAGTTAAAGAGGAGGGTCTGGCCCCAGGTGTGGTCACACTGTTCTCCAACACGTCCCTGGCCGGGGAAGTTGCAGGGCGTCACTGGGCCCTGGATGTAACCTCTGACAGTTCCCAGGTCCATGGCTCTGCAGGGCTCAGGGGGGTGGGGGCGGCGTCTTTACAACCACGGGGCACGTGAGGGCAGGGTGGCCCAGTAATGCGCTCCCTGAAACTACGCGACCCAGTTACCCAAGGGCGAGGCTGACCACAGGCCCGGGCCGAGGTGCCACAGCTCTCCGGGAACCAGACTCTCCAGGGTGAAAGGTCAGGTGTGAACGTGCAGAGGGGGTGCGGGGCCCCCAGTCTGCGTGGAGACCGAGTCCATCACATCCCACCCCCACACCTAGCCCGGAGTGAAGCCTCCGGAGAGGACGGGCCCGGTCTGGGCTCCCGCCATGGCTAGCCAGTCCCTCTGAGCGTCTTGCTCAACCAGTGCATGAAGGACGGGGCCCTGGGGGCACGCACCTGGCGTTGATGAGGTACTGGGCGAGGCTGATGTTGGCTGGGGTCCCCGTGATGGTGATCTGGCGCTCCGATGACCCTTCTGTGGCATTGGCGATTTTGATCTGAGCTCCAGACATCTGTCGAATTTCATTGATTTTGGTCCCTTGGCGTCCAATTATGCAGCCTATTAGCTAGAAGGAAAGACGGAGGACTTCCTCAGAGAGGGGCTCCCCACCCCAAATGGAGAGCCTGGGGAGGCCCGGGAGGGGCACAGAGCAGCCCTGGTGTGCACCCCACCCCAAGCTCTGCCCTCCCAGGAGCTTTCCTGCGGGGGGTGAGGATGCAGATGCCCGGGCTATGAGACCAGTCCCAAAGGGGAAGGACCGCGTCACCTCACCTGGGCTCCCTTGGGGACCTGGGAGACAGGGAGCAGGTGGGTGCATCCCCAGGAAGGAGGAGTGTTCGTGTGAAGCCAGAGTTTATTAAAGCTCTCTGCCGCCCCAAACCCTGTCTTCTGATGAACTTGGGTGAAATTCTGAGGACATGTCAGACGTTCCCTTCCCTTCCCACCGTGTGACCCCCGGCCGCTCTGGGCCATTGGGCGGAGGGGGTGGTCATCAAGAACCAAGCAGCCAGAAGGACAGGAGCCAGGGCTCCCGGGGGCAGGGGCACGGCCCGCAGAGCTGTGTGCGGACAGCCGGGCGCGGAGGGCAGCTCCAGCAGGCACGGAGCAGGCCGGGTTGCGGGGAAGCTCGCTCCCAGCACCTGTGTCCACCCTCTGTCCACGCGGCCGGTGTTACACGCGGCGCTGGGGCCACGTGGGGCGGTGGGACCTCACTTCTGGGCTACCCCAGCTGCCTCACCAGCCCTCTCCAGGTGTCAGCTTCCTGCACCTCCCTCCAGCATCTCCTGGGCCCGCCCCACCCCTAGGCCCCGCCCACCTCCCAGGCCCCGCCCCACCCCCAGACCCCCGCCCACCTCCCAGGCCCCGCCCCACCCCTAGACCCCACCCACCTCCCAGGCCCCGCCCCACCCCTAGGCCCCGCCCACCTCCTAGGCCCTGCCCTCACCCCATCTCCCAGGCCCACCCCTCCCCCATCTCCCAGGCCCCGCCCCCACACCCAGGCCCCACCCTCCTCCATCTCCCAGGCCCCGCCCCATCTCCCAGGCCCCGCCCCACCCCTAGGCCCCGCCCACCTCCCAGGCCCCGCCCCACCCCTAGACCCCGCCCACCTCCCAGGCCCCGCCCCACCCCTAGGCCCCGCCCACCTCCTAGGCCCTGCCCTCACCCCATCTCCCAGGCCCCGCCCCCACGCCCAGGCCCCACCCTCCTCCATCTCCCAGGCCCCGCCCCCACTCATAGGCCCACCCCTCCCCCATCTCCCAGGCCCCGCCCCCACTCATAGGCCCCACCCTCACCCCATCTCCTAGGCCCCGCCCTACCTCCCAGGCCCCTGCCCTCACCCCAGCTCCTAGGCCCTGCCCCATCTCCGACGCCCCGCCCCCCCAGGCACCCCCAATCCTTGGGCCTGGCCCCGAGGTCAGTGAGGGAGACTGCTACGGTCACCGCCTGCATCCTTGACATGTCCCCCAGCCGGAGAACCTGGACGGCTGCCCTCCCACCTCCAGGCACGGCAGGGGGACATGGGGCCGGCTGAGCCCCCCGAGGATGCCAGCCCTCCGGAGGATCCTCACACTTCCTTGGCCACTGGCAGCCCAATGTCCCTTCCAGAACCTTCCCCTTCAGTGCAGTAGCATTGGCTGAGTGGTCACAGGCCGAGAGCCTCCGGCAGAAGCGGCTCGTGTCTCCTCCGGGGAACCTGTCTGAGGAAGGCTGGCGGGTGTCCACGCTCTCCCTCTGTGACCCGGCGGGCGCGGAGGTCATGCCCCCCCAGCCCTGCCCCGCAGCCATGGGCATGGAGGCGCCTGCACCTGGCCTCACCGGTCTCCTGACCGCAGGGGGAGCCGTGCTCACCCAGCTCTCCCCTCTCACCCCACGGGCGTCCACGGGGAGCCCGAGGAAAGTCACAGAGACACTTTCTAGAGCCGTGGCCCCTC
Source organism: Vulpes vulpes (assembly GCF_048418805.1). Lineage (NCBI taxonomy): Eukaryota > Metazoa > Chordata > Mammalia > Carnivora > Canidae > Vulpes > Vulpes vulpes. The sequence continues at coordinate 761,276 of NC_132794.1, forward strand.
CTGGCTGGATTCACAGCTGCACCCCAGAGGATGTGGGGACACACCTATCCCGCTCTCGTCCTGGAGCCGCCTGTGGGAGCCCTGAGATCTCTGGGTGGTTCTGGGGTTGGGACCAGGGCCGGGGCTAAGTGTGGGGCAGCCGCAGGCACAGGGACCGTGACATCAGCCACAGGACCCATGGCCAGGGGAGCCGAGGAATGCCACCGAGGCTGCCCACGCACGCTGCCGGCCCTGACCCGGCCTGGGTCCCCGTCGCCACGCCCGCAGGGGGCTGTGCTGTGGAACTTATGCGTGGTTTGGGTTCCCACACGTGCCCTGTCGTCCAGAAGGCCCTGCGCTGGCGACACAGGTGTGGACAAGACTTCCCTTAGCACAGCGTTGACCGGGGACACAGACGGGTGTCGTGGCAGATGCGCGTCTGATGCACACACGCCTCCCCTGGGGCCGGGTGAGTGCGAGAAAGCCCCCTGCCGTGCTGTCACCAAGTCCTCCCCCCAAGAAGTGCCAGCTCGGAGCCCGGGGATCCTGAGGGCAGCCTCCTGAGGGGCGCACGGCCCCGGGGGCGGCCTGGCAGGGCGGTCGACATGCAAGGTGGCACCGTGTGCCCCAGGGGCCGCACGGAGCAGGCCCGCTGCTCACTCTCCAGACGAGCCTCATCCTCTTCCTCGTGTTTTCCGGGCTCATCCCACGTTCGGGAGGCAGGCCCGGCGTCAGGGAAGTGGTTTTGGTCGGAGGAGCCCGGGCAGGGCGTGGCCCCGCCTTTCCCACGGGCGAGGTGTGCCCGCCAAGATCGTGACGTGGGGGACGGTGTCGGGAGCTCTCAAGAGCAGAACCGTCTCCCGTAGAGACGCAGGAGCACATCAGCTGGCACCAGGGGCCCCATGCCCGCCCCCCGCCCTCCGGCTCATCTGTGCGCACAGGACGGCCACCGCCCCGCAGCCACAAGCCTGTGCCTGTCTCAGGAAGAGGCTGGGCCGGGACGTCCCAGCCTCCCAGGGAGCAGCTACCCCCCCCCCGCCCCGGATACGGCCCCCCCCCTGCCCCACTGTCTTGGGCTCTGGCAGGAGTCCGTGCACTCGGGGTACGGGGCAGGTGGGGTTGAGCCCGGGCAGGGCGGCCCGTGAGGCCGTGAGCTGGGTGGGTCCTGGGCAGGATCAGGCGCGGGCTCCGGGCTCGGGCGACCCGCAAGCATGTGACCCCACCTGCTCTTCAGGGGCCGGGGGTGGGGGGCAGCCTTCCCAGCCAGCTCGGCACCTGCCTGCTGATGAACCCTGAGGTCCCCCGGCTCCTCTCCTCTCCTCTCCCAGAACTGTGACATCACGTGCCTCTCGGCCACTGTACCAGACCGTGGGCAGGGAGGGGAGGGGGCCCAGGTGGGTAGGGGCTGGGGGTCAGGGCTGAGGAGTTGGGTCTGGAGGTAAGGACTGGGGTTTGGGGGCTGGCAGGTTAGAGGTGAGGGGTGAGGGGTCAGGGCTGGCGGGTCCAGTGTGAGGGGTGATGGGTGAGGGGTTGGGGCTGGGGGTCAGGGCTGGATTAGGGCTGGCAGGTCAGGGGTGAGGGGTCGGGTAGGGGCTCAGGGTGAGGGGTTGGGGTATGGGGTTAGGGGTGAGGGGTCAGGGCTGGGGTTAGGGCTCGCGTTGGGTGAGGGGTAAGGGTGAGGGGTCAGGGCTAGAGATCAGGGGTGAGGGGTTGGGGCTGGGGGTCATGGTGAGGGGTCGGGGATGGGGGTTTGGCACTGGGGGTCAGGGCTGGTGGGTCAGGGCTGGGGGATCAGGGCTGGCGGGTCAGGGGTTAAGGGGCTGGGGCTGGGGTCAGGGCTGGAGGTCAGGGCTGGGGGTTGGGGCTGGCAGGTCAGGGGTGAGGGGTTGGGGTTAGGGTGTTAGGGTGAGGGGCCAGGGCTGGGGGGTCAGGGGTGAGGGGTCAGGGCTGGGGGGTCGGGGCTGGGGGGTCAGGGTGAGGGGCCAGGGCTGGGGGGTCAGGGTGAGGGGTCGGGGCTAGGGGGTCGGGGCTGGGGAGTCAGGGTGAGGGATCGGGGCTGGGGGGTCAGGGCTGGGGGGTTAGGGTGAGGGGCTGGGGTTGGGGGTCAGGGGTGAGGGGCTGGGGTTGGGGGTCACGGGTGAGGGGTTGGGGCTGGGGGCTCAGGGTGAGGGGTTGGGGCTGGGGGGTCAGGGCTGGGGGTCAGGGGTGAGGGGCTGGGGCTGGGGGGTCAGGGCTGTAGGTCAGGAGTGAGAGGTCGGGCTGGGGGCCGGGGCTGGTGGGTCAGGGTGAGGGGTCAGGGCAAAGGGCTGGGCTGGAGGTCAGGGTAAGGGGTCGGGGCTGGGGGTCAGGGTGAGGGATCGGGGCTGGGGGGTCAGGGCTGGGGGTCAGGTGTGAGGGGCTGGGTTGGGGGTCAGGGGTGAGGGGCTGGGGCTTGGGGGTCAGGGTGAGGGGCTGGGCTGGAGGTCAGGGTGAGGGGTCAGGGCTGGGGGTCAGGGCTTGGGGGTCAGGGTGAGGGGTTGGGCTGGGGGGTCAGGGCTGGGGGTCAGGGGTGAGGCACTGGGGTTGGGGGTGAGGGGTTAGGGGTCAGGGCTAGGGCGTCAGGGTGTGGGGTTGGGGCTTGGGGGTCAGAGCTGGGGGTCAGTGGCCAGGGGCTGGGTTTGGGGGTCAGGGGTGAGGGGTCGGGGCTGGGGGGTTAGGGTGAGGGGTCAGGGCTGGGGGTGTCAGGGCTGGGGGTCAGTGGTGAGGGGCTGGGGTTGGGGGTCAGGGGTGAGGGGCCGGGGCTGGGGGTTGGGGCTGGGGGGTCAGAGTGAGGGGTCGGGGCTCAGAGGTCAGGGCTGGGGGTCAGTGGTGAGGGGCTGGGGTTGGGGGTCAGCGGTGAGGGGCTGGGGCTGGGGGTCGGGGCTGGGGGGTCAGGGTTGGGGGTCAGGGGTGAGGGGCCGGGGCTGGGGGTTGGGGTTGGGGGTCAGGGTGAGGCCGGGGAGGGTGAAGGCTCGGGCTACTCACATCGTTGGGAATGGTGAGCTCATGAGTGCTGGCCGGGGGGCTGGCGTCCAGACCTGGGTACAGAAGGGGACAAGGTCAGGCGGCAGCAGGCTGTGCACACGGCGCCCGGCGCCCACCCATGCGGCCCACGCGAGGGGCAACACGCCCTATGCACTCTCGGTGTCAGACCACACGAGGTGTGGCGTCCCCGCTCCCCTCACAGCCAGGACACCCGGAAGATGTTCTGCGCTTTCCCTTTGGGCGCGTGGGGATCCCGCTCCCGAGCAGCCGGGCACGGCTCGGGGCGCCCTCCAGGCCCTGGGGACCCCACGCGGCGCGGGTGTGCAGCCTGGGCTTCCTGGCAGAGCCCCGCGCCCTCCGCCCAGGCAGAGCCAAGGGCCCCGCACCACGGCTCCGCGGCCCGGCCCCACGGCGCTGTCCTGCGGGGAGGCCGCGCTCCCGCTCGGTGCGGACACAGGCCTCCCCGGCCGCCAGGCCCCCAGCTCCCAGGTGTACGGTGTCCCCTCTGAGCACAGACCGCCTCTCGCGGGGCGAGATCTACCAACGGGGGCGACAGATCCGCGCTCCCTCACCCTGGCCCTCGCGACTCCTCGTCCACCCACAGTGGACACGCCGTCCTCCCGGCAGGCCCCGCAGACCCGACCCTGCAGCCCCCACCCACGGGACCACCATCGCAGTCTGGCTTGTACCGTCAGAACGTTCCAGAGCCCGAGCCCCCTCCTGTCCCCCTACTGTCCCCCGCCTCTGCCTTGGCCCTCGGCCCACTGTGCGCAGGCCCAGTGGCCCGGGGAGACGCAGTCGGACGCCCACCCTCCTCCCCTCTCCCTGCGTCTTCCTCTCGCACTTGCGTCCCCAGCAGCAGACGCGCCGCGGTCGTCAGCCTGTGCCGGGAGCGTCCCCACCGGGCCCCGCCGTGCTGGGGGCACCAGGGGCAAGTGCTGGGCGAACCCCTGCGTCCTGAACTGTCGTTTCCTTTCGCGCAACCACACCCGGAGTTTCTGTCCTTTATCTCGTTCCCATTGAGACGTTTTCGGTGCAGCTATCTGGTTGTCCGACCGTCTATACGCATCCGCAGAGAGTGACCTCGGAGGAGAGGTCCTCGGTCCTGCGTGGGTCCCGTCAGGGACCTCAGTCCTGCCTCGGGAGGGCGGAGGCCGAGCGTCGTGTCCGCTCACCTCGGTGTACTCCGACCCACGGAGGAAAGTACGAGGCTTATTTTCAAGAGGGAACTGAGAGCGACGTGCTGGGTCGGGGCGCAGCTGCTTCCCACTGGCGCCCCCGCACCTGAGGACCACGTCCCCGGCGGGGAGCCCCCCTCACCAGCCGCGGATGCCTCACACATCGGGCGGGACTCCAGCCTCGCCCCGCGAGCTCCCCCACCCCCCGGCTTCGGGAGCATCAGTGACGCTGTCCCGGGAACCACGCATCCTACTCCACCTGCGGCCACTGCGGGACACGTGTGCGTGTGTGTGCCCCGTGCTCTCCCTGTGGGTCCCCCGGGCCGGGAAGTCATCCCAGGGACACCTTAAAGAGGCCACGTGCACACATGTCCCGCGTCCTTGAGGCCCACGGAGGTGCTGCAGGAGCCGTGGCAGGGTCGGTGGGCGGCTGGCGGGGCGGGGGCTGCGTCCCGGGCAAGCCAGGCCCTTGGTCCCACCAGCCCCGGGTAATCGTAGGAAATCACCGATAAGGTGCAGAGGGCTGACGGGCACACGTGTGGTCACCACCACCGGCTGTGGCCGTCATAAGGGTTGACACCCATTTCCATAACCAGAACGTCTTGTCTTCTCATTCTTTACGCTCTGCATTCGCTTGATCAAAGGCTGCGCTGAAATGGGGCCCTTCGGGGGCGCACGGAGCATCGGAGCGGGAGCCCGGGGCGCACAGCGCGGCCCTGACGGGTGGAAGCACTGCCCACCGCCCGCCCCTGCAGCCGGACACCTGCCCCTGCCCGGCCGACCGGGGGGAACCCGCTCAGCCCCTCCACGAGCTCTCAAGTGGCGTCACCCCCCAAAACGCGGCGTCCCGGGCTCTGCAGACCCGCGCCTGCCCTGCCCCAGCCCCGGGGCTGACTGCGACCAGCCGGTGGGGACCAACCCGGCCCGGCGCCCTGCCCTGAGCGTGTGCCGCGCTTCCTGGGAAATCCCTTCCTGCGAAGCCCACGGCACCTCCTGTACCGCGGCCCCACGTGCGTGCTGCCCACAGCAGACGCTGGCCCACCCCACGGGGCCTTCGGGGCTGCGACCTGCACCCCACGGCGCCCGGAGCAGACCCGCTCGCCGATGCAGAGGCTGCGAGGTGTGTGTGCGGACGCGGTGCCGGGGCTCGGGCTCCGTCCCGACAGCACCGCCGCCCCCGCCACCCCTCACTGAGGCGCTCACGTCCCCGCGCACACACAGTCGGGCCTCCGCACCCCTCCTCCCGCCCGGTCGGTGACCCGAGCCCGAGCAGGGGCAGCAGGGGCGGGTGCCCGGCCTCCTGGGCCTGCGCTCTCTCGCTCAGTGAGCTTCGTTTTACCTGACGACTGGCCCATCAGATTTTGAGCTTCTTCGGAGGAGTGTAAAGGCAGCTTTTCTCCTGGAGAGCAAAGAAGAGACAGATTTAATGTTTTGCCCTCAAGGAGATAAGCAAGGTCACTTCAACTAGGGAAGCTCAAAATCTGACTGGCGCATGCACGGCTGACCCATGCGTCCAGCAAGCGGTCACCTGCACGGCTGCCGAGGCGATGCCCTGCCGTCGCCAGGGAGACACCGCCGCCCTAAGGCCCCCCCCCTCCCCGGGGCCACGTGGGGTGCCGGTGGCCACCGCGCCCTGGGCGGGGGCTGGCGCAGCTCAGTTCTCCCCGGGGCAGGGCCGGCGGCCGTCCCGGGCAGGTGTCACTCCTGGGCCGTGCACGGCCTCCTGCACAAAGGTGTCCGCGTCCGCTTGTCGGAGCTCAGCTCCTGGGGACAACAGGCTTCAGGGCTGTGGCCAAGTGGATGCGCTCAGCCGGGCGCCCCGGGATGCCCGGGGGCAGCGGAGGTCCCTGGGCCACAAGGCCAGCGGGAGGCGACCAGCCTCCCGTGGGAGACACACGCACGCAGAGCTCCCGCCCGGCCCTCTGCGGCGTGCACGCCGCCGCGTGTCTACACTGCGTCCTTGGCGTCCACAGCTAGGACTGTACCTGCACTGCTCGCCGCCCCGAATAATGACAGTTCAGAAAGAGTCCCCAGGTGAGAAGAGAGGAGGTCAGAAAGGGCAGCTGGGTACGTACCGGGGAAAGCGGGGTTGGTCTGTCCGAGGGGAGGAAAGGGGGTTTGCTGCATGGCCAGCTGGTGGAGCTTGGTCAACTGCTGGGGTAGGAGGGACACGAGAGCTAAGAAGATTATTGTCATCGAGCACAAGTCACACCAAATTAAAACGGCAGTAACAGAACGTTGTACAAATAGATAGAGGGGGGCCATGCGGACACATGGCAGACGCAGCGGACGCAAGGACTTGGCCTGGGACACCAATGGGCCGCTGGGCGGGCGCGCACCCAGGTCCTTTCCTCTGCTCGGCTCGCTGGCGGCTCGCACACACCTGGTGGCCGTGACCCCCAGGCCGCACGCGGGCCCCCGGGCTCCCTGGGGAGGCTCTGAGAGCCCCCGAGCAGGGCCCGCCGGCCCGAGGGGCTGGGAGGTCATGGTCCCCGCAGCCCTGGACCCCGCGCGGCCAGCAGCGCCTCCAAGAGGCAGCCAGGGCTGCTCGAGTCGGCTCACCTGTGTCCTCCATGCCCACTGGGTCACTCTGTCCCCTTGACCCCCACCCCCGGAGCTTTCTTCCGTTGCTATTTGGGCCTCACTTCTTTTCCTTTTCTTAACCAGGCTCCACGTCCAGTGTGGACCGCCCTGAGATCACGACCTGAGCGGAGATCGGGAGTCACGCGCTCCATCGCCTGAGCCACCCAGGCACTCACCCCGGCCTCTTTTCTTAAGGAGAAACCCGAAAGAACAGAAAGTAAAAGTAAGTGGCCCTATTTTGGGAACCGAGGGCTACGAGCTGGACGCTCAGCGGGGAGCCCTCAGGCCTAGCTCGCGGCCGGGCCTGCACCGCACACCCTGGGACGCGCGTAGCTGCTGACCCCCTCCGGACAGCCCACCCACCCCGAGCCCTGGACTCCCACCTGGAGGGAGGGCACACTCAGAGGGGAGCTGGCGTCCCCACTGCGGCACGAGTGTGTCAGGGAGGCAGTGACCGTGCCCGAGACACTCAGGGGCCTTCTCAGACGCGCCTCGGAGCAGCAGGGCAGCGGGAGGCCGTGGGCCGTCAGCAACGCAGCCCCACGCAAACACAGACACGGACTGGCCGCCCGCCGGCCTGCCCTGTGGGTGCAGCTGTGGCAAATACCCTAAGGTACCTGGGGCACGGGGGACGAGGAGTGGGTGGCACTGTCTGTGGCTGAGGTGCTGCCGGGGGCCCCAGCGCACAGACCTGGTCCCCTGACCCCGTGCCCAGCTGGACGGGACCAGGAGCCCCAGGGGCCGCGTGCGTAGCAGGCACAGGTCAGGACACCCGGCGGGCTGCGCTCTGAACCCACCCGCGGTGGGGCTGGAAGCAAGGCTAAGGTTACAAGGTTCCCAGGATGGAGGAGGAAGCCCGCCCGCTTCCGGAGACGGCCAGGGGGGCTCAGGGCTGTCGGGCGGGGGGACCATCACGGTGCTCACACGGGGGGCGGCCTGCTGCGTGGCCACCCCCTGCGGGCTCCAGCCCTTTGCCCAGGCACCTGCACAGCCCCGGCAGCCCTGGCCCCGCTGCTCTGTGCTCCTCCCGAGGGCGGGTCCTCTCCCGTCCGTCCCGAGGCCCAGGCGCACAGCTGCGTGTCGCTCAGGACAGCGGGGAGAGCCGGGCCCTGGCGGCGGACCTGGCCTGGGGCAGCGCCGGCACCGACCGGCCTCGTGGAGGTGCGCTCGTCTGGTGCCATAGGTCCCCGTCCTGATCTGAGGAGTCACGCGGGCAAAGGGCTGGCCACGAAGTGTTGTCCACCTCGGCTGGGGACAACCACCATCGTGAGCAGCCTGCGGCTTCCCCACGCACCTGTCCACAGCTCCGCGACCTCGGGTGCTCCCCTGGTCTGTCCATCGCCTCCCTGGCAGGTAGGGGGATGGGGTGCATGTGGGGGGCCTGCTCCAGAGCCCATGGCCACACGTGTCACAGGCACACACGAGAAATGCTCCCCGCGGCCGTGCACTTGTGCTGGAGGCGCCGCCCGCAGGCCCTACACCCGCCCTCCTACTGCCACGCACTGGCTGCTGCTTACGACGAAACGGCCAAACAGCCACGCTCCCTCCACCCAGGCACCGTGGAGGCAGGGACGTCTTGGGGAGACTGGATGGGCACATGCTGGTGCCTGGACTGACATCGGTCCGGGGGGCGGGTGGCCAGAGGGGAAGCCCGGTGACGGATGCCAGCTGGCCTCCCTCTGGTCTTGGCTCCGTCCCTAATTTGTCCGGCGCTTCTCCTCCTCGGGATGCAATCTCTACGTGTCTTAAGGGAGGCGCACGAAAAGTGCTAAGAGGACTCCTGCTTTTTGAGCTATTTCTGCCCTTAAACCATCAGACGTCGGGCACTCACAGGCGCCTGCACACGGCGGGGAGGGGCCGCAGGGGAGGGTGTCGTGAGACGGGCGGCTCCCTGCCCCTTAGCTCTTCCACTGGATGTTGGGTTGGGGCAGACAGACAGACGCTAAATGCAGACAAGGGCTACCGTGGCAGGTGCACAAGCGTGGAGGTACCACGCGGCAGGCGCACCACGCACGGGCCAGCGTGAGGAACGGGCCAGCGTGGGGCGTAGGCTGCGCTCACGTCTTCCCCTCCCGTGAGACGCTTGTGCCTTCGCCCATTTGTCTCCTGGGTTCACTTCCGCTCACTCACAAAAACCCCTTTTATATTTTGGATGCTAATCCTCTCTTAGTTGTCTGTGCTGAAAAGATCTTGTCCCCACTCTCCTTTGGTGTCTTTAGAGAAAAGGTAATTTTTAAACTTTAATGGAGTCCAGTTCGTTACTATTTTCTTGGTGGTTTGTGTTCACTGTCTTGCTTACGAAACACTTCCTGGACCTGAGAACAGAGGGATCTTCTCTATTTTCCTCGAAAGGTGCTGTTTTCCTGTCTTTGTTCCCACGTGGATGACCACTTACAGATATTTCATGTTCCTATCCATGAAATTGGTATGTCCCCCTCCCCTTTTTTTCATCTTTTGGTCTTCTTCAACTTTTTTTTTTTTTTAAGGTTTATTTATTTGAGAGAGAGCGAGTGAGCACGTGTGGAGGAGGAGGAGCGGAGAGAGAGAATCTTAGCCCTCTGCGGGGCTCGATCTCGCGACCCTGAGGTCATGACCTGAGTCGCTCACCTGACTGAGCCACCCAGGTGTCCCGCATCTTCTTTAACTTTCAATAAAAACAAGTTTTTTTTTTTTTTTTAAAGGGCATCTTTTAATTATTGATGTCAATAATTAAATTCACTGCTTTGCGGTAAGAGACTGCAGCCTGTGGGATTCCAGTTTGGGACACGTGGGTTTTCTCGATGGTGTGATGTGCGATCCAGTTGTGTAGACGCCTCCGGTATGGACTTCAACGTCGTGTAGAAATGTGTTCCATCCACACCAGTCACAGCAGAGCTCGGTGCAGGCTCCCTACGTCTGTCAAATTCCCTTCACGGTTTGCTACCTTTTCTCTACATGTACTTGCAGATAGGCTCCAGGTGCATACAAGCGTTGAATTTGTATCTTCTGGGGGAACTGAGCCTTTATCGAGACATAAACGATGAAACATAGACTTGGCTTTAAAGTCCTGTTGCTCCCCCCAACCCCCCAACGTTAATGTTGATAGGTTTCTTTTCTTTTTTTTCTCTCTCTTTTTTTTTTTTTTAATTTTTTGTTGTTGTTGATTCAACATGGAGATGAGAAGAATTTGCCAAGTTACAGGGGTTTCTTTCAGTTAGTATTTTTCCATGAGAGCTTTTTCTATCTTTTCAATATTTCTAGGTCCTTATTCTTTAGGTGTGTCTCTTGGGATTAAAAAAATGCTAGAGTTTTCCCCCTGTTTTGCTATTTGTCTAAAAACCTATTTTTTTTTTTTTTTTGGCTGTTCTTTTCTTTTTTAGTCAGACAGCCCTTTTTTAACTGGAACACTGGTTTTACTTTGATCACAATTACATGTATAAGGGACTAATTTCTGCCACTTTATTTTGTTTTGCACCTGTGGCTGTCCTGACTGGACAGGCGTGTTACGGGAGGAGGGACCTGGACAGACCAGTCTCCCCTGCCCCTGGCCCCTCTGCACCTGGTGGCAGTCACGTAAGTAAGCTGTTACCTGTCAGTGGTCACTCTGACGTCTTAACGTGCACATTCAAGGTCTAAACTCCATATCCGCCTCTTCTGGGATGGCACCCTGGCCTCCAGGAAGCTCAGACCCCCTTGGCCCACTGAAGCATACGTCTCCCGTTTTTTTTTTTTTTTTAAGATTTACTTATTTATTTATTCATGATAGAGAGAGAGAGAGAGAGAGAGAGAGAGAGAGGGAGGTAGAGACACAGGCAGAGGGAGAAGCAGGCTCCATGCTGGAAGCCTGACACGGGATTTGATCCGGGGACTCCAGGATCATGCCCTGGGCCAAAGGCAGGCGCCAAACCACTGAGCCACCCAGGGATCCCCTACATCTCCTGTTTTTGTCCATTTGTTTTTATGTTAATCCCACAGGTCAGACGGCCTTGATTTTACAGACAATTTTTGCTTTCCTTTACCGACACGTTCACATTTTAGTGTCGTCACAACCATCGGTAGTTCCTGGCCTATTCCTGCATTAATGAAACAAGCCCCTCATCCCTTGTCTCCAGGCTTCCCTCCGCAATCACTGTCCTCCTGAAGGGGGGCACCCATACAGGCCCGGTGGCCACCGCTGTCTGCCTGCAAATCCTTGGATGTGGGTCCTTGGAAGATCTTCTTAAAACAGAAGCCTGGGTTGACCATTACTTTCTGTGTCGTGACACCACCTTCTGGCTCCCGGGGCGGCTGGTGCGATGTCCCCTCGCTTTCTCTCTTGCTCCTCTGTAACATTCCTTTTCTGACAACTTTAGAGAGGTTTACTTTTGGTCCTGATGTTGTGTGGTTTTACTTTGATAAATAGAAAGTGGGTTTCTTTGTATTTATCTTGTTTGGGGTTTGTTTGGATTCCTGAATGTGAGGATTGGCTTCTTTTATTGATTCTGAGAAATTCTCAGTGCTTATCTTCTAGAATCTTCCGTCACTCTGTGTGATGACCTCTTGGGGCTCCGATGGGATGAAAACACAGATTTTGCCTCTGAGGAGGGGTGGGCTGGGGCGAGGAAGCCACCCACTCAGAGGCTCAGCAGGAGAGGGGGCTGTGTTCACCCGCAGTGGGGAAGGGAGATGCGAGCGGGTGGGCGGGCCTCCTGCTTTCCCACCCCGGAGGTCGGGGCCAGGTGTGTGGGTGCCTCCCCACCACTCCGAGCCGTAGGTCCTGGAGGGAAGAGCAGGGCAGAGGTGTGGCCAAGCAGCCGGTAGGCTCAGCGTGCTGGCTCCTCCCCGGGGTTCCCACCGCAAGGTGCGGGAGCCTCTGTGCCCTCCCCATGGGTTCTGGAGGAGGCGAGCGGCAGCCCTTGGGGAGTTGGTTCTACAGCCACAGTGAAATGCGAGCGGACAGCTAGGAAACACTGCCCACGGAGGACCTAATATCGTGCATCTTCCCACCGATGTCTCTCACTTGTGTTGTGACTCCCATGTTGCCGACTCCACTGCTTACTCTGAGGAACACGCTGCCTAGACTCCCAGACGCTGGGCACCACCGGGGCTCTTCAGCTCTGGTGATGAGCTTTTGAAGCCACCATTCCCTTGTGTGTGAAACTGGGGGGCTGTCCTGACCGCCACCCCACGGTCAGTGCCAGGCTCAGGCAGGAGGCAGAGGTCGCAAACCCTTAGTTGTCACCTCCCATGTGAGGCTGGGTTTCGGCTTGCTTTTGGGGCCCCTTCGGTGAGGGGGGCTTACGGGAGGGACTCGGATACCCTGACGAGTGGCAGAGAAGCATCACACGTGGGGGGCAGCTTGAGGCTGACTCTTCCCTCCCTCCCGTGTGACCGCATGTCTGTTCCTGGGGTCCCACAGGTCCTGGGTGGGCAGGGGAGCGGGGGCTGGGGGCGGGTGGTCCCACATCCGAGTCCCTGCTGCCTCCTCTACCACATATGAACTCAGCGGACCAGGCGGTCAGGCCATGGCTGAGGCCATCCCCCCTACACCCGGCGTCCCAGTGCTTCTCAAGGGCATGTCCGGGAGGATTGAGGCAAAACGAGTGAGTGGCAGGCGAGACCCTGGAGGGACACTGGCCAGGCTGCAGGGAGGGTGACCCAGAGCGCGCTCTTCAGCACCAGGCAAGGATGAAACATGTACAGGTTTGTTCTAGGTGAAGGAGCGCTCGGCTCTACGAAAGCGGTTTTCCCACAGGCTGCTTGAGGGTCCTGGTGGCATGTCAGCCACTGTGGCTCAAGTATTTATTACAAAATAAGGTAGCGCTTCCTACCAGCACGACACCTGGGTTCTAGGAAACTAAGCCTTTACTGTCCCTACTGACCGCTAAGCTCAGCTAAACGCTGCCTTCCTGGCCATCATCATGGATGTCACCAGACAGTTGTTCTGGATGGAGCATCCCGTCTTCAATGCCACGAGCCTGCAGGCTGCCCACGTTCTCCGAGCTCCCACCATAGAGTCCCAGCAGCTGCGCAGCCGCGGGGGCCGGTCTACACCGCACAGAGGGCTGTTCCATGAGAATAGCCCAGTGTCTTAGGTCTCTACCAAACATAAGAAGGCAATTATGCAATAGTTAGAAGTTTGATCGGTCTGAGAAAAAAGCCTGCGGAACTACCCACTTTTAAGAGATTCTGAGAAAATCATGCGGGAAGACACAACCACCAACTAACATAAAAATCAATCAGCCAGGCTGAAGTTCCTCAGCCTCACGCAGGTGTGCACACCCACAAACCTGGGACTTCAGGCCAGAAATGCTCCTCTGTTGGCTCAGGGGCTGCAGGAAACCTCAGGCCCCACCTAAGAGCCGTGCCCTGGGGTCAACCGCCCTTTACTAGGGGCCTGACCACTGTGTCTCCTGAGCTTTAAAAAAGCCAACAAGCCAGGTTTTCCAATCTGCCCTTGCACACGTACCTGCACTTCCAGGGGGCACAAGAGCACCCGGCCCCACGTTAAGTGAAGACTGTGCCGTCACCCGAGTTGCATCCCAGCTTCCCATCGCCCCCACTCGGGGCCGTCTGTGGGATGGGAGTGAACAGGTGGACAGAACTGGCACCGCCCACAAGCCACCGAGGGCAGGAGATCTCCCCGCGATGGTACTGAACCGACGGCCCGTGTCCCCCACATTCTCACTCGGCCTGGTCGAGTTTCCGGAAGCCCTCGCCTGCTCCACCCGGACGGCTCACTGCCACGTCAGCACTCGCCCACTTCAAACGCACAGGGGTTTGCAGACAATGCCAACGCCCGCCCGCCTGGCGCCATCTCCCCCGCGCGAGTCTCAGATCACATGCAGGAAGCGCTTTCACAGGGAGGCTGTGAAGTCCGGCAACGTTCAGAATGGTTTAGAGAAGGAAGGGCTTCCCCACGCCAGGCTCGCCGCACCTGCTGAAAGCAGCACCAAGGCGGATCCCCAGTTCCTCCCGGCCCTGCCCTGGTCCCCTCCTCCCTCCCCGGACCCGCCCTTTGCAACCAGCTCACACAGGCGTCCTGGCCCCAGCCCCGCATGCGTCTAGATCCCTGTGGAGAGACGACCGTGGATCACGGCTGCTGCCCTGTACCTGCTGCACACTGTCTCCCCGTCCCCTGCACCCCATGGTGCATTTCCGGGTGTCCCTATCCTCAACCCTGATGCCACGCAGACTGTGACGCACTTCAGGGCGGCTGAGCAGGCCCCGATGGCAGAGCACGCGGCTTCAGCCCTCGGACGAAAGCCAAGGCCCTTCTGTTGGCTTTGTCCTCGGGGGTGGGGGGTGGGGGGTGCTGTTGCACTTTGGGCTCCCCAGGGGGAAAGTCTAGCTTTACCAGACGTTCAAACGTCCCCTCCCGCATCTCTTAGAGCACCTGGCTGACAGCGTGTCATCTAACTTCTCAGGTGGCTGTAGGGCACCCCTGTCCCTGGCCGCTCGGGCGGGTGCCATGGGCAGAGCAGCCTTGCGGCCACCGCCTGAGACCCTGTGTGCGGAGGAAAGCCCCAGAGTGCAGCAACGATCAAATCAATTTGACATCAGGCCAAGTCCTCCAAACGAGTAGAATTAGTGCTAAGAGGTTAAAGGTTACTCAAGGTCATATGGATACGACACAGGTCAGGAACATTGAGAGAACGGTATTAATATTATTGTGTAATATTAATATTAGTAGCAAGTAACAGCAGCATGCAGGTGGGTAACGGTAATGAGAAGAGAAGGCGAGGGAGGCAGAGTGGAGACTCACATCTGGGTGGGGGATGGCGTACTGTCCCTGGATCGTGTAGGCCTAGAAAGAGAGACACACGGTCAGGTCGCGAAGCCGCCAGCCCGCGTGCGCCCACCGGCGGCCCTCCCCCGGGGACGGGGCTTCCCGTGAGCAGGCCCAAGGCCCCGAGGTCAGAGCGTCCCCTTGCACAACGCATCCCCGCCTGCCCCCCAGTAGCTTAGGACAAAATCGGAACCCCCAGGGCACCGGGAGGCGTAGACTGGGGGGTGTCCTGGCATCAGGCCTCAGCGGCACCCACGGGCGGGCGGGTGGCTGGAGCTACAGCCAGGCGGGGGCCGGGAGCCGCCCACCCCCAGCCCCGAGAGCTCAGGAGCCCAGGAGCGGGCAGCGCCAGGCGGCTCCCCACTCCCCGAGGTTCTTAAAACCAAACCCCCGCCGGGATCGCTAGTTATTAACCCTCTGACTCGTCATCAACTTTTTACAAAGTATTTATCCCAAGAAAACCAGGCCGAAGACCTTTAAAAAGTGACTCAAAACCAATTCTGCAAAGCAGACGAAGAAAAGTGCCCCTGTCACAGGAGGCCCGACCTGCACACGCAGGGACGGCTCCCGGGGGGCCAGCGGGGTCCCCCCGGCTTCACCTTCCAGGTGGCGGCCCGCACCAGCCACGGCGCCCGCGTGGGCCTGGGCCCCCTCCGCCTGCCCGCCCCCTCCTGCCTCAACCGTCCACCAGCCGAGATGCTCCCAAAACTCACGGCCAGAAACACACGAACCACAGGTGTGAAGGGAGAGTGAAGACCGGAGACTTGCTGCCAGGCCTCGCGGGCCGTGACGGGGCATGTGCCACACCAGCCCCGGGCAGCTGCGCTCAGGGGCCTGCCACGCGGGTCTCCGTGCTGCAGCCCGAGGGGACACGTCCCCCTGCCCCGTGTCCACGTGTGCACCCAAGGGGAACCCCAGGTCAGTGAGGGTCCTGTCTGGGGACCACACACCAAGGGGCGAGGCCCAATGTGCAGCCAAACCATGGCTTTTGGATCTGTGGGGAGCACCGGGGGGAGCCCCGGGCACGTCATGGTCGCCAAAGGCGTTCCGAGGGGTAGAGGGATCTTATCAGATGCTCCAGGTAAGGGGGGAGCTGTGCACACGGAGCGTGGGGGCATGGCCCTGTGGTTTGCGGAGGTGCCACCAGGCACCTGCTCCAAGGTGTCACCACCTGTAACGGCCCCGGGACACGCCCGCCGCCACAGGCCCGTTAGGTCGGGGCCCCTACGTCCGCATGAGCTGCACACGCTTCCCGGCAGGGCAGTTCTTTGCCCGGCGTCTCTGGCTCACTCTTGCCCAGGGAATTCTGAATTCCACTTGAGGCGTGAGCCTCTCCCGGGCTCTCTGGACACAGGGAAGGTATAAAAGTCTGGACGAAGCGTCACCACGTGTGACCTGCCTGTCATGCAGGGCTGATGCCTCTGGTGGGTACCTGGCGGGCACCTGCTGGCCGGTGGGCCTCCCGGGCCCTGGAGGGCCAGAGGCGCGTGTCCCGGCGCAGCGAGGTGCAGGCCACGGCTCTCAGGGCCGGGCTCAGATCACATTCACGCCCCGTTTCTCAGCGTCTGCCGTGGCTCCTCTGTCCCCGCAGGGCCGAGAAGGACCACTGGCGAGAGCGACCGTCCCGGGGGCACGGATGCAGGTGCCTATAGCCCGAGCACAGCCTGGGGACAAGTGCCCATGACGGGGGTGGCCTGGCTGCCCTGGGCTCCCGTGGCTTCCCGGGCCCCCGACTGCTAAGGTGCCTCCCTTTGGGCTGAAGGCCTGTGCTTTGCCACGTGGCGCCACCGTGGGTTTGTTCACGTGTCCGGGTCCAGGCCTCTGGGCTGTCTGGGTGCCCCTCGGTGCCTCTGGCCCCTTCTGACCTGCAACATGGGGCTGCGACGGGAGGGCACAGTGACGTGAAGGGTCCAGCCCAGGGGCAGGGCTGCTGGGAGACCTCGGCGGGGGGCGGGGGGGGGCTGGAGGGAGCTGCCCTCATGCTGCTCGTGGGGGTCTCTGCCCCTCGTCTAACGTGTGCGTCAATCTGGAGGATCTGATAAGATTCCTTTAAAATGCAGACAGATTGTTATCTGACTTTGTCAATGAACAAATCATGACCGTTTCCGCCCGACCTGGGTCACCTCCGAAAATTCCCCGTCTTCACTCTCCCTCCAACAAAGACACACGTCACCGCCAGCTGGACGCAGAGCTCCTCCAGGCACCCCCGGCCGGGCGGCGTCCAGGGCCCTCCACCCCCGCTGTCGTGACCCCGGGGTGTGTGGCACAGGTGCCCGATGGCGGGTGGGCCCTCGCGGGGAGGCGTGCCCCGACCCTCTCCTCGGCTCTCTAGGCCCCACTGACGAACTGCCGGCCTCGGATGCAAATCTCCCGGCGACGCCTGGCCGCCCAGGCTCCGGGCCGGCCGGGGAAGGGGGCCAGCGGCTCTGGGCACAGCAGCAGGTGTGCAAGCAGGTGCTCCCGGCCCGGCTGGCTGGGGCAGGGCGGGGCAGGAGGCCGTCACCGCGCCCGGGGGCTCTCGCCCGGCTGGGCCCCCCCTTCCCTGCTCCCAGGCACCCCCGCACAGTGGAGCGTGCGCTCCAGGGGGAACGGGACCCTGCTTGTGCAGCTCAGCTGCTTCAACCTGGAGCCATGGGGCCACGGGCACGCCCCGCCCCTCCGCTTAGCTAGATCTGGGCCTGGGCAGGAGCATGGTCCTCCTGTGCCCGGCCCGGGGGAGGACGCTTCCAGGGCTCAGCGCCGCGGGGTGCCCCCCCCCGCCCCGCCCCTGCTCCGAGCCGCCGGGCCGTGGGCCGGGAGAGCTCTGCATCCAGCGCGGGTGGGGTGGGAGACGTGCACGTGACAGGGGAGAAAACCTGAGTGCACTAACGGGCAGCGGCGGGGGCTGCAGTAAGAGGCTGAGGTTGGCAGTGGAGGCCGCGAGCGGGTCGGCTCTTACCTGACCACCTGCAAAAATGACAGGGGTGGAGGCGGGCTTTGGGCGGTAGGGGATGGTGGCACCTTTCGGTGGGGACTAGGAAAAGGGACAGGAGAGGGAGAGAGAGCATTAGAGCAGCTTCGCAGGCCAGGACCTGGTGAGGGGGCCTCCTTCCCGAGCCCGCCCCCGCGCTGCCGCCCGCCCCGCCCTGACCCCAGGCTGTGGCGGCCCCGGACGGTGGGGACGCCCCGCAGCAGGAGGGTGCGCGATGGGGACCCTCCTGGGGCCGCCTCTCTCCTCCAGGCCGCCACCAACCCCGCGGGGTGCCCTGCCAGGTCCTGACAAGGCGGGGAGAGAGGCCAAGACCCTGCCCGTGCTGGGGGCTGCGGGCCGTGTAGACGGGCTGACCCTGTCTGTGCTGGGGGCTGTGGGCCGTGTGGACGGGCAGACCCTGTCTGTGCTGGGTGCCGTGGGCTGTGTAGACAGGCAGACCCAGACCTTGCCCATGCTGAGGGCCGTGGACCGTGTAGACGCACAGATCCTGCCCATTGTGGATGTGGCGGGCTGTGTGGACGGGTAGACTCTGCCTGTGCTGGGGGCCGCAGGCCATATAGACAGGGAGATCCTATCTGTGCTGGGGACCATGGGCCGTG
The DNA here is from genome assembly GCF_048418805.1 of Vulpes vulpes. Classification (NCBI taxonomy): domain Eukaryota; kingdom Metazoa; phylum Chordata; class Mammalia; order Carnivora; family Canidae; genus Vulpes; species Vulpes vulpes. The sequence goes on from NC_132794.1 coordinate 779,336, forward strand.
TAGACAGGCAGACCCAGACCCCACAGGCCATGTAGATAGGCAGATCCTGCCCACGCTGGGTGCCACAGGCTGTGTAGACAGGCAGACCCAGACCCTGCCCGTGCTGGGGCTGTGGGCCGTGTAGACAGGGAGATCCTGCCCATGCTGGGGGCTGCGGGACGTGTAGACAGGGAGACCTTGTCTGTGCTGAGGGCCGCGGGCCATGTAGATGGGCAGATCTTGCCTGTGCTGGGGGCTGCGGGCAGTGTAGACAGGAAGATCCTATCTGTGCTGGGGGCCGCAGGCCATGTAGACAAGCAGATCCTGCCCATGCTGGGTGCCGTGGGCCATGTAGACGGGCAGACCCAGACCCTGCCTGTGCTGGGGGCTGCGGGCCATGTAGATGGGCAGATCCTCCTGTGCAGGGGGCCGCAGGCCATGTAGAAGGGCAGACCCAGATTCTGCCCATGCTGGGGGCCGCAGGCTGTGTAGATGGGCAGATCCAGACCCTGCCCGTGCTGGGGGCTGCGGGTCATGTAGATGGGCAGATCCTCCCGTGCTGGGGGCCGCGGGCCGTGTAGACAGGCAGACCCTGCCTGTGCTGGGGGCCATGGGCCATGTAGATGGGCAGATCCTGCCCATACTGGGAGCCGCGGGCCGCGTAGACAGGCAGGTGGCCGCCTGAGGGCCGGGTGCTGTCGCTCTGCACGTGGGCCAGCCTGGCTGTGGTCCTCTGCGAGAATCTCCGTCCCCGTGTCGTGCTCGGGGGAAGGCTGGGCTTGCTGGGCTGCTCCGCCACGGGGGCCCCATGCCCAGAGCCCCCGAGCCTCACTGGGCCGGGCTCACGATGCTCAGCAGGCATCATCGCAGGAGGGCGAGAAGCATCTGACTCATATTAACAAACAAGCAACTTTTTAAGAAAGCTTAGGGTTCAAACGAGGTAATTCGCAGTCGTGACGAGCGCTGCCATCATCTCCTTTGCGTGTTCTGTGTCCAGAGGTGCAGGGCCTCTGTCTCGCGGTGAACGATACCCCCAAGCACAGAAGTCAGCCAGGGTCTGCTACGGTGAGCCTAGGGCGTCGTGCAGAGGCCCCAGGGCAGGAGGGGCCAGGGCGGCCTGATGCCGCCGGGAGTCGTCCAGACCACGGCCCGCACCCTGGGCGACGACCTGAGGGCCCCGCCTGGGAGACACAGCACAGAGGGCGTCAGAACAAGCCGGGCCGTGCGATGCTGGGCACGTGGTACGACCTTGAGCACGTGGTTTGACCTTGCACTCTGACTTGGGGTGCCGCGTGCCCTCGGGAGTCCGTGGGGCCAGGGCCGGGGGTGCCGCGTGACCTCGGGAACACCGCACAGCCTTGCTGTGAGGTAGGAAGGGCTGCTGAGGGGCCTGCGAGCTGACCCAGGGCGGCTGATGCCTCCAGGGTAGGCAGGGTTCAGGGTTTCTGCGGTTTCTCACCAAATGCCTCCAGAATCATCTCTGTGCGGCCAGGGACCGCTGCAGCCTCAGAGGAGACCGGGTTCACGGTGGCATACCCACGACTAAGCCGGGCTGGCTGGAATGACCGTCTCCCTGCACCCGCGGTCCAGCTGTGCCCCGTCCCCGCGCAGGTGCCCCGCTCCAAGGTGCCCGCTGGCCCCACCGACGGCAGCCCCGCCGTCCCAGTACCGTGCGTGTGAGTCTCGCTGACATCTGGCAGGAGAGAGGCCCTGGGAGCACAGCGGGCACTGGCGGGTGGGCTCCGGGGTGCCGAGGGTGCTCTCCATGGGGCCCCACGGACTTCCTGCCCCCAAGGGCAGCCCTGCCATGGCCATTCAAGGGTGTGCGGCCACCCCAGAGCTAAGCCTGGAAGTCCCCTAATCTTTGCTCTGTTTGTTCGGCTGTTCTTCACTTAAAAATAGGCTCAACTTGGGCAGCCCCGATGGCTCAGCGGTTAGCGCCGCCTGCAGCCCAGGGTGCGATCCTGGAGACCCGGGATCGAGTCCTGCGTCGGGCTCCCTGCATGGAGCCTGCTTCTCCCTCTGCCTGTGTCTCTGCCTCTCTCTCTCTCTGTCTCTATGAATAAATAAATAAAATAGAAAAATTAAAAAAAAATAGGCTCAACTGTTCCTAGGTGCGGTGGCTCCTCCTCCCCTGGAGAGACAGCAGCTCCCCCGCCGTCGGAGCGTTTCGGGACCCGGTGAGAGCGAGGTGTCGCCTCGGCCCTGTGTTTGCCATTCACACCTGCCACGTGGGCTTCACGGTTCAGAGTCGCGTGAGCCTCCCGGCCGTCGGGAAGGACACTGGGCCGTTCCAACCACAGCCCGGGGCACCGGCCCCCACGGCCGTATCTGCAGGGCCACGTCTGACCGCGAGCGTGGTGCGGCCGACACCACTTGGGAGGAGTCCTGGGGAGACCGTGCGTTTTGTTCCAGCCCTTGCTCTTGGGCGTGGGAGGCTGTGTCCTTCCTGGAGTCGTTCCCGTGACTGTGCCCTCTGCGGCGCCGCTGCCACTCAACGGGAGTGTGCTCGGGCCACCGGGCACCCGCCAGCGTGGAGGAGGGCGCGGCCCGCTCGCCGCCTCTGGGGTCCCAGCAGCAGGGGATGGAAGGAAGGGCAGATGGGCACCAGCTGTCGCCAGGACCGTCAGGACCACAGTGTTTGGAAAAACAGTTCTGACTTCACAAAATATACTTCAGGGGAAAAAAATAAAAACAAAAACAAAAAAACTATGCAATTGTGTTTTTTTTTTTTTTTTTTTTGCAATTGTTTTAAAGAGCTGGACATGGGTCTGAACAGCAAAAAAGGACAAAAGAGGGGAGCCCACAGATGCTGGCCGAGGCACAGCGCGCTCGGGAGGCCGCGGCCGGGGAGCCCCAGTGCAGGGCCGCCCTCACGGGGACCCCAGCTCCCAGCACGGCCGTGGGAGCCGCAAATCCTTCGCTGTGGCCCACCACCAGCAGCTGGTGAGAGCGTCCGTGCATCCTGCTGCATCTGCGGTATTGGCTGCAACTTAAGTCGCAGGATTTTTTTTTTTTTTCCTAAAAAAATTTCAGGAGAGGCTTTGGTCTCTCTCAGCCGTTCTCTCCTCTGCTTCTCCTTTGGTCCAAACTGTTCTGTTCACTCCTCCCTGATTTTGCAACTTGGCATTTTAGCTGCTTTTCCTCCTTGGCGCCCCGGTGGGGCTGCAATGCCTGCAGGCGTGGCGAGCACGGGCCTCCTGCCTCCCCTTCCTCCGTGGGCCCGGGGCAGCGGGATCCTGCCCGCAGCGGGCAGCGTGTCCAGCGCAGACCTGCACCGTGGTTAAGGCCTGACCCTTTACGAGGCCCCTCGCCCTGCAGACTAGGGACCTCTCCTCTGATTGCGACCTCACACGTCTGCTTCCCTGGCTCCCCAGCCACGGTGATGGGCACGCCCGGGGGGACAGGCACCCGCAGCTGTCCCTCCCGCGGCACCTGCACACCTAGCGAGGCTCTCGCTCAAGTTGCCTTGGGCAGGGGGTGGTCTCGGGTCATGCTCCTGACCCCTGGCCCCCACACAGCCCTGACCACGTGAACTCTCCGGGCCCCAGCCACGTGCCACAGCTAAGACAAAGCAGCCCCGGCCAGTGTGGCATGAGGAGTAGGCCGGCGGTGAGCCCTGGGCGCCCAGACTGTACCTCCAGCATGACCACACAGATCTGCTTGACGCACTGGATGATGGCGTCGGGGGTCCCCGAGATGGTCACCGCCCGCTCTGTGGAGTTGGGCAGCATGTCCCCGGCCACCTGGACCTGGGCACCTGTGGACTGCAGAAACGAGACATTGGAAGGGGAACGGGAGGGGCGGGGGTGGTGGTGGCGGCCTGTGCTGGAGCAGCGCTCCTGGGTTCTCGAGACGCATCGTGTCGAGGGTGCAGCGCACGACACCCACCCCGATGGCACCCCTCCATGCCCGCCTGGCACCCCAGCCCTCTGCATGTCCCCTGGGGCCCGTGGGCATGGCTGGTCCGGCGTCTCAGCCTGCAAGGGCATTTGCAGAGGTGGAGACAGATGGAATCACTTTCTTCCAATACATGGAACTTTCTTGTCCTGTGGAGCCGGAGGTCACAGAGAAAGATGGATTCTAGAGGAGCCTAAACTCTGTGCCCGCCTTTCTTTGACGGAACCAGGACGGGGTGGCCGCCCGCCTTCTGGAGAGGGAAGGATTCAGGCTTTCCCTGAATAAAGGACCAGGAACATAAAGCCCGCACGTCCCCATCCTGCTGGGTTGGCTCAGGCCTGTGGTCCCCGGAGGCACCTGCCTGGGGGCAGAGAGCGCAGCCTCCACGGCCTGGAGCCACACGACGGGGAGGTGGGGTGCTGCCCCCTGCCCGTGCGGGACGGCCCGGCCTGCTCCTGGTTGGGGTGCACAGCCCCCTGGCGGGTGCCCGGCACCCCTGCACACCCGTGAGAGGCTCCACGCACACTCCAGGGCTTCCCCCGGCCCATCCTTCAGTGTTTGGACGGCTCTTCCCTACCGTAAGCTCATCCCGGCAGGGCACGCGGTTCCGGGCCTCCCCGGGGGCAGGCCTCACCCTCCCGGGGTGGGGCACCAACGGCCGGGGAGGGTCCTGTTACCTCTCTGATCTCCTTGATCTTGGAGCCGCCTTTGCCAATGAGGGACCCACACTGGCTGGCAGGGACCACCAGCCTCAGTGTCACCGGTGGTTTGCTGGTGGCAGGGCTGTTGCTCATAGAGTTAATGATGTCCTGGGGAGGGAGAAAGACACACGTGGGGGCCTGCGGCCTGCACACCAGTGAGTGCAAACGCCAGGCTCGGGGAGAAAGAAGCTGGTGGGACAGGGTCCCCGTGCCCAGAGGCACACGGTCTGGGGGGGGTGGGCTCAGGGAGGACAAGTGCAGGGACTCGGGTGCTCCCAGGCAGGCTCCCAGGCAGAGGCGCTCGGTGCACAGTGTGGCAAACGGCTGGGTGTCCAGAGGACGGACGCCGCGGACACAGAGGATTATGGAGGCTCGAAGGCCAGCTGAGCTCAGAAGGGCAATGAGGACAGCCAGGTGGAGCGAAGGGGACCCACACCTGCCACCCACGTGCAGACACACAGGCCGCCGCGGCCGCGGTGCTCCCGTGGATGGGCAGGGACGGGCAGTGCAGACGGAGCCTGGCCCCGGGCCCTGCCTCTGCCCGTAGGGTGCGGCCCGGCGCGAGGGGTGGACACACAGGGGGCGCGCTCTGGAGGGAGATTACCCCTCAGCTTGATCGCCCTCTGGGTAAAAACACTGGCTGCGTCTCTGTAAAACCTCTGGGAACTTGAACAGCATCGGAAACGCATGAAAACCTTGATTTAACCTGCTAGCGCAGCCTCAGGCGTGCCAGGCACGGGGGTGCACGCGTGCGGGGGTGTGCGCCGGCGGGACGGTCCCGGGTCCAGCCCGCGGCCAAGCCCGCAGCCTGGGGAGGAGCCGCGGGGGCGGCTGGGGCTCGTGCCGGGCGCTGGGCCCACGGACACGTGAGGGGGTGACGGGGGGGGGGTGCTCACAGCCGCCAGGGCATCTGCTGGGCCGCGGGGCGCCCACGTCCAGACACACGGATGGCCCCGGGGCCCAGCGGAGACCACGCCCTCCCCCAGCACGCGGGGTCCCTGGGGCCGACCTCACCTCCTCAAACTTGTAGGCGATCATGGCAAAGGCCTTGAAGATGGCGTCTGTGGGGCCCGTGATGGTCACGATTCTCTCGGGGCAATTTCCCTCAGAGATGTTGATCCTCGCGCCGCTCTGGAAGGGGGGGCACAGCGGGGCAGCGTTACGGGGGGCAGTACCGGGCCGGGCTGCGGCACGAGCCCCCCGACTAGCCCGTGAGGCCCCCCCGGGGCCGTCCCCCAGAGCGCGGTCACCGCCACGCCGCGCCCCTGCAGCCCCCGAACGGGCCTGACCCGGGGTGTGCAGGCCAGAGGGGCGCGGCCGTGGCGGGGCTCCCTGGGGCAGGACCCTGCCTCCCGCCTCCCGCCTCCCGCCCGCCCACGGCTGGGACTCCAGGGCCGGCCCACTCACCTCTTCCCGCATCTTTTTCACAGTCTCTCCTTTCTGGAAGAAAGATTCAGACAACGGGTTGAGGCGTCGCTCTGGGCTTCCGCGCGGGGTCGGGGCCCCGGGCCGGCCGGCAGCAGCCCTCGGGGGGGGGGGGCCGAGAGCCTGACGGACGTGCACAAGCCGCCGAGGGGCCCCTCGGGGGAGGCAGCCGGGCCCTGGCCCGCTTGGGGTCAGTCTCACACCCCCCACATCCCTCGTCCTCGTCACGGGCAAAGTGGGGCCAGGCCAGGGCGGGCACGCCCTTGAGGGAGGACCTGGAGCACGAGGCGCCCCGACACCTGCCCCTCCCACAGGCTTTCGACTCCCAGATCTGCGCTCGCGTTCCCCACGGCCGCAGGGGCCACAGGGCACCCGTCGGGGGAGCAGAGGCGCAGGCCGCGGGGCGGGGGCGGGGGCGGGGGGCTGGGGCTGCTGGGGGCCTGGATTCCAGCGGAATCCGGCACAGGCCCGCTGGCTCCGTCACCTTCTCAGCCCAGCAGACGCGGAGCAGTTACCTTCCCGATGATGCTTCCAACTTCCTGCAGGAAAAGAATCACAGAAAGATGATGTCACAGCAGCAGGAGAGACGCCTGCGGCAGATGCTGTGTGGCAGCGAGGACGGGGGGGGCAGGACGGCCAGGGAGTCGGGGGGCTCCTGGTGCCCGTGTGGCCTCGGTCAGACCCAGGCCCTGCCTGTGACGGACACACAGACGCGCACAAGCAGGCGGACAGCTGCCCACAAGTGCGTCAGGAGGCCCCGCAGTGCACGTTGGCCGCAAGGACCGCCCCCCCGACCTGTGATGTAAAGGTGATAAGCGCCGCCACCGCCTTCTCACGGGTGAGGAAGCGGCCTGTGCAGACGCCCGTGGGCACGGCCCCGCGTTTCTGGAGCCCGGAGCCCGCTGCAGCGGGGACTCGCTCCTGGCCAGGCCGCACGGCGCCTCCGCCGGGGTCACACCCACCGGGCGCCAGAGCCAGCCCGCTTCCCGCCCCGAGGGGGCCCTGCAACCACACTCATTGCCCTTATTGCAGGGAAGTCCTCGGTAGTGACAACGCTCCCGGGGAAGCTCCGAAGTCCCACGGGGCCGTGGGAGGACGAGGAGGGGGCAGCAGCAGCCAAGGCGGCTGGGCACAAGGCGGTGACCCTCGGGCGGCCGCGGCGCCCCAGCTCCCGGGGCAGGGTGATGCCCGTGGCTGCCACTGTGGCCCCTGGAGGTGGTGCCGGGCGCACTCCCAGCTGCTGACAGCCTCCGGCAAGCGCCACCCACACTCGGGAGACGCCAAGGGGACTGGGGGGGGGGCTGTCTCACGGCACAAACACACGACAGACGGAGGACTCAGGGCGGTGTCTGTGCTGCTGGGCTGGACTTGGGGTAGGAACTCACGGGGCCCAGTCTATAGGGACAACACGGAAATCCGGTTTACGGACACGTGCGCATACACACACGTGATTGTACGGACACAGGATACGCGACTCGGCGGCCTCGGGCTCCATACCTTTCCATGCATCAGCAGGCGGATCGTCAGGGTCACGTTCAGGCCACCTTCTGAGACCTTCGACTCCATCTTTCTCCCAAAATGCGGCTGGGGGTGATGGCTTAGGAGGCCGAGGGCGCCGTGAGGAAGGACGGATGGGGCCCAGACGGTGTCACCTGGAATGAGGAGGCACAGCTGCCGCGAGGCACGAACGCTGTCCACGGCCGCACGGTCAGGGGCGTCCGGCCCACCAGGACCTCTGGCCTCTGGGGGGAGGGGGGTGCTGCCCTCGCGGTCACTGCTGGTGACACACCAAGGCTCAGGGAGGCGAAGGCTCCTGGGAGGGCGGCCCCATCTGCAACAAGGCCCGGCCTGGGACGTGCCCTGGGGTGACCTTGCAGGGCTGGGGCGCACGGCAGCTGGGGCGTGGGTTTGGGGAAGCCGGGCAGGGGCCGACTCTGGGTGTGACCAGGCGGGTCGTGGAAGCCCTCTGGCCTCAGCTGCCGCCTCTGTACGGAGGGAAACAGGCCCGGCTCCACCACCCGGACAGGGCAGGGGTCCTCGTGCGCGGCCACAGCGTTCCCACCCCTGGCCAGGACGTCATAGGTGCTGGTGGCCCCTGCAGGTAGAGAGCCAAGGATCCCCCGTGACCCCATTCCTAAAGTGGACCTAGTGTCTGTTAACTCAACGGCCGCACATCTCCCTTATGAAGTCTTCCCAGAAGACGCTCTGCACCCCCGTATCCCAGTCCACGTTTATTGGACAATTTCCACAGACGATGGGCCTAGCTCTTAGCCCAGCGAGCAAAACGGAGGCTTCACTTTATGATTTACAGGCAGAACACGATGACGGATAATAGGCCTGAAGGACCCCTGGGAGGAGTGACCAGACTGTCCCGGCGGGAGCCCCTCCTTGAGGAGGGTTCGGGTTCTCCCCCAGTGTACCTCAGGGACGGGCACCCGTGAGGATCAGGAAGGAAGGTTAAAAAAAATAAAAAATATAAATAAATAAATAAATAAATAAATAGGAAGGAAAGAAGAAGGTCAGGTGGGGCCAGGGCAGGGGCACAGCAAGGAGACATGGTAGGACCAGGAGAGGTTCCAGAACAGGCGGGAAAGGTCGCAGAACCAGAATCCCAGGCCAGGCCAGGCCCAGGCACCGGAGGGATGCTTCGGTCTGCAGGCAGCCTGGGTCCCGGGGGTGGGCTGCTCGGGGGGCCCTCTCCGGGTGCCAGCAGTCAGAGCAGCGAGGAGCTGGAGAGCCGCCTGCCTGGGTGCACAGGGAGGTGTCAGGGTGCAGGCCATGGGGGTGCTGCAGGCCTCCACGGGGGCGAGGAGTGGCCAGCCTCGGAGGGGGTGGGTAGGCGACGGGGCAGTGGCCACAGGTGTGACAGCAGGGTGCTGTCTGGGGACAGCGAGGGAAGGAGGCCTGGCTGGGGGAGATTCCAGATGACCCGGGGCCCAGGGATCCCCAGAGGGGCACCAGGTGGACCCCAAGCGCAGAGAGTGTGCACACCTGCCCGAGTGCACAGCTGGGAGGCAGGTGGGTGCCTGGGCCATGATGGACGGGGCCTGGGGACCTGAGTGACACCAGGGCCAGCTCCGCGGGCAGTGCCACACGCGGCCCCACACTTGGCCCGAGTCCCGCAGGAGCCCTGAGGCCCGTGTGCCCCCCACCCCAGAGTCTGGACACCAGCCCTCCGATGCGACCTGTGGAGACGTGAGGCTCCATCCACGACTCTGCAGTCGGTCCTTGTTCTGGGGAAGACATTGACGCTCTGAGCAGCAAGGATGCTGATGTGAATGCTCAAGACCTAGCAAAGGTCCTAGGCCAAGTCCTAAAACCACCCTGTATGTTAAAGGTGTCTCTGTTCCCCGGCCAACACGGGCACCACTGGTCCCTTGCGGCCACTTGGATCTGGAACAAGCTCGCCAGCCGCGCTGTGTGCCCCGTCGGCGGGTCTGGCTGCAGGAGGGCACCCGGAGGAGGACCCTCGGCAGGAGGAGACACGTGCTTGACGACTGCTGCGGCAGCAGGTGCACGGTGCTCCCTCTTGCACAGACGCCCCGTGGCAGCCGAGGAACCCGCCAACGGAGGGGATCGCGTGCGGCCGGGCGGGGCGGCCGGGCCTCCCTCTTAATTAGCAGCCTCTCCTCCCGCGTCCAGGGACAGCAGGGCCCTGCGGCCTCCGTTATGCAACTGTTTCCAGCCCCAGCAGAGAAAGTGGGTCAGCAGGCGCCGGGGGTGCTTCGGGGTCCAGGCTGTCGATCGTCATCTGTCACACAGGCCAGCGAGCTGCTGCTGCAGCGGCCGCTGCCGTCCTCCGTCACGCGGCAGAGCCGAGCAGCACGGTGCCCTCTATCTGCCGGGGACAAGGAGTGGCCCTGCGCGGTGTGTAAGGTCGCCTGCGAATCGGTGCCCGACTGAACCCACCAGCCGCAGAGGGGCGCCAGGCAAGTGGCTGCCCCAGGACCGTGACTCCTCCAGGATGTGGGCTTGTCCCAGTCCTGCCGGGCCCCGGGACGCCTGTGCATCACGGCGGCGTCTGCAGCAGCGCAGGGGCAGCACCTGGGGTCACGCTCACCCAAAAGCAAGTGGACGGGACACGGTCGGAAAAGATTACTGGGACTCACTCCTGCCCACACTCGGGTGTGCCGGCCAGGACCCCACTTCCGTTCTCTGCAGTGCTGGGAGCTTATTTGTCATTCGTCCAGTGGGAGGAGGAGGGGACACAGGCGTGGTCCCTGCAGGCCTGGGAGGTGCACGCGCCTGAGGAAGCCCGTCCACGTGGCCCCCTGCCCACGCGCGTCTGACCCAGCCAGCCCTCCCGGGCGCCCGTCGTCGCTGGCCCCTGCCCGCCAGCCTCAGGCCCAAACGTGGGGCTGCCTCAGGTCCCTTCTGTGGCCCCATCACATTCACTAGCAAACCCGGACACACGGACACGGAGCGAATTAATTCATCTTTTCTAGTCTACTTCTTGCCTAATATGGGTGTCCTGTTCTGGAAAATTCCTCTCGACGTGTGGCTTTGGCTGCATCCCGCTAATTTTGGTATTTGTGCTCTTTCGGACGCGTTTCAAAATACTCTCCAATTTCTCTTCGACGTCCTTCCTGGCGCGTGGGATTTTGTGCGGGACGTCACCGGGCGCCCAGTGTTCAGAGCCCGCCTGGATCGTCCTCCCGGCGATCTGCAGTTCACTCTCGGGGGCAGACAGCGCGTCTTGCGATGCCTCAGGGGCGTCCTGCGTACTACGGGGTGCGTGGGGCGCTGTGCCCTCTGGCGCCGGGGCCTGCGGTCCGGGGGGGCCTGGGGGCCGGGTGGGCCCTGCGTCCTGCGCTGGGAGCGGGCAGCCTCGTCCCCACCGCGCACCGCGGCCCCGAGGGGTTCCGCCGTCTGCTCGGCCAACCTGTGTCCTTCCATCTGTTATTTCCGAGCGTCTGTGTGTCCTTATAGCTCGTTTCCCGTCGGCAGGGGCGGCGGGCCCGGCCTTGGATCCACCTCCGCCTGAGACCCGGGTCTGGACCGCGGGCGCCGTGCACCTGGGGCCTCCGCCCTTCTACCTGCCTCTACGCTACCACCTGGTCCTCGTCCCCCCGTTTCTGGTGTTTTCTCCTCCACCTCTTGGAAGAGCTGCACGCCTGCAGGATTCCACGCGACCTCCGTCCCCGTTTCGCGGTCTTAGGGCGCCCTGGGGCCCGCAGCACCCCTTCACCTCACCCAGTACCTGTGCCACTGAGCGCAGGGCGGAGCAGCTCACGTGGGCGCCAGCTGTGCCTCTGTTTCCCCTCAGGCCTCTGCACTGCTGCTGTGGCCCTTGGGTTCCCCTGGGTTATAAACCAGCACCGTTATTTCTTTCTTTCTTTTTATTTTTTGTTGTTATTTCTGATATAAGTGGCTTCTCCTGCTGCCCCCACCTCCCTCCTTGTGCTGCCCCCAACTTCCCCCCTCACCTGCTGACCCCGACCTCCCCCCTCTCCTGCTGCCCCCACCTCCCCCCTCACCTGCTGCCCCCTGACCTCCCCCCTCCTGCTGCCCCCCCACCCCCCCTGCTCCCCAACCTCCCCCCTCGTGCTGCCCCCCTTGTGCTGCCCCCTCCCCCCTCCTGCTCCCCAACCTCCCCCCTCACCTGCTGCTCCCTGACCTCCCCCCTCCTGCTGCCCCACCTCCCCCCTCGTGCTGCCCCCCTCCCTCCCCTGTTGTGCTGCCCCCTCCCCCCCTGCTGCCCCCACCCTCCCACCCCTGCTGCTGGCAGGGAGACTCCCACTGTCTCACTCGTCTCAGCATCTGTAATGTGCCCCCTCCCATGGCACATGTAAGGATTTTCCCTGAATCCCTGGCTCTGAACCACTTACTTAGCCTGTGCCTTCTCGTACTTTCCTCAAGCCTTTCTGTGCTCATTGAGCTTCCTGGATTTGTGGCCTTGGAGTTCTCAAATTTGGAGAATTGTGGCCTTTGTTTCCAAACATACTTTTTGCCTTGCCCCACCCGCCCCCCGGCCCCGAGGGCATGTCTGTGGGCTGCTTGACTCGAGCCCAGCTCACTTCTGCGCCTCCTGTGGGAGGTTCTGGTTCAGCCTCCCCCGCAGCTCCCGTGTGCAGCTAATCCCACCCAGGGCACTTTTCACCTCAGACACGAGTTTTCACTCTAGAACCTCAATCTGGGTCTTGGTTACATCTTCGACGTCCCCGTTTAACACACGTGACCCTTCGCGTCTTGAACGTGCTGGGCACGGTCTTGATAATGGTTCCAACGTCCACGTCCCGCAGGCGTGCAATGGTCACTTCTGGGTGGTGGTCAGGAGGCGAAGGCCGAGCTGGGACAGCCCAGGCCTCTGCTCCCCCGGGAGGGGCTCACACCGCGGGTGCTCAGCGGCCCCAGCAGACGTGGCCTCCTGGGACCACAGCGTCAGCAAGCCGCGAACTTCCAGCACCCGGGAGCCCACACACGGAGCCACCTCTTCCGCCAGCCAGGCCCTCCGTCCTGGGTGCAGGCGCGTGGCTCGCGTGCAAGGGCACAAACGGGGGCCCACCCAGGCCAGTCTGATGGGAAATGCAAAGTCCAGATCTGAAACCCCCTGGATTCCTAGTGCACGGGAGACAGAAATCCAGCTCAGACTGCTTTGTGCAGTCAGCCTGCTGGACAGCTGCAGCTCACCCGGCTCTGCTGCCCGAGACCAACAGGAGGGGAAGGCGGGGGTGAGGCTGCGCTGCGGGAGGGCAAGCCGGGAAGCCTCAGCGTGCTCCGTGGACTCCTGCAGAGAAAGCCTGGGGACGAGGCCACTGCAAAGGTTCCTGACACACGTCTGCGTCTCCTGCCACCAGGCAGGGACGGACAGTTCCCATCTGCAATGTCCTGAGGACCCCGGCCATGCTGGCGTGAGTCATGGGCTGAGGTCCGAGGTGCCAGGTCACACGGCCCAGACTGCGCGGACCCGCCGAGCCGGGTGGAGCTGGTCTCACCCCTGCAGGGCACCAGCAGCCTTCACGTGCACATTCACTCGTAAGAGCTATCCGCTCTCCACGCGCCCTTGCCGTCTGACGCCAGGCTGGAGGGAATCCGGGGGACGAAGGCGAGCACGGGCAGATGAATCTTCTGTGTCTGCGTGAGGTCTCCAGGTGCTTCGATATTCTTCCCTCATAACGAGGAGCACATACAACCACGCGTATCTGTAGCTATTTCAAAGCACCGCCCCCATGCTGTGGGGGAGCCCGGGACCCAGTGCCGGAGCACCCAGCCTCAGCACCACCGCAGGGTCTGGGGTGATGAGAAGGGTGCTGGGTGTGCCCCATGGGTGCATGGGGCTGATGACACTGGGTGAGCAGATGGAGTGCCCATGCTGCCTCGCCGCCTGCTGGGACTGCTGGGTCAGTCCACGCCAACGAGTAGATCCCCCGCTCCTGGGCTCCCGTGAAGCCAGTCTGAAGTACACGGGCCCCCTGTGCTGGGCTGCAGGGAAGCCAGATGCTCAGGTCCCCACGTTCATGCCTGGACCACATCTTTGCAGGGGAGGCATCAGGAGGGAGGTGGAGGGGAAAATCCTGACAATTCCTAAATACGCCCCAGGCTCTGTGTGGCTTATTGACTTCCAGCTGAAGGTGCTGGATCTGAGCTGTGGCCCCGGGGCAGCCCAGGGGACATGCACTGGACAAGTGGCCCCTCCTTGCACTCTGCCACCTGCAGCTCCTCTGAGCTTCCCTGAGAGCACTCTGTCTCCAGAGATGAAGCCGACCCAGGAAGGAACATTCAGGAAGCAAACCTGCTAGGGTTATTTGCTATGTACAATTGACAACCATCCTACGTGCAGATTCTGTTCGCATATATATGACGTAATCATTTGAATTTCACTTTAAATTCATGATGGCTTTGAGAAGTCAGCTTCCAAGCGGGATCTGTGAGTTGAGGCTGCACTCAGGAGGGCCGGCGGATGGGTGACATTGCATGTGATGCCAAAGGCCCAGTCACCACACAGGGGATGCTGCTGCTGAGCAAGTATATGCAACAGGGAAGGTGCCTGAGATTGCTTGCTGAGGGTCCCTGGAGACCAACTCTGGAGCCACACAGCCTGCCTGCTGCTGTCCACACGGACTACACTGGAAGCCAGCAGCTGCATGTGCACAGCTGAAGAGCAAGGCCCTCAGGATGGCCTCCCTGCGGGGGGAGTCCTGGGGGCCGTCAGGATGGCCTCCCCGCAGGGGGAGCTCCAGCCTGCTGCCCTCCCGAGCCCTCCTCTGGCTGGACCTGCCCTTGGTGGTTGCCATCTGCTGATGGCTTTACCCCCTCTTTCAACTCGGAGGTGTGGGTACCAATCGGCCCCACTTAACAGATGGAAGGACTGATGCTTTAAGAGGTAAAAGACCTGCCCAAGGGCAGGGGCCCAGCCAGCCAGCCCAGCAACTGTGCCCTTAACTGTGATGTCTGAAAGAGGAGCAGCAGGACTTCGGCTTCCAGCAAGATGGAGCAGAGGTACCTCCCTGTAAAACAATGAAAAACTGGCTATTCTATGCGAAGCAAACAGAGGGAGATGCTGGAATGTTGAAAGGAACAAGCAGACTGGCACACCAGTGGCCTGTGGAGTGACATGGTGGTGAAGTCCTGGTTTTATTTTTGCATCTTTATCTCAGACTTGGGGGAGGAGAGCCAGCAACCTGGAAACGCCAATGGGCACAGACCGAAAAAAAGCTGCAACAAAGCCTGCTGCCTCCAGCCAAAGGACCAGAAATACTGGAGACAGCCCAGCAATACTGGAAACTTGAGATAATAGTGGCTCTGCTCCAGCAAGTGCCATGGACGACATTGTTAACCCAGCCCCACCAATGCCTGCACAGGTCCAGCTCACCAGGCCAGAAGGACGCCCTCTAATCTCATACTGGCTGTTACCAGAGAAGGCAGAGTGGGGAGGAGGGGCCTCACCCCTGCCAGGCAGTAATAAGCCACTTGACCCCATGGGGTCCCGACCGGGCGGGTGCCAGTCACACTGGGCACACTGGGCACACTGAGCCACAACTGCCACCCCACCACAAGTAATGGGAAGTTCCTCAAGCCCCAGCTGCCAACAGAGGCTGAGGGGGGAACCTGGACTCCCACCCCACCTGTAAGTAATGAGGCAACACCCCTCCTTTCCCTTGCTGCAATAGTGTGAAAGGAAAACAGCTAAAATGAGAGGTTAAGTAATATTCAAACTCATAACATAACATTCAAAATATCTAGGATTCATATCAAGAACCAGAGAGATCTCAAACTAAATGAAAAACGATCAGCAGACACCACACTGAGATGATAGAGATGTTAGAATTATCCCACAAAAATTTCAAAGCAGCCATGATAAAGATTCTTCAATAAGCAACCAAGAATATTTTTAACCAAATGAAAAAATATACAGTCTCAGCAGAGAAACAGAAATACCAAAAAACAAACAAACAAACAAAAAACAAGATGTAAAGAACTAAATAGAAATTATAGCACTATTAGTACTAAAAAATACAGTAATGGAATGAAGGGGTCCAAGGAAAGAACCAGTGAACTGCAAGAACAACTTTCATCTGAAGAATAGAGTAAAAAAAAAAAAAAAAGAGAGTAAAAATAGACTTGAAAAAAAAAGGAGAACAGAGCCTCAGGGACCCGTGAGGCTGTGACAAAAGATCTAGCATTTGCCCTCTTAGGGTCCCAAAGGAAGAAGAGAAAAGGGCTGAAAAAGTACTTGGGAAAATAATGCCTAGAAACTTCCCAAACTTGGCAAAAAGTATAAACCCACACATCTAAGAAGCTGAGCGAATCCCAAGCAAGATAAATCCAAAGAAATCCACATAAACGTATATAATCACATGTTTAAAAACGGAAGACAGTGCTGAAAGCAGGAAGAGAGAAATGACATTGTACTTATAAAGAGAAAAGCAATTTGATGACCGCGAATTTCATTGGAAGCCTCCGCGCCAGAAGAAAGTGGCACAATAGCTTTAAGTGGTTAAGAGGAAAGAACTGTCAGCCTGGAACTGTATACCCAGCGAGAATATCCTTCAGAAATGAAAGAGAAATTGAAATGTTACAAGGTGAAAAAAAAAAACTAAGAGAGTTAGTTGCCCACAGACCTAGTCTACAAGAATGGCTAAAGGAGGTTCTCCAAATGGAAATGAAATGATACAGAAAGAATCTCAAAATCTCAAAATCTCCTTCTCTTCGAGAAGGAAGAAGGAACACAGTGAGCAAAAACACGAGTATATACAACGGCTTTCATTCTCCTCCTGGGTTTTCTAAATTATGTTTAATGATTGGAGCAAAAAAAATTACAGCACTGCCCGATGTGATTCCAACAGGATACTGAGGAAATATTTACAAAAATTATCTTATAAATGGGGGAGGGTGAGGAATCATAGAGGGAGTTAAAAGTTTCTATACTTCCCTTGGACTGGTAAAATGAAAACATCACTAGGATCCATAGATTGAACATATATATCAATATCGGGAGCAACATCAAAAAGCTACTAAAAACAGAGGTATACTAAAACACTATCAATAAACCAAAACGGAATTCTAAAAAAAACATATGGCAGGAAATAAGAACACGAAAAAATAAGAACACGAAAAACAGAGAGAACAAACAAAAAATAAAATGGCAAATTTAAGCCCCAATATCCCAATGATTATAATAAGTGTAAATAGTCTAAATTCACCAATTAAAAAATAAGACTACGGCAGAGTAGATTAAGAAACGTGACTTAACTAGATGTGGAGACCCACTTCAAATAGGATAATATAAGTAGAAGGGAAAAAATCATGGAAAAAAGATGTGTTATGCAACTATTAATCAAAAGAAAGCAGGAATGGTTATATTAACATCAGATAATAGGAAGTGTTGGTGAGGATGACGAGAAAAAGGAACCCTCGCATACTGCTGGTGGGAATGCAAACTGGTGCAGCCACTGTCAGGAACAGTGAGGAGGTTCCTCAAAAAATTAAAAACAAAAATATCAGATGATCCAATAGTTCTTCTTTTGGGTATTTATCCAAAGAAAATGAAAATATCTATTCAAAAAGATCTTGCACCTCCCTGTTCACTGCAGCATTATTTACAACAGTCAAGACATGGAAGCCGCATAAGTGTCCATCGATGGATAAACAGGTTAAAAAAAATGCAGTTTACATACCCAATGAGATATTACTCAGCAATAAGAAAGAATGAAATCTTGTCATTTGTGACATTAAGGATGGACCCTGACAGTGTGTTATGCTAAGTGAACTTGTGTGATTTCACATTTATGTGGAATCTAAAAAATGAAACGAAACAACACAGAAATAAACTCCTACATACAGGAAACAAACCGCGGGTTACCAGGGACGGGAGAGGTTGTGGGGGGGGGGGACCAAAATAGGTGAAGGGGACTAAGAGGTTATAAAATAAGTGATAAAATAGTAGTTATAAAATACTTCCAGTTTTATAAAATAAAATATAATATATATTATATATTATATATATATTATAATATATAATATATAAATATATATATTTAATAATATATTAAATTAAATTAAAAATAAAATTTTATTTTATAAAATAAAATATAATATATATTATATATTATATATATTATAATATATAATATATAAATATATATATTTAATAATATATTAAATTAAATTAAAAATTATATATATTATATATAATATATATTTTATAAAATAAAATATATAAAATAAAATACTTCCTTATAAAATAAGTTAGACTTGGGGATGCAAAGCATAGTGTAGGGAATATGGGTCAGCAATATTGTAATAACAGCACGGTGACAGATGGCAACTAGACTTACCATGGGGATAATTTTGTAACATTATATTTGTTTAATATTATAAAAATATTAAACCTGAAAAAAAATAAATAAAAAACCTAAAAAATTTAGGGATCCCTGGGTGGCGCAGCGGTTTAGCGCCTGCCTTCGGCCCAGGGCCTGTTCCTAGAGACCCGGGATCGAGTCCCACGTCGGCCTCCCTGCATGGAGCCTGCTTCTCCCTCTGCCTGTGTCTCTGCCTCTCTCTCTCTCTCTCTCCGTCTATCATGAATGAATAAATAAAATCTTAAAAAAAATGAATCTAAAAAATTTAAACCTAATAATCTAATTAAATATTAAAACTATTATGTACACCTGACTCTAATAGGATACTGTATATGGATTATCCTTCAGTTAAAAAAATAGACTTCAAAGCATTGAAAATTCTCGGGGACAGACGGGGGCCTTGGATAAGGGCAAAAGGGATTAGTCCATGAGGAAGCAACAACAATCCTAAGTGTGTATGAATCAAACACGGGCGCTGTAAGGTATGTGAAGCAAAAACTAACGGAACTAAAAGGAAAAATACCCGTATCTACAATTGCAGCTGAAGATTCCAATGCTGTGTCTCAACAACGGAAAGACCCAGGCATAAAACCAGCAGGGGGACAGGGGACAGGGGGACACCACCACCCAGGAGAGACCACGACACCTGGCGGCAGAGGCCCACGCGCTCTTTCCAAGCACCCACAGCGTATATACTAACACCCATCTCCTTCGCCATCAAACCAACCTAAGTTTAAAAGAATCAAAATCATATACAGGGTGTTGTTCTCTGGTCGCAGCTGAATCACGCTAGAAATCAGTAACAAGTAGGCCCCCACTTCCTCGCTCCCTCCCCGGGGCACTGAGGGCCTGCTGGCTCCGGGTGGCGGTGGCGGTGGCGGGAGGGAAGGAGCACGTCTTGGTAGGTCAACGAAGGACGCACACAAATGGCTCCGACACCCGCCCCCCCAAACCGACCGCGGCCACTCCCTCCTGGGTCCCTGGGGCGCACGGCCCGTCTCCAGGTTAAGTCCCACGTGAAGGGCTCAGCTCCATTCTCTTTTTTTTAAAGATTTTATTTATTTATTTATTTATTTATTTATTTATTTATTTATTATTATTTATTTTTATAAATTTATCTTTTATTGGTGTTCGATTTGCCAACATACAGAATAACACCCAGTGCTCATCCCGTCCAGTGCCCCCCTCAGTGCCCGTCACCCAGTCACCCCCACCCCCCACCCTCCTCCCCTTCCCCCACCCCCAGTTCGTGTCCCAGAGTTAGGCGTCGCTCGTGTTCTGTCTCCCTTCCTGATATTAGGAACGACAAATACCCCCCATTTGCTTCGACGTGGATGGACCTGGAGGGTATGATGCTGCGTGAAGTCAGTCAGCTCCATTTTCAATTTGCATGAGCGCCTGGTCTCCTCTTGCCATTTCTTCCCTTCTGCTCGCTTTTCCTTTTTCTTATTCTTTTTTTTTTTTTTCCTAGTGTCTGAAGGTGCAACCTTAGATGATAGAGTCTGGAGAGCTTTTCTCCCGTTGGTGCTTCAGGCCGCGGGCCCCTCCGGGGGTGCTGATTCGCTGCACCTGCGCGGCCCGACTACGCCAGGACTCCTCCCCGTTCAAGGTGTCCTGCGAATCCCTTTGGTACCTCCTCCTTGGCCACCGTTCGGAGGTGTGTGCTTTGATTTTTTAAAATATTTTGAAAGATTCTGGTTACCTTTGGTTACTGATTTCTAGTTTATTTACAGTCCGGTCAGAAGACATAGGATTTCAGTTGTTTTGTATTTGTTGGTCTTTTATTCTTTTTACACAGAATACGGTTCGCCTTGCAAATGTCCTGTGTTGTCATGGGGATGTGTGCCCTCTCGTCGTTGTCGTCGTCGTCGTCGTCGTCGTCGGGTGGCGGATCTTGTCCGGTCAGGGAGATCCAGTCGGGGAACTGTGCCGGCCCCTCCGGCCTGGCCCCTCCAGCCCTGCCCCGCTCCAGCTTTGTCTCTCCAGCCTGGCCCCTCTCTGGCCCTGTCCCTCCAGCCCGGTCCCTCTCCAGCGCTGTCCCCCCACCAGGCCCTGCCCCTCCGGGCCTGTCCCTCTCCAGTCCTGTCCCTCTGGCCCTGTCCCCCCACCAGGCCCTGCCCCTCCAGCCCAGTCCTCCCGGCCCTGCCCCCTCTGCCCCTGTCCCTCTCCAGCCCTGCCCCCCCACCAGGCCCTGCCCTTCTGGCTCTGCCCCTCTCCAGTCCTGTCCCTCTGGCCCTGTTCTCCCACTGGGCCCTGTCCCTGTGTCCCTGTCCCTCTGGTCCTGCCCTCTCCAGCCCTGTCCCCCCACCAGGCCCTACCCCTCCAGCCCAGTCCTCCCGGCCCTGCCCCCTCTGCCCCTGTCCCTCTCCAGCCCTGCCCCCCCACCAGGCCCTGCCCTTCTGGCTCTGCCCCTCTCCAGTCCTGTCCCCCTGGCCCTGCCCTCCAGCCCTGTCACCGCCCCCGCCCCCCCCCGCCCTGTCCCACCGCCCCCCGCCCTGCCCCTCCGGCCCTGTCCGTGCTGCTCCTCCTGCCTGCTCCACCGTTCCTGACAGGTGCACCTGGACTCTCCCGCTCTAACTGTGGCTTGGTCCCCTCTGCTTTTCCATTGTCAGGTTTTGTTTCGAGCGCTTCAGGCCCCGTGGCTCAACACACATACGTGGCAGATTCGCCGCCCCGGTGAACTGGTCAGCTTATCCCGACATGACGACCCTCCTCACCCCCGGCCCTCTTCCTCGTCCTGCACCCGCGTCATCTGAGGCTAACGTAGCCCCCCCAGCTGGCTGCTGGTCAGTGCTGCCGCGACACATCTTCTGTCCTGTAACTTCTCACCCACCGACAGTGTATTCCACGTGGGGTCCTGCTGACTGCACAGATTGCTCTTGCTTTTTCATACATTCTGATAATCTCTCACTTTTATTCGTCTACACAATTTTTTTTACACAATTGAACGACTGTCCATCCAGGGTCTGCGTGTGGTGTGTGTGTGTTCTCGAAGTACGTCAGACCCATGACCGGCTGCACAAATAGTACAGAGGGTTCCTGTGCCCCGCCCCCCCCCCGGGGATGTCCTGTGTCCCATCCTGTCCTGGGGATGGACGTCGTCTGTCCGTTTCCCGCCCGGAGAGCTTGCTTTCTCGCCGAGGGGTCTGAAGCGCTCTCCCTACCCCCTTCGCTGGCCTGTGACGGACAAAGATCTCCCCTGAGCTCCTGTGTCTTCTCACGTCTCGACAGGGTCCTTCACAGGGTAAACGGTTTTAACTGTGACAAGGGCCAACTGCTCAATTTTATCTTTAATGGGCAGGACTCTCTCCTAAGGAGTAGTTTTATGTTTTACGTTCAGCTATTTGATCCATTTTGAGTTAATTTATTTTTTTATTTATTTTATTTTATTATTATTATTTTTTTGAGTTAATTTTTGTACAAGCCATGATGTCTAAGTCAAGCGTTTTCGGTTTTGGTTTCACTGTTTGGATACAGACACCCAATAGCTTCAATGCCATTTCTTGCAAATACTATACTGCCCCTTCTGTATTATTATTATTATTATTATTTTTACCCATTCTGTATTAAACCGCTGTGTTACAATCGTCCACACTCCTGCGGGTATAGCCTGGACGCCGGGTGCTTCATCTGTGTACGTGCCTCTCCACCCACCACCTCCACGTCGTGATTACTATTGCGTGACCACGTCCTAAAATCACTCCAACTTTATTCTTTTTCAAAATTCTCTTGGGTTCACTAGTTCCTTTATGTTTTCACGGAAACGTTTTATTTATTTATTTATTTATTTATTTATTTATTTATTTGAGGCAGAGACACAGGCAGAGGGAGAAGCAGGCTCCATGCAGGGAGCCCGATGAGGGACTTGATCCCAGGACCCGGGGATCATGACCTGAGCCAAAGGCAGATGCTTAACCACTAAGCCACCCAGGTGTCCCTGTTTTCACAAAAACATTAAATCAACTTGTTTATACCTAAAGACATTCCCACCGGGACTTTGACAGAAAATGCACTGACCCTACAGACGTGTCTGGGTGACGCTAGCATGTTTGTCACGCTGAGGGCCCCAATCTGTGACCGCGATGTCCCCGATGTGGGTCTTCTTGGATTCCTCTCATCGGTATTCCATAGTTCTCAGCATGCAGGATCCTGTGCATGTTTTGTTAGACCCAGAGCAGGTACGTGAGTTCCTGGAGTTCCTGTAAATGGCACTGGGTTTTTGAATTCGGTTTCCCGTTGTTCACTGGTGGTCTGCAGAGCGGGACGGACTTCTGTAGGCCGACCCTGCGTTCCTAAACAGGGGGACCTGCTCAGTGGTTCTGGGAGTTTCTTGTAAACTTAGCGGGATTTTCGATGCACACGATCATGGCATCTAAGTAGAAGACGGGTTTGCTTCTTCCTTATAAATCTGTCAGCCTTTCATTTCTGCTTCCCGCCATACTAAGCTTGGCTAAAACTGCCGGCCCTCTGCTCGGTACAGTGGCAAGAGCAGACACCCTTGTTTTGCTGATGATTTTAGGGGGAAGCGTTAGTCTCCCACCATCAACTATAATGTCAGTTGGTAGGTATAGTCTATTCCGTTTTTCTTTTTTTTTAAAACTTCTTTTTTTTATTTTTTTTTATTTTTATTTTTTTATTTATTTATGATAGTCACAGAAAGAGAGAGAGAGGCAGAGACACAGGCAGAGGGAGAAGCAGGCTCCATGCACCGGGAGCCTGACGTGGGATTCAATCCCGGGTCTCCAGGATCGCGCCCTGGGCCAAAGACAAGTGCCAAACCGCTGCGCCACCCGGGGATCCCTCTATTCCGTTTTTTAACAAAGATTTTCCTTCCTCCCTCCCTTTCTTTGAAAGAGAGAACACACACAAGTTGGGGGATGGCTGGGGTGGGAGGCCAGCAGACCCCAGCAGACTCCGCACTGAGTGGGGAGCGTGGGGTCCATCATGGGGCTCAATCTCATGACCCCAAGATCATGACCTGAGCCAAAACCAAGGACTGGACACTTAACTGACTGAGCCACCCAGGCGCTCGCAGCTTGCTTCATTTTAATCAGAACCCAAACATCACTTAATCTTTCATGTTGATTAAACTGGCAAAATCTGTTTATAATCAGATTACGTCTAGAGAAATTCTGATAAATCGAATTTTCAATCACTCTTTTTTTTAAAAAATTTTAAAGATTTTTTTCATTTATTAATGAGAGACGTAGAGAGAGGCAGAGACACAGGCAGACGGAGAAGCAGGCTCCATCCCGGGAGCCCAACGCAGGACTCGATCCCGGGTCTCCAGGGTCATGCCCCGGGCCAAAGGCGGCGCCAAACCGCTGAGCCCCCTGGGCTGCCCTCAATCACTCTTTCTTAAAGAACATTCAATCAACAGCGGTGACGGGGCCCATATCCACGTCGTGCTTTCACATATGTAGACCCACCCCGTCCTCACACTGGTGGAACCCACCCCAGTTCCGCCTGTTTTATGAGAAGAGCAGGTGCGCAACAGCGACCGACAGGCTAGTTCTCAGCCCGTGCTCCTGACCACAGACAAAGGTCATGCTGGTCAAATACTAAAACCAAGGACGGTGTTGGTTTCAGACGGGAAGGAAAGCGTCGCGTTTGAGGGGGGCACTGAATGTCCCATTTGTAAGGCCTTTTTCTTCAAGGGAAGAGCAAACAGATGTGGGTGTTAAAGGAGGAGTCGTACACAGCTGGCTGTGGAGTTCACAACAGCCGTCACACTCACTGCAAGCGTACGACCCCGCTCTCTCCCGACGTGAGAAGGGAGCAGACGTCCTGCCTGCAGACCTCCAGCTGAGCCCACGCAGCCGCCGTGGGAGCCGGGCTGGGCTGACAGCCCTGCTGCGGCGGCCCCGTGAGCGGTGCTTTGTGCAGGGCTGCACCAGGGCCTCAGTTGTCTGGGGGAGGTGACCGTGGAAGGCACCTCGAGGGACAACCGAGGACTTGATTTATCATGTTTAACAGCACATCACCCCGTTAGGCTGCAGGGGGCCAGGACAGCAGAAGCCGACAGAGCCTATTAGCTGCTTTATGCTCCCTGGGAGAGACTCACAGGGCAGACGATGTCCTTGGGGCCACAAAGGGGAGGGGAGACTTCTGCGGAATGTAATGCTCTTGCCAGTCACAGTTAGCGTTCGGAAGAGGGTCAGGGCTTATGCAACCCTGACGTGAGTGAGCATTGTGCATGGCCTGCTGGCTCGTCACTCAGGTGTCCAGACGGACCAGCGTGATGGGGCTGGGGGGCCTGCTCACCTTCTCTCCTTGCTCTAGAGGCCAGAGCACGTTGGCCTCGTGTCCAGCACGGTGCAAAGCTCTTCTCTTCCTAGCAACGTGTGGGCTTCACCCAGCGATGCCTCCCTTTGGAGGAAGGTGCCCAGGGTCCAGCCTCTTACAGATGGTCCAGTTATTTCAAATATATATTTCAAGATTAATAACATCTTCACTGTGGAGACAAGACAGGACTCCCCGAGACCTGCGTCCAGTCCTGTCCCTGACATCCCCACCGCCCTGCAGAGAGCAGCTGTGTCTGTGCACGGTGGACCGGACCCTCCCTGGGGCCATGGGTAACAGAACCCTGGCTTCTGTGTGTGCAGTGCCCGTGCCCGGTCTGTGTGCACACGTTTTATCTCTGCAGAGACCCTCTGGCCACAGCGGGAAGCCTACGGTGGCAGAGACAGGTGCCGGACACAGAGCGCAGCCCGGGGGGAAGCACAGTCCTTGAGCAGCTCTCAGTTTGGGAAAAGAAACTGAACCATAGGGCTGGGACAGCCAGAAACCCAAGAGACTGAAAACACTCAGTCCCCCTTCACCCTCAGACATACATTTGAGATTGGTCAGAGATCCAGAAGTTCCTCTTCTGGAAGGAAGGAAGGAAGGAAGGAAGGAAGGAAGGAAGGAAGGAAGGAAGGAGGGAGGGAGGGAGGGAGGGAGGAAGGAGGGAGGGAGGGAGGAGGGAGGGAGGAGGGAGGGAGGGGCAGCTTCTTATGGCCTCAGGGTCCACGAGATGTGAAGACCGGAGAGGCTTCCACTGCACTAGGGGAGCAGGGGGTGTCCCTCCTCCCTGCCCTCGCCCTGGTCAGGGACGTCACCCAGCCCGTTGCTGGCAGGCATCTGAGACCTCAGGGAGGAGCCCGCCGGGGCGAATCGGGCCCCGAGAAGCCACAGAGAACGGCAGGAACACATGTGCCCACCTACCGGAGGGGCCTGTGCACTCAGCACTCTACAGGTGCCAGGCAGGAACACCCCCCCTTTCCCGATGTCCTGTGACTGAGCCCCTGGAAAATAGCAGGGACACGGCTGTGTCCTCAGACTCCTCCGTCCACTCGTGAGGATGGCAACAGGACGCCAGGACCTGACTCGATTACTGAGGCATCCGTGGCGATGCAGCGTCTGACCTGGGGCATCCCGAGGAGCCAGGCATGTGGCACAGCACAGGGTGGGGATGCCCCGTACCGGCTGGGGGGGGGCTCTGGGGGAAGAAGGTGCTGGGTCGGGATGATGCCATCGCTGGGGTTAGTAACTTGCTTAGTGACCGGCACCCGCGCAGCACACCCGCCGGCTGTCACGTCCACCGTGGGTCTGCACATCCTGGATTTCAGGGCCCCCGGCAGGTAGGGCCCCCTCCAGAGGTGCCCGGTGACACAGCAGCACAACTGGAACGGGCACACAGGGCCCAGCGCAATCTGTGCATGACGCTAGGGGGTGGGTGAGTTTGATAGGACGGTTACCAGCAAAAGCTAGAAAATAAATTTTTTTTTAAAAAAAAAATCATGTACAAGAACATACATCAGTTGAGATAAATGTAACAAAAGGTGTGTGAACCCTCTATGTAGAAATCTATAGACTATTAACAGAAATTAAAGAAGGTTTAAGAATTAGAGAAATACATCACGTCCGTAGACTCAGAAAGATGTTAATTCTCCCCAAATTGATCTGCTGATTCACTTCCATTCAAGCCGGCTTCAAAATGTACGTGAAAAACTCATTAGCCGAGAGTAGCCAGGACTTCCCTTAAGAGAAGGGTCGAGGTGAGAAGTGCTATTTGCCAGACAGTGGTTCAGCCCGCGTGCTGGGGGCGCGGGAGACAAGCCGCTGCCGGGACACGGCGGCATCTGGGCACGCGGACGCCCGGGAGCAGAGCACGGTCCTCCCACCAAACACGCCCTGGCGAGGGGAGGGGTGAGATCCGAGCCCCCCGCCCCATGCACTCCGGGGCTGGGGTCCCCCCAGGAGGACCGCACGGGACCCCGCCTGTACGAGCTTCTGAGACGCCAAGAGCTTCCGTGGGAACACGGGGGCCGCCTGGATGTCAGAGTCCCGGTCTGTCCCCGACCCGAGAGGAGTGGCCTGCACGGGGCCATGGAGCTCTGCGGCTCGTGCAAATGCCCGGGGCTCCCATCTGGAAAATCCTACGCTGCTCACGGGAAGGTGGGCACATCCCTCACGGCCAGCGACTGCACCGGGCGGCAGTGGGGCTCCTCGGTCGTGACGAAGCGCAGACGCGGCCGCGGTACAGCACGAGCACGGCACAAGCTCCACCAATGCAACCTGGACCCGGGGTCCCGGAGCCGGCGGGCGCGAGGCCGCTGCCGCCACCGGGAGGTGGGCCCCACGTACCCACACGACGCTTGCTCTCGGGACGGACTTAACATCAGGAATTCCGTCGCGGACGAACTGCAGCTCGCAGCTGGGGAGTGGGGAGCAGAGCCCAAGGCCCCCGCCCTGCAGGCGCTGCTGGTGCACAGGTGCGGGGGGGGGACCCGGAGGCTCGCGGCCACCATGACCCGGGGAGGGAGGGCGGGAGGACGGCTCAGGCAGGGTGAGCATCGCTTACCCCCCAAAATTCAGTCTGTGTCTTCACGACCATTTTTTACTGGGAAGGAGGCTCCTAATTCTGGCTTTTACCACACCGAAGTGGTCACGTATTGCAAGAGAGCTGGGAAACCTGGCAAGAATTTTAGGTGAATACAACAGAATGAGGCCGTGCCAAGGACCATCGTCTTCCGTCAGGTCTGAGGCTCCGAGGACGGGAGCTGGTCCTGCTCATCGCCGTCTGCCCCCGATCCGCAGGGTGAGGAGAGGTCACCGCGCAGCCCCGAGGGGCCAGCCAGGGCGGCGCCGCCCGGCGTCCTTCTGAGCCCGGCTCTGCAGCCCCCAGCCCGTGTCCCCCGAGCGTGCGGCCCCCACTCGCCAGGACGCCACGGCGGGTGTACGGCTCTGGGCACAGACACGGCACAGGTGACCCTGACGCAGCGCCCAGGGGACGTCCAGAGCCGTCACCAGGCCCGGGGCCTTGTAAGGATTCGCTTATCACGTCTTTTCAGAAGCGGCAGAGAAGCAGGTTCGCAGGGCAGCGGAGGCCGAGCTGGGCGGCGGCCGTCCTGCCCCCGGGGCTCTCCCGCGCCGCGCTCGGCCCGTCCTCAGACGCTTCCCGCGTGGCCGCCCACCGGGCACGGAACGTCCCAGGCCTGGGGAGGGGCCCCCGGCCGCGGCCTCCCTCACGGAACGCTGTGCGGGCACCATGTGCCGGCGGCGGTGGGTCCCTTGGGGGCAGCCACGCGAGCCCCTTCCCCGGCGGGACCCACGGGTTTGAAACGGCGACACGCCCGTCCTACGAGTCCTCTGCAGCTGGGTCGCCCGCGCGTGGGGCGCCAGCTGAAGCCCACGTTGCCGTTCGCCACCGACTCCTGTTGCCCACGGCGCCGGCGTCCCTCACTCCCAGGTCCTCCCCGCGAGGGCCCCGCACCCGGGGGCACATCCTCTGTCCCCCCAGGTTCTCCTGGACGGCGGTTGTCACGCTGCCTGCCATTGGCGTGGCCGCCCGCCCCGGGGACATGCACAGCCGGCGAGCGGGACACGCTGTCCCCACGGCCCTCCCCTCGCGGTTCCCGAGCCTGTGGCCAGCGGTGGGGCCGGCGGGTCTGGGCCCGGACGGGAGGGGCCGCGGGAGGCTGAGGCCAGTGGGCCCGTGGGCTCGTGCACCCGGCTCGGCGGGGCCCGGGGGGGCCGGGGGGGCCGGGCCGCGTCTGCCAGTGCTGGGCACGGGGCTGCGCGCCCCTCCGAGAGCAGCGGCCTGCGCTGTGCTGTCCAGTGAACACCGCGGCTGCCGCTCGGGGAGAGGGAAGCCCTGGACCCCCGGCCCCGCCCCCGCGGCCCCGACCTCAGGAAGATGCCTCTGGGAGGGTGTCACCTGGTGCCCGGGCCCCAATCTGCCCGAGGCGGGACCCCACGGGGCGGCACACGCCCCCGCACACCGAGCGCTCCCCGAGGCGCCGAGGCCAAGGCACCGCCCACGGCCATCCCCTCGCCCGCAGCCTCTGTCCCCGGGGTGGCAGGAGAGAGGGACCCCGCTGGGGGCCCAGAGCACCGCACCCCCTTGCCCTGTGTTAGGACACTCTTCTGGGAAGCACATGGGGACGCCACCTTGTCGCCTCTGCGTTGTTCTATTTATGTTATTTCTGCAAAAATAATGATCTACTGCTCCGGTCGGTAAGGGACATAAGCATCCCGTAGCTCGCCGGAAGGCCGGTCCCACTTCCAGAGGGAGCAGAGCTCATGTCCCTCCAAAGGCAATAGATTGGGGGTTTCTATGATTTCACTTGGACACACGATCCCAGTCTTGCTCGCCCCGAGAGGGCCGTGTGTGCACCCTGCCCTCGCCTGGGGGCCGCGCCAGCCCGGGGGCAGGAACGGGGCTGGGGACCCGTGACGCCAGAGGGGCCGCGGCTTCCTCCAGGCCTAAGAGAAGCATTTACAACCGCAAATAATAAGGACCCCCGGCTCTTCTGCTCTCTCTTAATGAAAAGGCAGAAAAAAAAAATTCTCTTTGCTCAAGACTGTAAAATGGGTAAGAGCCTCTTAGAAAAGCCACGTGCGATGCGTGGAGAGGCTGCAGGTGAAGGCAGGCGGCATCGCACGGTCCCGAGGGAAGAGCTGCTTTTGTTGCCGCAGGCACAACCGCTGTTCTACATCTAGAACGTCCACTCGTTCGCCATCCACGTGTGTTCGCATTTACTTCTGTGAACTGAGCCACGGGCCCACGTTCCCCAGAAAGCTACTTAAAATACAAATTTTAGGGCATCCCTGGGTGGCTCGGCGGCTCGGCACCTGCCTTTGGCCCAGGGTGTGACCCCGGGGTCCCGGGATCGAGTCCCACATCGGGCTCCCTGCACGGAGCCTGCTTCTCCCTCTGCCTGGGTCTCTGCCTCTGTCTCTCTCTAGGTCTATCATAAATTAATAAATCTGTTTTTTAAAACATACAAATTTTAAAGATTTTTATCTCAGAAAGGCAAAAGGCTTTTGTCCTGTAGGACGTCCTCAGATCAAATACCGCTGTGACTCTGCTTCTAGAAGTCTCTTCCGGAGGCATCTTCCCCAGCAAAACCGGAGGGGAGCGCGTCTTTGTCTAAACACCCGCCGCGCGACGTCGCAGCCGTTCTGTAGCCGACCCGTCACCTGCCAAAGGATGCCCGTCGGAGGGACCCCGAGCTAACGGGTACTTCAGTTCACTCACAGGACAGCGAGACCAACCAACCAACAAATAAATGAATGAGATTCTGTTGTTCACAAGCCACACTTAGGTCCGCATTCCGCGTGCGCCCGGCTGCGGCGGAGCCACGTCTGCGGCCTGCTCGTGCCTACGAGCTGCTCTTTCTCAGTCTGGGCGACAAGCCCCGGGAGTGCGTGGCCCCCGGACCCGATAGCGCAGGCGTCCGCGGGCGGACCCGGGTTGGACCCGTGGTCCCCGGTGCTGGCGTCCTAAGGGAAGGCGCAGGGCCGCGGATTTCGGCCGGGGCGGCCAGCGTGTCTCGGGAGCCCCGTTCCCACCCCCACCCCCGTGCGCCGGCCGCCGCCGAGAAACCCGCACGCTCACATTTCTATGCCTCAGTTTACCTTGGTCCCCACAGAGGAGCCAGAGCATGAAAACAGAACCTAACGTGAGGACCTGGCCCTGAGTGTCACGGGAAGGTGCCGTGCCCACCCCCGCGGGCCCCCAGGACCCTGCGCCCGGCTCCTCGCCACGACACTCGGCCCGACCTCCTGCGCCCCTTACCTCAGAACAAAGCGGCTCCGGGAGGCCGGAAGGGCCGGCTGGTGCGGCTACCGGACAGATGGCCCCCCTCCCCGTCTAGAGGAGATAAAATGCTAAAGGAGAAAAACCAGAGTGGGTTTTGTCCTAACCAAAGGAGGCTACAAATCCCATTGGCCTCAGGTTGGAAACCTCGTGACATGGGACCGGGCACATGTGACCTACTTTTCGCCCAACTCCCCTCATTCCGTTGGAGGGGTGCACCCGGCGCGGACGTGCTGTCATTTCAATGACTCCTTCCCCCAAACAGGGGCCAGCGCACAAGCCGGCGCACATGCCCGCGGGACATGGGCCACAGCAGCTCAGCCTCGGAGAGGGAGACAGGGGTGGGCCCCAGCGACGGGGACGCAGCTCCTGAGGCCTGAGCTGTCACTGCTGCTGTCAGCCGTCTGCCGCGCTCCGGCCTTGCACGAAGCTGGTGCTGTTGGAGCCCTGGCGTCCTGGGGTTGCGGGATGAGGTGCCTGAAGCAGCACCAATTGCAAATTCTCTCCTTTCCCTGCTATTTTTTATTTTTATTTTTTTGCTGACCTAGAGCCGCTAGGTCCAGGCCTAGAAGCAGGCTGCACACAGAAGCTCAGAAATGCGTGAGTGCTGCGTGTCCTCGCGAGCCCTCCCGACGCAGGGCCCTGCGCGGGCAGCGCGGACGGGAGGGCGGACGCGGCCCCGTGAGAGGCGGTGGGGACTGTGCCGGCCTCCCGGCCTCCCATCCGGGCGGGCACCTCTGCCCCCGAGCAGGAGAAAGTCGCCCGCAGCCCACCTCTCACCCCCGTTAGCTCAGCATCTCACGTGAAGTCAGACGCCGACAAATGATAAAAACACGTAACAGGCAGAAGTAAAAACGTGGGTGCAGGGAGGGGTCGCTGGGCTGTGAGGACAGGCTCCGAACAAAGGTGCCGAGAAAGTGGATGCATGCGGGTCCCCCCGACCAGAGTCAGCCCGGTTGTTCATTATAGGGAAAAAATTTAAAATAGCGCAAATATTTGGATGTTCATTACAGAAAGAAATAGAAAATGCATTTATGCAAAAAGTAACCCGTAATGTCATTACTCGGAAAGACCAGCAGTGCTGGTGGGTATCTGGAGGTCCACCCCGACTTTTGTCTAGGAAGTGCTGTGTCACTATATTTTTTAATAAAAACAGGACCAAACCACCCACATTTGTCCTATTTTTTCTCATTTAACATTACACATGAACTATTTTTCTATGTCAACATATTTAAATCTATATAGCAACTGGTCAAATTCCCCATGGCATTTTTACTTATTATGCACAAAATTTGATGAATTTTTATGTAGAAAAATGGAACCAACATGTCATGCTTCTATTTCCAGGATTTTTAAGTTGTTATGTGTGTTTTTAAAGGTTTTTATTTGAGAGAGGGAGAGCACACGTCAGGGAGGAGTAGCGGAGGCAGAGGGAGAAGCAGGCTCCGTGGGATTCGATCCCAGGACCCCGGGGATCGTGACCTGAGCCCAAGGCAGACGTTTCACCGACGGAGCCATCCAGGCGCCCCGAGCTGTGATATTAAAGAACGTTTCCACAGTCCTCCTCCTGCCCCTCAGAACCCATATTTACAGACATTGTTCCTGGCTGGGAGGAGACAGATGCTTAAACCTCGGCCCAAAGTGACAAACTGGCTCAGCCCGTGACGCTGCCACGATGCGGGCGGCTCCCTGCGCTCCCCCCAGCCGGGGCAGCTCTGTCATCACTCACGGACTGAGCCCTGAGTCCCGGGGACGCCAGTCGCTAGTGGCCAAGCAAGCAGGAGGGCGCAGGCAGCCCTGCCACGTGTCCGGCCCCGGCGGCGAATTCCCACCTTGCAGCGGGTCTCCGCGGAGGATCCGTCCTCGCTCCCTGACAGATGAGGGAAGGGGCAGCACAGTGACGCAGGGCTCACTCCCGGTCCTATAGTTCGGGTCATGGAAGCCCGGGCTCTTGCCCACTGGTCCCCAAGAGTGTCCAGTGCCAGGGAGAGCCTGGGGAGGACCGGACGCTGGCCGGCGGGTCTGGCCAGGGCAGGCTCAGCCCTTGACAGGCAGGTCTGGTGCAAGGTAAGCAAGCGGCCAGCGAGGCCGGCCATCCAGGGGACGGAAGGAGAGGTGGTCGCCGGAAGCAGATATACTGCCAAGGGGCACACCTGCCTGTTTTGTGCCAGGTGGGAAGCAGAGAGAGCCTAGCTGGAAAGGAAGCGGCACAAGGAGGGACGTGAAGGACCAGAGTCACCAAAGAGAAGTGGCTGAGGGTGTGGGGGCCATGAAACGGAAGAGGGGGAGGCCCAGAGAAACCAAGGGACGAGGGCACCCCAGGTGCCAGGGGCAGCCGAGAGAAACCAGGCCAGGCGAGAAGTGAGGACGTGACTTGGGCAGTTGCAGGGTGGAGGGCGCATCGCAAATGGAGTGGGGGGGCCTGCCTGTGAGCACCACACGCCCAGGGGCTGGCCAGCTGCGGGCATTTGGGGCCTTCGGGTTCACTGGGACACGGTGGGCTCAGTGGCCAGTCACCTCCCAGATGGCGTGGGTTTCCTGTTCTCGTGGATTCCTCCCGCTGCCTCTGCAGCCACGTCCCATGCCTGAGCATCGCACATGGGTACCTGGCAAACGCAGCCGAGGCGGGGGGCAGGGGGCAGGCTGACGAGCGGCGCAGACCTCCCCAACCTGCATCCGTTCGGGCCGGAAAAGAGGCAGAGAGTCCCGTGTGGGGCCCTCTCGCTCCCAGCGTCGGGGAGGGGCAGCCCGGCTCCCAGTCACGGACATTCAGCCCAGGCCCCTGGACGCTGAAATGGTCTCAACCGTCCTCCGTGGGAAGAAGGAAAGAGCAAAACCGCCCAGGCCGCGGGCTGGTGGAAGTGGGTCAAGCGCCACCGGATTAAATGCTGAGCCGCAATTAACCGACCGACCGGCCCAGCAGACAACCGTGGGGGCGACAGCAGCTGGGCTGAGGACAACATGGGGAGCAGCCGGTGCCCTTATTACTAGGTTCCCTGACGTTTAGAAGATCGTGTTTCTCTGACAAGCGCCCGGGGGTACGTTAACTCAGAACCTGTGCGATGTTTGCGGGCGACCGTGGACTGCTGCACTACACAGCTTCGAGATTCTCGGTGCTGCCCTCGTGTCTCCAGGGGAGGAAGACACCCTAGAACGTGTTCTCAAGGCCTCAGCAAAGCCCGTGTAACATAAACACACACGTGAATAAATTAGAACCAGCCTGGGGACGGCCGAGGCCCATGTGCCATGGAAGGAACTGGAGGCCTCAGGCTGAGGCCAGAGAAAGTCGGCTCCTGCAGGTGTAGAACCCGTAAGGCCCGGCAAAGAGAGTGCGGACCTCAGGGTCCTGGAGCACACAGGGGCACAGAACACACATGCTCTTGCACTCGTGCACACACCTCACACTCCTAGTCACATGCACACACACTGCACCCTCTCCTGCACACATGCTCCTGGGCGAATGCACGCACAGATGCTGGACATACGTGATCCTATAACCATGTACACACGCACTGTGCACACGGGCACACCGCCCCCCTCCTGCACACACATGCACACACACTCTGCGTGCGTGCACCTTCCCCACACATACTCCTACACACGTGCTCCTGTGTAACCATGCACACACGTGCTCCTACCCCTGTATGTGTGTGCTCTTGCCCATGCACGCCCACACACATGGTGCTGCACCCTTGCACACGCGGGAAGACTGTCAGTGGGGCCAGGCTAGCATGTAGTGCTTAGCACAGGGGCCCTGCATGTGGCGGGCACTCATTTATGGGGGATCCGATAAACGAGGTGACGACAGACCCAGCTCTTCGGAGTCCCCACCCGGCATTCTTTAGAAAATGGTGGGAAGAGGGCCAGAGGTGTAAAAGCAAGGAATGCTTAGGGGAAAACAGCTCTAAGGGCTCCCGTCCTCCTCAAACATGCAAGGGGGAAAGCCACGGGTGAACGTGCTGTCTCAGCTTAGACCTGCTCCTCAAACTCCACCTCAACTCTAGAGTCAGCCAGGAAAGCCATTTACTCCTACACGATCACACGCGCATCCGCCGCCTTCCTCTGTTAAACTTCCTGGCGCTGCTCCCCAGGGATGCCATGCTGTGGGCAGGAGAGGGCCAACCGCATATTGCCTCGCTGTTCTCAGGGCTCACTCTGACCTTGTTACCCATGTTCCAGGGAAACAGAGGAGCGAGCAAAACATACTTTACAGTCACTCACCTTCCCCCATAAGCAGGCTCTAAGAGTCAGAGCAGATCCATAGACGGCAAGTGTTCACGCTGACAGTGACTTAGAGCATCACAGCTGGAACCGGTGAGTGGCACGGCCGACTGTGTCCCGGGGCTCACCTACCTAAAACACAGAACACAGGGCATGTGAGCGTGCACGTTCGCGACCCTGTCCATGAGCACGGAGCCCCCGCAGCACGGTTTCTTGCTTCCGACACAGCAGCAGACACGTCTTCAGCATTGGACAAGTATACGGCATGTGTGGGACACGGAGGCGGAACCGTGAGACCCAGTTCTGGGAACGCTGCTCCATTTACCCCAAATGAGGCAGCTCTAAAGGTGAGGAGGCTTCCATTTCATAAATGACAAGTCCAAAAGAAGCTTTTTGGTGAAACTATATCAACCTTTGAGGATGTAAATGACACAGTCAACCTTCTACTGACAGTGCTCAGTCCCGTTCTCTCCCCCTCCTCCCACCCCACTGATTTAGGAACAGCTTTCATGAAATTACACATTAGCCCAAATGCATTGTGGTTTCCCATTCTCACAGGAAACGTGATCATGCTGTCCATCCTGCCCCTCCGGCCCCATGTCTTGGCGCACGTTCTCGTCCAGGCAGACCTGCCCCCCCAGGCCGCCCAGTGGTTTTCCAGAGAGTATCAGTTTTGCCCGAGTCTAAGTTTCCTGACTATTTACGTTTTAAATTCACTTTGGTTGCCCAAATTGGAAATTTAATCCCCCGTCACAAGTACCCATTTTTGTACATTATCCTCTTTGCTGCGTTATAATTCTATTCCATAAGTGTGTATTTATAGTCTCTATGAATTGTTACAGACATCTTAAAAGGCTTATTTACAACAGCATCCAACACTTGGAGTTGTGAGGTCAGAGCACCAAAAATAACTAAAGACCTTTATTCAATGTCTTTGCTTTTCTCCAAGTCAATCAGGTAACCACTTTAGGCAATAAACCACAGCACTGACTGCTTTGTTCCAAGCTAAAATGTGTCGTCCATGTAATACACTGTCGTTCACAGTAGAACAAACTGGAAAACACCAAGTTCAAGGGGATTTCAGGAAAGGTACTATTAAGAATCTCCATCTTGGGGATCCCTGGGTGGTTCAGTGGTTTAGCGCCTGCCTTTGGCCCAGGGCGTGATCCTGGAGTCCCAGGATCGAGTCCCACGTCGGGCTCCCTGCATGGAGCCTGCTTCTCCCCCCTCCTGTGTCTCTGCCTCTCTCTCTCTCTCTCTCTCTCTCATAAATAAATAAATAAATCTTAAAAAAAAAAAAAAAGAATCTCCATCGTGATTGGTAGAGAGGCTAGTATCTGCTGAGTTAGGTCTTAAAGTCAGTAAGTGGGAATTCATCAGAAAGCAAAGGAAATATTTTAAACAGGGATGCCACGACAGTTTAATGGGGAAAGAATAGTTTTTGCAACACATGGTGCTGGGAAAACTAGATGACCACTTGCAAAGAATGACCCTTCAAATCGTACAAACACTAAGTCAAAGTGGACCAAAGACCTAGACTTAGGAGCTAAAAGTACAAACGCTTACAGAAAATATTGGGAAACAAATCTTTATGACATTGGATTTGGAAATGAGGATTTTATGGATACAACACCAAAAAGCACAGGCAACAACCAAAATTAAGAGCTTTCATGCATCAAAGGGCATTAAGAAGAGAGAAAATACAATCAGCAGAATAGGAGAAAATACTTGCAAATCATGTATCTGAGAAAGGATTACTAACCAGACCATATAGAGAACTTCTGCAACTCAACAATAAAAAAATTTTCTTTTTCTTTTTTCTTTTAAGATTTTATTTATTTATTTATTCATAGAGACACACAGAGAGAGGCAGAGACACAGGCAGAGGGAGAAGCAGGCTCCATGCAGGGAGCCCGATGTGGGACTCGATCCCGGGTCTCCAGGATCACACCCCGGGCTGCAGGTGGCGTCAAACGGCTGCGCCACCGGGGCTGCCCCTAAAAGAAATTTTTCAATGTGCAGAGGATGTGCATATGTATTTCTCTAAGGAGGATGGACAAACAGCCAAATAAGGACATGAAAAGATGCTCAACACCATTAGTCATCAGAGCAATGCAGATGAAAACCACCATGAGATACTATTTTACCCCACGTAGGATGGCAATAATAGTGATAATAGTAGCAACAATGATGATATTGATAATAGTGAGGAGGAGGAGGAGGAGGAAAAGAAAGAAGAAAAACAATATTATAAATGTCAGCCAGGATATGGAGAAACTGGAGCCCTCATACACTGCTGGTGGAAACACGAAATGGTGCAGCCACTCTGTTAGTCTCACAGCTCGTCAAAACGTTAAACCAGTTAACATATGACCTGGCGATTCCACTCCTAAGTATCTACAAGTGAGAAATAAAATAAAACAAAAACACACGTTCACACAAAAACTTGCACATGAAATTCATGGCAGCCGAAGAGTGGAAACAACCCAAATGGCCATCACTTGATGGAGGGATAGACCAAATGTGGTCTAGCCGCACGATGGGGTATCATTTTGTCACGCGAAAAAGGAGTGAAGCCTTCAAAATGCGACACAGATGAACCTGGGAGACACGGATGCTGAGTGAGAGAAGCCAGACACGGAAAACCACGTAACTGTACGGTCCCAAGTAGATGAGATGCCGGAAAGGTGAATCGGAGAGACGGGAAGTAGACTCAAGGCTCCCAGGGTGAGGAAAGGCAAAGGGGACTAGGGATGTGACTAGTGATGTGTATGGGCTTCCTTTGGGGTGATGAAATGTCCTGTAGACAGACAGTGGTGATGACGGCACACCTTTGTGAATATACTAGAAACTGCTAAAATGTAGGCTTTAAAAGCATGGAGTTTAGGGTGTGTGAATTATACTCAATTTAAAAAAAAAACAAACCAAAGGCGGGGCACGTGGGTGGCTCAGCAGGTGAAGTGTCTGCCTTCGGCTCAGGTCATGATCTCAGGGTCCCGGGTTCGAGTCCCATGTCAGGCTCCCTGCTCAGCGGGGAGTCTGCTTCTCTCTCTGCCCCGCCCCCCCGCTCAAGCTTTCTCGCTCTCATAAATAAGGTCTTTTTTTTAAAAAACAAAAAAAGGCAATCAATACTCAAAAGATAAAAAAAAAAAAAAAGTAAAGAGAGAAACCTCCCATGAAACTGCAGAATTAATGTGCATTTGCTCAATAACACAAAATAAAAAGGCACAGACTCAGAAGTACTGAAAAGTCAGGAGGAGAGAGAACAAGCAACACAATACTGGCATCTGGGAAGCGGGTGACGATGTGGTAAATAGTGTGGCAAAGCCTGGAAAGCTGAGACCCATGCCTTTAAGGGAAGAGGCGACTGGACGCCAGCCAACTCACGCACACATTCCAGAATGTCTGCAGAGGGAAGGGCCGGAGGCAGGGGAGTAAAAGCGGGTAGTAAGTAGAATTTTCCGTGAGGCATCTGGCCCCAGAAATCCTCTGGCTCTTTTCTTCCAGGGACAACGGGAGGTTTCGCCTCTGCAGAGGGTGACTCATCCGGGACGCGGACTCAATGACAAGCGGTTCTGAGGACAGCGAAACGCCAAAATTAAAGCAGGAGCATTACACGGGAGACGACCAGTGGGACAGTGAGGACTCCTGCCCCCCCCGCCCCGGGGCGATCCGAACTCTAGCAGGATTAGGATCTCAGTGAGTTGCACAAAACAGCAACAGTGGGGATGGCAGGCTCTGGTGAGAATGTCATAAAACCAGAAATCAGTGAACTTTACCCAAAGGACATTCCACTTGCAACTCCTAACATTCTAGATGTATCTAGAGGGAGCTGGTTTACTTAATAGATATGGCCCTGACATGTCACTACACTGGTAGGAAAGACAAGGAGACCAGAAATCTTTAAAGAAACGACAAATTTGCTTCGTCGTGGATGGACGTGGAGGGTGTAATGCTGAGTGCAGTAAGTCAATCGGAGGAGGACAAACATTACACGGTCTCATTCATTTGGGGAATATAAAAAATAGTGAAAGGGAATAAAGGGGAAAGGAGAAAAAAATCAGGGGAAATATCAGAGAGGGAGACAGAACATGAGAGACTCCTGACTCTGGGAAACGAACTAGGGGGGGAGGAAGGGGAGGTGGGTGGGGGGTGGGGGTGACTGGGTGACGGGCACGGAGGGGGGCACTGGATGCGATGAGCACTGGGTGTTATTCTATGTGTTGGCAAATTGAACACCAATAAAAATAAATTTAAAAAATAATAAAATAAAGTGGTGTGACAGCCAGTCCCATTCTTGCAACGACCCGCTTCTTCCACCCCCAGCAGCAGCGCGTCGGGGGGCCGGGACGCCCCGCGGCCTGCACCGTCCGAGGGAACGACGCTGCGCTCTCCCTTCAAGCAGGGTCGCTGCGAGGACGGGAGGGAGACGGGGACAAGCGAGGGACGAGGGACGGGATCCCTCTCCTCACCTCCGCGCAGCCCCCTCGGCCACAACGGGAGCGACGGTCTCAACGCCTGGCTGAACGGCCGCCACCACGAATCAGCTTCAAAGGATGAGGCCCCAGGGACGCCTCCTCCTGGCGCGGCCCAGACAAAGGAAGCCCATTCCCCATTCCGCGGCGAGGCACACACGTGCACACACGCACTCACACGCGTGCGCGGCGTAGGCGGCCTGGGCCCCGCCAGGAGCTCTGCAGCGTCGGGCCAGGGGGGCCAAGTGCTACCCCCCTGCTTCCGCGGGGCTCCCTGCAGGAGCGGGGAGGAGGGGAGGGAGGCCGCGGGGGCAGCGCAGGAGCCACCCCGGGAGGGTGAGAACCTCTGGGGGCCTCTGCGGGGCTGAGACACAAAGGGCCAATGGGGCGAAGACGGTGGATCCTGATACTGAACCCAGGGGGCTCTGGTGTGGGCCAGGAGGGCAGGAGGGAAGTGGGGAGACAGTGCAGGAGGCTAGGCCAGCATCCAGCCCCGAGCCAGGGGGACCGGCCGCGGCCGTGGGCGCGGAGGCGGGACAGGGGCTGCGGGGCCCCATCCCTGCGGATTCGGTCTGGGGGGACCTCAAGCCAGACCGCGTGCACGCACAGGAGACGCCAGCACAGCTCTCAGGAGCGGCCCACACCGGCTCAGGGAAATCCAATGAAGATGCCGCCGCGACCCCACGGACACCGCGCGGTGCGTGTGTGACACTCGGAGCTTCCACGCTCCCCTCAGGCTCTCAGGGACCCAAACTGGCCATGCCCCAGCTCACAGTGCAAGTTCCAACAAATTTTGAAGACACGGAATCAAACAGACTATGCTCTCCACCCATTAGGCAATTGAATTAGAGACCATTAGCAAAAGGGTAGCTTTATAATTCCCCCGAACATGACATCTTTTAAAAGCTTCTGGGGGCGCCTGGGTGTCTCAGGTGGTTGAGTATCCAACCCTTGATTCTGGCTCAGCTCATGATCTCAGGGTCATGGGGTCAAGCCCCACTAGGAGCCACTTGCCCTCTGCCATTCCCTACCCTGCTAGGATACACACACTCTCTCTCTCAAAAAACAAAAAACAAAAACATTAAAGGAAAAGCTTCTAAATAAGAAATGGATGCAATGACATAATGAAATTAGAAAATAACTAGACCAATAAACTTGCAACATGCCGAACTTTGTGGCAAGTGGCGACCGTAGAATTTACAGTCTTAAAAGCCTGTGTTAGGAATAAACAGAGAACAAAAATTAGCGAGTAAAGAAATTCAACCTAAGAATTTAGAAAATAGCAGAAAGCATCCACAGAAAATACAAAGAATGTAATAACAAAGAATAGGTCTGGAGAAAAGACATGAGCCCACTGAGAAAATGAACAACTATAAAATTTAGTTCTTCAAAAAAGGTCTAGGAATACACAGCCCTCTGATGACACTGATGAGGGAAAATAATCAAGAGGGCACAGATGGTGTCAGAGGCTACAAGGAGGACCAGGCCTCTGGTCGTGGACATGACCGAGCAGCCACCGCGCTCCCGTTCTTCCTGCCGAGCACAACTAACTGGACGCCAAACACAAAACAAACGAGGAAAACTCGGGCAAGCGGGGGGAGGGAGGCAGGCTGCCAGGATGCTCAGGGTTTGAGGAATGACGCGGCGGTGAGCTCACCACTTCATTTTGTGTCATCTCGTTTCCCTCCTGTATATTCCAAACTGGTCACTGGGAAAGCCTGCAACCTAAAAATGCTGCAGGACACAGAAAAACAAGTCTCATGAAATGTCTGCTCTCTCTCCAGGCCAAGGACTGGGACAGGAAGCCGAGGCAGCCAGACAGCCTCTGCCCTCGCAGGCGGCGACCAAGGAAACACCCCTCCCTGCCCCCGTGCAAAGAGGCTGGCCTGGGAGCTTAGCCTCCCCTGCCTGGCAGTACCAAGCACCCGCCCCCAGGTGTCCTGGGACCAAGGGAGGGGCCTGGACCTCCACCCCAGTCCGCTGTGAGCAGGGTGCCCCCATGTGGGGTCAGCAGAGGCCTGCTAAGACAGTTTGCACGGATACCCCAACGCGATAGCCAACGTACCCAGGATACAAAGGAAAATCACTTATTGTGCCCCAAACTAGGAAAATCTCAACATGAAAAAGGAAAGAAAATCAGTAAGTGCTGAACATGCTCAGGGCACATCTCTAAAAACCTACAGAGAAACAGGAGCTATGAAGAACAACCAGCAAACAACCAAAAATCAACCAAAATGAAATCATTAATCTCAATATCCCTATAACCACTAAAGAAATTGAATTTGTAATAAAAAGCTACAGAAAAAGAAATCTCCAGGGCCAGATGGTTTCACTGGAGAATTTTAACATTTAAAGAAGAACGAACACCAACCTGAGACAATCCTTTAGAGAAAACAGACGGAGAATTCTTCCCAACTCATCTTGTGAGGTCGCCATCACCCTGATACCAAAAGCAGAGCAATGTGCCCTATGGACATAGACGCAAATAAACTAAAACAACTTTTTAATTGGCAAAACGAATCCAGGAATGTACAGAAGATTTATACACCAGGACCAAGTAGGGTTTATCCAGGTATGCAAGGCTGGCTCCACAAGAAAAAGTCAATCAATATAATCCACTGTATCTATAAAACCCATTTGATCATATAAATTGATGCATAAAAGGCATCTAACAAAATTCAACTTATTCACAATAAAAAATACCAGCGAATTAAGGACACAAGAAAATTAGCACAACCTGATAAACAGCATCTATGAAACCTAGAGCTAACATCATACCTAATGTTGATAAGCTGGATGCTCTGCCCTACAGCTGGGCACAGGGCAAGGCTGTGCAGTCACCACTCTTATCCAGGATGCTGTGGGTTCCAGCCATGTCATAGGCAAGAAAAATAAATCAGAGACCTACAGACTGGAAAAGAAGAACTAAACTATCTCTATTTGCAAATGATAGTTTTCTACCTAGAAAATCCCAAGGAATCTACACAACAAACCCCCTAGCACTGATAAGTGAGTTCAGAAAGGCAGAGTATAAGAATAATACACAAAAATTAACTGTATTTTCTAGATACTAACAGTGAACTCACATAAACCAAAATTTAAAACACAGTATCATTTAAAATAATTCAAAATAAAATGAATTACTTATATACACTTAACATATACAGGATCTGTATCCTGGAAACTGTGAAATGCTGATAAAGTAAATTTCAAAAACCTAAGTAAATGGAGAGACACATTATATCCATGGATTGGAAGACTCAACATAGTAAAAATATCAGTTCTCTCCAAATTGATCTAAATGTTCAATGCAATTCTTTTAAAAATCCCAGCAACGGGATGGCTCAGTTGTTAAGCATCTGACTCTTGATCCTAGCTTAGGTCTGGATCTCAGGGTTGTGAGTTCAGGTCCCACATTGGGCTTCATGCTACTATTTAAATAATTTTTTAAAAATCCCAGCAATGATTTGTAGACATAAGTGAGCTTATTATAAAACCTATACAGAAAGGTGCAAACCATAGAGTAGCTTTAAAAATCTTGGGAAAAAAAGAATAAAGCAAAAAGAATCACTCAGGGCAATAATAAGTCTGAATCTGTAACTACAGTTTTCAAGATAGCACAGACCAATAGAATAGACTAGAGAACCTAGAAATAAACCCACCCAAATATGCCCAACTCATTTTTGACGAAGTGGAAAAACAATTCAATGAAGAAAAAAGTAGTCTTTTCAACAAATGGATTTCAGACACTTGAATAGGCAATAAAATGAACCCTGATTCAGGTCTCACGCCTTACACAAACATTAACTCAAAATGGATGATAGACATATATATAAAACAAGAAACTAAAACCTTTAGGAAAAAGGCAAAGGAGAAAAATCTTCAGAATCTAGGGTAAGCAGAGTCCTTAGACTTGACACAGAAGGCATGATCTGTGAAAGGGAAAATCACTAGATTGGACTTAATGAAAATCAAAAACATTTGCTATGCAAAATCCCCTGTTAAGACAATGAAGACAAACTATAACCTGGGAGAAAATATTTGCAAACCACGTATCCAGCAAAAGACTAGCATACAGAATATATGAAGCACACTCAAAACTCAACAATAAAATTCTTTTAAAAATCAATTAGAGGGACACCTGGGTGGCTCAGGGGTGGGGTGTCTGCCTTTGGCTCAGGGCATGATCCTGGGGTCCTGGGAGCGAGTCCCACATTGGGCTCCCTGCATGGAGCCTGCTTCTCCTTCTGCCTGTGTCTCTGCCTCTCTCTCTCTCTCTCTCTCTCTCTCTGTCTCTCATGAATAAATAACTGAAATCTTTAAAAAAAACTTGTTTTAAAAAATCAATTAGAAAATTGGGGCACCTGGGTGGCTCAGTCATTAAGGGTCCAACTCTTGATTTCAGCCAGGTCATGATCTCAGGGTCCTGGGGTTGAGCCTTATGTTGGGTCCACAACTCAGCATGGAGTCTGCTTAAGGATTCGCTCCCTCTTCCTCTACCCTTCCCCTACTCTCACATGCCTGTTTTCTCTCTCTCTCTCTCTCTCTCAAATAAATAAACATATATATTGAGAGAAAGAAAGAAAGAAAGAAGGAAGGAAGGAAGGAAGGAAGGAAGGAAGGAAGGAAGGAAGGAAGGAAAGAAGGAGGGAAATGGCAACACAGGTCTACCTCAAGAACCATGAAAAGTCTCAAATAACCTAGTTCCGCACCTAAAGGGGCTAGAAAAATAACAACAAATAAAACCTAAAACCAGCAGAAAGAAGATTAGAGCAGAAATAAATGATAGAGAAACTATAAATACAGTAAAAGATATCAATGAAACCAGGAACTGGTTCTTTGAAAAAAAATCAATAAAATTGAAAACCTCTAGCCAGACATACCAAGAAAGGGAATAGATTCAAATAAATAAAATCACAAATGAGAGGGGAGGAATAACAACCCATACCATAAAAATACAAATAATCATAATATTATGAAAAACTATATGCCAAAAAATTAACAACCTAGAAGAAATGGATAAATTCCTAGAAACATACAAACTACAAACACTGAAACAGGAATAAATAGAAAATTTGAACAGATCAATAACCAGTAAAAAAAACTGAATCAATAATCAAAAATCTCCCAACAAACAAAAGTCCAGGACCAGATAGCTATACAGGCGAATTCTACCAAACATTTAAATAAGTTAATACCTATTCTTCTTGAACTATTCCAAAAGACAGAAAAGGAAGGAAAACTTCCAAATTCATTCTATGAGGCCAGCTTTACCCTGATTCCAAAAACCAAAGACTCCACTAAAAAAGAAAACTACAGGCCAATATCCCTTATGAACACGGATGCAAGAATTCTCAGTAAGATGCTAGCAAATCAAATCCAACAGTGTATTCAAAAAGTCATTCACCACCATCAAGTGGGATTTATTCCTGGGCTGGGGGTGGTTCAATATTCACAAATCAGTCCACGTGATACATCACATCAACACAGAAAAGGGTAAGAACATGTGATAATTTCATAGACGTAGAAAAAGCATGTGACAAAGTACAACATCCATTCATGATAAAAATCCTTAACAAAGTAGGGATAGAGAGAACATACCTCAACATAATAAAAGCCATAAATGAAAAACTCACAGCAAATGTCATACTCAATGGTAAAAACAAAAACAAAAAAACCAAGAGCTTTTCCCCTAAGGTCAGGAACACGACAGCAATGTCCACCCTCACCACTCTTAC
Source organism: Vulpes vulpes (assembly GCF_048418805.1). NCBI lineage: Eukaryota > Metazoa > Chordata > Mammalia > Carnivora > Canidae > Vulpes > Vulpes vulpes. Next base: position 823,661 of record NC_132794.1, read on the forward strand.
TTCCCATAGTACCAGAAGTCCTAGCAAAGGCAATCACACAACAAAAAGAAATAAAAGGTAACTGAATCAGTAAGGAAGAACTAAAACTTTCATTCTTTTCAGACAACATGATACTCTATATAGAAAACCTGAAAGACTCCACTAAAAAACTGCTAGAACTGATAAACAAATTCAGCGAAGTCACAGGATACAAAATCCACATACGGAAATCCACTGCATTTCTATATAACAGTAATGAAGCAGCATAAATAGAAATTAAGAATCCCATTTACAATTGCACCAAAAATAGTAAGATACCTAGGAATAAACCTAATAACCAAAGAGGTGAAAGACCTGTACTCTGAAAACTATAAAATACTTATGAAAGAAATTGAAGATGACACAAAGAAATGAAAAGACATTCCAAGCTCATGGACTGGAATAACATAACATTAAAATGTCTATCCTATCCAAAGCAATCTCCACATTTATTAATTAATTTATTTAAGATTTTATTTATTCATGAGAGACACAGGCAGAGGGAGAAGCAGGCTCCCTGCAGGACCCCAGGATCATGACCTGAGCCGAAGGCAGATGCTCAACCACTGAGCCACCCAGGCATCTCCAATCTCCACATTTAATGCAATCCCTATCAAAATACCAACAGTATTTTTCACAGAACTGGAACAAACAATCCCAAAATTTGTATAGAAACAGAAAAGACCCGGGTGGCCCCGATGACTTGGCGGTTTAGCGCTGCCTTCAGCCCAGGGCGTGATCCTGGAGTCCTGGGATCGAGTCCCATGTCAGGCTCCCTGCATGGAGCCTGCTTCTCCCTCTGCCTGTGTCTGTGCCCCTCTCTTTGTTTCTAATAAATAAAATCTTAAAAAAAAAAGAAAAAAGGAAATAGAAAAGACCCGGAACAATCAAAGTAATCTTGAAAAAGAAAAGCAAGAGTCATCACAATTCTGGATTTCAAATTACATTACAAAGCCATAATAATCAAACTGTATGGCACTGGCACAAAAATAGACACATAGATCAATGGAACAGAACATAGAACCCAGAAATGATTCCACAATTACATGGTCAGTTAATCTTTGACAGGGAAGGACAGACTATGCAACGGGAAAAGGATCATCTCTTCAACAAATGGTGTTGGGAAAACTGGGCAGCTACAGGCAAAGGAATGAAACTATACAAAATAAATTCCAAGTGGGGTAAAGACCTAAATATGAGACAGGAAACCATAAAAATCTTAGGAGAGAACATAAGCAGTAACCTCTCAGATATCAGCCATATCTGAGGCACAACATTTTCTAGATATGTCTCCTGAGGCAAGGGAAACAAAAGCAAAAATAAACTATTGGGACTTCATCAAAAAAAAGAGCTTTTCGGGCAGCCCTGGTGGCACAGCGGTTTAGCGCCGCCTGCAGCCCAGGGCGTGATCTGGAGACCCTGGATCGAGTCCCACATCGGGCTCCCTGCATGGAGCCTGCTTCTCCCTCTGCCTGTGTCTGCCTCTCTCTCTCTCTCTCTCTCTGCATCTCTATGAATAAATAAAAAAAAAAATCTTTAAAAAAAAAAAAAAAGAGCTTTTCTGGGACGCCTGGATGGCTCAGCAGTTGAGCGTCTGCCGTCAGCTCAGGGCGTGATCCCGGGGTCCGGGATTGTGTCCCGCATCAGACTCCCTGCATGGAGCCTGCTTCTCCCTCTGCCTGTGTCTCTGCCTCTCTCTCTGTGTCTCTCATGAATAAATAAATAAAATATTTTTTAAAAATAAAATAAAAAGCTTCTGTACAGTAAAGGAAATAATCAACAAAACTAAACGGCAACCTACAGGATGGGAGAAGATACTTGCAAATGACAAATCTGATAAAGGGTTAGTTTCCAAAATATATAGAGAACTGATACAACCCAACACCCCAAACCCAAACAATCCAATTAAAAAATGGCCGGAGGACATCTCTCCAAAGAAGACATCCAGATGGCCAACAGACACATGAAAGATGCTCAACATCGCTCATCATCAGGGAAATACAAATCAAAACCACAACAAGATCCCACCTCACACCTGTCAGACTGGCTAACATCAACAACACACGAAACAAGTGTTGGTGAGGAAGCAGAGGAAAAGGAACCCTTGTGCACTGCTGATGGGGAGGCAAATTGCTATAGCCATTGTGGAAAACAGTGTGGAGGTTCCTCAAAAAGTTAAAAACAGAGCTACCCTACGACCCAGCAAATTGCACTATTAGGTATTTATCCAAACGACACAAATGTCCATCAATAGATGAACAGATAAAGAAGATGTGGTGTGTACACAATGGAATATTACTCAGCCATCAGAAAGGATGAGATCTTGCCATTTGCAATAACATGGACGGAGCTAGAGGGTGTTGAGATGTCAGTCAGAGAGAGACAAACACCACACAATTTCATTCATATGTGGAATTTAATGAACAAAACAAACAAGCAAAGGGAAAGAAGTAAGAAAGAGGCAAAACAAGAAACAGACTCTCAACTACAGGAATAAACTGATGATTACCAGATGATCACCAGAGGGAGGAGAGTGAGGGGACGGGTGAAATAGGTAATGGAGTTAAAAAAAAAAAAAAACATCAATTAGGAAATGAGAAAAAGTCATGAACAGACATTTCCCTGCAGAAAGTATATGGATGGAAAATAAACCCACGAAAATGCTGCTCTACATCATTAGCTATTAAGGAAATGCAAATTATGAGCACAAGGAGGTGTCACTACCTATCCATTGGAACAGCTTTGAAAAACAGTGGTAGTATCAAATATTGGCAAGGAATGTAGGAACCGGATCTCCCATACATTTAAGTAGAAATATAAAATGGTATAGCCATTCTGGAAACATCACTTACTATAAAATGAAACACGTCCTTCCTATGGAAGCTGGCAACTGTACTGTTGGGTATTTATGCCAGAGAAATAACAACTTACACAGACATGAAAAACTGTGCTTGGGCTTACACGGTGACTTTATTTGCAATAGGCAAGAATGGGAAACAACCCCGATGTCCTTCAATGGGTGAGTGGCCAGACTGTGGTCATCCCACACCACCGAGTGCGACATAGCAGAAAAAGGAACACACGACCGATACGCATGGCCCCTGGGACAGGTCTGTAGGTAGGGCCTTATGTGGAGGGAGAATAGCCAGTGTTAAAAGGTTGCAAACTGTAAGACTCCAATTCTGTAACATTTTTGAAAGGACATAATTATCAATTATCAAGAATCAATTATTGGTCTCCAGGGGAGAGCTGGGAGTGGGGTGGAGGGCGAATACTTCAGGGCATCACAAGGCAGTTCCTCAGAGGCGATGCAAGGGGCAGTTGTGTATCTTAGATGGTGGGGGTGGTTATACAAATTTGTGCAGCAGATACAACCGCACAAAATCAAACTACTATTACTACGACTACGGTTATTGCTACTACAATTACCAGTCCTGCCGTTACGACGACGACTACCAAGGCTACAACACCTGCTGCTACTACTGCCACTATTACTACTGCTACCACCACCACCACCACTACTACTAGGACCATTGCTGCTGCTACTACTATTACTACCACCACTAGTACTACTACTACTATCACCACTGCTACTACTACTGGTAGGATTATGACCTACTACTACTACTACTACTATTTCCACTACTCTTGCTACGATTATGACCCACACCACTAATTACTGCTGCTGCTGCTGCTGCTACTACTTCTGTTGTTGCTGCTGTTCCTAACACTGCTACTATTAGTACTACTGTTACTACTAATACTATTGCTGTTACCACTGCTACCACTGCTCCTCCTCCCCCTCCTATTACTCCTACCACACACACATAACTGAGTGCAGGTAAAAATTGGTAAAACTGGGATAAAGTTTGTAGTCTAATTAGCAGTACCGCCTGTATTATTTTCTGGGTTTTCATACTGTACTAACATTAGGTAAGACGTTACCACTGGAAGGAGCTGGGTAAATGTTACAGAAGACTGTGCTATTTTTGTTACTTCCTACGAGTCTGATTTTTTCAGAATAAAAGTCAAAACTAATTTTTTTTTTTTTTTTTTACAAATAATGTTTCTTATAGCAAACACAGAAAGATTCTGAAACAAAAAGCTCCAAAACCCGGTTTCAAACTCAGCTAACACGTTTAACAACAGTACTGTGCAGAACTGGAGAGATTTTATGAGCCAAAAACTAAGCCATGCGAGATGGCCCAAAAGGCAGCACAGAGAGAGCCAGACGGGAACGCGAGGGATGAGACACACGCACACCGGGCAGCCGCGACCTACATTCACTCGGGCTCCAAGGAGAAGGGAGGGGCGGAGCCGAGGCTGTGTCGCAGGGACTGACTCAGGCCCCAGCCCAGCCCGGTCCACGCTCGCTTGACCCAGGACCTCAGCCTGGCTGCAGCGTAATAGGATCTCAAGGAAACAAAGACAAAGAAGAGACCTCCAGAGCAAGCAAAGAAATAAATGAGATTATTCTCAAAGGAGCAGTCATTAGGCCGAAGGCTTCCTTCTCAGCAGCGAGCGCGGCTGCCAGGGCAGGAGGGCTGCGGTGTGCTGGAAATCAGGCGCCGGGGTCTCGCCCGCGAGTGGTCGTCCTTCGCAGATGGAGTGGCTGTCGGCGTTCCAGACAATCAGAAAACGGGGACTTTCTTCCTGGTGGACCCACTCTACAGTCAGTGGCAAAGGGTATTGTTCAGGCACAAGGAAAATGGCCACAGAAAGAATATTGGATTTGCAGAAAGAAATACAGAATAAAGAACGTGAAAATATGAATAAAAGGAAATGAATATCAACCATACAGGACAATGATGTTTGTTGTTTACTTAACTGATTATTAAGTCTCCTAGGACTTAAATATAAAAATTCACTATTTCATGGTAACAGGATGGTTTTTTCTTTTTTCCATTTTTTTATTATTTTTTTTCTTTTTTCCATTTTTTAAAACAATTTTATTTATTTATATGAGAAAGCAAGAGCATGAAAGAGAGAGAGAGAGATTACAAGCAGGGGGGAGGGGCAGAGGGAAAAGCAGACTCCCTCACTGAGCAGGGAGCCTGACACGGAACTTGATCCCAGGACCCTGAGATCATGACCGGAGCCAAATGCAGATGCTTCACTGACTGAGCCACCCAGGCGCCAATTTTTCTTTTAATTTTCAAAATTCCTTAAAAATCCCCAGATACTATGATTAGATAAACAAAGAAAAACCCCGAGACCTCTTCAGTACAGTCAGATGTCCAGGAGTCCATCAAATCCCCAGGACCGGGGTAGGTGTGGCCAGAACATAGCAGCAGGGTCTGAGTGAGTTCCCGGATGCACAGCGTTTGTAGGAAATAGTAAGTGGGGAAGAGGCCTTTGAATCACAAAGCTCAGAACCCCCCGCCGCCCCAATACCAACATCTCCCACAAAGAAATAGAACTGACACTAAGTGGGAATCTAGGTGAATATTCTGAGAGCAAATGGAGAAACTCCAGGAGGTATGTGCTGAACCCAGGTCCCCAGGTTCTGGGAAGGTGGAAACAAAGGAAGAAAGACAGGAGGGAGGGAGGGAAGGCAGGAAGGCTGCAAGGAAGGGAGGAAGGAGCTTGTAGGAAATTTAAACAGTGCTGAGGGCTCTAAGTCCTCAGGAATCTCAGAAATATACAATCTTCACTTCTGGGGAAAGAACGATATGGAGAAAAAAACTGTCCCCAAAACACCACAAGTGAAGCTACTGGAACACAGAAGTCTTCAGAGAAAGACAATGAGAGGAGGAGCAGCCTCAGTGTGTCCATGGCGGACAGGTGATGGCTGAGGGTGCAGGCTGAGGGGTGGGCCAAGGGTGATGGCTAAGGGGGTGGGCCAAGGGTGATGGCTGAGGGTGACGGCTGAGGGTGACGGCTGAGGGGGTGGGCACAGCACAGCCATGGGAGGGGAGCATTGTGGTGGTGGGGGGAGTGCTGAGCGCTGTTCCTCTCCAGATGACAGACATCAGACTGTGGAAGTCCTCCAGAAGCAGGAGTGATGCTCACCAACAGGAAGGCCTGTGCAGAGGCCATTTAAAAAATCTTTCATGGCCACAATAAAGGAGAAACCCCTTGGTCCACAAGGCTAGGAAAGTTATTCTGGCTCATTCCCAATTCCTCTGCAGGAACCTCTTCCCAAATGGTCCAGAAAATCCCTTATTAAAAAAAAAAAAAAGGCAGAAGAGAATTATGATTCAATCCCATAAAATAGTGATAATGAAACATTGTAAGAGATAATAAAAATACATCAGAAAACTATGAACCCAAGGTAGAAAATTATAGCCTAATTAATATGTCAAATTGAACTAAAAACTTTGAAAATCATCAACATTTTAGAAGAACAAAATTTATTTTTTATTTATTTTTTAGAAGAACAAAATTTAAAATAGAATTAGAACATCTCAAAGTGACATGGCAAGGAAACAGGAAGACATAAAAAGGTGGTTGGTAGAGAGCTCAGGAATAAACCAGAATGTTTGTCACAAGTGAGAAGCAGAAGCAGCATATGAGCAAAGAGCACAGAAGGCCCAGGAAAGAGCGTAGAGAAGAGAAACAAGGAAAAAAAATAATGAGACAGATGTGCAGGAAGAAGACTCCAGAGAACATGACGGACACAAAGCACGGGCAAGACAGAGCCGCCGTCCGTGCATGTGAGTACACCCGCTGCGTCTCCACATATACTCGCGGATCACCCCAAAACACTTCCGGACGTAAAACAGCCTGAACCGACACCGTGACTGGGCACCCCACGTTCCTGAAAATTCAAGCCTGAGCAGCTCACAGCAAGACACACTTCAGGAAAACAGATGTTAGAGCCAAGTCTTCGGGGCACCCAGCCTAAAAGGCCCCGCACACTTATAATGAAAAGAACATCAGAGCGAGGAGGTCGGGGTTCTCGACAGCAATGCAGAAGCAAAGCAACACTTTTTAAGACACTAAACTGAAAAAAATATATAAACCAAGCATTTTATGCAGCTAAATTACAGCTGTGCTGGAAAGGCCACAGATAAAAAGATGTGAACGTGCAGGAACCCCGGGAACATTTTCCTGCAGAGCCTACCCCGAAGAACCCAACACGAGTGGGTTCCAGCCAACCGCGAGGTAAGTGGAGAAGCTATGTCACAAGGAGTACGGTGACAAGCATCGGGTCCATTTAGCTCTAGAACCTGAACTAAATGATGCAGTTGGTGGTGACAGAGTAACGTATAAATGTTCCATGTGATGGAGATAAGGAACCGATAAAGGTAATAACGTGGGAGAAGAGGCAGGGGAGGAACGAGGGGAGCCTTACAGCCCCCGAGAGGGAGTAGCCTGGAGGGAGAGAAGCAGCTCCCAGCTCCCTCAAACCCCCAGGAGAGCACATCAATAGACGAGGGAAAAGAAAAAAAGAAAAGAGAGGTTTTTGTGAATTATATAGACAATAGTGGGATCCCCGGGTGGCTCAGTGGTTTGGCCCCTGCCTTCTGCCCAGGGCATGATCCTGGAGTCCCAGGATCGAGTCCCATGTCGGGCTCCCTGCAGGGAGCCTACTTCTCCCTCTGCCTGTGTCTCTGCCTCTCTCTCTCTCTCTCTCTCTCTCTCCCTAGGTCGCTCATGAATGAATAAATAAAATCTTAAAAAAAAAAGTTATATAGACAACAGTATAAAGCCAATAAATAAATAAATAATAAATAAATAAATAAATAAACAAACAAACTTTCCTAATAAGAATGAAAAGGGACGCCCGGGTGGCTTAGTGGTTAAGTGCCTGCCTTCGGCCCAGGTCATGATCCAGAAGACCCGGGATTGAGTCCTGCATCGGGTTCCCTGCATGGAGCCTGCTTCTCCCTCTGCCTGTGTCTCTGCCTCTCTCCCTCTCTGTCTCTCATGAATAAATAAAATCTTAAAAAAAAGAATCAAAAGAAATATGAAAAAGGAAATGTTTACTAAGTTGAGGAGCTCATTTACATACACACGTATATATTTATTTATTTATATTTTCAAGAACAAATAATGGAAAGAAAGACAAAGCTACCTACCTGGGAAGGGAGGAAGGTGGATGGAAAGGGGTGGACATGAGACTTTTCTGAATAGTCTCCAATATATTTTTACTTTATTTTTTTTAAAGATTTTATTTATTTATTTATGACAGACACAGAGAGATAGAGAGAGAGAGAGGCAGAGACACAGGTAGAGGGAGAAGCAGGCTCCATGCAGGGAGCCCGATGTGGGACTCGATCCCGGGACTCCAGAATCACACCCCGGGCCAAAGGCGGTGCTAAACCGCTGAGCCACCGAGGCTGCCCATAATTTTACTTTAGAATCATATAAATGTTACATAATCAAAAATAAGAATTTTTTTAATCCCCCCGGCCCAAAAAAAACCCAAGTATACATGAAGCTGGTGACATAAGCACACAGACAGAAGAATTGTGGCAACTGACTTTAAAGCACAGGAATCTGTCTGGATCTCCTCAGGGATGGACACACATGCCAGGAAATCTTGATGAGCCATTTGTGGGTGCCAATAATATTCCAAAGTCATTATATGTACATTTAGGGTAAAGCACATAAGTAATAATGCTAATAAGACAAAAGAGAAACAAGTACTAAATTTAAAAATTTTTAAGTAGAAACTCTGCGATCTTACATTTGACTTAGAACTATTTCTATGAACTCACACTTTCCCCTTCTTTTCCCCTCCTTCGCTCTCTCCACTAAAACTATGAAAAAGTGGTGATGCTCAATTGCAATAAGCACCCTTAATGCCTAGACTATGGTCTCTAAATATCATTCCCCAACCAGGACGAAGTAGGGCCCCTGAGGGAATTAGCTGATTCCAGGAGGTCTGGGAAAGCAAGCATCAGAGAGGAGAACAGGACGCGTCACGTGACGGAGTCAAGGAAACCGTCAAAGACCGGTGTGGTCATATCCACGCGGAAGCCCGCAAACACGGAATAATCTGAGTAAAGGGAAGAATAGTTGCAAGAGAACAAATGTACCTTCTACGTAAAATCCATATGTTAATAATAATGCTTTACACAGAAAGGAAAAAAAGCAGGAAGAGAAACAAAACCCATAGGACGGTGAAAAAAAAATTAAAAAAAAAAAGTTAAATCCAAAAAAGGAAAGAAACAGGTCTCCTGCCTTTCCGGTAGGAAGCATATTTTAGGTGACTAGACAACCCCAGGGAGTGAGGAGACGTCACCGCATATGGAATAATCCCAACTCATCCACGTGGAAAGGGTTCCACGGCTGGCAGGTCACTGTTCCACCCGCCCTGACGGAGCAGCGGGTCTGGTGGCAGTGGCCAGCGGACCCGGGGGACCCACGACAGCCGCCGCGCCCACAACCTGGCTCCCCCGACGGGGCAGCGCACGGCAGTGCCTAAGTGTGCTCGTCTGGAAAACACGGCTCAGGAGGAACAAAGCCAGGTTCTATGATGTGGGGAGGATGAGGGAGATGGCCAGTGAGCCTGCAAGGACGCAGCGGCCGAGCCCGGGACGTGGGACGGCCTGAGAACCACACGGCCAGGGGCGGTGATGGCCAGGCCCACTGCGCCGCTTCCTGTGATTTGACACGAAGTCACAGGGGAGCCCGGGTTCGAGGGCAGGGAGCGCTGACCCCATGGGAGGGAAGGAGAAGTCCTGACACGGTGGAAGCAGGGGGCTGGGCCCTGCTGCACGGAGGCCACGGCGCCCGGACGGTCCACGGTGAGGCGGCGGGTGGGACGGCAGCGCAGGACGGTGCAGGCAACAGGCAGACGGCGGAGGGCGATCCGGAGGTGCCGGCGCGCTCGCAGCCACGCTGTGTGGGGGTCATTCTGGCTCCAGGGGGGCCGTGACTGGTCCTGTGACTATGGCAGTTGGGACAGGGGCACCTTCAGGATCAGATGACACGGAGCCACTCTGAGGCTCCGTCGATGGGGCCTGCGACCACCCGCAAGCCTGCCAGATGGCAGCAGTCGGCTCCGGGGGCAGCGGGGGCACGGGGCAGGGCGAGGGGAGCACGACGCCCGGTGATGACCGCCCCCCGCCCCCCTCACGGGCCCGTCCTTGCCTGCCGAGCTCGGGGTCAGGCCTGCCCGCGGTCACGCCGCCGCCACGGAGCAGCACAGCCCCGGAGCTCCGTGCCCGCGCCTTCCTGGACTCGGCCTCGGGGCTCGGGGCCGGTCGGGCAGCGCCCCCGGGTCGTGGCGGGCAAGCCGCGGCCGCCCCCTTGGCTGTTCGCCCGGCAGACGCGCAGTCCTCCCCCGAGGACCGTCCTCCCGGGGCTGCGCGCGGGCGGCCGGGTCACAGCAGCCGCAGGACGAGCGCGGCTCTGGGGCAGGCGGGGGAGCCCAGGGGGGCCCGGGGGGAGCTGGGGGGCCCGAGCGAGCCCCGCCGCCTCCGGGCCGCCCCTCGGAGCTGTCATGCAGCGCGGTGGCACCTCCAGCCGCCCGGCCTCCTGCCCCGCCGCCGCCTAGCTCGGCGTCCGGCCGGTACCCGGGGCCTTCGGATGCGCCGCTCCGCTCTCGTCCCCACCTGGGCGAGGCTCCCGAGCCGCTGCCGTGTCCAGCGCCGCCGCGAGCAGCGCCTCAGCCTCCGCGCGGAGACCCGGGAGGACACGCCGCGGTCGGTCTCCGGGAGCTGCTGCGTCCGCGCACACCGGCCGGCTGGTGCCGGGGGCCAAGAGCCTGGACCCAGCATGGCCACCTCGGCCCCCCCCGCCCCCCCGTCCCCCGCCATCGGGAGGGGCCAGCGGCCGGCAGCGTGCGCGCCTGGGGCGATCCAGCTCCTGCAGACACAGGCTGGTAGAGAGCGCAGGCCTCTAGCTGGTGCATGCACCCCCGCAGGTGACCTAGGCACAGGTCCCAAGTGAGCCATGCACAGTGCACACCTGTGCCGGGTGTCACGCTGCAGAGCACACACCCGGGCTGCATCGGGACCCGCGGACGGGCGTCCCTGACCCCGTGTGTCAGAGCCCACAGCCTCGGGCCTCCTCAGTCGGGGCCTCTGCGGGGGGACCCGGGGAAGGGGGCCGTAATGGTCACCAACCTCCAAGAGCCAAGGACGTGGGGCGGCCTCGGCCCAGGGGTGCTGACACCCCACTCCCTCCGCTCACCGATCACGACCCGGCGTGGCCTGGGCCTTCCCTGCACGTGGGCTTTCACTCGGGTGACCACATGTGGTCTGACGTGTGCTCGCTGGTCCACGTGGCCTGAATTTGTGTCCAACATTCAAAAATCAGATTTCACATTCGAATCCCATGAATGAGGGGATGGGGGAGCCCCCGGGAAGCGTGTGCTCAACGCGCCTGCCGCACGCCGGCCGTCCCCGTCCACCTCCGCCTGGGCCCCCAGAGTCCCATCCCCGGACGGTGCCGGGGGCGGGCAGGGGTCTCTGCCAGGCTGCGGGCGGCCACCTCCCCAGAGCCCACGAGCCGACGGGCGGTCGTGCTTGCAGCGTGTGGAACAAGGTGTCATCCCGGGTGAAAGCCGAAGCTCTTCAGGATCCCGCTGTGACGCCCACGTGATGGAGCAAGACCTCAGCGGCCGACTCCCTGTCTGCGTCCACAGAGGACTCCTCCCTGGTCGCCGTAAGTGAATGTCGGAGGCTGGAGGACCTAGACGAGCTGACTAACCAGTTCTGCCAAGTTCCGTAAAAGGAGGCAGGACCCCAGAATGCTTCCGGCGCTTCCTTCCCTAAACAGGTCAAAGGACGCCCCGTTCTCTCCTGAGGAGCCAGGCGTCTGGCGCTCAGGGCGCCCGTCGGCCTCGTGGGCCACACGACGTCGGCACAAGCCGGGAGGCCCCGAGGGCTGCGGGTGCCCCGCAAAGGCCGGGGCCTCTGCCACAGCTCCCCCGGCAGCACGTTGACTCTGCGGGGAGGACGGGAAAACAGGATCACGCGCTAGTGCTCCGGACCCCGTGGGACAGGTGCTGCGCCGGGGGTGGGGGCTGCAGGAGGGCAGGGGCCCCCGGGACGGGAGGATCGGCCGCGCATCACCGGGACAGGCTTGCCGGGTGGGGGTCCTCCGTTCCGGGCCGAGGAGCAGAGCTGGGCTGCAGGAAGCCCGGAGGCTGGGACGCGGGGAAGGACCTCCCTCCCGGGAGAAGACAGCAGGGAGCGGGACACCCGCTGCCCGGGAGGGGTGGGAGGGGGGACCGGGCTGCACTGGGGCAGGAGAAGGGGGGACCCGGGGCGAGGGCAGGAGCACAGAGCTCCTCGTTTCTGCACAACAGTGACAGGAGCAGATGGTGATCACGCTCCTTTGATTCCCTTCCCTTTTGGAAAAGGCTTAGTCATGAAATGTTTGCAGCGTCTTAAAGTTGGCTTATAAACGTCATTATTGTGCCACGCTCCCCCATCGTTACCTATCTTGTTTTATTAAAAATATGATTTACACGACTGTCCAGACGGGGATCACTTGCACAAGCAGGGGAGGGAGCACAGTGGGGCCGCTCCTGCCCTCTCCCCTGGCTGTGGGTAGTGCCCAGGGGCTGTCTGCCCCCACTGAGAGCTGATCTGAGCCCTGGGGAAGATGATGTGGCTCACAGCTGGGCTCAGTGGCACGCACATGCCCGCCAGGAGCCTGGGGACATGGAGGTCCCTGAGCTCGGGATGGTGCCTGGGGACTCAGGCTGCCCGCTTGCCCAGGGAAGCCTACCTCTTGGGGCACTGCGGACCCGACGTCGCTGGGCAGACGGGCACAGACAGGGACCCAGAGACAACAGGAGGCTGCAAAGCTCCATGAGACACACGTGAGGCCCCGGCTGGGGGCCCGGCCAAGCCCGTGAGGCCTTGCTTGTTGCCCGCCCACCTAACCAGCGCTTCCTACACCATGGATTGGCTCCTCTGCGGGAGCTCGGCCCGACACACGGCTTCACGCCCACGACCCAAGACACGGCCCAGCCACTCCCCCACCTCCAGGCGTCTTGTCTGGGCTCCCAGCAGCCTTGCAGACCACCACCACAGCGGCCAGCCTGCAGAGGCCACTCCTCTGCTCACCTGTGCCCTCCCTCTGAACGCCCGGCGCACTACGTCCCCACCACCTAAAATCACTCCCAGCCCGGAGTAAAGGCAGAGGGCACAGATTCTGGATAAGTGAGAAGAGAAGGAGAAGAGGAATCACACTACGAGCCCGGTGCACCCTGACAGCAGGGTGAGGCCACGGCCAGCCGTGTGGCCGAGGAGGAGGAGCAAACCTCTGGACCCTCTCATCACGGCCCACGCGACACAGCCCGGGACCCCCAGGGTGCTTGGCCTGTGCCATCCCTCTCTTGGGCAGGGGCAGAAGCTACAGAAGGGCTTGGGTCATTTCTCGCAACACCCGGAGGGAAGGCCAGAGCCACGCAGGGCTGACCATGGCCAGCAGCCTCCCCAGAGTGAAACACAAAGTGCCCTGTCCTGTCCCAGGGCTGGCAACAGAGCCAGGCAGAAGGCTTTCCAGCCATCAGCTCAGGGGAGGTGGGCAGGCCCCAAGCACGGCTCAGGGGCGGGCGACAAAGGACAGAGGGTGGAGGACAGGAGCCAAAGAATGATGGAAGGATTTCCTCCAGGTGACACTGACGTCAGAGGGCCTGTGTGCTCGGCAAAGCCTCGGTCCCCCTCCCCGGGCGTGGAATATTTCCCATCCCTGTGTCGTGCTTGGCCATACACTTGCTCTTCCCAACCAAAAGTGAGCAAAGGTGGCACATGCCACTCTGTGTTCCGGTGACAGACATCCCCCTGATATCCAGCAGGACCACAGCGGACCCAAAACCGATGGCAACCACAGCGCAGCCCAGGCCATGCTGACCGCTACGGCAGCCACCGGGGGGCCACCACCCCGGGAGCCAGGAGGGAAGACGGCAGAGGCTGGGACGACGAGGGAGCACACAAGCATCAGCACCATTACCGCGTGCTGGAGCAGAGCTCCGGTTTCCGGAGGAGCTTGGGGCTTCAGGCAGAGCGTGAAGGGCAGCTGGGGGCACGCCTCGTTCGCAGAGGCTGTATTTGAGAAGGGACAAGAAAGACCCCCGGGGGTGTGGGGGTGGGCTGGTGTGAGCGCAAACGGGAGGGACAGAAGGGGCTGACCAGGCGGCCTGGGAGCGCGGGGGTGCAGCGCGGTGCCCACAGCGGGGGGGAGCCGTCCTCAGCACCCTTGGCCTCAAGACTTCCTTGGTCTCATAATAGTCACTGGGACGCCAGCCACGTACTTTTGTTTATGTGGGTTGTATCCATCATCACTCACCTTGTTAGAAATGAAAACTACGACTTTAAATATTTTATTAATCATTAATATTAAATATTAATATAATATTAAATATATAACATTTAATATCATATTAATATTAATATAATAATTATAATAATTATATAATAATTACATATATTATCATACTATATGTTATTAGTATATTATACATATTAATTATACATTATATTATATATATTATATATTATGTTATGTATTATATGTTATAATTATATAATACAGAAGTATATAATTACATATTATTATATTATTATATTATATATTATTAATATATTATATATTAATTACACTGCATAAATTATATTATATGTTATATATGTTATGTAATATTATATGTTATATTATATATTACATATTATAATTATATAATACATAATTATATAGCTACATATTACATTATTATATTATATATTAATACATTATATATAATATTAGTTTTATTATATATTATATATTATATATTATATATAAATTATATGTTATATATAATATATAACATGTTATATATAATATATAATTATATAATAATTACACATTATTATATAATATATAATTATAATATGATTAATAATATAATATATAATAATTATATAATGTATAATTGATATAATTTAATATAATATAACATCATGATATTTAACATAATATTAGTTATGTTTTATTAATTATTAATTATTTTATTAATTTTAAATAATTTTGTTAATTCAGTTAAAAATAGTAGCAAACCCACGCAAGTTAACTGTATTTTCTCAAACCAGAACTTGCCGAGACCGTGGCACAGGCCCACATTTTCATCCCTCGGTACGTCTGCCGGGGAAGACACAGCCGCGTCCTCCCACCTGCCTCTGCGCTAACCCGTTAGGTGCGCTCGTTCGGGCTGAAATGCGCGGAGCCCACCGGCCCCCACGGACGCGCAGCTGGACGGGGAGCGCTATGTCCACAGCCGTCTCAGTAACTGGGGTCGCTCTCCTTTGCCAGGACACCGAAGCTCAAGCGGCCACCGCTTAAAGGGCAGTGAGTGGAGAAGGGCGATCTGAACCCAGAGGAAACCGCATCAAAGAGCCTCCTCAGCTCTACGAGAAACTACGTAAAAAGCCATCGGTCCACCCCAAATTTTGAGTATACCCTTTACCCCTGCATGATTTCCACGATACCACGTAGGGGCCGTTGGGAGGACACTGGTCCAGCGACCGTGCGGCTCTCCAGATACTTCCCTACGCAACATCAAAAAAATCCACATTTGTTAATATCACCACCGAGTTCATCAGAAAAGTCTTATGTCTTAGCTGGGAACGGCAGCAGCTATAAATTTGGGGAAATTCTAACTTTTACTTGAGAGGTCAAAGGTCACCGGCGGCAACAACCCCACCAGTTGGAGTCCCCCGGAAGAGAAGGGCTAATGTCAGTCTTTTCTGAGAAAATGTCTATCAAGTAACCCAGTCGCAGTCTCCACCGCAGTCCCCCAGGCCAGCAGGTGAGTGCACCAAAGCCGAGTTGTCACGAAGGCGGGTCCCCGCAGGGCTGAAGGCTCCAGGTTTGGTTCACCGGGTCACTTGGCCTTAACCGAGCGCGTCCTACAGCGAGAAGTCGGACGCATGGCTCAGTGCCGGCGAAACAGCCATTCCTGACCTCACAGATCCCCGCAAAGGGTCTCCGGACCCCGCCAGGGCAGCCCCCAGACCCCAGCTTAGCTACTCCCAGGGCTGGGGCTGGACGGCCGAGCTCAGGCTGGGGGCTCCGGCCACCCCCTCCCCCAGGCCTCTCTCCTGCGCGTGGGAATGGCCACCTTCTCCCCGAGTTCTCGCACGGTTGTCCCTCTGTGCCTGTCTGTGTCCTCGTCTCTTCGCACGAGCCACCTGTCCTCCCGGGTCAGCCACCCTATGACCTCATTTAACCCCCGTCAAGGCCTGGTCTCCAGGAACGGCCACACTGGGGGGGTGGGGGGGAACAGTTCAGTCCACGGCACCCCATATCCAAACTGCTTCCAGCCGGGAAGTGGGGGGAGCGGGAGGCTGGAGCTTTCGTTCCGGCTTTGGAACCCCGGGGCTCCAGAGCGACAGGAGGCAGATGGGGAGCTCACTAAGCGCAGGCTGGGGATGCGCTGAGCTGTCGGTCGTCTGCCTCACGGGGAAGGAGGGTGCAAGCCGCCGTGAGCAGAGTGCAAACTGCAGTGGCCGTATTACCTATCACTCCCGTCCCGGAGAGCGGTCAGGCCGTGTGTGTAATGTCTCCTGTGGGAAGAAGTTTCACCGGCCTGTGTGCAGCGGTCCTGCTCCCTTCCTTCCACCACTGATAAGGAAAGGGCGAGGGTACAGGTCACGCCGCTCACGTAAGAGCCACAAGTGTGGTCGCTGATCTTAAGACTCAGGTGACAGGCTTCTGGGAAAGACCCGGGCAATCTCCCCTCCTTGTAGGAAGGGAACACTGTCCCCATCCTAACCAGAGAGTAACCAGGTAACCCTTCACTTACCCTCTGGTTTCATACTTTTTTCTCAAATGACTTCTCCTTTTCTCCAGGAACTCTATGTTTGTACTAGGGCCTCATCTACTGATATAGGTCATCAAGTATTTAGGGGAAAGGATGCTCAGGCACTTTACTGCTGAAAATAAACCAAAACCGTTAATTGGGCTTTTGCTAACCAGAGCCTGGTGCACACAAACAAATGAGGGTTCCATATGGGAACTCTGAAGATACACGTGACCGGATTCCCCTGATTGCAGGCCTCATCTGGGAAGCGCACGTATGGGCCGGGCATCCGGGGCTCTGAGCCTGCCCCGGGGCATTATGAATGACCACAGGGAGTCTGAGACACGTAAAAGGACGGAGACTGGCCCTGGAGGTCACAGCCCAGGGAAGCCGCCTCCACAAGCAGCACAAACCTACCCATAGATCCCTAGATACCAGTTTGCACCCTAGACGATGGCTGAGCCCCCTAAACATTCATTCGGTGCTAGTCCAGAAGAGGGGGAGGGTCGGGCCGCAGGTGCAGGTCAGGGTGGCTACTCCTGCTGGCCTGACCTTCTGGTGCCCTAGAGTGTTAGGCCACTCTCTCATTGCAGGACTGGCCACCGTGCGTGATGTGGACTGCGTAATTCCACTTTGGTGGGAAAATAAATGAAGAAAAAATCTGCATCTGCTCATCTGTCCAAGCTGACGAGGCTTAGGACCGGGAGCCCTCTTTGCTGCCTGCTAGCAGCACTGCGCCTCTCCCGCCTCCTCCTCCTCCTCCCGTTTCTGCACCACCTTGGGTGCTCCCTTCAGATTTCCCTACCAGTGTCACCGGTAAAAACTGACAATGGGAAACAACTGATTTCTTTTTTTTTTTTTTTTTTAAGATTTTATTTATTTATTCCAGAGAGACACACAGAGAGAGGCAGAGACACAGGCAGAGGGAGAAGCAGGCTCCATGCAGGGAGCCCGACGTGGGACTCGATCCCGGGACCCCAGGATCACCCCCTGGGCCAAAGGCAGACGCTAAACCGCTGAGCCACCCAGGGATCCCCAACTGGTTGACTTCTAAAAGAGAATCCAGGTGAAATATAATTTGGTATTTGAATTAATTTAAGTTTGTTGGTTTAATTAAGAAAAACATGTCTTTAAACTTAGCAGCATTAAATGTGAAGCTTTTATTCTACCGAGATTTACCGAAGGTCAAATAAGCTCGTGTTATCTCCGATGCAATCTGTTAGCAAAGAGATAACTTAAAGTGATGGTTAATTTTCTGTCTCAAAGCTTCCGTGGATAATGGTTAAGATAGCTTTGAGTCTTTGGTGACCTGAAACTTTAAAGTTTTGCTTGGGTAATAAATTGGGATTAAATTCACTGGACACCTAGGTCCTTTCCAAACGGGACAAAGTACTAAAAGCCTTGACTACTGGACACAGGCTTGTGCTTTTGACTTCTTATTGCAAAGAAACGGAATCTGCTTACATCTGTTGGGGACCATGCTTTGTACTGAACGGATTCCTCAAACCGCCGTCTAAAGAGCTCTGGTAAAAAAAAAATAATAATAAAATAAAATAAATAAATAAATAAATAATAAAAAAAATAAAGAGCTCTGGTGCGACAGGTCACAATTGGTGGCTCCTTAGTCTTCCCTGGAGGCTAAGGTTTCTTTTCTTTCTTTCTTTCTTTCTTTTTCTTTTTCTTTTTTTTTTTTTATTATTTTTTTCTTTTTTTTAAATTTATTTTCTTTTTTTTATTATTATTTTTTTCTTTTTTTTTTGGAGGCTAAGGTTTCTAAGAGGGCAGAGAACTCTGCTAAGGGGAATTATGACTCCTGGGAATAATGGGAGCAATTCTGTGTGGAAGAGCAGGCGACGTGTAGGGGAGATGTGATGAGTGCATTTCTGTTCAAGGTAAAAGAAGGTAATTCTGTCCCAAATAAGACTGGTTGTTTGGGGCGAAAAAAAAAGGCTTGGGGCAAAATCTAAATGCACAGGAGAGTTGCAGGAGATTGTGAAGGAGACCTCTGGAAAGGAATGTCATACGTGGTCAGGAGGGACTAGGATTGAAACGAATGATTTCAAAGGTACACTGTAGAAGACTGAAATTCCACTTTCTCTCAGTTAAAAAAAAAAAAAAAGAGTTTTCTTAAATTGATGGTTTCCTTTTGGTTAAGACTTTTAGGAAAAAAAATACAGGCTTTTGGTATCCTTAAAATCCTAAACTAACTAAAATGGGTAAGAGTTTCTAGAACTAACTAAAGTTGCATTTAAACTGAACAAAGAGGGGATCCCTGGGTGGCGCAGCGGTTTGGCGCCTGCCTTCGGCCCAGGGCGTGATCCTGGAGTCATGAGATCAAGTCCCGCGTCAGGCTCCCTGCATGGAGCCTGCTTCTCCCTCCTCCTGTGTCTCTGCCTCTCTCTCTCTCTGTGTCTATCATGAATAAATAAATAAATAAATCTTAAAAAAAAAAATAAACTGAACAAAGATTAGAAACATGGTCTTAAATGAGCTAATAAGCAAATGACTATAGTTTTGTGACCTGTTTAAAACACTGCTGGTTCTCTAATGTTTGGTCTTTCGGATTAAGAAAATTCAAGATAACTACGACTTACAGAAACGTGATAAAGAGTGTCCATTTGTAAACAAACTGAGGCATTTAACTTTTCTCTCTACTCGAACACTCTCAAATTCAGAAAGGTCCCAGTAACCACTCTTTCTTCCAGGGCAATTATAGTGATTTACACAAATTCCGTAAGAATCCGTTCGGGACACCCTTAAAAACATTGGTTAGTTTACCGAGGCCTTGACTGCAATGTCGTATCTGAGCGAGACAAGCACAGACTCAGGACCAGACGGCTTTAAGGGACTAAGGTTGACTTTACGAAATGTGGAGCCACGAAGCCCCTTGGAAATGTACCTGGTTACAGAGTTCCCAGCGGCCTCGCCAGGTGAGCAGAGAATGTCACTTCCTTGCACGTGCAGGAAACTGAGGATACCTGGAGACCCTGAAAAGGAATTCACCAGCTCAAATCGACAGGCACGTCTCATGGCAACTACTTGGCTTCGCTTCTGGCCTAAAGAGGTACTAAAAGTACAACCTAGAGATTTCTTATAAAAAGGGCTCCTGGGGGGCTCAGTGGTTGAGCGTCTGCATTCAGCTCACGTTGTGACCCCGGGGTCCCGGGTTCGAGTCCTGTATCAGGCTCCCCGCCTGGAGCCTGCTTCTCCCTCTGCCTGTGTCTCTGCCTCTCTCTCTGTGTCTCTCGTGAATAAATAAAAAAAAAAAAAATCTTAAAAATTTTTTTAAAAGTTCCAGCAAAGCAAATGTTAAAGATCTATACAAACAATTGCTATTCTTGCTGAGCATATGTAAATAATTAAAACACGTTTGTTAGGTGCCTGGGTGGCTCGGTCGGTGAAGCGTCTGCCTTCAGCTCAGGTCATGATCCCAGGGTCCTGGGATCGAGTCCCACGTCGGGCTCCCTGCTCAGTGGGGAGCCTGCTTCTCCCTCTGCCCCTCCTCTCCCCCTCCCCCTCTTGTGCTCTCTCCGTCTCGCTCACTCTCTCTCTCTCTCCAATAAATAAGTAAAATCTTTAAAACGAAAACAAGTTTGTTAAAATTGGGACTCGTTTTGCAAACAAATCAGTCTTCACTTGGCTATCTCTAAAGAGGAGGGTTATTATGGAGAGAAATTATGTTTCAGTTAACTCACCTTTACGGATGTTAAATCCCAGTTCTGATTATCTTTGAATCTTTGCTGCTTGCAGAAGCCAGACAGCTTGGGATGAGCTTCAGGGCAACTGACCCGATAGCCCGGGCCGCCTCCTTGGCGGGACTCCCGGGTTGCCCCCGTGTTGTTAACATTATAGACAACTCCTGCAAGGCGTCCCAGTGAATGGGGACATTTGTGATCAGTTAAATGAGGTCGAGAGATCCACTGGTGTATTTGAGGGACTTGGTATTTGGGGATCTTATCTAGTAGGTGTGATCATGATTTTGAGCTTGATGTTGGTCTGTGCTTATCTTTTGCATACGCTGATGCACGTACCGCCTGCCGTCGTCACCCCCCACTGCCCCTGCCCCAGCCACGTATCACAGGCCCCTGGTCCGACCCCTGGATGGACTCTAACGGCTGTACGGCCTGTCGCCCCCATTGCAGCAGGAAGCAGCCAGAGCACTCAGCGTCCCATTCCCTAACGGGGAAGACAGCGTCAAGGTACAGGCAGGGAGACACGGGGGGGCCCCCTGCCAGGCCGAGTCCTACGCCAGAGCCAGAGCGAGCAAGAGCTAAGGGAGCGGCCAGACCACCCGGCCCCGGCGTCAGAGAGCACGTTTCCTTGGCGGCCACGCCGTCGTCACGGGAACGACCAGATGTCGAAGACGGAGTCCTCCCGGGGTTAGCGGCGGTGCCCGTTCACACCAAGACGGCGGCGGCCTCGAGGCCACAGCTCCCGGCCAGGTTTTCGATACAACACGGGCCCTAAACACCCTCGGCGGCAGCCCTCGAGGACCCCTCACTCTGCAGGGCGTCCTCCGTTTCTGCTCCCACCCTCCCTGAACACGCTCTCGCTTGACCCTCCGGGCCCCGAGATTCCTTCCCGGACCGTGGGGGACCAGAAGCCCGCGACCCTGCAGCAGCCGGACGTGACCGTATCCCGCTGCCTGGGAAGGCTCAAAACTAAACTTCGTATTTACGAGCCCCCGGGGTTTGGGCTGTGCTCGGCACCTCGCTCCCGGAGGCAGAGCCTGCTGACCTGCTTTATGTCCCTGCGGAGCCGTCTGCACCTCCAGGTGTGACAGGAATGAGACTGCGGAGCGCGGCCCTGCTCACGGCCCGCGCGTCTCACGCCTCGTGTGGGTCGGCAGTTCTGGGCGCCACGTCCGACCCTCCGCTAACGGCTGGTGCCTGCCCTGCTCTCGTTCGCTTTGTTTCCTCCCCTGCGTTTACTTGTAGATTCGGTTTCGTGGTGAGTGATTTGGCAATAATTGTACCGTAACGTTAGTGGTTAAAATAAGGAAAAATCGGGGTCCCAGGGTGGCTCAGCGGTTTAGCGCCGCTTTTGGCCCAGGGCCTGATCCTGGAGACCCGGGATTGAGTCCCGTGTCGGGCTCCCTGCATGGAGCCTGCTTCTCCCTCTGCCTGGGTCTCTGCCTCTCTCTGTCTCTCTGTCTACCATGGGTGAATGAATGAATGAATGAATGAATAAATCTTTAAAAAAATAAATAAGGAAAAATCACACTTGGATCTGTTTCTCTGCCAACATCACTGTGTAGTGACTCCTCCGTGTGAAATGAGATTCCACGCCCGCCCCCACGCCGACGCCCCTTCTGTTGGAGCAGCCTTGCTGTCCTGCCTGATGAAGGCTGCCCCCCCGCCCCCCCGCCCTGCCTCCACCACTGCTTCGGCTGAGGCATCTCCAAGGAAGGGAGGCTCGCGGTCCAAGCAGCCCCGTCTTCTTTTTTTCCTTTTTATTTTTTTTATGATAGTCACACAGTGAGAGATAGAGAGAGAGGCAGAGACACAGGCAGAGGGAGAAGCAGGCTCCATGCACCGGGAGCCCGACGTGGGATTCGATCCCGGGTCTCCAGGATCGCGCCCTGGGCCAAAGGCAGGCGCTAAACCGCTGCGCCACCCAGGGATCCCAGCCGCCCCGTCTTCTAACTCCCACTTCCCTTCTAATCCCCAGACCTGCCTCTGAAATCCTACTGAAGGGAGGACAGGGCTGCTGAGGGCTGCTGCCTGGCCTCAGGGACACTCCCAGGCACCAGAGATGCCCTCTCCAGTTGCTCACCTGTGAAATGCAGGGCTCGGAGGTTTGCAAATATTTCCCCGGGAGAAGCACATTCCCGTCCAGTAAGACTGTGTCTCACAACCCTGGGGAGCCCCTCGGGGACTTCGGATCTTTACTGCTGGGGACACTCAGCTCTCTCCTGAAGGCCCCCACGTCCCGCATCATCGTCTTGAGGCATCTCCTACTACCCAGGGCCATCTGTGTTCTTGCAGAAGCGACGAGCTGAACTAAGGAGAAGGCCTTGGCGCTGGTGAAAAGCCACTGCCCCACGCGGGCAGCCAGCCCCCTACACCTTTCAGAAAGGCCCCTCCGCCCACACAGCCTGGGGGGACGAAGCCCAGGCAGGGAGGTGAGAGTTTCACGGCGCCGTCCCCACTGGTGATGCTTCGCTGCAAGTAAGCGATCCTGATCTGAAAAATCTGATGACAGGCCTACGTGAGCCTCTGCTTCCACGATTGAGTTGAAAAACTCTAGATATGGCTTCGTGCCCTGAGACTCTCTGAGAACAGGCAGGCTGTGGACATAAAGGGAAACAAGGGACAAAACAAAAAACAGCAAGAATCTGACTGTTCCGAAGCCTGATTGCAGTTAATCAGCCTCCCTGGAAATGTCTAAAGTGTTTGAGGGAAGTAACGAGGGATGCGGACGGGGGGGTGCGGGGGGCGTGGAAAAACATCCTCCCCCCCCCCCACAAACAATGACAAAACTAGACAAAACATCAAAAAGTAACCACTTTATAGAAGTTGAGGAGCCGTTCTTCCAGAAAACCTACGGCATCTCCGACCCAGGAGCCTCTCTGCCGGCCTTGCAGCCTGTGACACTGGCCCCCGCCCCGGGTGGGGACAAGCTCGCCCACACCAGCCCCGTCCCTAGCAATTCAGCCTTGAAAATAAAATCAAGAACACGGAGCAGAGAGCCCGCGCCGTCAAGGAGACAGATTTCACGATTTTCCAATCAGCACGAGGCTCCCAAGCGTGCAGCTGGTGAGGAAGAGTTCCTGCATCCCACGGCACCTGCAATCCCACAGGGCTCACCGGCGCACGGGTCCCGGGCCTCGAGCAGTGCCCGGACCTGCTCTGGGTGCGTGGGTGGACGTGTGCGCGTGCACAGGAGCATGTGGCTGTGGACGCGGTGGCGACGTAACTGTACAGCGAAACCCACGGAGAAACGAGACGCGGGAAGAGCTTACGGGTGAGCTGTGGCTGCTCAGAGACAAGAGCAATGACTGATCCCATCGCCTCCGAGGGACGGGCCGCAGGGCGCGTAGGCAGTGCGTTGCCAGAAAGGTGGTCCTTGGTGGGGAAGAGGGTGCTTCAACCTGCCGGCAGTAATCAACTGGGGAGCGACCGAGGGAAGTGGTATTTCCAGGTGGCACCGGGCCCGTACTCTGCTTTTGCTCCGTCTGCTCCTGGATCTTGCGGTGTGACCTCCTCCGGCCTGGCCTCTGCTCTGCAGCCGCCTGCCCGCTGGGGGCTCGGGGGCTCACATCCCCGTGTGTAGGGCACAGTTGTGGGCAGGGCTTGCCTCAAGGCGACAGGAGCTAGAGGCGACATCTGGCTTTGCCTCGAACCTAAAACCATCTTGTCAGCCCCCTTGTGCACTGGGCACGCGGGGCAGAGGCCAGTCGGTGGGGGCTAAGTCCTACCTGGAAGTGCTGGAGATGGCAGAGCTGTGGCGCTCCTCGGGACACGCCGCAAGCTCGCTGGGCCGTGGGCCTGGAGGCTCCTGCCACCATCACCCCCGGCAGCAGCGTCACACCCGCTGAGGCCCCGCGGGCGGCTGCTGGGCTGGCCGGTGCTGGAAGTCTCGCACCACGGCGCAAAGGCCCCCAGCCCCTGCAGACGGGGAGCGGGGAGCACCCCGGAGGCAGGGCGCCAGAGTGGCCCGCACGTGGGAAGAAGGGCCGCACCCCGAGGGCCCTGTGGACCCCGTGCACCACCCCGGCCCCGCTGCACTCCCGGGGAACCTCACAAAGCCGGGGCACGTCACCCAGAGACAGAAAGAGACCTGAACGTCCGTGCTACTGGCACAGCAGCGCCGTGGGGTCAGCGGAACCAGCCGGAGGGCGCGCACGCGGCGCCGGGAGGGAGCACAACGGTAAGCGGGGGTCACTGGGGAGCTGAGGGGATCCCTTAGCAGAGGTGCCGGCACAGCTTGTTTTAAGCCAAAAAGTAAAAAAAAAAAAAAAAAGAAAGAAAGAAAGAAAGAAAGAAAGAAAGAAAGAAAGAAAGAAAGACTGATTCTAATCTCGCACACGATACGAGCACAGATTCAGCAGAAGTTAAGGGTTAAAGCTGTACTTCTGGCTCGGTCCTCAAGTGAGGGCTGGACAGAGCGACCCCCCGGCAAGAGCCCAGCGAGACGCGGAGCGGGGAAACCCGACAGACGCACCCGGGCCAGCGGCGCAGCTCGGCGTCGGCAGCGGGAGCCACGTGGAGGGTGTACGCCCTGGAGGGGACGACCCGGGCGCCTCGCCTCTGGGCTCTTCCTGAAGACAACTGGTAGCCCCAAGCTAACCCCGAGACACACAGCAGGCAAACCCCAACAGAAGGACCTTCTACAGAATCCCTGGCCCCGGACTCCTGGGACCACCAACGTCACCTAGAACAGGGAGAGTCTCAGAGACCGTCAGGGAGGAGGACCCCACACGTTTCCCTGGGGCTCTATGCCCGTCCTGTGTCCTGCGGCCCTACTCCCCGGCTTCGCCGCGCCCCATCGGCGCTATCACCCCCTCCCAGGTTGGCTGAGGCCAGTTAGGCCGTCTTAACCTGGAGAAGCATCATCGTTCACAATTGTGCCCGCTGGGGGGGGGGCACGGGACGCTGTGGGTGCACACGGCCCTCACACGGTCCTCCGGCCTGCACGTGCCCCTCCTTGCTGTGCGGGGGCAGGGGGGGGGAGGGACAGTCCCGTCTGGCAGCAAGGCCTGGGAACACGGTGGCCAGGAGCCTGGGGCTGCCCCTTCTGCTGCAGGATGCACTCCGTGGTCAACAGACACTGTGAAAACTGGGAGGGCGGGTGAGGCGCTGGCACGGCTGGGAAGGGCTGTTCCGGCCCGATGCCCTGCCAGGCGGGGAGGGACCCAAGGGCCACCAGCCCTGCCATGAGGGCCGGGGGGGGCCCTGGATGTGATGCCAGGGGCAGGCTCAGCGGGCGGTCTCCATGGTCGGCAGGTCGGGCATTCAGGGTGGCCATAGCCCGAGCCCGACACGTGCGCCTCAAGCCTACTGGGCGAGGAGTGGGGGCAGGAAGGCTGCTGCCATCCTCAGCAAGGGTCAAAGGCCTGCCCGGAACTGAAAGGCCCTGTGAGCAGCGTTCAGGTGGGCCCCTCCCCGGCGTTCTCACACGCACCGCGTCAGCCTCCTGGTCTCCAAGAGGAGACTGTTGGCTCCCACGCCTGACCTCCTAGTCCGATGGCTAACAGGTGGCACCAGGTGGCCCCTCTCCTGGGGCACTGCCAGTCGAGGACACTCTTTGTGTAACAGGTACCGACTGCCGGTCAGCAGCTCAGTGAGGGCCTGCTCAGGGGGGGACCTTCCTGGGAGGGTGGCCCACACCGACATGCAGGCCGGGATGGCATTTGGTGCACCGTGACCCTCCGTGTCTGTGGGTTCGCTTCTCACGGCCGTGCGCCCAGGTGGCTGCCCCCGTGACTGGCCCCCACTTCCGGTAGCCCCAAGCCCCATCCCTTGTCTAGATCAGCCCAAATGCATGGAGATGGAAGCTCCAGGCCCCCGGGTGGGCCAGACACGAGCAGGGCCCGGGCGGGCGGTGGCTCGTTCCTCCCCGGGCTCCCACGTTGACTTCCCCCGTGGCCCGTACAGGCTCCGTGTGTCCTCGCCAGCTCACGAGTCCATTCCAGAGATAACCACCGGCTGCCCGTCCTCTGGCTGTACAGGGAGGCCCAGAGGAGAACCCAGGTTTCTGGATCAGGTCCATGGATGCTCTGCCTGTGAAGCTAGGGGCTGCTGTTTAACGTTTTTCGGATACCAGACAATATCCCAGCCACCCGGATCCCCATGATTCAACACCAAAGGCGCCCCAGTGGTCTCCAGGCCCCAAACAGTGTCTCTGACTTAGCCTCCAGACCGGAGGACCGTCAGGCTCATCCGCACAGCGCTCTAGGGAAAGGACTGTCCACGCTACGGAAGGGGACCCCACGAAAGACAGTGTCGTCACGGAAGCCTGGAAGGATCACACCGCTGGAGGGGCCCCCGTGGTTATAGAAAAAGCTGTGAAAACCGTGGAGCCTGAAACTCGAGTTCCTGCTGGAGAAAACGGCCCAGGGGTTGAGCGGGACTACGTGGATTTACGACAGAGCCAATCAGGAAGTCGCCAGTGAGCGTGTGGATACGGCACAAACAGGTGAGGGGGGAAGGGTCTGAGGGTCCGGATGTGGGAGAAATTCCAGAGCTAACGGACACCACCCCGGGGGGGAGGAGAGATGATGATCCAGCGGGGAGGAGACTCCCGGGCCAGGGCCGCGCGACGCGGAGAAGGATGCGGAAGGAGCGGGGCCGAACAACCGACAGCTCACTACCACGTTCCGGCAGGAAAGTTCCAATTCTTCGACACTGCTTTTGCCTTTTTTTTTTTTTTTTTAAATTTCAGTCTTATTTATTTTTTAAAAAGATTTTTATTTATTTGACAGCAGAGTGAGAAAGGGAGCACGGGCGGAGGGAGAGGGAGCAGCAGGAGGGGCTCGAGCCCAGGACCCCGAGATCATGACCGGAGCCGAAGGCAGGTGCTTCACCGACTGAGCCCCCCAGGTGCCCCATGCTTTGACGTATTGTAGGACGTGGAGGCTTCTATGACACGGGCACTGGACCTAAGCACACAGCAGGAGGAGGACTGGTGCCGAGGAATGGAAAAGCAAAAAATTCAGAGAAAGTAACACGGTATTTCTGCAAAGTTACACCAGGTACACTGCGTGTGCCGCCTCCCTCCACACCCTCCAGCCCCGAGACAGCAGGACCCCCGTCCTCCTCCTCCTCAGCTGTCACCTGGGACACGACGCGGATGAGGTCTTGCATGAGGATCCACTCCTGCCTAGTGACTGGTGAGTCATCCGCAGGCCATACAGGTAATAAACGTATCTGCTGTGTGCAAACCTCGTGTGCAAACCTGTCCACGGGTCAGCAGGGACCGTGAGACGCTCCCATCCCATCCCATCCCATCCCATCCCATCCCATCCCATCCCCATCTCCCTCCATGGCCCTCCCCATCCCCATCCTATGTGAGACGTCCCGGGCAAGGCCCACGGAAGTGGAGAGTCTATCCCTTACGCAGGCAAGACGTGAGTCATACTTGGCATATAATAACGCGTTGGTTTTCTTTTCGTTTCATAACTTTTTAAATAACTTGCTTTCAAAGAATTCCATTTCCATGCAGCATGCCTCTCGTCACAGGTCGGTGGTTTTTTAAGAAATTCAACGATGTTTTCAAGGCAACAATCATGAATACGGCTGCAATACTTGATGCCATAAACATTTTGTAGCGATCGCTCATTGGCCTTGGGGCCAGGCCTCTGTGAGGCGATGTGGTCGTCCCGCTCGGCCACCGTAAGGCGGTCCCAATGCTGGATGAACCTATAAACACTCAAGAGTGTATTTTTCACATTTCCTTTCCGTTCTGATGTCTAGTGTCAGCGGCGCACGTAACATCTATGGTGTTTTGTATCACGCAGGACGACGCTGACGTAGGTGCTGACATCCAATCCCCCTCGTAAGCAGTTGACGTGAACCTACGCTCTGGATAAGCATGGCCGGGCCGTAAGTGCGCTTCCTCTTCCTCAGGGCTTTCTTCATGGTGTTTCTTTTCCCCACGTCGCCTCACTGCAGAACGCAGTATAGACACACGATGCGTGTTAATCAACTGCTGTCATCAGTAAGGCTTCTGGTCCACAGTGGGCTGTTAGTAGCCAAGCTCTGGGGAGCCTAAGTACATGCGTGTTTCCGACGGGCGGTGGGAGGGCACCAACTCGGTAATTGGGCCAGACGTACTTCCAACCCCTGGAGCTGGAGACGGTGCCGGAGGTGGTGCAGGGGACGGTGCCGGGGACGGTGCGGGAGACGGTGCAGGGGACGGTGCCGGGGAGGGTGCGGGAGATGGTGCAGGGGACAGTGCAGGGGACGGTGCGGGAGACGGTGCAGGGGACGGTGCCGGGGACGGTGCCGGGGACGGTGCCGGGGACGGTGCCAGAGACGGTACAGGAGACGGTGCAGGAGACGACAGTGCAGGGGACAGTGCCGGGGACGGTGAGGGAGACGGTGTGGGAGACGGTGCAGGAGATAGTGCAGGGGTTGGTGCTGGGGAAAGTGCCGGGACGGTGCAGGGGATGGTGCAGGGGACGGTGCAGGGGACAGTGCCGGGGACGGTGAGGGAGACGGTGCGGGAGACGGTTGGGTGGACGGTGCAGGAGATAGTTCAGGGGATGGTGCCGGGGAAAGTGCCGGGGACGGTGCAGGGGACGGTGTGGGAGACGGTGACGGGGACGGTGACGGGGACGGTGAGGAGACGATGCAGGAGATAGTGCAGGGGATGGTGCCGGGGAAAGTGCTGGGACAGTGCAGGGGATGGTACAGGGGACGGTGCAAGGGACAGTGCCGGGGATGGTGCCAGAGACGGTGCAGGAGACAGTGCAGGGGACGGTGCAGGAGACGGTGCGGGAGATGGTTGGGTGGACGGTGCAGGAGATAGTGCAGGGGATGGTGCCGGGGACAGTGCTGGGGACAGTGCGGGGGACAGTGCGGGGGACAGTGCGGGGGACAGTGCGGGAGACGGTGCGGGAGAGCCTGGAGGAAAGGAGCGAGCGGACCCCACGAGCCACATCCTCACCACTGGGCGGCAGCAGAGCTCCACGGCCCCGCCGCAGGCCTTCAGACACTGGGGCCCTGGACCACCGGGGTTTCGGGGAGCAGCGCAGCCGCAGCCCATCTCTGCTGTTCCAGGTCACGGGCACACGGGCCGCCCGCTGCGTGTGGTCTGCAGCTGGTTCAGGCTGCGAGGGCAGCGCCGCAGGTGCCACCACGACTGCATGGCGCAGAGCACGGCCAGGCTCTGGCTCACGGTGCAGGGTCCCCGGGGGTCCTGGCAGCACGCAGCGTCCCCCGGACCACCAGCCACACGGTCCTGTCACAGCCCCCGCGGGGCTCCCCGAGGAGCAGCTGAGGGAGGCCCGGCCGTGTGTGGCTGAGTCTCAGGGCTGGGCTCACCCCCAGCCCAGCAGGAAGCTTGCTCAGGCCGGATCTTCACCTGCAGCCCACGGTCCCCCTGGGACAGGGAGCGCGTCCGCCAGGGGAATCTGCCCTTTCTCCGCTCCCCTCAGGAAACAGAGTCCCCTGAACCCTGAGTCTCACCCGAGTCGCCCGGAGCCACCCCGGCCTGAAGACAACTCCAGGCCAGCCGGAGGGACAGCCTGACCGGGCAGCAGGGGACAGGGTGGAGGAAGTGGTGCAGCCACTGGGATCTGTCCTGGGGAAGGGGCACGGGTTGGCCTCTGAGCACTGTTGGGGGTGCTCTGGGGCAGCGGCCCCCAGAGGACAGGCTACCTTCCAGGGGAGCGAAGGAGCCTTTAGTGGCAGGAATCAGACCCGTGACCAGCATGGCAAGTGCATCCCCTGGATGTTCCAAGAAGAGCCAGACGTAACGGGGTGGGCAAGTGGAAGGGGTGGAAGGTGCCGGGGTCCGGCCAGCGTGTCCTGGCGAGCCCTTTGCGGAGGCAACAAGGGACAGAGTGGAAGCCGCAGAGCACAGAGTGGTGTTTGTCAACCCAAGGTGCACAGCTGCTGGAGGACGCTGGGGTGGGAAGCCGCCGCGCAGAGGCCCTGGCCAGTCCCACGGACGCGACACAGCGCAGACGGCTCGGGCTCCGGGTCCGGGGCAAGACCACACCTTCCGCAACAGAGAACGTGTCACCCTAGGAAGTAGCTCCTGCTGCACTCCCGGGACAGGAAGTCAGTATGTGACCACGCACGGCTTCACGCAGGCTTCACCGGGTCCCCCACGACCTACGGCCAGTCACACTTGGCCCTGGGCCCGAGCAGGAGCAAGGGCTCCGATCAGCTGCATGGGCAGGTGGCCCGGACCCCACGTCAGCCCTGAACTGGACCCGGCGTCTCGTCGCTGCTTCAGCTCGCACCTCGGGGTGGCGACGGGGAGGAGGTTAGCCTGGGGGGGCCGGGGGGCAGGGAAGCCCGGATGCCGACAGCAGCTCCAGGGCAGGGCTCCCACACCAAGCTGGGTGTCCTACAGCCCGACTCCCGTCTGACCCGCCTGCCTGGACCCGGCGTCAGATCCCGCAGCTTGGGAGCCCAGTTATTCGAGACTGCCCTCCCCGCCTCACATGCCAGTCTCAAGAGCCGGCCGCCAGCTGCAGAGGTGCCCACGACCCCAGCCTCAGGTTCAAGAAATTTGCTAGAGGGACGCCTGGGGGGCTCAGCGGTTGAGCATCTGCCTTCGGCCCAGGGTGTGATCCTGCGGTCCTGGGATCGAGTCCCGCATTGGGCTCCCTGCATGGAGCCTGCTTCTCCCTCTGCCTGTGTCTCTGCCTCTCTCTCTCTCTCTCTCTGTTTTTCATGAATAAATAAGATCTTAAAAACAAAAAAGAAAAAGAAATTTGCTAAAGCAGCTCACAGAGCTCAGAAAAACATTCTACTCACCGATCGCCGGCTTAGCATAGCGGCGCAGGGACGGCCAGAGGAAGAGCAGTGCAGGACCCGGGGCCTGTGCGTCAGGAGGCCACTCTCCCCTCAGCTCCACGTCTTCTCCAACCTGGAAGCCCCCCAAACCCCAGTCCTGTAGGGTTTCCAGGGAGGCCGCGGTGCACGGGTCCGGTGGAGGAACTCTGGGCCACTGGCGATTAGTTGAGCCCCCAGCTGCGGTCCTGTCCCCAGGGGTCAGAGGGCCGGGGCCGCAAGCTCCTGCCTCGCATGGCCACGAATAGGGACAAGGACCACATATGTATTTCTTACCATAAATCACAATGTCCTGGGAGACCCCCCCGGGTGGGGACATGGTCCCTGAGGTGCAGACACAAACCGTGCGGCTGCAGCAAAGCGCCTGGAGGGCGTGGGGGCCAAGGAGCACCCTCGGGTCCCCAGGGGCAGGTGCAGGTCCTGCAGGTCGGGGCCCCTCCAGACGGCTCCTGGGCTACGGCCTGGGCGTCCGGATGCTCACTAGGGCAGGCCTCTCCCTCGGCTCCCACTGCAGCGTCCTCCTCATGTGGCGGACAGCGCCCGGAGGAATGGATTGTACCTTCTGTTTAACGCGGGTGTGGACAAGGCTTCCATGTGCCACTCCGGAGGGAGTGCCCACGCTCTCAGCTCCCTGCGGCACGCCGGCGCCCCGTCCGGCTCCTGCGCCCCTGCACAGCGGCTCTGCCCACACCCCGGCTTTCGGGCTCAGCGCACCAAGGGTCTGGAGGCCTCACGGGGCCCACGGCAGCCTCCCCGCCAGCACAGCCCACCGCCGCGGAGCCTCCCTTAGGCGTCGGCCTCGTCACCGCACAGCCACAGTCCCGGGTCCCTGCAGTGGCCCCTGCACGCCCTGGGGGCCCCGCACCTGCCGAGCAAACCCTGGAAGAGAGAACGTCAAGCCACAGGAGCCGTGAGAGGGTCGGAGGGCGCGGGGAGCCACGGGCGTGCGGTGCGCAGAGCGGGCACACGGCCACCTCCGTCCACGCCCACTCCCGTCCCTCCTCCGGCCTCAGGGGCTCAGCAGAGGCCCTCGGAGACGCAGGACTGGCTTGGTGTCTCGGCTGCTCAAAGTGGCGGGAGGCCATCCCCGAGTCAGGCGGACGCACTCTCCTAACCCTCGGGCGCCGGCGGCTCGGCCCAGGCCCCGAGCCCCTTTGGCCAGGAGCCCGTGGCTTCCGCCCACCTTCCCCCACGGACGGCAGGCGCCCTGCACGGAACCGAGAGACAACTGCCCGAGGTCACGAGAGCACCAGCAGCAGCAAGTCCCTTGAAGGGCCCTGCGCTGGGCAAACTCCCCGCTTGCTGTGGCTTTCGGCCTGGGGGCAGCTGGCCCGCCAGGAGTGTCCCAGCCTCCTGGCCTCAGGGACTAAGGACAACAGCAGCTGGTAACTGAGGGGAAATCCTGGACAGGAGAGCCACGAGGGGGAGCCCCAAGCTCTGCACACATGCTCTGCCCACATACGGGGGTGCATGGTGCTGGACTGCACGTGTGCAAGGCTACGGGGAGGGGGGCCTGGACTGCACGTGTGCAAGGCTACGGGGAGGGGGGCCTGGACTGCACGTGTGCAAGGCTACACGGTTCCAGCTGCAGCCACCCAGGAGGCGCAGGCTCACAATGTGACGCCAGCAAGGGTGGCCTGTTAGGAGAAACCACCTCCCACTGCTGTAGGAAATGGGACTGCTATAGGGTGGACTGCACCCCCTCCACACCCAAACACTGAAGCCCTGACCCCCAGAGTGACATTTGGAGCTGCGGCCTCTCGGGAGGAGATCAAGGTGAAACGGGGTCACGGGGTGGGGCCCTGACGGGACGGGGTTAGTGCCCCTGAAAGGGGACGAGGGCAGCACCCACGGCCCACACCGGCCCCCCGCCCGCTCTCCCTGCCTCCGTCTCTCCCCACAGGAACACACTGAGGTCACAGGGAGAAGACAGTCATCTGTGAGTCTGGAGGGGAGGCCTCGCCGAAACCAAGCCCGCGGACGCCTTCGGCCTCCAGCACACGGGGGAACAGACCTCTGCAGGGTGAGCCCGGGCGCGGTGGCTTGTTACAGCGGCCCAGCAGGTGAGGCCGAGACGGAACCCACAGGCCCACAGCGTGACCGCACGACGGTCAGGACACTAACCACAATGACCCAGCACGCAAAGAAACAGGAAAAAAATAGAACTGACAGGTAGTCTCCAAAGTGGCCCCCTGTTGGAATACAGAGACGGGGTCTGGAAAAGCTGTTACAGCCACGCTTAGGAGCTGAAGAAAACATTCATGGAAGGAATAAAAATAAAGCAAAGCAAGGGAAGAGAATTCTACGAGAACCGTGCAGTTTCCTGCGGCTCCTGCAACGAATCGCCACCGGCCGAGGACAAGACCGCAAGCCCCCGAGGTAGAGCTTCTTCCCTCACGGCGCGGAAAGCAGGAGTCCACGTGCTCCTGAGCCCACGGCGCGGTGGCAGCAGGCACATGGGGGCACCTGGCCCCTCCTCCTCAGCTTCCAGCAGCTGCATGACCGCTCGTCGCCCCCTGCCCCGGCTTCACCTGGCCTTCTCTGCGTCGGGGCGAATCTGCCTCTGCCTCCTCCTGCAAGGACCCTGGCGATCGCGAGTGGGGCCCGAGGGAGCAGAACTCTCACCCTCGCGCGGGATCACGAAGCACATCAAGGGGGACGGGTGCCACACGGCGCCTGCCTTTCCCTGCTGCCAGTGGAGCAGAGCGGGAGCCGGTCAGCCCCAACCCAGCACAACGGGGCCGGTTTCTGGGGGAGCAGGGAGCCAAAGAGCAACGAGACGGGAGAGAGACGATGAGGGACAGGGCCGGGGCGGGGCAGGTGGTGCTGTCCTGTGGTTGTCCTTGTCCAGGCCAGAGGAGCTCAGTGCGGGGCTGCACGCCGCGCCCCCTCCCCGGACCGTCGAATCAGGGCCTCATGACGGGATACGCAATGTGCAGGAGACAAGCAACCAAAGCTCCTCAGACCCAAACCCGGAAAATCTCCACTTGAATAAGAGGAGATAATCCAGAGAAGCTAGCACGGAAACGACACAGATGTTGGAAGGATCTGACAGGGATTTTAAAGCAGCCCTAATAATAAAAAGCTTCAACGAGCAATGTCTACAGGCTTAAAACAAATGGGGAAAAAAGATCTCAGCAAAGAAATAGGGGGTAAAAAGGAGAGCCAGATGGGAAATGTAGAACCGAAAATGCAGAAACTCAAATAAAAACCCTGTAGATGGGGATCCCTGGGTGGCGCAGTGGTTTGGCGCTTGCCTTTGGCCCAGGGCGCGATCCTGGAGACCCGGGATCGAATCCCACGTCGGGCTCCCGGTGCATGGAGCCTGCTTCTCCCTCTGCCTGTGTCTCTGCCTCTCTCTCTCTCTCTCTCTCTGTATGACTACATAAATAAATAATAATAATAAAAATTAAAAAAAAAAAACCCTGTAGATGGACACGATAACAGAGGGCGATGACAGAGGAAAGAAGCAATGAACCTGGAAGACAGAACAATGGGAATGGCCAAACTGAATAACAGTGGAAAGAAAATGAAAAATAAATGGTTAGGTCATTTGATGTTTGTGATATCCAAGTCTCAGAAGTGGGGGAAAAAGAGCTGAAAAGGTATCTGCAGACATGAATGGCTGAAAAATTTCCAAATTTGATGAAAGACAAACATGTACAGATTCAGGAAGGTTTGCAAATCCCTGAAGAAATCCACACCGAGACCTTTGGAATACTGAAAAGAGAAAAATTCTGGAAAGCAACCGGACAGAAATACTGACATAGGGCAATGGTTGCAATGACAGTGGGTTTCTCGTCGGAAACTACAGACGCCAGAAAGCAGATGCGCGACATTTCCCGTCACGTGCTGAAAGTAAGAACTGTCAGCCCAGAATTCTACACCCAGTGAAAACAGTCTCTCGGGCACGAAGGTCACCTTCTCAATTTTAAAAAGAAAAAAAAAAAAAAAAACAAGAATTTGTCACCAACAAGCCTATCATAAAATAGCGACTGAAGGGAGTTTTCAAACAGAAAGCAGGCGTAACAGAAAGAGGTATGGAAAGTCAGGAATGAAGGAAAAACAACACAAAGTAGAAATATGTGTAAATATGGTAGATTGTCTTTCTCCTCTTGAGTCATCTAAATTATTTGAGGCATCTGAAGGAGACAACACCACGGAATGTGGGTATCAGTTCAATAGTTAAGACGACGATTGTATGACGGAGAAGGTAAAGTGATCGGAATGCAGGCAAAGCCTCTGTTATTTACTCAAACTAGTAAATACCGACACCACATGATGCTAAGGGACCATGTTAACATGCGCAGCATAATACCTAAGGAACCACTGAAAAATCTGTACGAAGACATACACTGAAAAACAGTATAGATACAGCAAATGGAATTCTGACAAAATGGTCAAGTAATCTAAAGGGAGGCAGAAGGAGTAAACAGAAAACAATAAAACGAGTTTTAAGTCCTATAAATTCTCAACATAGCAATAATTATCACGTTATCATATAAATGGCGATATCGCATATCATTTAAATATCATATTATCATCGAAATACACCAATTAATAGAGATTAGCAGAATAAAGAAAAAATAGGTCCCAACTATATGCAAAGGTAAACATTATTTTTTAAAAAATCAGGGACACCTACATTAATACCAGATACAGCAGACTTCTGAGCATAGACAGTAATAAGCAAAGACAAAGAAGGAAAGTAAATATAAAAAATAAAATAAAAATAATGATTTTTAAGAAGTCTTTCTATCAAAAAGCAAGCAATCCTAAATTGCTTTGGGCCAAAGACACAAAATATATGAGGCAAAAACTGACAGAATTAATGGGGAAAGAGACAAATCCAAAATTATATTTGGAGACTTTAACACTCTTCTCCCAACAACCCGTAGAACAGGTAGACAGAAAATCACCAGCAACTTAGAAGAATTTAACACCACCCATCAAAAGGCCGTGTCTGACATTTGCAGAATCCTAGTGGACAACGGTGCAGCACACGTTCTTTACAAGCAAGGAATATTCTCCAATATAGACTGTATCCTGGGCCATGAAATAAACCCTGACACATTTAAAAGAATTAAAATCACACAGAGTGCATTCTCTGATTACAATTAAGCTAGAAATCAATAACAGAAAAATAAGAGGAATGTTCCTAAATAATGGAAATCTGACAACACACTTGTGAGTAATTCATGAGCCACAGAAGAAACGTCAAGTGAAATTTGAAATATACACCAAACCGAATGAAAATGGAAATAACAGTATATCCAAACGTGTGGCATGCTGCTAAAGGAGCACTGAGAAGAAAATTTTAGGACTAAATGCTTACATTGGAAAAGATAAAAGGCCCCAAATCTGTACACTAAGATCTCACCTTAAGAGATCTCTAGTTAAGAAACTAGAGAAAAGAGCAAATCAACCCCAAATCAAAGAGAAGGGTTGAAATAATAACTATAAAAGTAGAAGTCAACGGAATTAGAAACAGAAAAACAACGGAGAAAATAAATGAAACAAAAATCTGGTTCTTTGAAAAGCTCAATGAAATTGACAGACCTCTAGCTAGGCTGACAAAAAACAGAAAAGACACAAATTACCAATATTAAAAATGCCACCAGGGCCGTCACTGCAGGTTTCACAGATAGTAAGAGGATGATAAGGGAATACTACAAGCCACTCTACACACACAAATTTGACAACTCAGGTGAAACACAGCAGTTCCTTGAAAACTACAAACTACCCTAAGTCACCCACTATGAAATAGATTATGTGGATAACCCTATACTATTAAAGAAATTGAACTTGGCTTAAAAACGCCCCTGAGAAAGGAATCTTCAGAGCTAGCGATGTTACTGGAGAATTCCATCAAATGTTTAGAGAAACTAACACCAATTCTACATAATCTGTTCCAGACAAAAGAAGACAAGGGCGTTAATTCCATCTAGCTCATTTCAAGAGGTTAATATTACCCTAATAATAAACTCAGACAAAGATAGAACCCAGAAAGAGAACTACAGGGCAATGTTCTTCATGAACAGGGATGTAAAAATTCTCAACAAAATACAAGTGAATGTAATCCAGTGATATATAAATATAAATATATATTTAATATAAATTAAATATAAATATAAATACCATGACAATGCAGGATTTATACCAGGGATGCAAAACCGTTCAACATCCAGAAATCAATCAATGTAATCCATCACATTAACAGGTTAAAGAAAAAAATTCACAATTACAGCAATTCATGTACGAGAAGCATTTGACAAAAGTCAATACCTATTTGTGACAAAAACTAGAAACAAAGCAAACTAGAAACAGAGAACTCCAATTTGAAAAGAGCATCCACAAAACAGAGTTAACATCATACTTAACAGTGAAAGACTTGATGGGTCCCTCCCCCAGGATGAGCAAAAGGCAAGATGTCCATGCTCCTCCCTCTTACTCAACATACCAGTGTAGCCCTAGTCAATGCAATAAGGCAAGAAAAGGAAATAAAAGACATACAGATTGGAAAAGAAGAAATCAAACTGTCCCTATTTGAAGATGAACAGGATAGTCCATATAGAAAATCCCATGGAATCTACAAAAAAAGTCTCCTAGAACCACTAAGTGAGCTATAAATGTCACAGAATACAAGATCAACATTTAAAAGTCAGTTGTAAAAAAACACCAAAAAAACAAAAATAAATACTAAATAAACAAACAAATAAATAAATAAATAAAAGTTGTATCTCTATAGACAAGCAATGAATATATAGAAACAAAGTAAATGTGGTTTATGTACACAATGGGATATTCCTCAGCCATTAGAAACGACAAATACCCACCATTTGCTTTGACGTGGATGGAACTGGGGGGTGTTATGCTGAGTGAAGTAAGTCAATTGGAGGACAAACATATGGTCTCATTCATTTGGGGAATATAAAAAATAGTGAAAGGGAATAAAGGGGAAAGGAGAAAAAATGAGTGGGAAATATCAGAAAGGGAGACAGAATATGGAAGACTCCTAACTCTGGGAAACGAACTAGGGGTGGTGGAAGGGGAGGAGGGCGGGGGGTGGGGGGGAATGGGTGATGGGCACTGAGGGGGGCACTTGACGGGATGAGCACTGGGTGTTATTCTGTATGTTGGCAAATTGAACACCAATAAAAAATAAATTTATTATTAAAAAACAGGAAACAAAGTAAAAATACAACACCATTTATAATCACTTAAAAAACGAAACACTTGGATGTAAATCTAACAACCATACACAGTACTTAATATGCTTAAAATCTATAAAAACTGATGAAACAAATCAAAGATCCAAATACTGTAGGGACACATCATGATCAAAGAATGGAAGAGGCAACACAGTAAAAAATGTCAATCCTCCCCAAATAGTAAGTTAAATGCATTTCCTACCAAAACCCCAACAATACTTTTTAGATATAGATAATTCTAATATGTACATGAAAAGGCAAAGAAACTAGAATAAGTAAAACAATTTTAAAGAAACAAAGCAGAAGAGATCACTTGATTTTTTTAAATTTTTTTTTATTTTTTTTTAATTTATGATAGTCATAGAGAGAGAGAGAGAGAGAGAGAGGCAGAGACCCAGGCAGAGGGAGAAGCAGGCTCCATGCAACAGAAGCCCAACGTGGGATTCGATCCCGGGTCTCCAGGATTGCGCCCTGGGTCAAAGGCAGGCGCCAAACCGCTGCGCCACCCAGGGATCCCCGAGATCACTTGATTTTAGGACTTACTATACAGCCATAATCAGGGATGTATGAAGTTGCTAGAGGGATAAGCACACAGATCAATGGAACAGAACACAGAATCCAGAGACAGACCCGTAAGAGTCAACTGATTTTGGACAAAGGTGCAAAATCGGGAGGTGCCTGAGTGTCTCAGTCAGTTAAGCATCTGCCTTTGGCTCAGGTCATTATCTTGGGGTCCTGGGATGGAGGACTAAGCCCCTGAGGACTAGTCCTCAGCTCCTGCTGAGTATGGGGTCTGCTTCTCCCTCTCCCTTTCACCCCCCTCCCTGCTGCTTGTGTTCTCTCAAATAAAAAATAAAATCTTTTTTTTTTTTTTAAAGAAAAAAAAAAGATGCAAAGCCAGTGAAATGTAGGAAGGACAGTCTTTTCAACAAATGACGGTGGAGCAATTAGACAGTCGTAGGCAAATACATAAATAAACCTAGAACTATACCTCACCCCTGAGCAGAAGCTGACTCAAAAAAACAAAGAAGAGAAAAAAAAAGAAAAAAAAAGAAAAGAAAACAAAGGAGAAACTCCTCGGGAGCCAGGGCTTGGTGAAGAGTCACGAGATGCGATGCTGAACCCCACCCGCCCCCGGCATCAACCGCGGTCATGAACATGAGCCGTCCTGAGTGTCCACCACTCGAGGCTTCAGACAACTAGAGTCGAGAACTGGCCAAGCAAGGAGAGACACTATGTGGTGCCTTAAATCGCTAACTTTGGGGGTGATTTTACAGAGCAATAGGTAACTGGGGCCGTCCCCTCTCTCCTTCAGGGGTTCTTCTGATGTTTGGGGTCACCCCACACTCCCAGCCGGGCTCTGTACCACCTGCCCCTGCCTAGTTCTCCTGTCACCTTTCCTCCTGAATCCCGCTCTCCAGCCTGTCGGAACCATAACCCGCTCACCAAGCGCAGTCCGAATCTCTATTTCTGCTCCCGTACGTGCATCCGTCATGGTGTCCAACCCCCCACCTCGTCTGCACCCCTGTCCTTTTTCCTCTGCTGCTGCTCCCCAGAAGAATGCATCTCCCGGCCCCACCGACAATGGGCTTGATGATGCTTGGCCGCTGGACTGCCGGCTGCCATGAGGAGAGCAGAGGCTTCAGCACATTTACGGGTGTGAGATCTCCCCGTCGTGCTTCTGCTGGCATCCCAAGGAGGCTGGCATCATGCCTCAGGGGAGCAAGGCGTAGGGCCTGGCCAAGCCAGCCTGCAAACGCGTGACCTTCCTGATCCAGCCACTGCTGTCGCCACGCAACACGATCTTCAAAGTGTGCGTGTGCATGGTCGGCTGTGAGCTCAGAGTCTCGAGTCTCGAGTGCCACCTCATACCTCCTTGCCTCTTCTGTGACCTGTGACAGTTTGATTATTGTCCCCCACCTCACCCACACGCTGCCTACAGGATAACACAATCCAGGTAGTCCCGTGCCTTCCTGCACCTCCCATCTGGGGCCTCGGCCTGTGACCTGTTGGGGACAGCAGGGCCTTAATGGACAGGAGACGCAGGCCCCAAGGGTTCCAGCCCTGGCAGGGCGCCCCACGTTCCCCTATCACCTGCAGGGCAGAGGCACGCCACTCCCCCTTCGGCCTGGCCCACAGAGCGGCCAGGCTTCCTGCCATGAAGTTTAGACATCACCCCATTTCGCCAACAAATTCTTCAGTATAATTTAATCTAGAAACAGTTTTCAGGGGCGGCTCGGTGGCTCAGTGGTTGAGCGTCTGCCTTTGGCTCAGAGCATGATCCTGGGGTCCCAGGATCGAGTCCCGCATCGGGCTCTGCGTAGGGAGCCTGCTTCTCCCTCTGCCTGTGTCTCTGCCTCTGTGTCTCTCATGAATAAATAAGTAAAATCTTAAAAAAAAAAAAAAAAAAGCTTTTAGAAATATTTTCCATAACCACCACGCAATTCTCACACATAACAAAATCAAGAAAAATTCTTTAATGTCACCTAACACCCAGCTGCCATTCAAATCTCCAAGTGCCTCAAAGCTGTCTTTTTACAACTGCTCTGTTTATCAATAATCCAAATAAACTTTACAAAATGACATTTCTCCAACATCAGTCTGTAACTGCTCTCTTCCCACATGCATTTTGTCTGTTGAATGTGCAAGTTGTCTGTCTTAGGGTCTTTCTCTCACTCCGGGACGGTACCTATTACTTTTCACGTTCAAAATGTCCCATCTCTGGCACCCGGAGCGCGTCAAGCTGGACCATGTCTGACTTTGGAATGACCTTCTCAGTCCCAATAGCTTCCTTACTTGTAGTCAAAGCCAGAGGTCAGGGGCTCATCTTGCACATTTCCTTGAGTGTACGAGAAACCATTTCTCCAGGAAAGCTGCCCTTTTAGTAAAATAAAATAGTACCTAGAGACCACAGCCAGGGGTGCCTACAAGTACCATTCTGCGACTGCTCCTAGAACTTTTCCCTTTACCTGTGCTAGGATACATTTTTAAAAGTGAATCCTATGGTCCATCCAGATACTGGGATGTCGTTCAGCGCTAAAGACACATGAGCTATCACGTCACGAGAAGTCATGGAGGGGCCTTGAATGCTATTATTGGCCGGTCTGAAAGGCTGTGTACTATAGTGTTTTAGCCAAACAGATCGGATAACGTAGGGAGACTGAAACCACACAGGGTGTTCCTGTGGCCACAACAGAATGAAACTAAAAATCTTTTTTTTTTTTTTTTTTTTTTTTAATTTTTATTTATTTAGGATAGTCACAGAGAGAGAGAGAGAGAGAGGCAGAGACACAGGCAGAGGGAGAAGCAGGCTCCATGCACCAGAAGCCTGACGTGGGATTCGATCCCGGGTCTCCAGGATCGCGCCCTGGGCCAAAGGCAGGCGCCGAACCGCCGCGCCACCCAGGGATCCCCTGAAACTAAAAATCAATAACAAAAAGATTATCACGAACTCTCCAAATACCTGAAAATTAAAGAACACGTTCTAAATAACCCATGCATATGTCAAAGGGAAAAACGTAAGAGAAGTTAAAAATATTTTGGCAATTAAAGGATGAGAAATACCACCTGTCAGAGCCTCTCAGAGGTACAGCCAAAGCAGAGCTCAGAGCGAGGCATGCCATATTAAAAAAGAAGAGAAACCAGGGGATCCCTGGGTGGCGCAGCGGTTTGGCGCCTGCCTTTGGCCCAGGGCGCGATCCTGGAGACCCGGGATCGAATCCCACGTCGGGCTCTCGGTGCATGGAGCCTGCTTCTCCCTCTGCCTGTGTGTCTCTGCCTCTCTCTCTCTCTCTCTCTCTGTGACTATCATAAATAAATAAAAAAAAAAATTAAAAAAAAAAAAAAAAGAAGAAGAGAAACCGGGGGATCCCTGGTGGCGCAGCGGTTTGGCTCCTACCTGTGGCCCAGGGCGTGATCCTGGAGACCTGGGATCGAGTCCCGTGTCAGGCGCCCGGCATGGAGCCTGCTTCTCCTTCCTCCTGTGTCTCTGCCTCTCTCTTTCTCTCTCTATATCTATTATGAATGAATGAATGAATAAATAAATAAATAAATAAATAAATAAATAAATAAATCTTTAAAAAAAAAGGAAGAGAAACCTATAGAATCAATGATATAAGCTCCTATTTTAAGAAGCTAGAAAAAGTAGAGCAAATTAAGTCCCAAGCAAGTAGAAGGCAGGTGCGACAGGCAGAGCAACCCCCACCCTGGCCCCTGGAGCCCCTGGGTGTGTGGCCTCGCAGGGCAAAGGGCTTTATAGACCTGACAAAGGTCCACCCTGGAAGCGGGGGAGGCCGCCGGGGTTACCCGGGTGGCCGCAGGATGACCACATGAGTCCCGTCAGGTGAAGAGCCTTCCCACGAGGGGCTAGAGGGAGAAGTGATGGGGAGCAAGGACTGGGGAGAGACGGGCGGTGCCGAGGTGGGAGAGAGAGGAAAGGGCCATGAGTTGGGATGAGAAGCCTCCGGAAACTGGAAAAGGCAAGGAAACGGGTTCTCCCAGGTTCTCCGGAAAGGAATGCCGGCCTCGGACAACCTAGCGGCAGCCCAGTGAGACCGTGCCGGGACTCTGCCCCCCAGAACCGCAAGATGGTGAACCTGTGGCCTTCAGCCCCTAAGTC
Source organism: Vulpes vulpes (assembly GCF_048418805.1). Classification (NCBI taxonomy): domain Eukaryota; kingdom Metazoa; phylum Chordata; class Mammalia; order Carnivora; family Canidae; genus Vulpes; species Vulpes vulpes. The sequence continues at coordinate 866,669 of NC_132794.1, forward strand.
GGTGGTAACATTTTAGAGCAGCTACAGGAAACAAATCCAGCTGGAAATAATAAATACATACGGGAGTCCATGAAAACATAGACAAAAACAATAAAGAAAAATAAAATGAAGGTTAGTAACCCGTAAATATATAAACAAATGGAAAAAAAAATCATAGATGAAGAGAAAAAGAAAACAAAAATCTGGAATAACAAATGAACAATCCGCTGTCAGAACAGACACTAAAACGATGGTGCGGGATTATGATGATGAACAACTTTGCGCCAACATATATGCCAGCCTCGATGAACTGGACCGACTTGGAGCCACAGCGCTAAAAAGGGCACAAACCCGAGAGATGCTGAAAAATTGAATCTACTGTCAAACACCTTCCCATCAAGAAGGCCCCGGGCACTGGGAGATTCCAGCAAACGTGTTCAGAGGCCACGACACCAATCTCACACAAACTTCTCCAAAAAGCAGAGGAAGGGGAAGTCATTCCACAGACACTGCGCGAGGCGAGCATAACTCTGATTTAAAAATCTGACAAAGATACGGTAAAAACGAAAATTGCAACCCAATCTCTGTCGTGACCACGGGGATAAAACTCTTTACCAACACTTCCGGAAAAAAGAAAAAAAAAAAAAATCCAAGAATCAAGCCCAAGGAGGGTTTACACCAAGAGTAGCTTAACATTTGCAAAATATATCGATGCAATTTAGCTCATGAGCAGGGTAGAGCAGAAATGACCATTTCAATCCTGTGACGACATTCCACGTATGACGAAGATCTTCAACAAACGTTATCTCTTTCTGCTAAGCTAAAAATCTTGTTTTCCGACATCAGTCTCATCACTGCCTTGCTGTGGCACTTGGGATCCAGAGGAAGGGCGGGATGAACGCGGGGCGGTCAAGGTCGGGACGGCAGCCCTGGAGGTCGGCCCACCCACGCTGCGGCACCGACTCTGAGGTCAGGCTGGGCTCTAGGCTGGGGCGCAGGGACTGTGTTTCGCGACTGCCCTGGAGAAGGAACCCTGAACACCCGTGGGAAATTTCCCTACTGTTCGTCGGTGAATCCTTAATTGTGTCCACAAAGTGAGACTCTGGGACTCAGGGAGAGTCACGGGGAGGCCGGTTCAGGGGGAGCCAGTGGAGAGGCAGGGGCAGCTGGAGTGGACAGGCCCTGGCCCCTGAGCGGTGATTTCTGCCCAAGTCCCTCGAAGGTGACGGGGATTCAGGCAAAATGCAAATTCGGATCTGTCGGGACAGAACTTGAGCCCTGAGAGGGCCCAGTGACCCACTAGCCGTTTCTGTCCCCGCCAGAGCACCGGGGACCCGTGGAGAGCCCTGCCACAGTCCCCGACCCGGCCCCCACGCCCGAGGGGCCGAGGACTCCCAGCCGGGCAGCGGAGCAGCAGCAGGCGGCCGGGCTCCGGGGGGGGAGTGGGGGGCAGCAGGGAGCAGGGGGTGCGGATGCAGGTGGGATCGCCAGGTCAACAGACCTCAACGTGGCCGTGGCGGCGACGTGACAGAAAGCAGAGGAAATGAACACGGGCTATCTCAACAAAGAGCGAAGATTTAAGGAAAAAAACCACATCTAAAAACTGAAAGTTTACAAACTACGGAAGAAGAGACTCCAGTGTGGACCGAGCGGAAGCCGGGTCGGTGGCCCCGCAAGGCGGCGGAGAGAAAAGGTCCAGGTGGAGCAGGCCCGGAGCACACGGCATCCGGGGAAGGGCCTCCGAGGGGCCGGCGGAAAGGACGCGCCCACGCGGGAAGCGGCGGTGACTGGTCCCGTTCGCTTACATCATCAGCTTGACGTTTACACATTTAAACGAATTAATGTCCTTAGATTTTCAATATTTAGGACGTGCTTTCTCATTTTTTTTCTTGATTTAAATGTTTATCACCCATAATCTTTACATGATACCATGGTCAAGATTATATAAAATTTTCCTTCATAGGAATGTTCCCCTTTTGGGGGGGGGGTTCAGTCGCTGGAGCATCTGAACGGACTCCTGGTTTCTGCTCAGGTCGTGATCTCGGGGTCGTGAGACTGAGCCCCGAGCTCAGTGTGGATTTGCTTGTCCCTCTCCCTCAGCTCCACCCCCTACTCTTTCTCTCGTAAATAAGAATAAAATCCTTGGGGGATCCCTGAGTGGCTCAGCGGTTTAGCACCTGCCTTAGGCTCAGGGCATGATACTGTGGTCCTGGGATCGAGTCCCGCGTCAGGCTCCCTGCCTGGAGCCTGCTTCTCCCTCTGCCTGTGTCTCTGCTTCTCTATCATAAATAAATAAATCTTTTTTTAAAATAAATAAATCTTAAAAAATTTATACTAAGTGTCTTAAAAAAAAAGAATAAAATCTTAAAAAAAAAAAAAAAAGAATCTCCCCATTTCGGTTCCCTTTTGGTCCCTTCTTTCCAATATAAGTAATAGAAGAAACAGAAGGGCAGTTTCTGGTATATTCTTCCATTATTCCTTTTAGAAAATGCAAGTGCGTACCTTGCGTGCATACACGCTTGTAAATGTAGAAGTTCGCCTTTTCACACCACAAGTGGCCCCGCACCCAGCTTGTTTTCCTTTCCGCTTCCTGTGTCCCGGAGACCACCCTGACCAGGAGGATCCAGAGCTGCGCGGTCCTCCACGGCGGGCATCCGGCCCAGTTCCTCCAGCCCGTGGGCGAACAGACGGACCACCCCCATCCGCCGCTGCCGACGCAGAGCCACCGTGGGTGCCCCTGGGCAGCGCCTCATTTCCAACTTTTGCCGCCGGTGCCCTGGGATAGAGTCCTCGAAACAGGACGCCGGATCCAAGGGAAACACAAATGACGTTTTTCTGAACGTTAACAAACTCCCCTCCGTAAACAGGGTCTCCCTCCGCTTGGGCTGCTGCGAGGAAACAGCACGGCCCGGGGCGCTGACCCCACCCTGGAGGCCGGCGGGGGTCCAGGTGTGGGCGGGGCTGGCTCCTCCGGGGGCCCCTCTCGGGGCGGGCAGGCGTCGTCTTCTCCTGTGCCGCCCGGCACCTGGCTGTCCCTCCGCGCCTACACGTCTGCTGTGTCCACATTTCCTCTTCTTCAAGGACCAGATAGGATTAGGGACCCAACTGGCCTCATTTTAACTTAACCACCTCATTAAAGACCATCTCCAGGGGATCCCTGGGTGGCGCAGCGGTTTGGCACCTGCCTTCGGCCCAGGGCGTGATCCTGGAGACCCGGGATCGAGTCCCGCGTCGGGCTCCCTGCGTGGAGCCTGCTTCTCCCTCCCTCGGCTCTGACACGGCAGTGTCCGTTTATCATCAGCGGTTGTGTGCTTAATCCTACTTACCAACTCTTCCGTCGTTTTCAGTTTTCTTAGTTATATTTTCTTAGTATTTGTTAGTTATTTCAGTTTTCTTAGTTACTGTTTTGGTCCACGTGAAGCGTATTTTCATCCGTCTCGGGGCACATTACCGAGCGAGGCCCTGGGTATCTTGATCGTCTTCAGTCCTGGAGGAGACACGCTCGCTCTTTCTGTCTCTAGCAGGACCGAGACTCGACGCAGGGTCTTTTTGTCCTCATCATCAAGAATCAGGCACAAAAGAAAATGTTACCGTGTGTCCACTGGCCAGTCGGCGTCAGCGCTTTAACTAAGCCCATGAGTCCGGACGCAGGAATCACCGTGGTGACCACTTGGTGACTCGCGGCAGCCCCAGGACTCATTGATCTGAGAACCCGAAAGGTCTGGGTAGGCCCCACATCACGCCCCAGAAGCTGATCCCTCGGGAGACGGCACAGGCTCACCCCCACTCCTCCCCCCGAGCCTCACTCAGCCACGCGGTGCGTCGTGGCCAGCGTGTGAGCCTCCCCGTGTGGCCCGAAGCGCCCACTGCTGGGCTGGCGGAGGGTGTGGCGGAGGGCACGACGGGAGCATCGCAGGACCGCTCCGTGGGGAGCAAGCCCTTGGCGCGGTTCTTGGTGGCACGGGGCCTTGGCTGCGAGGCGGCAGGGAGTGGGTCCCGTGAACACAGGTCTTGGGACCCCGCAGACCGTCTTCAGAAGGGCCTGACTCTACAGGGGACCCGCAAGGGTGGCAGAAAGAGGACCCAGCTGGGGCCAGGCTGAGCTGGGAGCCCTCACCGCCACGCCCACACCCGGTGCCCCCACTCTGGCCCCTGGAAGCTCCGTTTCTGGAAGGTGCCGCAGCGTGTGTGAGAGGCAGGCTGGCCCAGGGGGGTTCGGGCAGGACACGCTGTCAGGCTTGCACAGGACGCGGCCGGTCGGGGACGGTCAGGGTTCAGGTGGGGAGAACCCGAGGCCAACGCTGTGCTGCAGTGTCCAGCGTCACCCCTGGACAGCCGTGGGGGGCTGGGGCGCCAGGGTCGCGAGGGAGAGGGCGTGCAGGCGGGGCACAGAGCCACGGGGAGATGGACCACAGGGGGACAGGGATGAGGACACTGTCAAACCGCCACGGGCCGAGCAGCGGGGCCCGGGCAGGGACCCTGTGACAGACGGCCCCGGCGGCAGGCGCCCCAGAACGACTGCGTTCGAGCCGCCCCAGGGCTCACGACCTAAAGGGCGGCCGGACCTTCTCGCCGGAGCTCTCACCAACTTCCTGTGACCGCCACGGGACAGAGAGGCCTGCGGCTGCCCCTTGAGACGGCGACGGGGAAGAGCGCGGCCGAGGGCGGCCGATAACAGACCCACGTCGGCCGGTGTGCGGCAGCCGCGGCCCAGCCTCAGGGCGGAGGGGCGGCCTGGCCGGCGGGGAGGCGCGAACGCAGGCTGCGGTTCAGCGGTGCCCGACGGCGCGGCCACGCGGCCGGTGATCGCCGGGTACCTGGAAGGGCGTCTCCGTCGCTGTCGCGGTCCCCGAACTCTCTGCCCAGCGCGCCGCGTCAGGAGAGCCAACGGGACCGGTGAGCCGCGACGGCGGCCCGAACCTGCGGCGCAAGGCTCCGTCGCTTTGCTGGTGTCTAGTCGCACGGACGCACACGGGTGCCCCCGGGAACTGCAGCGGAAACCGGAACACGAGCTGTGACACGGCCACGGCCGAGTGAACGAGGAACGTGCAGGACGGAGCCCAGAGCGCGGAGGTGGGACGGAGCGCGGGACGCAGGCCGAGCCGACCCGCCGCACCCGGCCCGGGAAGGCCTCCCGGCTCCGCGAGGCTGACCCACGCGTGCGGGCTTCCTCCTGGGGGGCGCCGGCCGTGTGCCCCGTCCCTGCCCGGGAGCAGGTCTCCGAGACTTGGGGGCGATCGCAGCGCCCACGTGGCCCCGGGCCGCGGGGCCTCGGCGAGGACGGCCCAGAGCAGCAGGAGTGCCCGGGAGCTGGGCCCGCACCCAGGCTGGCTCCGGCCGGGCTCAGCGCGACTCTGCGCCGCCGGAGGACACACGTCCCAGCCCCCTCGCCCGTCGGGTGGGGCAGGGCCACGGTGGGGGGGGGGCACCTCGGATCCTCCCTGCTCCCGTCCTGGACTCCTCCAGCTCGCACCTGGCAGGTCCCGGCGGGAGGCCCCGCATGGCGAGGACAGGCCCACCCGGGCCACCTCCCTCCTGCTCACAGTCCGCGGGGGAGAAGCCTTAACTGCACCCACGAAAGGCCTCGGCCAGGGACAGACGCGGTCAGCGGCGGCGTCTGTGTCCCACCCGCCCCGAGGGGGCGCCGTGCCAGGCCGAAGACGTGGGGGCCGCCCCGCGCCGCGCCCACCACACAGGCCCCGCGCTGCAGAGAGGCGGGCGCAGGACGCGGCCCCAGGACAGAGCAGCGCTGCCCCGGAGCCGGCTCCAGCTGCGCGCACCGAGCCCCGCCGCGCCCCCTTCTGCAATGACCAACGACCCCCGTCCCACACGAAGCCTTTTTCACACAAGGGAGCCCCCAGGGTCCTCAGATCCTTCCTCCCTTCCTCCGTCCGGCCAGGCCCCCAGACGCTGGCCACAAGCCCGGCGCAGAGCAAGGCCAGGGGCTCCCGGACCCGCAGCTTCCTGTCCGCGGCTCCCGTTTGCATGTGGGCTTCTTGGGAAGGCGGATGGGGACGGCACCTCAGTCCCTGCACAAAACCAGGTTCTCCCTGACCCCCCCTCGGAGTTCTCCTCAGGACCTTCCCCCAGGACCTCCCCTCAGGACCTCTCCTCAGGACTCCCCTCAGGGCCTCCCCTCAGACCTCCCCTCAGGACCTCCCCTCAGGGCCTCCCCTCAGGACCTCCCCCACAGGACCCCCCCCTCAGACTTCTCCTCAGGACCTTCCCTCAGGGCCTCCCCTCAGGACCTCTCCTCAGGACTCCCCTCAGGGCCTCCCCTCAGACCTCCCCTCAGGACCTCCCCTCAGGGCCTCCCCTCAGGACCTCCCCCACAGGACCCCCCCCTCAGACTTCTCCTCAGGACCTTCCCTCAGGGCCTCCCCTCAGACCTCCCCTCAGGACCTCCCCACAGGACCCCCCTCAGACTTCTCCTCAGGACCTTCCCCCAGAGGACCTCCCACCGCCCCCCCCCAAATTCTCCTCAGGACCTCCCCTTAGGACCTACCCCCAGGACCCCCCACTCGGACTTCTCCTCAGGACCCCCCCTCAGGGACCCCAACTTCTTCCCTAAGTAAAAGAACAAGAGAAAACCACCGCGGGCCTGGGCCGAACCACTCAGAAGAGAAACAAAACAAATGCAAACAGAATAACACACACACACACACACACACACACACGAGAATTCCAAAAGAGGCAAAATTAACGCGGCTATTTTAGACGCCTGCGCAGCTGCGTGGAGAAGCCCCCGCGGCCAGGGAAGGGCCGGGGAAGGGCCGTAGGCCGCAGGCCTCGGGCTGGGAGGAGACGGAAAGTAAGAACCGTCCGTCCCGCGAAGCGGCGGCGGCGCAAGGAGTCTCCGAGGCTGAGCCCCGTCGAAGCTGAATGATCACGACAGGAGTCGACGGGACAAGATCCGGAGTTTCCTCTCCACATTATAATTCCGCCTGATGCAGATTCAAGTTTTTATTCTTTATTGAAACAAGAAGAACAGCCACAGGGGCCTTGGGGACGCCGGGGGAAGGCCGGAGCGTGGGTTAAGGGCAGGCCCCGGGCGAGCGAGCGACGGACACCAGGGCCCTCACCCCCGCGCTGGATCCTCTCACCTCCACCGCTCCCAGGGCTCACGCCGTGCTGCTCCCCGCCCTGCAGCCTCCCCTGCGTCCCGAGCCCGGAACGTTCCAGAAGCACCAACCAGATCTGCCCTTCCAGTGCCCGGGCCTCGAGTGCGAGTGCTCAGGAGAGCGCGCCCGTCCTCTAGCGACCCCCGCAGACGCCCCCGTCCTCCGGGAACACTAGGGCAGGAGGGGGCCAGGGCGGGGCAGGCGGAGCCCCGCGGAGCCGAGGAGCAGGGCGCCCGCTGCACGGCAGCCCCGGGGCAAGCTCCTCGGGCACGGGCCGGCGGTCCTGGCGGCCCCGAGGACGCCCTGACGCACAGCACGACACCGCCAGCCGCTCAGGGAGCGTGGGGGGCACCGCGGGGACGGCACCACCGGGCGCACAAACCCGGCTCCTTCCCAGAGTAAGGTCACCTTGAACTTCGGTGGACGACAGCAACGGCTGTCGTGTGGGCTCGCACGTTCCCGCGCTGCCCCGCGGTCCCCCCCCCCCCCCCGGGGCCAGTCGTCCCTGTGTCGCCAGCACGAGCCAGTCGCAAGAATGTGCCGGTCCAGGGCCGTGGGCGGCAACAAAGTCACGCGATGAAGGTCCCAAGTGACGGTAAACAGGGACTCGACCAGCGTGACGCCCGGTGTGACCCCCTCCGGGTGATGCACGTGTGTGGAACGTGGAGTCGGCTTGTCCACGGTCACCTGTGCCCCCGTCGCGGAGCGAGGCCCCGCAGCCAGTGGGGACAGAGGGGCCAGCGAGGCGGGCCGGCGGCCTGGGCGGCCCAGGGGCTCCGGCAGCAGCTCGCTCAGGACGAGGGGCCCGCGGGGCGGCTGCGACGGACACGGGGGCAAGGAAGGCGACGCTCAGGCGCCCTCGTCTCCCAGGACGACAGCAGCACGGCGTGAGGGGCAAGTCAGCGTCAGCGCGGGGGCACACGGCGGGCCTGGAGGGGCAGGTGACGGTGCACGGTGCGCACGCGAGGAAGGGACCCGTCCTGGGCAGGCCCGCGGGGGCCGCGGCGAGCCAGGCTGGCTGCGTGGGCGCGGAGGGACCGCAGGGGCGCTGTCAGGCCGGTCCCCCGAAGCGCCCGGGCCGGAGCGTCCCGTGAGCACCGACTGGACGCGTGAGCCCCTCCGTCCTCGGCCGGCCGAGGGGCAGCTCCCTCGAGCTGTGCAGGCCGCTCGCCCGTCCGCGGCCACGACCCCTGGCTGTGAGGGAGGCACCTCCACTCGGCGGGGACCTGGCCCGTGGGGCTCGGGGCCCACCGGCTCGCTCCTGTGTCCCGCTCCGGGGCCCTGCGGGGCGGCCCCCCCCAGGACTGGCTCTGCTCGGCGGGGTCTGGGCCCCGCGCCCGGCCCTCTGGCCCTCGCCACGCAGCAGTCCGCGCTGCTCCAGCGACTCACTCCGGCTGCGTGAACGGGGCTCCACGGAGGCCACCGCACGTCACGGCTGCTTCACGCGGGACGGTGGAGAAGGGCGGCCGGGGCTCCCCCCAGACACCAACCGAAGGCCTCCTGGGCTCGGGCGCGCAGCATGATCCGAGCGGCTGCTTGTCCCCGTGACGTTGTGTCGCACCCGGAGGCACCGCTCTGCCGTCACCACTGTGCCAGCCGGAAGGCAGCCGGGAGGTAAACGGGAAGGCCGCGGGCCGAGGCCGGCTCCCTAGGTTGGCAGGAGACCCGCGGGACGAGGGCCACCAATTCCCCACCGAAGACTGTGACGTCCGTGACGTACTTCCTTGGCAACGTATCACGACCCGACCCAAACCTCGAGAAAGGTCTCAGTTATTCCCGAGAACGTGCACGTAGCCTCCCGTCCCGGTTCCTCCCCGGCCCACCTGCTGGCGCGTCCTCCTGCCCCTCCTCCTTAGTAACCTACCGCCTGACGCCCGACGGTCATTGGCCACCACCCTCCTGGGCTCGGACTACTGCCGGGCGTGCGTGTGGCCTAAAAACAAGGACGTCCAGATACCCACAGTACGACGCCCCAAACCTGAGCATTTAACATCCACATGACGCTTCGCCTAGCTCCGCGCCCACCCGCCAGGCCCGGCCACGGACACTCCCTTTACTCAGCCTGCGCTGCCAACACTTCGTGAAAATAACAGAAGGGGGCACGCGAGAGCCACGACGTTAGGGGTGCGCCGCCTTCTCCGCTCCGGAAAGGGACTTCCTGAGAAGTCGAATCCCACGCCAGGGGTTTTTAAAGAGAAAAGAAAACAAGAAACGGCATCTCATCCCTACTGACGATAAACACACACCACAGAGACACACTAGCAAAAAAGAGATAATCTAATACCTTTAAATTGATTAAACGGTATTAAGATGAGGGAGGAGACGAAAAAACCAATCAGAATTAGAAAACTAAGAAAAGGTCACAGAACTCGGGAAAGAACGAAGAATAAAAATATTTTTATTTTTTTATGATTTTTTAATTGTAAAATGAGTCATTATAATTATTTTTTAAAATAAAAAAAATTTTTTTCAAAACACGGAGATGAAATTAGAATTTATCCAACACCGAATAAGCAACAGAAAACAGAAGAAAACTTGTGAAAACCAGAAGGAAAACAAAGTGACGTGGGGCAGAAGGCAGGCGCTGGCGGAAGGAGCCTCGGGCACAGGCTCGGCCCCACGCACGCGCGGCGCACACTGGGGGACCCATTGCTCATTCCGGTCACGGTCCGCACGTGTCCTCCGAAGGCACCGGCGTTGGGGTCACCGGCACTGGTTTTATAAAAAGCACAATCTGCTGATCTCATAAAGTGACGAGGGGAACCTTTGCCTTTTCTCTGTGCTATGAAACGATTTTATATGCCTTAAAAACTGTATTTCCTTTGTTACGATGTGTGGCGTGGCCCTGGTGGCACACGCGGGGGGATCTCTGAGCGCCGTTTCGTCCCTTTCACGGTGGCGGGTTGTTCAGACTTACCACACCGAGGCGATTTCGTTAATTCACGATTTTTCTAGAGGATTATTCATTTCATCTAGATTTTCTAGTTTCTTTGCACAGAGTTTAAACAGCAGCTTCTGACAGTTTTAATAGCTTCCGCAAATGCAGTGACATCTACTTCCTGGCGGCCCCAGTTTTAAAGTTTTTACCCTCCCCTCCCCCCCCCCAAAAAAATAAATAAAAATACAGTTTTTACCCTTGATTAAAGGTACTAACGGTTTAACCGTTCCGTGGGCTTTGTCCAGAAGTCATCGCACCAAGCGGCAGGTTTCCATGGTCCACTGGAGGCCCCTCTACCTTCCCTATTTTTCCCATTTGGGCTCCGCTGCTTGGCAGCTCTCCCTCTAACATTTAGGGTCCCGGGGCTCGCTCGCTTATTTTAGGCGACTCGGTTTCCCGACACCGTCTCCAGAGACGGCCGGCAGCCCCCTTCGCGCGTGGACTTGGGTGTCTTCTCATCTTCGGTGCTTCGTAAACAGTGTGTGCCTCATTTAAGAGCATCCCAGACTCTCCAAGTACGTAGGGAAGTCTACGTTATTTTTGGTCACCATCTTGTGGTCATTTCCTATTTTTACTTCATGATTTCTGCTGTTGAAGAAATAAAGATTTTCTTTGAACTCAAATGCACGCTAAAAATACTTGTGAATGGTCCTGGTTGTGTGGAAAGCAAGGGAGGGAGGGGAGGGGGGAGGGAGGGTGGGAGCGGAGTTTGTAAGGATTGTCACTCAAATCCTTCATAACCATACGAATTTGTTTGTCTTCTTGACTTTTCAGTCACAGCTTCCCAGGATCGCACCGCACTCACCCACTGCCTTTCCTTAGATGTTTTTCCTTCATAAATGTTACAGCTACGGTGCGGGTCGCCGTGGGGGGGAGGGGGCAGAAAGAAAAAAAAATTTATAGCAAAAAAAAATAAATAAATATAAATAAATAAATAAATTAATTAATTTTACGGCTATGTATTGATGCACATAAAAGTTCACCAATTTGGGGGATCCCTGGGTGGCTCAGCGGTTTAGCGCCTGCCTTTGGACCAGGGCGTGATCCTGGAGTCCCGGGATCGAGTCCCGCGTCAGGCTCCCTGCATGGAGCCTGCTTCTCCCTCCTCCTGTGTCTCTGCCTCTCCCTCCCTCTCTCTCTCTCTATCATAAATAAATAAATTAAATAAATAAATTAATTAATTAATTAATTAAATTAATAAATTAAATAAATAAATAAATCTTTAAAAAATTTCACCAATTTATCTTTTTTTATTTTTATTTTTTACCAATTTATCTTCTTAGAGGATTGAAACTTAGCAGAACGAAGTATCTTCGTCCAATTTAACATGCTTTATCTTTTTCTTAAAAGCAACGTTGCGAGGGAGGCCTGCTTTCCGGTGATTAGCGTTTGCTTAGTGCCCTTCCCATTAGTGCATTTCCTGTTCCTGTGTCATTTTTTAAAATAATCTGAGTTTTGCCTCTTGATAGAGAAATATAACATAGATTCGAATGAATCCCTACATTAAACTCTTGCCTTCTATGTTTTCTATGATTCCTAATTTTTTCCCTTCCATCCTACCTTTTGGTGACCTAATCAGGTTTCCTTTGTTCCAGGGCTTTTCCTCTACGAGATCTGAAGTTGTCCGGTCTGTGCCCTGCCTGGTGGCCGGTAGCGGATGGTGAGCACGCTTCGACGCACGCTCACGTAGCCATGGGCTCACGCGGTGCCCGCTGCTCCCCTGAAAGACGTGGGGTTCAGGAAACGTGTACTTTTCTCCTTATCACCATGTAACTACACACACGTGAGACTGTTTTCAACTATTAATCTGCATAGCAGCACACATCAGAGATTATTCAGAGCTACCTACGTGCCTTGCTGGATTATCATCATCACAGATGGTTATTTTCACTTTGTCAGGCTCAGGGGTGAGTCTCGTAACCTCCGAGGCCTTGACGGTCCATCTGAAAATACTTTTCCTTTTTCTTTCTATTTGCATCTAGTCTGGCTATGTCCAAAGTCTCAGGTTTAGAATCATTGTTCCCAAGTACGTTGAAGACGCTGGTCTAATTAATTCCAGGTGACAAACTGATCATTGAGGAATCCAAGCCAGCTGCACAGCGACCCCGGCTCCTCCTGCTGACGACTTCTGGGGTTTTCTTCTCTTTGCCTCGATTTTTGCGGAACACACGCAGGCAACGTGGTTTCTCACTTCTGCTCAACACTTACCGTCTGATGGGTTCTGGGCTCTGAAAGTGTTCTCTTCCCATCACTCTTCCTCAGCTTTCTCTGTTTCTCCTTTTTAGACTTCTGTGAGACGGAAAACGGGGCTTCTCCATCTCCCTGGGGTCTTGTTCTCCGACACCTCTCAGTGCTTGAAGTCAGGATTCCACGATAATTCAGCCCCCCCCCCCACCCCCGATCTGCCTTCCGGAACAGCTCCGGGTCCTTTAGGTCCGCCTTCTGGAATAGTCCTAGGTTTTTTTTGGTCCAATCTCTCACTCTTTCTTCATTTCTGTCTGTTCTGACTCAAGCCATCCTGATTGTTCTGCTTTGACTTTTACTTTCTAAAATCTTTGGTGGTTTCTTGTGAAGGAGCAATGTTTTCTGAGTTTTCTTTCTTCTCTTCGCGCCATTAACTCATCCCTCGTGCATCATCTTTTGTTGAGTTTGGTACTTTGGCTGTGGGTTCTCCTGCCCATGCCCACAGTTCTACCTTTAGGAGGCCTGCTCTGCCTGCTGTGGACGCTAGTCTGCCTCTGGGGCCGAGGGCACGTGCCAGCATCATGTTTTCTGGAGGAGCTCCCTGCCCCTCCGTGGAGCGGGTGGCTGCCGGGACACGCCGCGGGACTGCCCTGGCCCGGGGCACACACTTGCAGTGGGAACCGGGTGCACACACCCCTGACCTTGCTGCACACGCCGCGGGGGCTGGAGGGGCCGCCTGCCCTGCTCCTCTGCAACCCTGGCGTCCACTGATCCTCAGCCGAGCGTCTGCGTCCTCGTTCTTCTCTGCGTCGGGCCTCTCCACTTGTCTTTGCGGATGTTTGACTCCACAAGCATTATCTGTTTCTCTCTTAATAATTCATCAAAATGTCTGATCCTTTGACTCCACTTGTCCCTGTTTCCTTCCAAGGCAGCAATTTCTGCATTGCTGCTATCTTAAAATTCTGCCTTTGGGGGTTTCTGGTCCAGGGTGACAGCAGGTGAATGCTCTCAGGTACCCGTCCTGCTCCAGGCTGCAGAAGACTGGTCTGCAGACTGATCTACACAATTTTTTTTTTTTTAAAGAAACTCCTATTTAGGTTTTCTTTTCACAGCCAGTTGACAAACTACCCAAAGTCTAGAAACACCCTCTGTAAAGATCTGGTGGCTAAAATGACCAACAGCCCGGATCTGGAGCCCCGAGTCTGGCCCCCTCTGCTTCCCGGTCAGGCCCCGGGAGGGGTGGCCCTCACAGGTGCACGCTGAGGGCCCGGGGCAAGGCCGGGCTGTGGCTGGAGCGGGCCCGGCTCAGGGCTCAGGGCCGGCTGGGACTGAGGCGTAGCTCACGACCAGATGGGGCCGGAAATGAAGCGCTTCCCACCTCCAGGAGCGGAGCCGAACCAGCAGTGGCTTCGTATTTACTTAAAACTTACCCTGCAATTTCCCTGTTGTCTGTAATTACCCTGTGTCACCACACAGCTCTCGCCCTGCGGTTAACTGGCTGGCAGTTACCATGGCAACAGGAACCGGTCCCCAACTTGACAGAGTAGCTGTATTTTTAAAAATTTTTCTCAGTCGCGTTCTACTTTGACGGAGGCCGGTTCACAACGGGCCCGGCCGGGCCAGGGCCGGGAAGCCGCCGAGCCGCGGCCGCAGCACCCTCCGGACTCGGTCCTTCCCGCTCCCGGCTCAGGCCCACGCACTCGCGGCTCCTGCTCTCTGCGCGCTCGGCAGCCCCCTTTGTCCCGTGGCTTCCCTGCCCTTGCCTGGCAAAAGCCACAAGCCTGGGAGGCCTGACTCCGGCAACCACGCGTGTCCCTGAGCAGCCTCACGTCCCCGGGGCGGACACGGACTGCGCGGGCCCGCACCTCAGGCCCCACGCACGCGCCTCGCACCTCCCCTCCTCGTCCGGCCAGGCCCCCCGAGCGCCCGACACCCCTGCGTGGATCGTACCCTGAACCCTGTACGTGCAACACGAGGGAGCCCCGCAATCCACGGACGGTGCGTTTCTCAGGGACCGCTGGCCCCCAAGCTGCCGAGGCTGGCCCAGCCCAGCTCCTGCCCCTGCCGGGCCCCCGTCCCCTTGGCCCCGGCCCCCAAGCGCTCCGGAGCTGCCCTCTCTGCCCCCTTCTCCCGCACCCGCCGTGGCCTGTGGCGTCTGATGTCCTGCCCAACGACGTGCACGTGCAAGCCGCTGCTGACCGGCTTGGATCCCCGCCCTCCCACCCGATGGCAACTGAAGGCAGGGGTGGCATCAGCCCTGCTCCCCTGTGGCCGTCCTCTCCATCCCGTGGCTCAGACCCCTGCCGCCCACCCAGCCAGCTGTGGGAGGACGCCGGACCCTGTCCTTGCTCCCCTGCTCGGTCCTGACGCTCCCCTGCATGAACCCCGCCCAGGTCTGTGCCGCCAGGCGCTTCCCCCAGCCCGGGGCTAGTCCGGCCACTCTGTCCTCAGCGGCTGCCCGAAGGTCCACGGTGCGCCCTGAACTGCCGGCAGCCGGCACGCAGGACGGCTCCGTCCCAGCCCTCGTGGTCTCTCCGGCCGGCCTCACACTTGCAGTGGCCCTGCCCCCCCACCATCCGTCTCCTCCTCCACACCAGGAGGTCCCTGCTCTGGCCCAAACACACCCACTGCCTCCTGAGCACCACCTGCCCAGGACGCAGGCAGCAGCGCCTCCTAACACGCCCCTGCCTCCCACAGGGCCCCGAGTGCCTCTGCTCCACCCAGAAGCCAGAACGACCTTGCAGGACCCTAACTCCGCTCTGGGCTCCTCTCCCACTCGGAGCAAAGGCTCTGACGCTGGCTCAGGCCGTCCACCTTCACCTCTGCCCCCGGCAGTTCCCTCCGCCTGGAGGGCTCCTCTGCATCCTTCACTCCCTCGCACCCTGACTGAAGGGGCACTTTCTCAACGAGGCCAACTCATGCCCCTGCTGGTCACCAATCACCCCAACTGTGCACACCTGTACTCACGACACAATAACCTCCAGCTGGGCACACGCATGTACACACGATGACCCCTGATCACACACGTGCACATGCACACTAACCCCACCTTTCACACCTGTGTACACACATACCCTAACTTCCAGCTGTGAACACCTGTGTACACACGCACGCTGAACCCCAACTGTGCACACCTGCATATGCACATACACACTGGAGCCCAATGTGACACATGCGGGTGCACACGGTAACGCAGTCACACCCAGTGTATGCACTAGCACACACAAATGCACGCGCTCACACCTGCTCTTGCTTCTCCTTTCTGCACAAAGCCCATCACCCTCTGTTTTCTTACACGTGCAGGCTACCTGGGACGGCGTTCCCAGGCTCTCACCCAGTCCAGACCAGGGCCTAGCACAGGACATGTGTTTGTCCCACCTGCCGAGTGGCTGCTGAACCTGTGACAGCGATCCGGCTCTTCCGTTCTCATTCTGAATCATTCCTAACATCAATTCTGACCTGAAGCCCCCTTTGCCATCACTAGGTTTCTGACCTGGAGACAACTGCATGCGGCCGGAGAAAGAGGAAGCATTCTCCGTAGGTGAAGAGCGACAGTCACCACACACTCCGGACCGCGTTACTGAAGGAATACGTCGTCTCTCTACAAAGCACCCTGTTAGGGGAAGTGCACAGACTGAGAAGCAGGTCTGCATCCGAGAGGCCGGTGACACCAGCCGGTGGAGCTCATCCGGTCAGGAGGCCCTCTCCATCCACCCGCGGCCAAGTGAGGTTAACGGGAGTCGGGGTGCAATTCAAGGTTAGGAACCTCAAAAGAAATAGTCAAGCAAAGGGAGCAACCAGAAGTGAGGATGAGGCCGCGAGTCCAAGTGAGAGAAGGGAGGGTCAAGATCTGGGCTGAGGTGGGTCAACCAACAGGCACTGAGGTCGGGCGCAGGCAGGGCACAGGTGGGCAAAGCGGGCCAGGGAGGCAGGGGTCACAGGTGAGTCATCGTCTGGAACAGGACGGGGCCGGGCAGGCAGGTCACCAGCAGGGGTAGACGGGAGAGTACCTGGGAGCGTCTCCTTCTCCCGGCCTGTGGACGCCTGTCCTGCCAGCCCACCTGCTTCCCCGAGGGTGAGGACACTGTCCATCATCTACCAAAAAGCAAGGGAAAAGCGTCACGTTATCAGACAACTCAGGAAGGCCAACATTATGGCATCCCCCGAAATCCTGCTCGACCCCAAATCCTTATCATCCTCACACGTGGGGTTTGCAGGCGTCTTGTACACTTGGAATTCGGTGCGTGTCCATCAGTGATTCAGAGGAGACACCATGTACCCCTGAATGCTCCCCCCTCCCCCAAGGGTGCCCCCAACCCTTCCCACCTCTGCTCTGGTTGACTCAAAGACCTTCACCCTTTACTTACAGTGAGTGTGCCCTGAGGTACATCTCAAAGCTTTGACTGTTTGGTGTGGCTTTTTTTTTTTTTTTTTTAATTTTTATTTATTTATGATAGTCACAGAGAGATTGAGAGAGAGAGAGGCAGAGACACAGGCAGAGGGAGAAGCAGGCTCCATGCACCGGAAGCCGGACGTGGGATTCGATCCCGGGTCTCCAGGATCGCGCCCTGGGCCAAAGGCAGGCGCCAAACCGCTGCGCCACCCAGGGATCCCCTGGTGTGGCTTTTGACTCACAGCAGGCTGTCGGAATGGTGCACACACACCCACGCTTCAAGTGGGGCGACACTAAGGAGCCCCGTGCGCCGCGGGCCCCAGCCGAGCATCACCATCCACGTAATGGAGCAGAGTGACTGAGGAGGAGGCCCGCTCCTGCGTGGCCATTACCCGCTCGGCAGGCCTCCCGGGGGCTCCAGCTAGGCCGATGCCCCCCACCCCCCGGGAAGCAGCCTGGGTCTTGGAGGTTCCTCAGTGGAATCCAGGTGGCAGGGAACCACTTCCAGAAAAGCCCGATGAAATCCCAAGAGCTAGTGATTTTCCTAATCATAACTAATGAGTTACGTTCCAGAAAGAACATGCAAAATCAGGTTTACAACAGTAGATTACTGGGTTTACAAAAACACGCAAAATCTGTAAAAGGCTAAGAAAGCGACGCTTCCCGAGCGCCTGGTTATTTCCAAGCACTTGCGCCTTCGCCCTGCTATACCTCGTATCTGCCGGCTACGAAGCAGGAGCTGCTACCATCGTCTTGGTAGGGGATGGGCCAGGCTCAGAGAGGGAAAGCACTTGCCACGGTCATGTGCCCGGGGATCTTCCTGGGGAGATCCAGAGCAGCTCTCCCGGGACCCATCCAGGGGGGCTGCTGGCCTCTGGGTCCCGCGTGCTCTCGTGGAGGAGGCAGGAGGTACGATTCCTTCAGAGCTGTGGGTGAATTTAGGACGCGCCGCTATTTACAGCATCTTAATGACTGTGATTCCGTGTCCCGTCCATGGAGGAGCGGCAATGAGGCTCTGCTGTGCTCTCCAAAGTGGGGGTGAGTCACTTCACCTCCTGGCTCAGGCTCTCAAACTTCGCCACATCCCTACACCGTGAGCTTGGAATAGGCTTAGCACACGTGTAGATGCTTTTATTAACAATATTAACGACGAAGACTCTTGTTGGTCATGGGCGGTCCTCATAACTCTTCAAAGCCACAGATACTTAAATACAGAGTAAAAATGTAGACAAGCAATGAAAAAGAAGACTCCTGCTACTTCTGGGCTCGCAGCCCCTACTAGCGCTCCTGGTGGGCCCACCAGAAACCCCGTGTGCGCGTGGGAGGACAGTGCACGTGCCTTCTGCTGCACCTGGCATATTACTCTTTACATCGGCACATCCTAGAATTTGTTTTTTTGTTTTTTTTTTAATTTTTTTTAAATTTATGATAGTCACAGAGAGAGAGGGAGGCAGAGAAGCAGGCTCCATGCACCGGGAGCCCGACGTGGGATTCGATCCCGGGTCTCCAGGGTCGCGCCCTGGGCCAAAGGCAGGCGCCAAACCGCTGCGCCACCCAGGGATCCCCTAGAATTTGTTCTGAATCAGCACGTTTAGAGGCACCTCAGCACAAGAAGCGAAATCCTGTACATTTCTTTATTCCAGACAACGTGACCGAAACCTTGTCCACGCAGGGCTCTGCGACCGGCAGCCCGTCCAACCCGTGGGAGCCCCCCTCTAGCCAGTACACGTGCGATTTACTTTCAAACATTCGATTTTCGGCGGAGTGAGGGGTAAAAATATTCCCTGGGTTTAATTATTTAAGACTCTGACTGGGAAGGTCTTCACGGAGGCGGGGGGGGGGGGGTCTGTTTCCTGCTTCCCGAACTCCGTGCGTGGAAGGCTCCCTCGCGGCCTTCGTCCATCAGGCAGAGCTGGTGACTCACCAGGGATGACGTGGAGCTGCCGTGTGTGCGGCCTCCCCCACTGCCCCGTGAGAGCTGCTATCCGGCTATTTTTAGTTCTTTTACTGCCAGTCCCCGAACAAAGTCCTTAAATCCCTACATGCTGACGACCTGGTCCGAGAGGGCATGATGCGCACGGACAGCCTCCTCCGTCGGGCTACCCCGTCCAGGTCTGCGATACTCCGGAGCTGCCCCCTTCCTTCCCTGTGCCCCGAGCGTCCGGGGACCGCTGCCAGGCTTGCTCTGTCCTCCTACCCTCTGACCCGCCGTCCCACCTGTCCCCGTCACCACGAGGGTCTTTCGGCAAGTCTCCGCACCCCCGAAGCCCTCGCATGTGTGAAAATGCACCATCGACAATCTCCTTCTATCCTTAGGCTTGTGGATACTTTGCTGCACTGGCCGGGAAGCCGCTGTGGGAACACGAGGCCAGGCCTTCGGTCTCCTTTATAAACGACGCAGACAGAAATAGAAAAATGGGTAAAAATTGAGAAAAGCACTTCACAAAGGAGAGATCCACATGAGCAGCAAACACATGAGGAGGTGCTCGGTCCCGTCGGTAATCAGAGACTCGCAAACCCCGGCAAACCCCGTGGGGCGCACTCGCCGGACCGCCCGACACGCCACAGCCTGGCAGCACCCGCCGCGGGCCACCGTGGGGTCGCGAAGCCTGTGCCGTGCAGGCCAGCGCGGACCTGCGAGGGCGATGGCAGTTCTGAGCTCTTGCCCCGCAACCAGAGGTGACCGGCAGCTGTCACGGGCGGGGAGTACGGCAGGTCAACAGCGCAGAGACGTAAAGGGGCCGAGAGGAGAGTGGGCTCCGGGTGCCTGCACGTGACGAGGGGCCCACGCGAGCGCCGAGGCGGGTGCGCTCCCCGGGTCGGCCGGGGCGGAGCAGGGAGCCGTTCTCGGGGGCACGTCCTCGCCTCTGGCTCTTTCCTCACCAATTTATGGACCTTGAGAGGCTCGGGGCGCGCTGACCTGACGGACGGTGACGGCGCAGCCGAACGCCCCGAGGACACGATGACGGCGCGGCAGGAGCATCTTTCAGGACACGGGCCCCACGGGGGAACAGAGCGTGACGGAGACGCCACCTCCCCGGCCTCTCTCACGACACTCGGGCGTTCGGCCAAATCCCGCGGACGACGACGGTCGCTCCATATGGTCTGGGGCTCCCGGGAGAAAGCACCATCAGGAGCGCCAACGGGCCACGCCGACGTCCAGGACGGGGATGCGAGTCAGACCACGACGAGACCCCTCTCGTGGGAGGCAGGACCCATCATGCCACCCACATGTTTTCTTTGCTGAAGTGCATATCCAAGTCTCTGGTCACTTCTTTTCAAAGATTTTATTTATTTATTCATAGACACAGGGAGAAAGAGGCAGGGACCCAGGCAGAGGGAGAGGCAGGCGCCCTGCAGGGGGCCCGACGCGGGGCTCGATCCCGGGTCTCCAGGCGGCACCAAGCCGCTGAGCCACCCGGGCTGCCCTCTTGGTCATTTTTAACTACGTTGTTGGTGTCCTTAGTAGCGCACTTTAGGAGTTCCTCATACTTCTGGCTGCTCTAGATTTGCAAATGTTTTCTCTCACTCTGTGGCTTTTCTTTCCATTCCCTTAACAATGTCTTTCGGAGAGCAGATAATTTTGAAGATTTTACATTTAATGAAATACAATTTAGAAGTTTCTTTTTTTTTTTTTTAGAGCTTTTGAATTTTTTTTTTATAAATTTTTTTTTTTAATTTTTATTTATTTATGATAGTCACAGAGAGAGAGAGGCAGAGACACAGGCAGAGGGAGAAGCAGGCTCCATGCACCGGGAGCCTGATGTGGGATTCGATCCCGGGTCTCCAGGATCGCGCCCTGGGCCAAAGGCAGGCGCCAAACCGCTGCGCCACCCAGGGATCCCAATTTAGAAGTTTCATCATCTGTGGGTAATGCTTCTTTTGACATAATTAAGAAAACTTCCGCCTAATGCAAGGTCACCAAAGAATATTTCATGCTTTCTTCTTGATGTTTAGTAATTTTGAGTTTTGGATTTCTGACTTCCTTTAATTTTATATATGATGGTAGATATGGATCAAAGTTGATCTTTTTTTCTTTTTCGCATCTGAATGTACAATTATTCCAGCACCATTTTTGACAAAAGTATCCCTTTCCCCACTAAATTGCCTTGGCCCTGTTGTTGAAAATTATCTGACTATGTATGTGTAAGTCTATTTCCGGACTGTCTATTCCGATCCATTCTTCTACTTGCTGTCTAAACGCCAACATCACACTGTCTCGATTACTATGGCTTGCAAGAAGTCCCGAAATCAATAGTGCCAGTTGTCAAATTTCTACCAAAACCCCTGCTAGACTTCTGAGAGTCCACTGAACCTATGGATAAACCCGATGAGAATTAACATCTTAACCGTATTGAGCCTTTGAACCGTAAACAGGTTTATTCTCCACTTATCTGTGTCTTCAATACTTCCTCTCAGCAATGTTTTGCAACTGAGAATATTTTTTTTCAATTTCTAATTATTTGTTGCTAGTATAGAGAAATACAATAGATATTTGTAGCTTTTTTTTAAGATTTTATTTATTTATTGAGAGAAAGAGAGAGAAAGAGAGAGAGAGGCAGAGACACAGGCAGAGGGAGAAGCAGGTTCCATGCAGGGAGCCCGACGTGGGACTCGATCCCGGGTCTCCAGGATCACGCCCCGGGCTGAAGGCGGCACAAACCGCTGAGCCACCAGGTGCAGCTTTGCAGCTTTGCATCCCATAACCTTGCTAAACACACCTGTCCTAGCTTCCTTATGTGGATTCCAGGGGGGCGTTCTTCACAGGCAAACATGCTGATGGAGAAGACAGTAAGACAGTCTTACTTCTTCCTTTGCAGTTTCAATGCCTCTAATTTTATTGAACCTAACAGAACCTCCTGGAAAATATGAGAGTATGTTTCCTTGGCGTCTTCCTGGTTGCAGGGGAACACGTTCACTTCTTTACCATTATTACTGCGGTGTTAGCTGTAGGATTCTCAGCTGAGGGGCTCCCTTCTAGTCCTGGGGCCCGGAAAGGCTTTATCTGGTCAGGTGTGGGACTTTGTCCGCTGCTTTTACCGCGCACATTGAGATGATCTGTGTTTTGTTTTCAGTCTGCTCATACGGTGAATCATACTATTGATTTTTAGAACGTACAAGATACTCTGCACTCCTGGGATAAATCCCAATTACTTTTTCTATACTTTGTATTCGATTTGCTAAAACCTTGCTAAGTTTTTGCTTATATTCACGAAGCATATTCGTCTACCGTTTTCTTCTAGTGTCATTGTTTGTTTTTGTTACTGGGCTCATCATGTCTGGCTCATAAGCTGAGTCAGGAAGTGTTCCCTCCTTTTTTTTTTTTTTTTAAGATTTTATTTATTTATTCATGAGAGACACAGAGAGAGAGACACAGGCAGAGGGAGAGGCAGGCTCCATGCAGGGAGCCCGATGCAGGACTCGATCCCGGGTCTCCAGGATCACGCCCTGGGCTGAAGGCGGCGCTAAACCGCTGAGCCACCCAGGGATCCCCTCTTCCCTCCTTTTTAACTTTCTGGAAGAGTTTATATAGAATTGGGATCGTTTATTCTTTAAATATCTGGTAAAACTCACTAGTAAAGGCTTTCGGGTCTGGAAGTTTTTCCTGGACAAGAAAAGGAGGATTTCAATACAAATTCAATTTTTAAACATATATATAGACTTATTGGGACAATCAAGCTCTACTTCAATTAGCTTTGACTCTTTTCTTCCAAAGAGTGTAGACATATCATTTAAGCTAATGAATGTGTTGGCATTGGGCTGGTGATAGTAGATCCATTTCTTTCCTCTATCTGATCTGGTTAAAAGTTTACCAATTTTTATTGATTTTCTTAAATAACCACCATTTGCTTCCACCCATTTCCTCGATTGCTGTTTCTAGTCTATAATCACCGATTGCTACTACTGCCCTTATTCTGTTTACTTTAATATGATCTTCTTTTTCTGGCTCCTTAAGGTGAAAACTAAAATCACTAATTCGAGAGCTCTCTCCTTGCTAATAAAGTATTCAATGCTGCAAGTTTCCCTTAAGGTGATTCTCTAGCTGCTTCCCAGTTACTTGATATATTGCGCTTTCATTTTCATTCATTTCAAAATAGTTCTCATTTCTGTTTCACTTTCTTCTTGGGCCACGGGTTATTTGAAAGTACGTCATTCAGTCTGCAGGTACTTGAGGATCTTCCAGCTCTCTTAGTGATTTCTAATTTAACTCCATCGTGGACAGAGAGCAGCCTTGATGGGACCTAAAATCCTTTACATTTATTTTACGGCCCACAACAGGCTCTACCACAATAAACACTTGTGCTCCTGCACATATCTAAACCCTCTTGACCCGCGTTCTGCCCCGTGCTCTGGCCCTCAAACACCTGATCCTGGACAAGGAGTGTGGGGGCAGGGGAAGCACCTGGAAACTCCGTGAGCCACACCTCTACCTCTGTGAGGGACCACAGCAGGTCCAAGAGGCGCGTCTGGGGTGAACGACCACCACTACCTTCCTCTCCTGGGTCAGAAGCAGAAACTCACCGGGAAGACTGTGTATCCTAAAGGGATATGAGGGGAAATATGATCTCCTCCATGAAAGTTAGGCTTCCCAGGGGCGCCTGGGGGGCTCAGCAGTTGAGCATCTGCCTTTGGCTCAGAGCGTGACCCTGGTGTCCTGGGATCGGGTCTTGCATCAGGCTCCCTGCAGGGAGCCTCCTTCTCCCTGTGCCTATGTCTCTGCCTCTCTCTGTGTCTCTCATGAATAATTTTTAAAAATATATATATATATATATGTTTTTTAAAAGTTAGACTTTCCAAAGAAAATATAAGAATCCGGTCATTTTGGCATAGGGGGAAGGCTTGATTGCTCCAGTATCTGGGGTCTGGACCTGCCTTACTTTAGCTAATACTTGGAAACTAATGGTAATGTTGAGAGGAAAACCCTCTCCTTAGTCTAAAGAGTTCAAACCTATCAGGAAGCCAAGTGAACGGGAGGGAAGGGACCTTCCGGGGCAAATAAGCCCAGTCTCTGCTATTTGGTAATTATGCCCATTTGATATATCAAACATAATGACCTCTCTCTCCTACTAGACGACCGTCCTGTTTTTTCCTCAAATGTAAAACCAAATCCAAATATAGTTTATCAGAGGAAATGGACATAGTGAATTTAACTGCATTTGTCACCTAAAATATTTCACATGGTCACATGACCCAAGAAATGAACGGGGACCTGGGTTCACCCCACGCCTGACGGCCCCTCTATCACTTCTGACCCTGGGCCATGCACACAGCCCGTCCACCTCAGCTGGCAGCACACGGCCTTGCGCCCTTCCTGACTCACCTCCAAAGCCTTTCCAGCATCTTCTATCCTGAGCCCACTCTGTTCCTACCACAGCTGCAGTTGTGCTGCACACAGTCCCCTTCCCGCCCCCTGCCCACACTCTGCGGGGCTGGAGCCTCGTGGACTGACCACAACCTTCCACATGACTAAGGTGCTGGCCTCTCCCTCTCCTTGCCACTCGGCTCCAAGGCGCTGCACCCGCTGTGGCTGTGGTGGGCAGGACGGCCGCCCTCTCCCGGTGGTGGCACTGGCTCCCTTCGTTCGGGGCAATATGCTGCTCTCCAAGTGCTCAAAGCTGCCGCTGACTTCCAGCCGCCCTCCACGCTGCTAATTAAGCTTCACGTTAACCAGAACCTCTGCGTCGTTACTGAACACCCACCATGTGCTCCAAATAGAAGTTGAGTGAATTCACCAACCACGTCTCCTGTGGAGCCCTGTGCGGGATACGAGCCCACTGTCTTCGCCTCGAGATACATCATCTACTGGACAAGAGGATGGGAAAAGCCTGATGGTACAAAATCCAAAGCCCGGTTCACGGCAACAGGAGCAGCTGTGCTAGGAGGAAGGTGCCCTTCGGGCCCCGGCAGCGGTGCAGATCCCTGGCTGGGCCAGGAGGAGGAACAAGCATTTCAAGCAGACAGGAGGACCAGTAAGGGCCGGGTGCTGGCACAAACACATCCACTTTCCTTTCTGTCTCCCAAATTTCCAGCAAGTAGAGCAAAGAAATGCGGAGAACAAACTGCTCATGGCCTCAAGCACAAGGCCCTTCTGCAAAAGCTCTCGTAGACAGTCGGATGGCTGGGTGTCATGAGGCCCCTCCGAGGTCCTTCCAGGGTGGAAGTGGGACAGGGGGACCCGGATGCAGCACACGGCCGGCGGGCGGAGAAGGGGAGCCAGAGGCCCCAGAGCCTCCTCTCTGCACCCGACGGGATGCTGGTTCCCACAGAGACGTGAGGCCCAGCCCAACCGAACTGCCACCAGCTGCCAGTCCCAGGGCCTAAGAGAGGATGGAGCGGAGGGGCGCGGGGGCCTCACAGAATTCGTGCACACGCCTTGGAGCCCAGGAAAGACACAGCTGACCTCTTCGGGCAGAAGCGAACAGAGAGGAAGCAACACAAAAGCCAGGACGATATCCTGCCACAGGAGGAAAACACGAAAACGCGCCAGGAGGGAAGAGCATATGTTCAGAAATGCACACAAAAGGCCTCATCAGTCGCCTGACGGGTGCTCTCAGACGGAGAAGACGACGGTCGCTCGCGGGAGCGGCCGGGGGGCACGGGGCCAGCGGGCCAGAACAGAGAGGGGAGCAGACTACCAGAGCCTCGGACGCAGCCCCGAGAAACCGCAAGACACCGCGGGGGAACCGCGTGCGGGGTGGAGGGAGCCAGGGGGCCGGCGCCCCTCGCCTTCTAAGAAGTTACCGAACCGCCACGTGGGGGAACACTCCAGCTGCCCCGGGAGGTGGGGACGAGTCAAGACAGAGGCTTCCCGGGCCTGGCCGCCCGCCCTGCTCACGGGGACGTCCGGATGCCCTGGCGGGCGGTCAGAGCCCACGGCCCCCTCTGACCGCGGCCCGCGCTGTCACCCGCCCACTAGGTGTGGGCTCTGCATCACTCTCAGCGGCAGGGACACGCTTCCACCAGCCTCAAATCCCAGAATAAACGTGGGAGCACGGGGGGAAAGGTGCCAGCGGCACCTGTGGTCCCAGGAGGCCACAGCTGGCGCCCGGTGGGCGAGGGTGACAGCGAGGAGGGCGGGAAGGCGGCTGGGCCCAGCTCACATCTCCCACGCGGGGAGCGCGGCTGCTGGGAACACCCACCCTGAACTTCGGGAACAGCCCCCGCGGCCTCTTTCGGAGCCGTGCTCACCCGGACCTCGGGCGGGTCAGTGGAGCAGCTGCGGGCCTGCAGGCGCGGCACGAGAGGAGCACGCGTGGGCGCCCGGCCCCGTCGGCCAGCCTGCAGGAGGAGGAACCCCCAGCTTCTCCCGCGGGGTACGGCAAACCGCTTTCGAGCAGTCTTCGACGTTTCTTTTGCTAAACAAATTTAAATCTCCACAACGTCCCCCCGAGAAAAAGTCATACAGATACATTTCACTAAATCAAGTTGAATTGCCAGAAAACTATCACACAGGAATGTGATAATAATATACTGGGAATTTGAATAAATCTCCCTGCGAATGCATCTGCTTTGCAACCCTAAGAAACCACGACTGCATCCCACAGTCTGGTGCTAAGTAACAAGAAACCCGCTAATGATTTTCACCGCGCGGCTGGAGCGCCTGCAGCGAGTTACCGGGACTGCAAAGCCACGTCAGGACCGATATCCCACGAGTGAGCCCCTCGGGGGGCAGAGATCTCGCCTTGAAGAGTCGGTGCTGGGGAGACAGCAGGGGGGGGGCCTGCCGGGAGCCGGGGAGGCTGCTGGAACCGCCCCCACCAGGGCCAGGGCAGGCCCCACGCAGGGGGTCCCCACGGCCCTGGGGTCTCCCTGGAGAGCCGAGACGGTGCTCCCGGGGCGACTGTCAGAGAGCAGCCCGGGCGGCAAGCTGGCACGTCCAGGCGTGGTCGGGCAGTGTGGGGGGCAGCAGAGGCTAAAAGCAAGACTGCCAGAGGCCACCCCAAGACCCCGGGCTAAGCCGCTGCTCACGCTGCAGCTCCGGAGCAGGCCCAGCACACTTACCCCTCCCTGGCCCCGTCCCCGCGCCTCTGCGCGGCTCCGCCCGCCGGGGCCTGGCTGGGGCGGCGCGGACACCCGGCGAACGCCCCTCACGGGGACCCGCGCAGACCCCGCTGTCACCCCAGCATATCCCTCCACCTCCCCCCGCCTCAGGCCCTTCGTTTATTAAAACGTGGATAAAAGAGCAGCCCCCGGAAGGCACCGTGGGGCAGCGCAGGAGCCAGTCCTCGGCGGGTAACACGCGTGACCCAGTTCGCTCCTCGGGTCGGCCCAGAGCAGCGGAGCCAAAGGACAGGCCAAAGGGAGCTTGGCTGCGCTGTTGGCGCCGACAGGCCGCGGGGACAGAAGCCGTCGCGTCCACCACGGGAGGAAGGCGCGATCCGCACGGCGCCCTCACCGCAGAGCGTCCCGCCACGGCCAGGGACGGGGTTCTGCGGCGGCCGCGCTGGGCCAAACCCAGAAACGTGCTGAGCGAGAGACGCCAGACGCGGCGGCCACGCAGCCCCGGGAACGCGCTCGGCACCCCCGGGCTGTGCGTTTTTTGGCTTCTCTCGGGCGGCGTGAATCACACCTCGATAAAGAAAAGGGGAAGCGGCCCCCTCGGAGCTGCTGCCAGGATCCAAAGGGAGCGTTAGGTCCGGGCGAGCGCGCGTCGGGATGGCGGGACGGGGACGATGGGCGGCAGGGAGGAGGGAGGGCCGCGGCGCCGGACACGCGGGGACGTTGCGTTTTAGTTGTTCTCGTGAATTATGTGTTGTCCTTCCCCTTGGGTTTAAAACAACAAAGAAGCAGCTGTTAGTGATCCACGGGTTGGGGGGGAGGCCCAAAGGGCAAGAAGCCTCCAAGTGGCACAAGGCCTGGCAACACGCCCCGTCCAGGTCGACAAGAAGCCAGCCTCCCCTCCGGCCCGTTCAGTGGCCAACACGTGACTGGGACACGGGTTGGCACCTGCTGGGCCTGGATGCAGACAGGCCAAACCTCGGCCTGCCCAGGCGGCCACCCCAAAGCAGCACGGGCGGGCGGCTCAGTGGGCAGGTCCTGATTTCTCCCCATTCTGGAGCCTGGAAGCCTGAGGCCAGAGTGACCACAGTCGGTGCGGGGCCCTGGTCCGGGCCTGCAGACGCCGCCTCCCGCCTGGGCCCTCACGCGCGGGACGAGAGAGCAGTGGTGTCCCCCGTTCTTACCAGGCCACACCCTCAGGACCCCACACAACCGTAACTATCTCTATGCAGGTCCCACGGCCAGACACAGCCACTCAGCAGGGCAGGGCTTCAACAGACGGGTCCGAGGTGTGGGGAGGGGTATCCGGTCCCTGTCCCTGGTTTCTGAGAAGGAGAAGAGTCGCACCGTGATGAGCACAGGCCAGCTCAAGCCTGTCGGTGGCTCCGGGTCTGGCCGCACAGCGATTCAGTGGCTCTCGCCGTGTGGTCCCCTCCAGCCCAGCTGCGAGGCCACAGGCGATGCCGCACGAGGTGGGGGTAGATCCGGGGAACGGCGCCGGGGCGTTCCCAGGTGTGAAAGGCGTAATAACCTGCACCCAACACCGCTCACCGCCGCTCTTAGCTACTCCCGGGCAGTCTCCCTCAAGCGCGGACACGGCGGACATCATCGGAGTTTCCTCCCCACCGGTGACGGCCCTTATTCGGTATGAATTATTTACTTCTACTTTTTCTCTGACTCTGTTGGGGTCGTTCCTGGTTACTTTGGAGAAGGTCAGTGGTCCCCATGAAGTCCCCACGATGCAAGGCTGAAGCTGTGCCTCAGTTGGCAGCAAGGAGCACCCCCAGCCCACCAGGGAGCAGCCTGGAGGCAGGAGCCCCGACGGCTCTGGACAGCAGACCACCAAGGAGTGGCATCAGAAAACTTTCCATGAAAAAAAAAAGAAATAAAAAACTTTCCTTGAGCCCGGTGCATCGTCAGAGGCTGCAGGGTGACAGCCCCGGTCTGTCCTCTGGCTGGGACACTGTGGCCACAGCTCTTCAGTGCAGTTGCTTGCTTGGCATCACCTCAGCATCGTCCTATTTATTTGTCTTGTCCTCCCTCTTTTTATTTTTTATTTTTTTAAAAGATTTTATTTATTTATTCATGAGAGACACAGAGAGAGGCAGAGACACAGGAGGAGGGAGAAGCAGGCTCCATGCAGGGAGCCCAATGTGGGACTCGATCCCGGGTCTCCAGGATCAGGCCCTGGGTGGGAGGTGGTGCTAAACCGCTGAGCCACCCGGGCTGCCCTGTCCTCCTCTTTTTAGTTGTTGTTTCCACCAACTTCATTTCAGAAACATAATTTTTCTGCAACAAAAAATTCTGATCGCATCACTACCTCCTTTCAAGCAGCCAAAAGCCTGCGTTGGCCTGAGGATGCACTGACGCCTCTGGAAAGGCCTTCAGAGCCCCGGCCTGGCCCCCCAGCCCCCGGGGGCGGTCAGCACAGCACGCACACACCTGGCCCCCGTGGGCACCAGCTCATACTGCTCCACCTCAGACAGGCACCCCGCTTTCCCCCACCCCTAAAGCGCCGTCACCTCCAAGTCGACGACAGCTCCGCTCCAAGCAGGACTGAGTGCCGAGCGCGATCCCAGACCCCAGCAAAAATAAGCTGGCATCAGACTTAGGCTGGAAGATGGCGAACTAGCTACGAGAGGCACAGGCCGCCCCAGGGGCAGGGAGATCTCCAGGGCTAGGGCCGGTCTGGGTCAGGCTGGGGGGGCGGGGGGGGCGGGGGAGAAGTGCATGTGCGTGCACGCGTGTGCAAGCCTGTGTGCAGGTGCACGCAGGGACACACAGGCATCTCCACATGTGCTCCTGTCTCGTTTGCAACAAGATGCCAAGCACGCACACTTTCAGCGGCATCTGGAAATTTGTCTAAATCTCTAATGCTCATCAACTCACAAAATCACATAAAATTTGTACAGTGTTTCTCTTAATTTTTCTTTAAAAAGGAATATCCTAGAAGACGACAAGAGGCAGCTCTAGCTGCTCCCTGAAGCCTCACTGCAGCCCCTGCCGGCGCCAAGGCCGCCCCTCTGGGAAGCCAAAGCCGCTCCAGGCGCTGGGAGGAGCGGGTCAAGGTCAAGGTCACCCAGGAGATGGCGGGAGCCGGACCCACTGAGGGGCCTGGCCCGGCCAACGGCAACCTTCAGGCCGCCTGAGCCGCTCTGCCTGCGTGTTCTCGGCGTTCGCCGCCAGCCTCACTCCGGGCGGCCCAGACCCGGCCAGTGCCCCACTGCCCGGCCCGCGGGGGAAGGCGCCCACGGAGGGGGGCGGAAGGGCGGGGAGAGCTGGCCCGGGAGGCCCGGGAAGCCCCGGAGAGGCTCGCAGCTTCCCTTGGAGTGCGGAGTGCTCCTGAGGGGACAGCGGCCCGGCTGCAGGCGAGGGTCTTCCCGGGGTGCCGGTCACCCCCAGAGCCCCCAGGGCCACGGCTCTCGGGGCTCAGCAAGCTGTCGCCGTCACGTGGCGTCGGTGCAGGGGCCCCATTCAGACCCCCCCAGGCAGGCTCACCCGCTCAGCACCAGGCGGGGGGCTCCTGCCCACACCCCGGGCGGGGGAGGCGGCCGCCCTCCAGAGCACGTCTCCCCTGAAGGGCCTCAAGGCTGCCCCCCCCCACCGTCAAGGCGGGCGCGAGGCAGGGGGAAGGCCTAGCCCCCCCAAGTCCCGCCTGCCCGGAAGCCCTGGAAGGTCAGCGCTGCTCCTGGGTCCCCGCAGCTCCCAGGCCATGCTCTCCTGGCGGCTCCCCGTGCAGGGCGCACGCCCCTGGGGGGACACGATGCGCGGGCGGGCAGGCTGTGTCCCGGCAAGCAGGGGGTGCACTCGCCGCCCAGCCCACCCTGGGCCCCCCCATCCAACCCAGGTAGTGCCAAGCCTCTGGGGCGCAAAGCGCACCCCTCCTCCCTCCCGGAGCACAGCGTCTCCGTGCGGCCCCATCCAGCCCCCGGGAAGCTCACATCTGCCTCCACACTAGTAATTATCACTTAGCAAACCCCAAACTATGACACCCCCCTCCCTCGCCAGAATGTGGCAAACACAAACGAGCACGTTAAAGCTTACTTCTGCATTCTGTAATTTTGTTTAAATTAAAAGCATGAAAACACCTTTAAGGTGGCCGGCCCCATGGCCCCCCGTGTGCCCGCGCCCTCCCAGGGGACTCTCCAGGGCTCTTCACCTGCCAGGGCGCACCCACGTCCACCAGATGCTCTACGAGCGCCCCCGCCCCCTCCCCGGAGCTGGGTGTCTGAGAGGGGCTTCATGACGGCAGCAAAGGAACTAAAACAGCAAGGTCAGAAGAGCCCTCGGAGACACACAGGAGGTCACCTGGCCTGTGCTGCTCATCGCAGTCATGAGTCTGCCCGACAGGAACCGCTCCTGCAGTGCGATACAGGGCAGGACGCTCCCCAGTAGAGTTCCACGTTCCCGGTAATAAAGCTCTTTTTCCGCGGCTACTGCAATAATGAAAACCGTTACGTAATTTGAAGCTAAACTAGTTGGTGGCTGAACGCACACCGGGGCCAGCCTGCCATCTGCGAGCAAACCCCGAGTAAGGCAGGGCCCAACCGAGGCAAACAGTGACCAGACCAAGGCCTCCCGGGGCGCAGCAGCAGGGCAGGAAAGGACGGACGCCCGACGAGGAGCCGCGGGGGTGAGAGACGGGCAGTTGGGCTGGACAGCGTGTCCGGGGCGCGCAGAGCGAGTGACCAGGGCAGACGTGAAGCTGACCACACGCCCGAGGTCCAGCAGAGCCAAGGCGGGACGCCGGGCGGGCGGGGGGCCGTCCCCACGGGGCTGAGCAGGAGCACCCCTGCCCTTCATTCCTCTTCTGCGACAGCCACTCGCAGGGATGCTCCGCAGGGAACGCCTCACCCCTTCTACCCAGCTATCCTCTGAGTGGTCTACGCAGAGAGCACAGGGGAGGGAGGGAGGGAGGGAGGAAGGGCCAGCATGACGAGATAAGGACAGGCTCTTGGACGGCTCCCCCACAGGGCAGCTCCAGCAGCAGGGGCCCGGCAGTGCGGGTCCCGTCCCCTGTCCCTGCGCTTCGGCACCAAAGGAGCCGCGTCAGAGTCCCGGGGCCCAGGGCCTCCCACGGCGCCCGGTCTGTGATCACTGAGCTGAATGAATGTCAAACAAATAAACTATCACCTACTTTGTCACTTCAACCAGAAATAGGGAAATGTGATTTCACTCATTGGCAGGAACTGCCAAACCTCAGCTCCTCAAAATCCACTTCGGTAACAGAAACCCTCCTGCTGTCTGTACCGTGTTGTCGGCTAAGCAGCTGGTTAGGGGAGGGCGGATTTAGACGCCTTTGCAGCTCAGTCCGCCCAAGAGTGACCCCACTGGGAAACTTGGAAATATGTGTCAAACTCGACAAAAAAGCAAGCAAGCACCAAAGCAATTGGACACACACTGGTTTAAAAAAAAAAAATTTAACTAGACAAAAGCCTATAGCAAAAGAAAAGACGATGCTCCGGATGGGACACGGTGCTCAAAAACTAAGACACGGAAGAGCCTAGGTTGATGCTAATGCTTTGAAGGTGTGTGACAGTCTGGTGTAGGATGACGTGGAGATGGATCCACAGGGCTACGTCCAGCTGGGCCACTCCGAAGTTCCTGACCCACAAAAACTAAGGGATAACACATATTTGTTGTTTTAAGCCACTCAGCTGTGGGTTAATGTGTTGTTACACAGCAACAGAAAACAATACAGAGAGAGCATGGACGGGTGACATCTATGGAGAGAGAATTACAAAGCAGCCGGAGAACAAACGCGGGCTTCTGTCGGCAAGGTCAGGAGCTCCGCAGAGTTCCATGGAGAAGTCAAAGAGAACCCAGATCTGATCTGCAAGCAGGAGCCTGGAGGTGCTCTCAGGAGTAATGTCCCCAGTGGGCAGTAGAGTCTGCTCCAGGGGTGCTGACAGAGAAGAGGGACAGTGTGGCTCCGCGGGCAGTCACTGCATCCCTCACAACACGAAAGGCTCACAGCCCCACGGGACGAGCCATCACAGCAAAGCACACGTGGCTGCACACCCCCAGCTTCCCACCGCAGTCACCAGAGACAGGCATTCTCAAAACACAAACCTTACCCACCAACAAAGAAACAATATTGGGAGAAAACTGATGGGATGAAAGAGAGACATCAAATAGTATCAGAAGGGATCCCTGGGTGGCGCAGTGGTTTAGCGCCTGCCTTTGGCCCAGGGCACGATCCTGGAGACCTGGGATCGAATCCCACGTCGGGCTCCCGGCATGGAGCCTGCTTCTCCCTCTGCCTGTGTCTCTGCCTCTCTCTCTCTCTCTCTCTCTGTGTGACTATCATAAATAAATAAAAATTAAAAAAATAGTATCAGAATGGTCATCTGAGAAATCCTAAAGCAAACAATAGGCATTAGTTTATAGGTCCAAGGTAATGGACACCATAGTCCACACTTAGCGGAGAAACAAGCAGACACCTTGAGAGAAAAATACTGTCAAAAACCTAAAATCACCTAAAACGTAGATGAACACAGCTTAAGAGCAAAGTTAGAAAATGAAGCCAGGGAACTTTCCAGAATACAGAGTGAAAGGAAAAAGAGAGACACTGCAAAGATAATAATAAGAGTCCTGAAGTTCAGTTCTAAAAGGAATGAATGCAGAGGACCAATGAACAGTATCTCATTAAATCCAGAAAATCCAGATGGAGCTCTAAAATTTCAACAGGGCAACACAGCGACATAGAATGCGAAGAGACAACGTAGTTCGGAGTGAAAATTCCTTCAGTGGAACTTTTTTAAGGGTCTAGATCAATATTCATAGAAACTTCTGATATATCTGGATTTATGTACCATTTTATGTTGTGTTTCCTGTTTTCCTTTTAAATCTCCTTTTGAGTCCTCTTTTAGATTTCTCCTTCCACTGATTTATACATGTTTTTTTCTTTTTACTTTTTACCCTAGAAATATAATCGTGAGTCCCTAAACTTATCAAAGTCTGACATCCTCACATCCACCCAAGCAACCCAAGGACCTTAAAACCCGCTAGTTCTACTCCCTCCCCTCTGACACCATGTATTTTAGTCCTACCACTCTTTGTTAACCCTGGAAGACATCTGCTTTATGGCTTTAAACATTTAATATGCACATGCATACAACTTTCTCGGTTTTTAATTTCTTCTTAAATCTCAAACCTTTTATATGAGACAA
The DNA here is from genome assembly GCF_048418805.1 of Vulpes vulpes. Classification (NCBI taxonomy): domain Eukaryota; kingdom Metazoa; phylum Chordata; class Mammalia; order Carnivora; family Canidae; genus Vulpes; species Vulpes vulpes. Next base: position 900,455 of record NC_132794.1, read on the forward strand.
CTTTCTTTCCTTCTAAAATAGAACCTTTAGAAATGCCTTTAATGAGGGCCTATAGGTACCAAGTTATCCCAGCTTTTGTTTGTATGCAAATGCGTTTATTTTAACCGTGCTCCTAAAAGATTCAGGATGCTGGATGATTTTTCTCCCACCACACGAAGACGGGACAAGGTCGTCCTGTCTCTGTTGGTACAGTTAAAAGTCGTCTGACGGCCTTACCACCTCTTCTTTCAACAATGTCTTTTTCTCTCTTAAGATCTTTTATCTTTAGTATTCTAGAGCCTGCCATATTTGGACACGGACGGATCTCTCTCCATTTTACCTAATTGGTATCTATAAAGGGTCTCTGAAACTGTACAGTAGTGGCTTTCATCAGTTCTGGAAAACTGCTAGTCATTATCTCTTCCAATACTACTTCAACCCCGTTCCTCTCTCCTTTCTTTCTGGAACACCAATGAATTCTGTTATGTCTTGGCGATCTCTGTTCACGTCTCCTATCTTCTCTTTCATTGTTTATATCTCCTTGTCTTTGTGCAGCATTCTGGACAAGTGCTGTGAATTACAACAAAAGCCATAGAAGGATGGTGAATATGGAAAAGAGGTAACAGGAAGTGTAGGGTAAGAAAGTCTGATACGATGTAAACTGGGGTTTTTGAAGAAGACTAAAATGTGGCAGAAATAATATCTGACAAGATAAACAACATGAAATGCTAAAAAGAGCTCTTCCAGTAGTAGGATTATGGTATCAAACAGTAACTTGGATCTATATAAGGAAATGAGTCTTCAATTGCAGAAATTGAATTCACGGTTTAAAACTCCCCAACAAACTAGGCTCAAATGGCTTTAATGAAAAATTCTAATAAACAATTAAGAAAGAATAGCAATTTCACACAAACACCCCCTGAAAATAAAAAAGGGAGGGAAAACTCCTTCACTCATTTTATGAGGTCAAAACTACCTTAACAGCAAAACCACATAAAGCATTTCAAGGAAAGAAAACTACAGACCAAAATCCCTCATGAATATACATGCAAAAGTCCTGAACAAAATCCCCTTTCTATAATATAGCGTAACTAAGCAGGACTTAACCCAGCAATGTTGGTTCAACATTCAAAATTTAACCAATGTAATTTAACCATTTTTATAGATTAAAAATGAAAAAAAAAACATTATTTCAATAGATGTAGAAATGCATCTGACAAAATTCAAAGGCATTCATGATAAAAATTCTCCGCAAATTCCTTAACCTGACTGAAGACACCTATGAAATATCTATAGCTATCAGCAAAATTCATGGTGAGAAACTGAGTGCTTTCCCCCCAGGATCAGAAATAAGGCGAGGATGTCCATTCTTACCACCTCTAACTAGCATCACACTGGAAATACTAAGTAAATGCAATAAAAGAAGTAAAAAAAAAAAAAAGAAGTTTTTTTTTTTTTAAAGAAAAGAGCTAATAAATTCAGTAATGTTGCAAGATACAAGATCAATATACAAATATCAGTTATATTTATATACATTAGCAAAAACATTCAAAATGAAATTAAGAAAACAATTACATTAACAATAGCATGGGAAATAATAAAATGTTTCAGAGTAAGTTTAACAGAAATGCAAGACATACTGTCAAAACTACAAAGCACTGAAAGAAATGATGGAAGACCTAAATAAATGTAAAGATATCCTGTGTTCTTGGACTGAAAGACTTCATATTTGTAACAATGCAATCATTGCCAAATTTCTATCTGCCTTCTTTTATAGAAATGGGCAAGCTGATCCTAAAATTCATATGGATTTGCAAAAAAAAAAAAAAAATTGCCAACAGTCTTGAAAAAAAAGAACAAAGTTGAAGGACTCACACTTGCCAATTTCAAAACCTACTATAAATCTATAGGACTCAAGACCGTGTGGTACTAGCAAAAAGATATATATAGATGATGGATTAGATTTGAGATTTCAGAAATAAACCCATACATCTATGGTCAAATGACTCTTGACTGGGATGCTAAGACCATGCAACGAGTAAAGAACTGATTTTTTTCAGCACCTGGCCCTGAGACTGGTAGATATCCACATGCAAGTGAATGAATTTGGACCCGGGATTCACACCATATACAAAAACTAACTCAAAATGGATCAGAGGCCTAAATGTAAGAGCTAAAATTATAAAGCTCTTAGAAGAAAACATAGGGGAAAGCTTCGTAACATTGGATTTCACAACAGCTCTTAAAGACAAATAACCAAGGAAAACACAGATAAATCGGAGTTCATAAAAACTGAAAACTTCTGTGTATCAAAGCACAGTGCCAAGAAAGTGAAAAGACAATACAAAGAATGGGAGAAAATTTATATCAATTATATATCTAACGGTCTGGTATCCAGGATACATGAAGATTCCTTCCTATTCAACAATAAAAATAATCCCAATTAAAAAGCAGACAAAAAATTTGAATAGATATATCCCCAAAGAAGATACACAAGTGGCCAATACAAGAACAGGTGTTTCACATCATCAGTCATTAGAGACATGCCAATCAACACTACAATGAGATACCACTTCCCACCCACTAGAATGGCTCTAACCAGAAAAATCAGAAAACAGCAAATGATAGACATTTCAGCACCTAAACATTGCTGGTGGGAATGTAAAATGGTGTAGCCACTTTGGAAAATAGTTTGGCATTTCCTCAAAAAGCTAAACACAGAATCACCATGTGATCCCATAATTTCGCTCCTAGGTATAAACCCAACATAAATTTAAAAACATATTCACACACAAAAAAACTTATATATGAATATTCGTAACAGCCAAGAAGGGGAAACAACCTAAGTGCCTATCACTTGATGAATGGATAAACAAAATGTGGCATATCCACACAATGGAATATTATTTAGCCACAAAAAGAAGTCAAATACTCATGTGGTACGGCATAGGTGGGCCTTTAGAATGTTATGCTAAGTGGAAGAAGAAGCCAGACACACAAAAAGTAACATATGATTCAATTTATATGAAACGTCCAGAATAGGCAAATACACAGGAAAGAAAGCAGATTACTGGTTGCCAGGGAATGGGGCAGAGGGAGAAATAAAAAGACACAGCTAATGGATATGTGGCTTCCTTTAAGGGTGATAAAAGTGTTCTGGAATTAGACAGTGGTGATAGTTGCACAAGTAGTGAACATATTAAAAGCCACTGAATTTTACACTTAAAATGGTGTATGTTATATGAATTTTGTTTCAATTAAAATAAAATAAAATATGCCAATCACCCCCATATTGAGCTATATAGATCCAACACAATTCCAATCAAAATCCCACAAGTCCTTATCATAGAAATTGACAAGCTGATCCTGAAATTTATATAGAAAGACAAAGGAATCAGAATAAGAAAACAATTTTTAAAAAGAAGACCAATGCTGAAGAACCCATCCTACCTGATCTCTAGGCTTCCTCTAAAGCTGCAGTAGCCAAAATACTGCAGTTCTGGCAAAAGGGAAGGCAGAGAGAGCAATGAAACAGAATAGAGTCCAGAAATAGAACCACCATATGTGGCTGACTTATGAGGGAGCAGAGATAATCAATGGGGAAAATAATGGTCTTTAAACAAACAAGGCTGAAAGAATGTACATACCTGGGGGAGAGAAACTGTACCCAAATCCTGCACAGTATTAAAAAAAAAATAGCTCAAAATGTATTGGAAGGGGGATGGATCAGAAGCCAAAATGTAAAACCTAAAACTATACAATTTTTAGGAAATTTTTACAACTTTGGGGAAGGTACAGAATTCTCAGCCAGGACATGAGCACAAACCGTAAAAGAAAACTGGCAAATTTTACTTTATCGATTAAGTATCCCTGCTTTTTTGAAAAACAGGCTTAAGAGAACAAACATTTAAGCCACACTCTGGAAGAAAATATTTGGAAAACAAGTATCTGATAAATAACTGGTATCCAGATTATATAACAAACCCTCAGAAGTCAATGGCACAAAAATTTTAATGGGCAAAATATTTGAGCAGACACTACCAAGAAGACATACAGTTGGCAAATAAACATAAGAAAAATGTTCAACATTACTACTCATCAGGAAATGCAAAAAAAAAAATAAATAAATAAAAAGTACAAGATACCACTGCAAACCCACCAGAAAGGGTAAAATTGTAAACACTGACACCCAGTACTGGCCATTACAACAGCAACAGGTGCTCTTACATGCTGCTTAAAGGATACAAAGCGGCAGGAACTCAGGAAAAATCTTGATAGGATTTACAAAGTTAAACATATACTTCCCCTGGTTTAGGACAACCCACTCATATTTACCTATGAAAAGTGAGGATGGATATCCACATAAAGGCCTGCATGAGAAAGTTTACAGCAAGTTTATTCATAATCTCCAAAACTGTAAATCTCCAAATTTCCATCAATCTGCGAACGGCCAAACACACTGGTACGTTCACTAAATATGACTCAGCAACAATATGGATGCATCTTATGCATTTCACAAACAATATGGATGTTTGTGGAAAAAAAAAAAAAGAAAAACACAAACTGGAAAAGCTACATATTGTGATTCCATTTATAGGACATCCTGAGGAACAAAAACTGTCTTTATAATAAACAACGGTGTTTGGGGCTTAAGGTGAAGGGAGAAGAAGAGGCAGAGGGGAAGGTGGGGGATGCTGAAAATATTCTCTATCATGATTATGCTGATCGTTAATATCTACCTGTTTGTCAAAACTCATAAAACTGTATTTCTAAAAAGTGTGAATCTCTAAAACTGTATCTAAAAAGAATGAATTCCATACTAAGTAAATTATACCTCAAATAAGCAATGTGGATAGGGGCACCTGGGTGGTTCAGTCGGTTAGGCCTCCGCCTTCGGCCCAGGTCGTGATCCCAGGACCCTGGGATCGAGCCCCATGTCAGGCTCCCTGCTCAGTGGGAGTCTGCTTCTCCCTCTCCCTCTGCTGCTCCCCTCTGCTCATTCCCTCTCTCTTTCTCAAATAAATAAAATCTTTAAAACACACACACACACACACACACACACACACACAAAATCTTGATGTGGAAAAAAAAAAAAGAGCCCATTTCTCTAAACACAGAGAAATCTACACCTTGGTGTATAATGGTGAAACTGTAAAACACTGAAGACAGAGACCTTAAAAGTAATCAAAGTTTAAAATATTCCTTAAAATTATAGTTATTTAGATTGAGAGATGGCCTCTTTGCAGATTGGAAACCAAAGACAGCCATACAGCGTCCTTGTCAGACTCCAAAAAAATTACTTTATATCATGACCTTTAAGAAATTTCTTCTTAAAATATTTTTAAGAATAAAGTGAAAGATAATTTTAAAGTTATTTCAAAACATTTTTCATTTGCCTTTGGCTAGATGTGGGGGTTGCTCCGTCATGGAGTCTTCAGCCACTCTGCTCAACTTTAAAGTAGGATACTTTGGTAATTTCCAGGTACGTTTTTACGGTACAACACGAAGATACAAGGTGCCATGCCAAATATAAAACTCATGAAGATCTCCAAGCTATATCAAGAAAAAAAGTGGAAATTTTTAAAACATGCTGCTAAAAATGTGACATAATTTCTAGAGGTCATAGACACAGGCAGATTTTGGTAGATTAGCAAGCCAATGCTAAATAACCACAGAGAAAGAAATGAGTCACTGAAAAATTAATCCGCAAAACAAAACAAAATTTAAAAAGTCCCACTGGCAAAGATGCAATAAGTTAGTCAACACATCAGATTTCCAGAATATGACTGAAACGTTTTCTCAGTTTTTACACATCAACGTTTTACTAAATAAATACTTCAACTATTCCTATGAGATCTCTGTTCATTGCTACAGTTCTGTATACGTGTTTAACAAGGCAAAGATATATCCTTCTTCGTGAGCTTGTAAATAAACACAGCTTCCTCTCGATAAGCGTAAGGCACACACCAATTTTTCCCATTAAAATTGATTTTCACTTTTGAAAGCAATCTTGGGTAAAACAACTTCAGAATGATTTAATATCTCCTGAACATTCAAAATGAAGCCTAAAATAAAAGGAAAATAAAGAAGTTTTCAGTTAAAATTTGTTTTCTACAAACACTCTCACCATGATGCATTTTAGAGGCAGCAATATCTCAGGTACATGAAGACATGAAGAGCGAAGCAGTAGGATGTGAATAAATCTGAAAGGGCAATGACAGTATGAAATAGTAAGTAAGGCTGCATGGCATTAAAAATACATTTGAGTCAGGAGAGGATAATCAAAGACAAGGTATCCTAAGAGTCTTGTATTGTTTAGAAAGTGGCTAAACATACTAACTTTAGTCACAGATCATCAAGAATACATATAAGACAAATACGAAAATAAGAGAAACTAAAATTACGTAGTGAAGAAGAAAATTTAATGAAGACAAAAATTTTCAAATGTGGGAAAGAACTAAATAGATGTGAGAAAGTTGAGCCACGCAAAAAGCCCAAAATAAGACTATAGTTAGAAGTCCAAATACGTATGTAATTAAAGCAAAAGAGAGTAAACAAAATGTTCCTGTCTTTAAAAGACAAAGATTGTCAGAGAGGAAAAACAAAATTCATCAAATGCCATTTTGAAAGACGCATCTAAAACATACAGATACAGTGAGCCTGGAAGAAATATACATTGGGCAAACACATCAGACTTAAAATTTATTTTAAGGCAAAAAAAAAAAGCATAATCAGAACTCTCCATAGACCACTCTGCATCAAGATAAGAGGGTTCAGTGTATTAAATTAGTACAGTACTACTCCAGACATGCACACACCCAAAGATGGTCTCAACATTTTATACGAAGCAGAAATGAACAGAAATACGTGAAAATAAATAAATCCACAATTGCAGTGGCAGATTTAAACATAGCTATCACAGTGGTTGATAAATCAGTTAAAAATATCTATAAGCACAGAAAAGATTTCAACAAGATCACTCAGCTTCCGCTAATGGACATCCATAAAGCTTGTACTCCAAGCCAGCATGTGTTCTGCTTCGAAATAGAACATGCATGTGGCTGGACCACATGTGAGCCGCCCTCCGCACACACCGAAGCCATGAACATACAGACCACCTTGCTGACAAGGCGGTGAGCCAAGAAATTAAAATATTTTAAAATACTGTACATTATACAGATGCATATATTTTTTTAAGATTTTATTTATTTATTCATGAGAGACACAGAGAGAGAGAGAGAGAGGCAGAGACACAGGCAGAGGGAGAAGCAGGCTCCATGCAGGGAGCCCGACGTGGGACATCTCGATCCCAGGACCCCAGGATCACTCCCTGGGCCATGGCAGGCACCAAGCCGCTGAGCCACCAGGCATCCCTAGATGTATATTTTTAGCATAATATATATATACATTTAAACTCCATGTGTTTGGAATTAAGAAACGCTTCTAAATAACTTGTAAGTCAAAAAAAGAAATCAGAGATGCCCGAGTGGCTCAGTCCTTTAGGCATCCAGCTCTTGATTTTGGCTCAGGTCATGATCTCAGGGTCCTGGGATTCACCCCCATGTCACACTCGGTGCTCAGCAGGGAGTCTGCTTGAGGATTCTCTCTCTCCTCTCCCTCTGCCCTTCCCCCACCCCCTCTCTCTCTCAAATAAATAAATCCTTTTTAAAAAACATAGTGGAGGGATCCCTGGGTGGTGCAGCGGTTTGGTGCCTGCCTTTGGCCCAGGGCGCAATCCTGGAGACCCGGGATCGAATCCCACGTCGGGCTCCCGGTGCATGGAGCCTGCTTCTCCCTCTGCCTGTGTCTCTGCCTCTCTCTCTCTCTGTGTGTGTGTGACGATCATAAATAAATAAAAATTTAAAAAAATAAAAAATAAAAAACATAGTGGAAACAGATAACATTTATATGGATAATAAAAAGTACTATATATCTAAGTTTGTTCACTGCAATAAGCCATACTTAAAAGGAAAAATTTTTTAACTTTTATTTATTTTAAGTGATCTCTCTGCCCAACACAGGGCTCAAACTCATGATCTCTATCACGACCCTAGATCAAGAGCTGGATGCTCTACTGACTGAGCCAGCCAGGCACTCCTAAAACAAAATTTTTAATTTCAAATGCTTATTTATATGAAAAGAAATCTCAGTATCAGTGAGCAAACATCCAATATAATTTAGGAAAAAACCCATCAAAATGAATCCCAAAAATCAAAAGAAAAGAAATAAGAACAGAAATTAGTGAAATAGAAAACTAAATATCCTGTTAAAAAATCAACATATTGAAATCTTATCTAAAAAATTAAATTAATAAAAAACTAAACTATACAAGTACTAGGATAAAATATGAGTGATTCTCTTGTTCATCTGAGTGTAGGAAAAGATTTCTAAATATGACTAAAAAAATCCAGATGCAATAAAACAAAAGGCAAATGTGATTTTATAAAAATAAATCTTTGACATGACAAAAATACCTTGAATAAATGCTTATTTTTTTAAAGATATTTATTTATTTATTTATTTATTTATTTATTTATTTATTTATTTGACAAAGAGCAACTATGAGCAGGGGGGCGGGCGGAGGGACAGCAGACTCCCTGTGGAGCAGGGAGCCCGGGACTTGATCCCAGGACCCTGAGATCATGACCTGAGCCGAAGGCAGATGCTTCATGGACAGAGCCACCCAGGCGCCTCTTGAGAAAATGCTTATGACAAATAACGAACGAAAGAAAATATTTGCAGCATGTATCACAGAAAAATGAAAGAATATCCGTAACATATAAAAAATGTTTTTAAATTGAGAGGCAAAAAGACCCCCCCAAAATCCTGAAGAAAAACAAGCAGAGGGCAGCCCCGGTGGCGCAGCGGTTTAGCGCCGCCTGCAGCCCGGGGCATGATCCTGGAGACCCGGGATTGAGTCCTGCGTCCAGCTCCCTGCATGGAGCCTGCTTCTCCCTCTGCCTGGGTCTCTGCCTCTCTCTCTCTCTCTGCATCTCTATGAATAAATAAATAAAATATTAAAAAAAAGAAAAGAAAAACAAGCAGAAAACACGGAAAGTGAGAGGAAAACGTCTTCAAACCTATGAAAAGATGTTTCACATCCGTCAAAGGAAGAGAAATGCAAAAAAAACCACACTGAACTACTGTGGCTCTCCGACCACCCTGGCAGAGACTCACTCACTTAACATGAGGAGCCACCGGGTGACACATGGAGGTGTGGAATCACTATATTCACACCTGAAACTAATAAAACACTGTATATTAGGAAAGAAGGAAGGGAGGAAGGAGGGTGGGGAAGGAAGGAGGGAAGGGAATAGGGAGGGAGGAAGGGAAGGAAGGGCGGAGAAAGGAAGGGAGGAGGGAAGAAGGGAGGGAGGGAGAGAAAGGATGGAAGGGAGGGAGGAGGGAGGAGGGAGGGGGAGACAGAGGGAGGGAGGAAGGAAGGGGGGAGAAAGGAAGGGAGGAGGGAGGAAGGGAGGGAGGGAGAGAGAAAGGATGGAAGGGAGGGAGGAGGGGGGAGAGAGAGGGAGGGAGGGAGGAAGGAAGGGGGAGAAAGGAAGGGAGGAGGGAGGAAGGGAGGGAGGGAGAGAGAGAGAGAGAGAGAAAGGATGGAAGGGAGGGAGGAGGGGGAGAGAGAGGGAGGGAGGGAGGAAGGAAGGGGGAGAAAGGAAGGGAGGAGGGAGGAAGGGAGGGAGGGAGAGAGAAAGGATGGAAGGGAGGGAGGAGGGGGAGAGAGAGGGAGGGAGGAAGGAAGGGGGGAGAAAGGAAGGGAGGAGGGAGGAAGGGAGGGAGGGAGAAACAGGGAAGGGAAGAGGGGGGTGGAGGGGGTGGGCTGTGGTGAGAAGGCACAGGCGTGTGCTGGTGGCCAGAAAGGAAGCCGGCAGGAGCCCCCGGGTGGGGAAATCTGGGGACACGGAGCAACACTATACACAAGGATCGCGCGTGCCCAAGTTGACACAGAGGGTACAACACCGAGCACTAGCACGCAGGGTCCCTGAGCCAGCGGCAGTGTGCAAGTGCAGGACGGCGCCAACTACTTCGGGGTCCCGGCGTCACGGGGGGGGGGGGGTGCTGAAGGAACCGGGGAGTCCAGAGGAGGCAGCAGCACTGCACAGCAGAGCCAGACCAACACCAAGAATGCGGAGGCTCCCCGTGACTCGACAGAGTGATTTCCAGGAAATAGGTTGAATGAAAACCAGAGTGTGCAGAAGCGTATATGCAGACGGCTGCACGACACAGTGAACGCGATCCGTGCCACCGGACGACACGCTCACAAATGGTGAGGACAGCATGTGCTGCGCACTGTTGAACATAATAAAAAAAAAATGTCAGCGTCTGTAGCGACATATATTATGACACAGATATGCATAGGAAGCAAAGGAGAAACGCAGACAACATACACGTATCTGCCTTGGTCTTTTGCAAGAAGGAAGACAGGAAGGGCAGCGGCAAGGCAGAGAGGGAGACACTTTGTTTCCCCGCAAGCTCGAGCTGGTGAAGGGCTCACAACAGGCCCGAGGAGAAAAACGAGTGGAAATATCAGAAAGGGAGACAGCACATGAGAGACCCCTGACTCTGGGAAAGGAGCTAGGGGTGGTGGAAGGGGAGGAGGGTGGGGGGTGGGGGTGACCGGGTGGCGGGCACTGAGGGGGGCACTTGGGATGAGCACTGGGTGTTATGCTATATGTTGGCAAATTGAACACCAATAAAAAATAAATTTATATATATATAAAAAAAAACAGGCCCGAGGGGAGGGAGGGACGCCCGGCAGCACCCACACGAGGACGTTGTACGCGGAGCGGGGAGAGCTGTGCAGCCCAGGCTCCCAGGAGCAGGTGACACACGGCTTGGGAGCTGGCATCTCCGAGGGCCGGGGGCGCTGGAGGGGACAGATGGGCCGAAATGTCGCAATTACAGGGAATGTCCCGTTTATGGTACATGTGCACATGTGTACAAGGCTTCTACATGTGCGTGCATGTGTGTGCACATGCATATTTACGTGCGTGTACACATGTGAGCACACATTTCCCACCCCTGTCTGCTGACAGGTTAGAAGCAAAGATCCCCCAACAGGGACACACATGCCCAGCACCGAGATTTCAGCCCAATAACATTTCCACATGACAAGGAACCAGAGCCCCTTAAAGAAATGCTGATCCCAGGGCTGGGCAGGTTAGGTACAAAGGTGAGCCCAAAACAGGGCATAAATAATGCTGGAAATTAAAAAAAAAAAAATTGAATTTAAAAAAATAAGGGAGAGGGAAGAAAAGGCAGGGAGGGAGGAAAGAGGGGTATCCTGAGCTGAATATTCGTGCTCCCCCAAATTCCTATCAGTCAAGGTGGGGCTTTGGGACGTGCTCAGGTGCTGACAGTGGTGCCCTCGGGATGAGGCTCACGCTCACACAACCCCAGAGAGCCCCCCTGCCCCTCCAGCCTGTGCTGGAAGAAGGAGCCGTCGGCGGCCCCAAAGCCGGGCCTCATCGGGGCCCTGCAGCGCTGCATTCTGACCTCGGACCTCCAGCCCCAGGGACGGGACGGGACGGGACGGGACGGGGGAGAGACATTTCTGTTGCGGATAAGCCACCAGTCAATGGTTCTTGCAACTGCCCAAGGGGACCAGGGTGGGGCTGAGCCGGGCAGGGGAGCGACGGGCGCCCCATGGGGACCGCGGAGGGCGGTGAAGAACTATAAAGTAGAACAATGACAAAATAAACAACACAGCTCCGTAAAACCACACTGAGAGTAAAGAGGTAAGCAAGGGGCAAGGGACAAGGGCGGGGGCGGGCGGCGAGGACTGGCCGGGGCAGAGACCGTGGGTGGGCGCAGAGCAAATCCAGGAGAAATCTTCTAGAAGGGCGGTGTGCGCCTGGTCTGAGTATAAAATGCCTCCCGCCGATTGCTGACTGGTGGCAAGGGGGAAAGAAGTAAGGCTCCCGGGACCGAGAGGACAGCGTCACGTCCCCACAGGGGAGCCGGACGCCCCGTGTCTGCAGACCTTGTCTCCACCAGCTCCCTCCACCTCCGAGTCGGGCCTGTTGGGAGACAACACTCTCCCAGAGCCGCATCTTCGAGTCCACGTTCAGCAGCCGCCACCCTGCTCCCTTTGCTCCGTCGCTCCTGCTGTCCGACACCCAGAACTTCCCAAACCTCACAGACACTTGGGGACACTTGGGGACCCATCGTACTGGACTCCCTCCCTTCTCCGCCTGGAAGAAAGAAGCTGCCCCTGCTGACAAGGCAGGTGCCCCCAGCCCACGCCCGCACACACGCGCTCCAACGTGCGCCCAGGTCCCGAAAGGTGAGAGAACCCACCTGCTCACAACTGAATAGCAATGAAGTGAAGGGATTAGGAAAAGGTTCTGGAACAGGAGCTCGCGACTTGGCCCTGTGCTCTGGAGCCCGCTTCAGTCTCCCTGCTCATAAAATAAGGTGATTAGACCCTGAGTACTGCGGGGATGGGGTGAGGAACTCCCCACTTCCCCCGGGACAAGGCAGTTATTATGGAAACCATCACAGGAAGACACCAATGCCCCCCTGCACTCTTGTAGGAACGCAACCAGCCTGCGCCTCCCCTTCCTGCCCCCCCCACCCCTGCTCTGAGCCAGGCAGGAACAGGTAAGCAGAAGCAGCGCAGACAGGGTCAGTGACCCAGCCAAGGTCATCGGGTGATCTGGGGGGGGCTGGAAGGAGAATGCAGTCCCCAGATCCCCAGGTGGGCTGACTCCACCAGGCCAGGTGGGCTCCTACCGGAAAGTTCTCCTCCCATGACTTCCGCCCCTGTCCTGCCATACTGATATGAGGGGTGATGAGGACAGTGCACGGCTGTGCTCTGGTGGCAGCTGTGCCCCAGCTGCCGCCAGCCCCGCGAGGTCTGGCCTGTGGCCCAGGCTCTGCAAAGACGGTGCATGTGGAGGCCGTGCTGGTGAGACCAGGCCCCTCAGCAGCCTGCCGTGAAGCACCCTGACTCAGTTCCCGGGTGAACCACGCTGTGGGGTTACGGTGTGCGTGAAACGGGGCGAGAGAGCACTTAGAAAAGGCAGAGGCCCACGCTGGGAGCTCAGCGTCATGGGCAGGGATCGCTGGTTACCCTTCACATCCGAAAACGGGGTGGCCTCCCCGTGATGCAAGCGGGAAGCATGCATGAAATCCAATGGTGCAACTGTGAGTGCCACGGAGTTGCAGAGAAAGAAAAAATGAGGCTTGAAACCAGCAGAATGAGCGTGTTCGACCAGAGAAGTAGAAGCAGGCTGGGCCCCGTGACAGAGCCCGACACTCCCCCGGGTGGGAAACATCAGGCCGCCCTTAGCCAGAGGGGAAGGTGAGGCACAGCCCACCTGGGTGCACCTAACCCATCCTGGCTAAAGGACAGGGAAGGTCTCATGTCTGTACTGAACGGAGGGCACGTTTATAAAGGGAGCGTCCGGAAAGGCTGGCTCCCAGTGTCTAAATGTATACCTAGAGGTGACTCGTCCTCCGCCCCCACATGCCGTCCCCGGTCACCACGGACCAGCGACAGCAGCACTCCAGATCCATCACTGTCTCTGCACGCGGGGCCGCCAGACAGCCTGGCAGCGTGGCAAAGGGGGAGGAATGAATGAGTCATCTTGTGAAAAACGATCGGCCCCTTCCTGCCGGCTGCAGTGCATCTGAACCTCGGGCAGGACAGCACTCTCCAACGTCCCCACGGGAGGAAAGAGGCAGAGAATAAAACCCACTGGACCGAATCAGAGAGGAAAGCCAAGCGGAGGGCACAGCAGGGAACCAGGCGCCTGGAGGCCTTTGCGGGCCTAGTGGGGCAGCTCAAGCATCATTGTGGCACAGACCCCCCTCGGCAAGGTGTCCCATGCCCACCTTAAATAGACCGCAGGACGGGAAGGCTCGCTGGAGGCCCCCGCAGCCACTGGCACTAGGCCACCGCTCATCTTTCTCCGAAAGGATGTGATGTAGCTTCCCCAAGGAGCACCCGCTCCACGGTGCTGTCCCTGCCCTCCCTGCCCCCGCCCTGCATGCACTGGGTCCTGGGCGTGGGCAGTGGGCCCCTGGGCAGTGCCCTCTCCACGCGCGTATGGGAAGCACCCCCAGGTCTAGCTCCCTCCTAGAACTAATAGCATGTGGGCTACACAGACACCTTTTAAACAAGCAGCCCCCTCTGCTAGGACCCCCCCCCAGCTCTGCTACGGGTGACCCCCGGATCTCAGTTCTCATCCTTGCCGGTGGCTGACAGCTGGCTGCTCCCTCAAATCTGTCCCCCTCCTGTGTGACCACACTCGTGACTGAGCACAGGACTACCCGGGAGGGGACAGCGCGGCCCAGCCTCTGCTGCAGCAGGGGCCACCGCGCCAGGGCCCTGCATAAACACTACCCGTGTACGAGGTCCTGCGTACCCGGATCAGGTCGGCCTCATCCTGAAAGTGCGGTCATCGCCCTTCCTTCCCTCGAGAACACGCCCGACACACGTGCATTCGTTCCAGCTGGAGGTCCTGACAGCAGAGGCAGGCACACCGCGCGGAGAACGGCAGGCCTCCTGGAGCCCGGGGTGGGATGGCCTCGGCGGGGCCGGCCCACCCACCAGGGACCACTCCACAGACAGACCGGACGTCGCCAGCTTCATCTGCCCTTGCTCCAGCCCCGAGGACACTGCTGCTTGGGGCACGGGCACAGCAGCCCGCAGCCTCCCCTCCGCCTCCCCTCAGCTCTGAGCGAGGACCCCAAAGCCCCCGGGCATGTGTCACTATGGTCCAACATGGATATTAACCTGCCCCAAACCCCAGGCCTCTTGTCATTGCATGCGGTCGCCGTCTCCCTGGCCGCTCAGTAGCGCTCTCCCAGCTTCTGTGGGCTCCCACCGCCACACCCCTGTGACTTGCCACGTGTCCCCCCGTGTGAGGCCCCGGCCAAGCTCTGGTCACTGCTCCCATGTGGCAACCCTGCACCCACCGGCTCCCGTCCCCTGTGCCCACCCTCACTGACTCAGAGAGGCTGACTCTCTAAGTGTGAAGCTTTAAAAGTAGCAAGTTGGGACGCCCGGGTGGCTCAGGGGTTGAGCACCTGCCTTCGGCCCAGGGCGTGATCCTGGAGACCCGGGATCGAGTCCCGCGTCGGGCTCCCTGCATGGAGCCTGCTTCTCCCTCTGCCTGGGTCTCTGCCTCTGTGTGTGTGTGTGTGTGTGTGTGTGTGTGTGTGTGTGTGTGTGTGTCTCATGAATAAATAGAATCTTTAAAAAATAAAAAAATGAAAAAAAAAAAAGTAGCAAGTTAACAACCGAAGAACAGTGGGAGGAATCACCCAGAAAACGTTAGAACGACGCACGTAAATGACAAGCATCTGAATGACTACGGGTCATATGGAAACCAGTGGGGTGGAGTTCAAAGTCTCTTGGAAGAAACCTGAGCCCCGAGATGCATTCATCAGAAAACAAGGTAAAGGTACGAAAGCAGCATTCGAAAAACAAGAAAGATGAAACATCATTAAAGTGAGAAATTAAATTGCAAACAAAATTACAAATGATCAGCATGACTCAAAGATATTAAAAAATTAAAAACAGCTAAGTAAGAAACGAAAGCCGGCTTGACAGATCTGACTGAAGAGCTGAAAAAAAAGTGTCAGAAATGAAGAAAAGGCAACAGCAGATACAAAGAAGGCCACGATGACAGGGCCTTGGCACAGGTGCATGCACGCCTGGGCCTGGGCGCACCCACGGAGGCCGCTTCCTAAGGAAGAACCTGTGCATACACACAAGAGAAACGGTCTCGGCTCCAAAACACGCTCTGGGCTTGGAGGCTTTGATAGAGTCGTCTATCAAATACCAGACCTACGATGTCTACTTCTCTAAATAGAAAATAAAAAATTATTTAAATAGAGGACAGAAAAATAGGGGAAGTTTCCCATGTCATACGGAGGCACAATATCATTTACATGAGACCCCTAAAAATCAGAAATTAGAAGAAAAAAGGAAATTTCTAGAGCAGTGTCACCCTAGTGTGAGCCCAACTATTAACCCTTTACGGTAACTCTGGCCCACACTAACCCCAACCCCGGGGTCAACCCTAACTCCACACCTAATCCTACTAGTGACCCTTATTCTAGCCCAAATAAAATTCTGCAAGGGTATTATAACTGGAAGAGTATGAACAGGTATCGGCGTGACCTACCAAGAATCAACACTTGGAATTTCATCAGCGGAATTCTCTACGGTAAGAAATGAAAGGGGAGGGGATCCCTGGGTGGCGCAGCGGTTTGGTGCCTGCCTTTGGCCCAGGGCGCGATCCTGGAGACCCGGGATCGAGTCCCACGTCGGGCTCCCGGTGCATGGAGCCTGCTTCTCCCTCTGCCTGTGTCTCTGCCTCTCTCTCTGTGACTATCATAAATAAAAAAAAAAAAAAAAATTAAAAAAAAGAACCTGTCTCTCTCTCTCATAAATAAATAAAATCTTTAAAAAAAAGAAAAAAAAAAGAAATGAAAGGGGAAAACCACGGGACTATCTTAACAGCAGCAGCGAACAGGTTTACTAACATGCAAACTTTCACTTTTGATTGTGAAAAACAACTTGACAGAAGAGCACCCGGAGGGAACCTGTGGAACGTGCTGGAGGACACGGGCCAGGCAGCCGCGGCAAGCACACTTCCCGGTGGAAGCATTCGGGTCAAGCCGGGGGGAAGGCAAAAAGTTCGGCGGAGAAACCTATTACAGCTAAAAAGCACGTTAACAGACGCCGCGCCCAAACACGTGCAGGCTGCGGTTTCCTGCACACTATTCAACATGAGAGAAGGGTAAGGAGAAAAACCCCAATTACAATAACCAGATCACGCGGATAAGTTGGAAAAGGGTTCAGAAGAGAAAACCTACAGCGAGAAAGCTACAGACGAGCAACTGAAGGCTCAGAAGAAATGGCAAAATAGACTATCTTCCCTGTAGACAGTGAACAGTGATAAAAAAAGGCAACTGTTTTCAATTCAAAATTTTTTTAAGATTTTATTTATTTATTCATGAGAGACACAGAGAGAGAGGCAGAGAGAGAAGCAGGCTCCATGCACCAGGAGCCCGACGTGGGATTTGATCCCGGGTCTCCAGGATCACGCCCTGGGCCAAAGACAGGCGCTAAACCGCTGCACCACCCAGGGATCCCATGATTAATTTTTTTAACTTGAAAGTCATTCTAAAGTCCATCTAGAAAGTGAACAGCCAGGAACAGTCCAAATTTTTAAGTGATGGGGTTATCAGATAAATACACCATAAAACTAGAATAACTGAAACCGCTGTACCAGCACCAGAACGGATCAGTTAGAGACTGCAAAGGAAGACACTCACATACGCAGTATTTTCATCGAAGATAAATTTACAGGACCAAAGTAGCAGCACAAAGCATTGGGAAAATGAAGTATTTCTCAGTAGGATGTATTTTCAATACTTGTTAAGAAAAAAATATATATGTTCACCTAATAACATGCATTAAGTTAAATCCCCAGTGGATTTACACAAGTCAATGCAAAAAATAAAAGCAGAAAAATTTAAGTCAAAAAAAAGAAAAGAAAAGAAAAGAAAAAGAAAAGAAAAGAAATGAAAAGAAAAGAAAAGAAAAGAAAAGAAAAGAAAAGAAAAGAAAAGAAAAGAAAAGAAAAGAAAAGAAAACTTTAAGTCACCGCCCACATTTAAGAACAGGAAGGGGATTTTCCAAATGGAAGACTGCCCCAAACCCGAATGCCCGAGAGCGAGGGGATGGCCCCGCGGGGAACAGCTGCAGGACGCCCTCCGTGGGGCAGGGAGCTTCCCCGAGGAACGCGCCCACCCGGCCCACCGGCCCACCCGGCCAGCGCTGAGCGCCGCACACTGTGCGCCTCCTCTGCTCTCAGGGACGCGGCGCAGCTGGGACCCCCACAGCGGGGCTCAACTGGCCTCACGCGTCACTGCTGAAGCCCACGTCTCCTGCGATGGAGGTTTCCACGCGGACAAATGACGCAATCCCCCCTCGGGAAGAGGAAAAGCAGATTCACGCACAGGGATGCTCACCCCACTACTACCGATGTGAGTGACAGACGTGAAGAAAACCCAAATAGGGCGGCCCAGGGGGTGGGGGGGGCTCAGCAGTTTAGCGCCGCCTTCACCCAGGGCGTGATCCTGGAGACCCGGGATCGAGTCTCGCGTCGGGCTCCCCCGCGGGGAGCCTGCTTCTCCCTCTGCCTGGGTCTCTGCCCCTCTCTGCGTATTCTCATGAATAAATAAATAAAATATTAAAAAAAAAAAAGAAAACCCAAATATATTAAACAAAAAGGGGATGACGTAATAAAAAATACCCGCAGTTGACACTTTCCTTGAACACGGGTCTGAGCTGCTACACGGGTCCCACTTGGACCGGTTCTTCCGCGGTACACACCACGCAGGGCCGTGAATGTATTTTGTTATGATTTTCTTAGTAACGTTTTCTTCTCTCCAGCTGACCTCCCAGTAAGAACAGTCCCTCACGTAAAGTCACGTGCCCGCGGGCAGTTCACGTGTGAGCAGGGCTTCCAGTCAACAGTGGGCTGTTGGCAGGTAAGTGTAGGACGGGTCAAAGCCATACACGGATTTTCGACTGTGTGGGAGGGAGGTCAGCAAGGGTCCGCTGTCCATCTCGCAGGTGGAAACCCTAGAAACTTTTTGAAGATCATGTCTCTAGCCAGGTAACGTGGGACACTTTGCAGCACAGCATTCAGTCTAAAAGCAGGGCCCAGATGTCTCTTCACCCCGAGGCGAAGTTTGGGAGGAAAGAGACCAAGCGTGAGCAGCGGCCTGCGGTGCCAGGGCCTGGAGCACCATCAGGGAAGGCTTAGCACAGAGGGCGGCGGAGGTGATGACGCACGACAAACACAGGGACCAGGCGGCACGGGGTCTGAGAGCCTGGGAAAGGGCACGTCACGAGAGGGGGTCCCTCGACGGAAGCTGCAGGGCGCAAGCTCCCAGGGGAGAAAGGCTTTTTACTGCATTCAGGGAAGTAGAGGCCTCGCAAGCTGGCCAAGTGGGGAGGATGGAGCCCCGCTGGGGAGCACCAGATGGCCCGGCGATGGAGCTGGGCCCAGGCAGGAGCAGAGACGGCTGCGGGTGGGGGAGCAGCTTTCCTAATTTTTTTTCTTTTTTTTGGTAAAACCGTATTTGTCATACAATGTTTTAATTTTTATTTTTAACAAAATTAAAAATGCACAGTTTTAAAAGTCAAAGAAATCCCCAGAGTTTACAGTCAAGGGTGCCCCCCGCACCCCACCTCTGGGGCCTCGGTCCCACTGGCATCTTCCCCTCTGGGTTCTTTCCCTCTTTGGTCTTTATCTCCAGAGTTTAATGACTACGGTCCTCGGTCCCTTCTATTCCTTCCTCCTGGAAAACATGAGCCTCCCCGCCCCACCCCGCGGCCCCCTCCCCCTGCCCAAGGGCGGTCCCTCTCCTCCAGAGGCTCCGGCCCTTGTGCGCCCCTCACACCGCACACCCTCCCTTCTGGGGCCCGCGTGCGCCTAGTGTCCTGCGTTCTCGTCGCTAACCTGCCTCCCGACCCTGGGCCAGGGATGAGTCACCTCCTGGTCCCTGCAGCCCGGCAGGCCACAGCTGAGCAGCCGCTGGCTTCTGGTCCCTCTGCTGCACGGTCCCAGCGTCCTGGGGGCCACCAGGGCAGAGGCAGGTTCACGCTGCCCCGCAGCCCCGCTGTCCCCTAGAGCAGTCCCCTCCACCGGCCTCGGGGCCTAGGACAGGAGGCCACGGGGTCAGGGCTTCAGCCGGTGGCCGGCGGGGCCCTCAGGCTTGGGGCCGGGGTATTCCTGCCAGGCTCCCCCACTTTCCTACTTCAGCCCCATCTTTACCGCCCGCTCGTTTTCGGAGGCCCACGGCCGTGTCCCTCCCGGGACTTGGGGTCCTCGGCAGCGCGGTCCACGCGCGCCCGGGCTCCCCGCCTCCTGTTCGCGGGCTGCTGGCCCCGTGTCCGTCTGCTTCTGAGCTCCCAGTCCTGTCACCCGCTTCCGTCCTGGTGGCCTCTGCCTTTTAAAGACATCTCACCTGTCACTCGGGCTCTCGAGCAGCAGCAGAGGTCGCTGTGAACTCATCTGCCCCTTCTGGCTGCAGATCAAGGGAGGAGCTTTGTCATTTTGAGGTGGGAGACCTCAGGCCCCGCAGGCGGCCTCGGCCGGAGGAGGGGCGGCCTCGCGGGGCGGCTTTCGGGGCGAGGCGGGCAGCGCCTCTTCCCTCCCCGACCTCCGAGCGGGCGGCGGGCGGCAGGCGGCAGCTGAGCCTGGGCTCCGGTTATGAGGCGCCTGAGGAGGGGGCCGCCGGGGGCTCAGCGGTGGAGCATCTGCCTCCGGCCCAGGGCGTGACCCCGGGTCCCGGGATCGAGTCCCGCGTCGGGCTCCCTGCAGGAGCCTGCGTCCCCTCCGCCTGGGTCTCTGCCTCCGTCTCTCTCTGTCTCTCATGAATAAATAAATAAAATTAAAAAAAAAAAAAAGGAACCTGAGGAAGAGAGGCCGGACCTACAGAGCCCTGCCCCATCAGAGCGAGCCCACTGGGAGCCAGGGCAGGCCCGGGGCGCCGCGGACACGGACACGGACACGGCCACGCGGGGAGGAGGGCGCGGCCGGAGCTGGATCTGAACGGGCGAAACTGAAGGCTCCTCCTCGCGAGCCGAGTCCACCAACTCCACGGTGAGAACTGGCGCTGCCTTGAGGCGATGCAGGAAACCCCGCACGGCACAACCAAGTCGGTATCACGGAGAGACCTCGCGGGCAATAGCGAACTCGACGGTCTGTTACCACGGCCCCTCACGTCCTGATCCTCGCGTGGCCGAAGGCGCAGTGCCGGACGGGGGAGCGGTTCTGCCAACGAGCGGCTGCGGGGCCCTGTCTCCTCCGGAAGACAAGTGGGACGTCGGGGTCCCGGCCGTGGCAGCGCAGCCATCGCACAGAAGCGGCCTTATCACGGAAGACTGCCCTTCGCCTCCCTCTCGGGAAGTGTGGAAAGTTCTCGGAGATGTGCAAATGGAAAACCAAGTCTCTGCGAAGCTGCCACTTCCCCTGGGAAGCCTCCAGGCAGATGAGCCCCATGCTGGCTTGTGGAAGGCCCACGGGAAGGCCCACGGGAAGGCCCACGGGAAGGCCCACGGGAAGGCCCAGCAGGACTGGGCTAGGACCGCCCGGAGTCAGCCGCCTCTGCTCCGACCAGCTCGGGGCTCCTGACAGCCCCCTCCTCGCCGGCAGAAGAGGCCGTGGGTGCCCTCCGAGCTCCCTGCCTTTGCGTAACCAAGCCTCAGGGAATTCCCAGACCGGTGCTGCAGCCCTCTGGAATCACAGCCTGGGCAGCCAAGTGGTGCTGCCGATCCCTGCCTCTCAGGGTGGCCGCGGGGACCTGGGCAGCCAAGTGTGCTGCTGATCCCTGCCTCTCAGCGTGGCCGTGGGGCCTTCCCTCCCGGGAGCCCGAGGTGCCGTGCACACGAGCTGTGCACACAGGGTGGGCCACTCTGGGCCAGCCCGTGCCACCCAAGCATGCTTGCTTACTTCCAGAACTGCTGGCCAGGTTCCCCATTTGCCAGGAGGAGATATTTGGACAACAGCAAACCTAGGGGGAAAGAGGCCCAACACATACAAGGCGTTGTTTATATGCCTGAATTCCAGAGGCCCTCCCCTCGGGATGTCTGTGAAAATTAGATCCAGATTTGCACAATTACAAAGTTGGTCCCAAGCCAGTGGGGATTTGGCTGTCCTCTAAGAAGCAAGTAGTATAACAGCTTTAGTTTAACAACCCGACACTGAGAGAATAAAGACTACCGGGTTCCCCGCTCCCACCCTGGACCCCGGTGCCCTGCAGAGTGAGAACTGGCCTCAGGACAACCCTCCAGGCCCCTGATGTGCAGCCTGTTGCCCTGTGACCTCATCTCCTGCACCTGCGCCCTCACTCACTCCGCTCCAGCCATACTAGTCCTGCAATGCTCTGGGAGCACGAGGGCTCATGGACCCCTGGCCTGGAAGGATTTGCTCCAGGATCCACAGGGCTCGCTCCTGCCCCTCCTGTAGGCTCCAAACAGACACCCCTAGTCAGGGTAGGCCTATTGCAACTGCAGCCAGCGCTCCCACACCTGATCCTCCCGAACCTCCTCCACAGCAAGCATCCCCACCTGACACATTGTGAGGTGTTTATTTAGTATATTTAGGTTTTGTAAGCCTCACATGGGTATGAGCCAAAGGAAGCTGGGATTTCAGAAGAGTGCCTGGCATATCACAGGCACTTCGTAAATATTTGCTGAATGAATGAAAGAACAAACAAGGCCTTTGTTCATGCAATTTGTTAATGAAGAACTTTCCTCTTCTTTTTTTTTTTTTTTTTTAAGATTTTATTTATTTGGGCAGCCCAGGTGGCTCAGCGGTTTAGCACCGCCTTCGGCCCAGGGCGTGATCCCAGAGACCCAGGATCGAGTCCTGAGTCAGGCTCCCTACATGGAGCCTGCTTCTCCCTCTGCCTGGGTCTCTGCCTCTCTCTCTGTCTCTTATTAATAAATAAATAAATCTTTAGAAAAATATTTTATTTATTTATTCATCAGAGACATGGGTGGGGTAGAGAGAGAGACAGAGAGGCAGAGACCCAGGCAGAGGGAGAAGCAGGCTTCCTGCAAGGAGCCCAACGTGGGACTCGATCCCAGATCCCGGGATCATGCCCTGAGCCAAAGGCAGATACTCAACCGCTGAGCCCCCCAGGTGTCCCATCCTCTTTCCTCTCCTAACATCAGTCAGGACTCTGGTTACCCTCCAGCCCTAGATGCCTTTGCACACCTGCTCCCGACTCCTCACCGCCGGCACTGTCTCTCTGAGGGAGCTGCTGATTCAGTCACAGCCCCTGCTGCAGGCCACAAGCTCCGGAAGCGTGCTGGGCTATGACTGTACTGCTCTCTGACCAGGATCAGCTGAGCTCAGGATGCCAGGGTGGCCCCTTGGGGCTGCCATCAAGACCATCAGGAGGGGCAGACACTGAATGCAGAGCCCCTGTCTCATCAACAAGGCCGTTCCTGCTTCTCCTACTGTTGTGAAGAGACTCAAGCTCGTGAGATCAGAGGCCTAGGCTCAATTCCTCATCTCACCACTGACCACACAGTGGTGCCAAGTCACTGAGCCTTGGAAAGTGAGCAGAGCAATGGTACCTACCTCACAGGACACTGTGAGGACGGAGTGAGGAATTAGATGGGAAGAATCCAAACCGGCAAAGCTGGCACAAATCAAGCACTTCAGAAACATTAAGGGCTATCATGACTACATTAGTATTCCATGCAAAAAAATGCTAAAAAACAAGTTTCTGGCTGAAAACTTAGAAAACAACATTTATAAGCTTTAGGAAAAGACATGTTAAGGATTTAAAAGGAATCATTTCAAGGTAGTTTCTGTAACACTGGAGTCAAGGCCACATACAGGTGTCCACACAGCCTGAACCCCCCACCATGGCCACAGTACACATTTGTCACTGCCAGGTTGGTGTGCACTGGTGAAATGTGGGACTAAGGCACATGTCCAGCGACCTATACTGACAATCGGCCCTCAGGCCCCGCCCCCTGCTGGACAGTTTGGTCAGGTTAAGTTGGAGAAAAAAGTCTAAGAGAAAAGGAGAAAATGGCTTCTTTTAATATCTTGGTTCTACAAAAGTCAGAAAAAAAATCATGCAAATCACAGGTCCCTTGCGTGATGTGAAACCAGGCCACAAGCAGAGGCAGCGCGACACACGGCTTCATGTGCAACTGACGTAGAAAGAATCACTCAGTTTAAAGCCACAATCTCTATAAAAGCATTAGAAGAAGCACTACTTACATGGAACCATGTGAAGATCTCTCTCTGTAGATAACCCTGTAAATGAGTTAAAAAGAATAATTATAATTGGAAATCATACATAGAAAATAAACCAAAGAAAAATCTACCACCTTAGACACCAAATTGTATCAAACCAAAGGGATTTATTTAAAAAATATACTCATAAATCAGTTATTTAGGAGCTCAAAGGAAGTTTCCCAGAGGGAAAAGTTTCCACAGAAGAGGTTAGATTCTAAATTGAGTTCAGAACTTAAGATACGGGGGTGTAGGTGGGACCCCTAGTGCACCACTTGGTCTCAGCTCCAAGTCTGAAGCACGTGTCACCTGGACAACAGGACAAGGCACCCTGCCTGTGCAAAGACTTAATGTTTAGGGAAACGGCACCGCCAAAGGCTCCTACGAGCAGCTCAAGGCCAGTGTACAGTGAGGACTGAAGACCGGAGGAAGACCAGAAACCCCTAACACAGGACGTCCGTCCACTTCTAACCAAGACAGAAGACAGACCAGATAGACTCTACAGCTACAAACTGTTAAAACACAGACAAAAGACGTGAGACAGGGTTTTGAGACATAGGACAACAGGCAGCACAAGATGATCCTGAGGGGAGGAAACAAATGTGATGCCTCCCTCCTGACTGCATAGACTATACCACTTGGGCTTGGGTAGCGATCCCAGGGTCTGGGGATCGATTCCTGCATCGGGCTCCCCAAGGAGTCTGCTTCTCCCTCTACCTATGTCTCTCTGCCTGTTTCTCATGAATAAATAAGTAAATAAATAAATAAAATCTTTTTTTAAAAAAAGAAATATATCTCATAAGAATAGTTGATCACTAAGAAATAGATCCAGAAAGTATGCAAAGAAATAATTAGTACACAAAGTCTTTAAAATAGCTGTTAGAAAGACACTGTTTATATTCAAGAAGATAGAGGAAAGCACAACATGCTAAGGAGAGACATGAAAAGCATTAAAAAAAATCAAGTCAAGTATCTGAAATGGAAAATATACTTGATGGAGCCAACAATACTTTAGACTCTGCAAGAAGAAAGATTAGTCAATGTGCAGACAAAACAAGCTGAGCAGACAGAAAGCATCTCAAATTAAACATAAAGAAAGGCTCCCCCCACAGAAGAGCAGAAACAGAAGTGGATACGCACACGCACACACACATTACATAAACATAATGTAACTGAAGACCCGAGGGGAGGACAGGATGGGACAAAAATAAACTTCAAGAAATAATGGCAAAAGAAAGTTTGAAATTCGATGAAAATTATGAACCCATAGATCCAAGAAGGTCAACAATTCCCAAGAGAAGAAAACATGAAGGAAATTAAACCAAGGTACATCATAACCAGCTCACCTAGAGAAAAATCTTAAAAACAGCCAGACAGGGGCACTTGGGTGGCTCTCAGTAGGTTGCACGACTGCCTTCAGCTCAGGTCATGATCCCAGGGTCCTGGGATGGAGCCAGAGTTGGGCTCCCTTGCTCAGCAGGCCATCTGCTTCCCCCCTCCCTCTGCCCTTGCTCATGCCGTCCCCTCACCATCTCTCTCTCTCTCTCAAATAAATCTTAAAAAAACAAATGAACAAAACCAGCCAGACAAAAAAGAAACATTATGTACAGAGGGACACAGATATGGTGGACAGAGGTCTCAGAAACAATGCAAGTCAGAAACCAGCAGAATGACATCTCTAAAGTGACTGGGGTCGAAATACCATACATAGTGAAAATAACTTTCAAATACAAAGGCAAAAAAAAGAAAAAAAAAACCAAAGGCAAAATAAAGACTTTTTCCAACAAACAAAAGCTAAAATAATTCATCACCAACACACTTGAACTACAAATAATATTAAGCTAAGTCTATCACACAAGAGGAAAATGATATCAAAAGGAAATCCAGATCCACAAAAAAGAAGTAAAAAGTACTGGAAACAAAATTCAATGAATAAATATAAAAGCCTTTTTCTTAATTTTAAGACTGTTTTAAAACATAATAGACTATTTAAAGCAAAAATATTAACAATGAGCTTGGAGTTTATAAAATATAGAAGTAAATGGCTTGGGGATAATAACATAAAGGCCAGGAGAAGTGAGACAGAAGTATACTGTCATCAGATTTTATATTCTAAGTGAATGAGTATAATATTACTTGAAAACAGATATATACTTGATTATATGTAGCATAATATATATACTAATATTACTTGACACAGATATATACAATGAATCTCAGGCAACCTCTTAAAGAGATATCACTACTAAGCTAGTAAAGGTGCTAGAATTGATCATTAAAAGTACACAGCCCAATATAAGGCAGAAAAAGAGGACTAGTAACAAATAGGACAAATAAGAAAAAACTATGGCAAAATGATAGATTTAAACAAAATCATATCAATAATCACATTAAATACGAATGATGTAAACACTCTAATGAAAATTCAGAGATCTTAAGAGTAGATTTAAAAAACCAGCAGTCCATTATATACTTTACTTATAAGAAACCCACTTTAAATACAAACATACAAATAGGTTGAAAGAAACACATTGGAAAAGATGTACCACGCTAGCCCTAATAAAAAAAAAAAAGATGAAATGGCTATATTAACACCAGAAAAACTGGGTCTGGGCAAAGCAAAGAATACTATCAGAAGTAAAAAAGGGACATTACATAATAATGAAGGGTCAAGGGGATCCCTGGGTGGCGCAGCGGTTTGGCGCCTGCCTTTGGCCCAGGGCGCGATCCTGGAGACCCGGGATCGAATCCCACGTCGGGCTCCCGGTGCATGGAGCCTGCTTCTCCCTCTGCCTGTGTCTCTGCCTCTCTCTCTATCTCTCTGTGACTATCATAAATAAATTAAAAAAAATTTAAAAAAAAATAATGAAGGGTCAAACAACTAAACAGAAGATCAGTAAAGGGTATACGAGACTCAGCAACACTAACCATCCAACACAACCTAATTGACGTTCACACTCTACACAGTAACAACACGACATACCTTATTTTCAGTGATCATGGAATATTTTCAAAGACCATATTCTGAGCCATTTTTAAAAGTCTTAATAAACGTAAAAGATTAAAATCGGAAGTAGTGTGTTCACTGACCACAGGGAGTTCAATTAGAAACCAGTTACAGAAAATAGCACACTTACAAGTAATACATGAGAAAGAAGAAATCGGGAGTAGAAACTATAAAGTAGTCTTAACTGAATAAAAATGAAAACACAACATATCAAAATGTGTGGGATGCAGAAAAAGCAGTACCATGAGGGGAAAAAAAATTTTTTTAAAGATTTTATTTATTTATTCCTGAGAGACACAGAGAGAGAGAGGGGCAGAGACCCAGGCAGAGGGAGAAGCAGGCTCCCTGCAGGGAGCCCGATGTGGGACTCGATCCCGGGACTCCAGGATCGCGCCGAGCCAAAGGCAGGCGCTCAACCGCTGAGCCACCCAGGTGTCCCACCACGAGGAAAATTTATAGCACTAAATCCCTAGATTAGGAAGAAAGAAAGTTCTGAAGTCAATAAGCTAAGGTTCTACTATCTCAAAATTAGAAAAAGAGAGAGCATATTAAGTCCAAAGTAAACAGAAGAAAAGGAATTAAGAAATGAGCTGAAAAGCAATTAAGAAAAATAAAATAGAGAATTGTTGAATCATTATGTTGTATATCTGAAACGAGGGTATCACTGTATGTCGACTAACCATTAATTGAAAAATAAAACACAGAATTAATGAAATAAGAGATTGGTTCTTTGAGAAGATCAATAATATTGATAAACATCCAGCCATACTCATCAGGAAAAAAGGGTGAAGACACAGATGACCAGTCCCAATAATGATGAACAGAATACTACCGATACAAAGGCCACTAAAAAGACAATGAAGTTAAAAACCACCATGTGGAACCATTTCACATCGACCAGGATGGCTGTAATCAAAGCAGCAGAAAATAACATGTGTTGGTTAAGAACGTGGAGAAACAGGCACCTTGGCGAGTCACTGGTGTTAGTGACACGCTGTGCAGCCTCTGTGGAAAAGCCTGCCAATTCCTCAGAAACGTAAACACAGAATTACCATGACTCGGCGATTTCACATCACATTGTACATCCAAAAGAGCTAAAAACAGAGATTCAAACAGATATTTGTTCATAGCCTCATTATTCTAAAATAGCCAAAATATGGAAACAACTTAAGTGTCCATCAGTGGATGAATTGATAACCAAACTGGAATATATCCATACACAATGGAATATTCCACAGGCATTAAAGAAAAAAAAAAAAAGGAAGGAAGTACTGATCCACACTACAACTCAGATGAACCTTGAAAACGTGACACTAAATGAAAGAAGCCAGACACAAACGGTCGTATACTGCATATGATTCCATTTATAAGAAATAGCCAGAATAGGTCAATCTACAGAGATTGAAAGCAGATTCGTGGTGTCCAGGGCATGGGGAAAGAGGAAATGGGAAGTAATTACTTAATCATCCAGACAAACGGATACTCATTTATCTGGGTGATGAAAAAAGTCTGAAACTGGGTGGTGGTTGTAGGACACTGTGAATGTACTGAATGCCACTGAATCGTATACTTTATTTTTTTTTTAATTTTTATTTATTTATGATAGTCACAGAGAGAGACAGAGAGACAGAGAGGCAGAGAGAGAAGCAGGCTCCATGCACCGGGAGCCCGACGTGGGATTCGATCCCAGGTCTCCAGGATCGCGCCCTGGGCCAAAGGCAGGCGCCAAACCACTGCGCCACCCGGGGATCCCTGAATCGTATACTTTAAAATGATTAATTGCATGTTATGTGAAATTTACACCAATAAATCAATAAATAAAACAGAATGCAATAAGGGAATGTGAGGACCTATTGCATGTTAATAAATTTAATAACACAGATGGAATTCTTAGAAGAATCAAGCTATCCAAACTCACTCAAGAAGGTTATAGATAACCCTACATGGATTCAAGAAATTGAACTCAAGTTAAAAACCTTCCCACCAAAAAAGAGGGCTTCAGTGGTGAATTCTATGAACTAATCAAGGAAAAAAAATCAGACAAATTCCTTACTAACTCATCCCCCAAATTTAATACAAATGAACACTTCGCAACCCATTCAGTGAGGCAGGTATATTAACTTGATACCAAAAAAACAGAAAAATACGCTAAAAGTAAACATATCATTATTCCTCATAAATGTAGTTGCAAAAGTTCTTAAATTCTAGCATATCAAACCATGTAATATAAAAAAATAATTACAACAAAGCGGATTTCAACCCAGAAATGCAGTTGGTCTGATTTTTTTTAAGCTTTTTATTTATTTATTCATGAGAGACAGAGAGAGAGAGAGAGAGAGGCAGAGACACAGGCAGAGGGAGAAGCAGGCTCCATGCAGGGAGCCCGACGTGGGACTCGATCCCGGGGCTCCAGGATCACGACCTGGGCGGAAGGCGGCGCCAAACCGCTGAGCCACCCGGGCTTCCCTTAAAAAAAATCAATATAACTGAGTTATTGGGATGGGCCATATAAACAGACTCGAAAAGGAAAACCATATGATTGTTTCCATAGACGCAGAAAAAGCATTTAACGAAATTCAGTATCGCTCATGAGAAAGTCCGCAAACCCAGGTTGTAGGAGCACTTCTGCGCCTGACCGGGGAGCACCAGCTAGAGAGCAGGGCTAACGTCACACAAAGGGTGTGAGATGGAGGCAAGCCCAAGAGCAGGAACGGAGAAGCTAAGGATCCGCCTCTTCGTGCTTCCATTCATCGGGATGTCAGTCGCACCAAGGTGATCCACCAATTCAGGGCCATCTCCATCAAAACCAGAACAGGCTAAGTGGATCGAAAAGTGTATGTGGAAATATGAAGGGAATAAAACAGCCTAAACAACTTTGGGGAGAGGGAACAAAGCAGGAGAACTTATAAGGCCTTATTTCAAAATCTATTATAAAGCTACAGCGATAAAGAGAGATTTGATCAAAAGGAACAGCATCGTCCAGAAATAGTCCACGCTTTGTTAAGCGCCTGTTTTTAATTTTCTGTGTTCTCATGCTTTAGACGACATCTGGGCCTTACTGACCCTGGAGGGACTGTCCTCCTAGAGTTAGCCAGTTCCAGGGAGGATGAACAACTCACCCCAGGGGCAAGGCAACCAATCCAGAACCCGCACCCTCCACCGCCTCCTCCGTGGGGCTCTCACGCTCTGGGCCGCGGTCCCGGTGCCCTCAGCACCCCAGGGCCAGGGACCAGACAGCCCGGGACGGCTCCTAGGCCCTAGGGCTGCCTAAAATTGTTCAAACTAGCCAAACTGAAGCCTGCTGCACCTGCTGCCCCTGCTGCCCCTGCCTCGCCTGCTCCTCCCACGGAAACCACGATAAAACTCACGCCCACATTCTCCCCTCGCCTCCTCTTCCTCGGCACCTGTGAGCACAGACTTCCTCCTTCCTGGCAGTCACGTCCGTGTCTGCCTTACTTACCTTTCCTGATTAAAATGAATCCCAGGTACCCTTGAAAACACACACACGTACGTAAGACAAATGGTTTCTGACCAAGGTTCCGGGGTGATTGAATGGGGAAAGGATAATATTTTTAGTAACAGCTGCTGAAACAACTAGATACCATATACCAAAAAAAGAAAAAAGAAAAAAAAGAAAAAAAGGGTCTTGACATTTTCTTCCCATCTATATAAAATTATTCAAGATAGATCACAGACTTAAGTGTAATCGCTGAAACTGTAAGACTTCTGAAAGAAAGAAGAAGAGAAAATCTTACAGACCTCTGGTTTGACAGAGAATTTTCAAGCGATACAGAAGACATGATGTATAAAGGAAAACAAATGGATAAACTGGATGTTATTAGAACTTAAAAATCTGGGATCCCTGGGTGGCGCAGCGGTTTGGAGCCTGCCTTTGGCCCAGGGCGCGATCCTGGAGACCCGGGATCGAATCCCACATCGGGCTCCCGGTGCATGGAGCCTGCTTCTCCCTCTGCCTATGTCTCTGCCTCTTTCTCTCTCTCTGTGACTATCATAAATAAATAAAGATTAAAAAAAATGTTTAAAAAAAAAAAAAAAAACAAGTGAAAAACAAAAAACAAAAAACGACAAGTGAGGTGGCTGAACAGGAGAACAGTGCCCGAAGGGCTGTCCAGAACACACGGAGCTCTAACATTTAATAAGAAAGCAAACAGCATCATTTTTCAAGTGGGCTCATTAAATATTTGATCAAATACGTGGCCGGAGTGGACATGCGGACGGCCGGGCTGGCGGAGAGGAGAGGGTGCCCTGCAGGCCAGCCAGCCGCGGCCCGGGTGGAGCGTGCAGGCCACCTAGAGACGTGGGTCCCCGATTCCTGAGAGCCACGGGACAGGAAGTTTAAGAGACGAGCCTCCACGACGTCAAGAGGGGCTGCCCCGCCTGCTAGACGGGGACGGGCAGCCCCGTGGGATGCAGTGCTCCGGGGGCGCTGGCCGGAGAAGCCCGGAGCCCTCGGGGAGCCCTCGGGGAGCCCGGGGCGGGCACCACGGCCTCTGCTCCCGGGGTTGGGCTGGGGCAGCTCTGCTCCTCCCGACTGTACGCTCCGTCCTCCAGGTGCGCCCCGCACTCCACGGCCAGACACACGTTCCCCACGGGGTTCCTGAACCCACCTCCGCGCCCTGCCCTCTCCCCTGCGCTGCTGCACCAACTGGCCACCTGAGCAAGCCACTAGGGCATCTAGACTGGAGGCCAAGGGCGATCCCCGACCACCCCGAGGCCTCCCGGAGTCGCCCCGGTCCTCTGCGCCAGCCTCCCTGACCCGGCCCCCAGCCAGACCGTCGGGCCGGCCCAGCCCTGGCACCCACCACGCTCTCCATCTGCAGGCTGTGGCCTCCCCAGCAGACCCGGGAGCTTCAGAGACGCCTCGTGCTGGGGAGTGACCCCGCGGCTCCTCGGAGGGCAGGCAGGGAGCCGCCGCTTTTCTCCAAAGCACATTTCCGCCCACCTGGGGCTGACAGTCCCCACCTCCCACTGGCCCCCCAGGCTGCTCTCCCACACGTGACCACCACCTCCTCTGCACGGCCTCCTGGGCCGCCCGGCGGCTGCTCCCCAACTCCTCGCCAGGCTTCCTGCCCGTCCCCCCGCCGGGCGCCAGCGCACTGCTAACCGAATCCCCTTGATTCTTGGCTCTCCCCCACCGGCAGGGACCCACGGCGGCAGGGACCGAGCTCCGGGCAGGGCACCGGGGGGAAGCAGGGCCCTGAGCGCCGGGCAGTCAGGCGCACGTGCGAGCAGACGGAAGGACAGACGGGCACAGACGGGCACAGACGGGCACTGCGCCGCGCGGGCCGCACACGGAGGCGAGGCTCCAAGGCACAACAGGCCGCGCTTTACGTGTGCCGCAGGCTGAGGACGCGGCCTCTGGTCTGGGGCCATCCTCTCTCTTCTTCAAAAGAGCAGAATAAGATTAAGATTCCGCTTCCTGGACGGGGGGCGGGGGACGAGATAAGCCCGAGAACCTTGCAATTCAATGAACGAGGGAAAACCCGGAATCAGAGCGTGTCCGATCCGAGGCCGTCATCTGCTCCGAGCGCGCACGGCTGCCAGCACGCCTGGGCCACGCGAGCCACAGCCCAGGGCGCAGGTTTCCCCTCCAGCCCCCGGTGGAACAGGACACCCCAGCGCCCCAAACGTAACCACACACAGTCACAACGGAATTCTAGCATCAGAGACACATTTTAAAGGCACTGACTAGGGGATCCCCGGGTGGCTCAGAGGTTTAGCACCTGCCTTTGGCCCAGGGTGTGATCCTGGAGTCCCAGGATCGAAACCCGCATCAGGCACCCT
The DNA here is from genome assembly GCF_048418805.1 of Vulpes vulpes. Classification (NCBI taxonomy): domain Eukaryota; kingdom Metazoa; phylum Chordata; class Mammalia; order Carnivora; family Canidae; genus Vulpes; species Vulpes vulpes. The sequence goes on from NC_132794.1 coordinate 933,053, forward strand.
GCATGGGGCCTGCTTCTCCCTCTGCCTGTGTCTCTGTCTCTCTGCCTCTCTCTCTCTCTATCATGAATAAATAAATAAAACCTTTAAAAAATAGAAATAAAAATAAAATAAAAGCACTGACTAGAAAGGAGACAAAATGAACAAGCAAAATTCTATTCCTTTTTTGCAGACTTAGCCATAAATGCAAATACTAGTACTGTTCTTATTCGAGCTACTGTTTGTAGCTCTCCTACCGTTAGGTGCAGAGGACTTTTATAGGATCTTCGTATTCCAACCAGAGCTTCTGCCTAGAAGCCCTCCCTTCCTGAAGGTGGTCCTCCCACAGCAGCCTCCGTGCTCATAGCCTGAAGTCACTCAGCCGATAACTCAGGGATGGAGGATGCTCTTCGGGATCCCACAGAGGCCCCCATGCCAACCCCAGGGCCCCCTGACATGTGCCTTTTTCCTCACCCATGGCCACCCACACAAGTCCATGTATCTGACACCCCTTGTCATCCTCATACTCACACGGACACTGCTGATATTTTACATCAGGTTTTTTTTTTTATGATTTTATTTATTTATTCATGAGACACAGAGAGAAAGGCAGAGACACAGGCAGAGGGAGAAGCAGGCTCCACGCAGGGAGCCTGACATGGGACTCGATCCCGGGACCCCAGGATCACACCCTGGGCCGAAGGTGGCACTAAACCGCTGAGCCCCCCGGGGCTGCCCTACATCAGAGTTTTCATATTCATGTTATGCAACGGCCCAGCCCATGGCTGTGAAGGCAGGGAGAGTCCTTGCTGCCCCACTGCACTGGGACCCCATAGGCTCCCCTTCTCCTTCCAACATGGAGCTGGCTTCTAGGGATCCCCCATCAGAGGAGGATGAGCGAGCGGAGAGCAGCAGAATGGGCGCAGCGGCTGTGGGCCACCACATGGAACGTTTTAGGCCACCGCTTCCAAAGGCCACTTAACAGTGACCTGCGGTAAGGCCGGCGGCTCTACAGCAGGACACACCTGGAAATGCCGCTCCTGGGACTCTGCTCAGAGGTCCTATTTTTGCTAAATGGGACTTCGCACTTTGATGGTTCTCAATAAAGGAAAAATGAGCAAATGCCATTTTTTTATCCACGGGGCCGCAGTAAAGCTCTGACTTCAGGAGGGAGACAGCCTTGACTCCAAATTTCTCTAGATCTGGGGGGACAGACTGTCTCATTAACCCACCCCCTGCAGGAGAACGAACTTCGAGTTCTGCCAACGAGAGTCAGGGGTAACTAGGGTTTAAAAGAGCTTCTGTAGGGGGAGGACGGGCAAGGATGATTCAGCTTCATTCCCATCACAGAAGCTACCAATGCAATTACCCTTTCTAAATAATTATACTCTTGGTGATGGTCTCAGGAGAAGAGAGGGGGAGGTAGCCAGGGGGCCGAGCTTCTCTACTCCTCCACCTCAAAAAATAGCATCTAGAGGTCAATGCACGGAGGTGACGTGGTCAGGCCAAGGGGCCCCTGTATGGCGGGCCCACCCCACTCCCTGGGCCCTTTCATCCAGCCACACACCAGTGATGATGTGCTTCCACCGCGTAGATCAGGCCTGTGCTCACAGCACCCACCTCATCTGGGGATGGGGTATTCTATGTTTCATTTTCCCATTTAGTACATCATACAGCACGCGCATGAGTACAAACAGGTACACCCATATTGCAATACTTTTTATTACACTATGGAGCTTTATTCACTATGAACTTGCAATCATATATAAAAGGATTTTTCTTTCAACCTCAGCACAATGGACTTATTAAATTAAAAAACTCCGTTATTTTTTCCCCTCCTCGGCTTTCTGAGGGGGTCACTCTCCCTACCAGACTCAGACACAGGAGATCCGTCTGCGCTCTCACCAGGTACTGAAGCGGCCTAAAATGCATCTACTAGACTTTCTGGACAACTGCCCAAATTCAAGGGTTTCGATCAGTGATAGTGGGTGAGTTCTGTACACCTGTGCCCTGGAACCCCCCGACGAGAGAAGCTGCCAAGCAGGGGAAGGCCCCCGCGTCGGTCTCCTGCCTTGCGCACAGACTCTGTCTTTATCACAACAAGTGTGCATCATCCTGTGACGGCAAAACACCTGCCTGCTCTTTGTACAAAAAGTTTGGAAGGTACAGAAAAGTCCAAGAAATATATTCAAAAGCACCTGCAACTCCCAGATGAAAACACCAACAGCAGTAAACTTCTGTTTTCTTCTAGAAGTTTTTTTTTTATCATTTACCTACATATATTTTAATTTTTAAAAGAGATTTATTGATTTGAGAGAGCACGAGCAGGAGGGGCAGAGGGGGAGGGAGAGAGAATCCCAAGCTGACTCCACGATGAGCACAGAGCTTGACACGAGGCTCGATCTCACTACCCTGAGATCACGACCGGAGCCAAAACCAAGAATCAGACACTTAACTGACTGAGCCATCGAGGCATCCCCTCTATTATTTTTTAAGCAAAATGAGATGATTATATATGCTTTCAGAACAATCTACCTGTGTCCATAATATCTGTAGAAAATGTTCATATAACAGCTTGTTTTTAGCCTTTTAAGGTTTATTGATACCTAAAGAAATTTGTCCATAAAAATAGAACATATCTACTATTTGAAATTACCTGCATTGCTTTTATGCTTAGAAAATGCTTCTGCATCTCAGAGATCAGACTAATTTTCATATAGTTCTTCTCGATTAAAAAAAATATAGGGATCCCTGGGTGGCTCAGTGGTTTAGCACCTGCCTTCAGCCCAGGGCGTGATCCTGGAGTCCCGGGATCGAGTCCCACATCAGGCTCCCTGCACGGAGCCTGCTTCTCCCTCTGTCTGGGTCTCTCCCTCTCCCTCTCTCTGTATCTCTCATGAATAAAGTTTTTAAAAATCTTTAAAATGTATATATATATATACATTGTTTCTCCTCTAATTATAAAAGTGATATTTGTTCATTTACCAAAACTTCAAAAATTCAGAAATGTGTGAACATAGATACCGTCAGTGGTTCCAGATCTCAGAAGCAGATACCATAAGCCTTTGGTTTTTATCTCATTGAGGACTTTAAAATACACACATACATACACACACACATACACACACACACCCCAATATTTCATGTGATAGATACTGTTTTTATGTGTATTTTGACTTCATATGCTGAGTGCATTTTTTCACACCATAAGTCATTCCTATAACTGCTAACTGCTGCCTAATATTCTCTGTGTTGAGAAAAACAGTAACTGATTTACTAAACCTCTGTTATTGGCCCTTTAGGCTGCTTCCACTGGTTAATTATTTAAACTAATACTGCAATGAACATCCTCCAGGATTGCTTCCTGAAGATGAATTCTTAAGAGCAGAATTTTCAGCCAAAGGGCCGGAGAATTTCAGAGCCCCTGACACACAAGGATGAAGAGCCCCCAGGTCCCCTTCTCTGTGCGGTCTGAGACACCAAGTGACATGTGACAGTCTGATCTCTGTGATTCTGTGCCAAAACTCCATATTATAAACTTTCCCAGGCAGCCCAGGTGGCTCAGTGGTTGAGCACCTGACTTCAGCCCAGGGCCTGACCCTGGAGACCTGGGATCGAGTCCCACGTCGGGCTCCCTGCATGGAGCCTGCTTCTCCCTCTGCCTGTGTCTCTGCCTCTGTGTGTGTGTGTGTCTCTCATGAATAAATAAAATCTTTAGAAAATAAAAAAATTAAAATAAAATAAACGCCAATGAGACAGTCAAAGAACGACGTGTGTGCATTTACCTGTTAGCACTGTTAGATGTTAGCAGCATCTTTCCATATTTTTTTTATATCTCTGCTCCTTCAATAAACTGCCTGCTCAAAATCCACTGGGTATGAACCAATGAAACACATGAGGATAACAAAAAAAGAGGGATGCACATTATTTTCTGGTCAAAGGCTCAACAAATTTAAGTAAATAGACTGTAGAAAAGAAGAAATTCGGGTGTTTTCTATATTGGATTTAAAAAAACTTAATGGATCTAATAATAGTTGGATTGAATTGGATTGGGGGGAAATCATGGTGAAGCCAGAGCCATAACAGGTCTACCTCTAGTTCATTTCGTGAAAAGCGGACCCCTAGGGTGGAGATTTTAACCTCAACACTTCTTTCCCCCCAAATAAACAAACAAACGAAGCTCTTTGGGTGGCGGCTCTTTCCACGACTTGAGGCAGGAGGCAGAGGGCCTACAACACAGAGGTGTGCCCGGAAAGCCAGGTGCCCCCACGTGTCGGGCGTGGCCCTGGGCAGCAAGAAAGAATCACTGTTAGATTCTAGTCTGAGGCAGGAGCTCAGGGTGAGCTCAAGGCACGAATCATCGTAGACAAGTGACCAGGGCACCCAGTGTCCCGGTGACCTGGCCGCACCGGTATGCAGCACTGCTGCCATGCTGCGGAGGCTCCTGGCCCTCTGGAACTGCGCCGCTGAGCTCCAGCAAAACCACTGTGACCTGCAGGGGCCCGGTGATGGAGGAATTACTTAGAACTACAGCACAGGTATTTTTTGAGACTTACACGTTAGAGCCCCCCACCATTTGCACGGTGGCTCATCCTCTAGTCATGGGCCTAGGGGCCCCCTCTACTAGCTACTGGCTACCACATGTTCCCACCTCCATGGGGATGATGCTATACAGAAGCTCTGGAATCCGGCATTCTTGGGGCTTCCAGGTTTGGTGTCGTGCCGGGAGAAGTGAGGCCCAGGCTCCCTGCAGGTCCCGGCTATGCTCCCTTGGCCCTCCCGGTGACGCCCCGAGCCACCCTGAGAACGGCGGGAGCGAGTCCTCCTCGATGCTGTGAAGGCCCATCGGCCCTCGCGACTCACCCTGCAGGCCCTGGGACGCGCCCTCTCCACAGCCTCCTCTCACGTGGGGGACTGCGCATTCCTAGTCGGGGGCAAAGTCCACCCGACCTCAGGGTGAGAAATCACAGAGTTCGTCAGGCAGGGTTTAGCCAGCCGGGCCTCACCCCCAGGTGAGTCCCTACCTTGTTCTGCTGAGCTGTGTCTCTTCCAGCACCAATAGCAAACACCAACTGCTTGGATTCCTTTAGCTTTACAGAAAGGTTTTGGTTTTGTTTTTTGCTTTACAGAAAAATTTGATATCAAATAGGACGAGCACTCATGCCTGTTGATCTTTTCCAAAACCTGCTGGTTAGTCTTATACATTTTCTTCCCTTATGACACTTAGAAGTAGTTAACCAATTTCTATAAAATATTCTGTTGCAATCACATTCTTTTTTTTCTAAGGTTTTATTTATTTATTCCTGAGAGACACAGAGAGAGGCAGAGACACAGGCAGAGGAGAAGCAGGCTGATGCGGGACTCGATCCCGGGACCCCGGGGTCACGCCCTGAGCCGAAGGCAGACGCTCCACCACTGAACCCCCCGGGTGCCCCTCACATTCATTCTCTAACCACTAATCACGGTAGGAAGATGGTATGATTGGGACAGCAGAGTAAAGACGGCTGCAGCTGACTTCTCCATAAGCCCGATAAGGACAATGGCCACATTTTCCTAATTAACTGCTTAAGGACTCTGGGAATTAACCAAAGGCCTGCAGCAAGCCAAGGATTATTCATTTAGGCAAGAAAATCAACTGGATTTAGGTAAGAGCCAGAGCTTCGAAGGGCTTCCCCCGCAAAACCAGCCTCCCCCATGCCCCTCCCCAAAGCCCAGCACAGCAGACGGCAACTGCACAAGGGGCTGGCCTGGGCAGCAGCTCCTTCAAAGTGTTGTACATTCAAAAATGAGAAAGATCCCAACTCAGTAACTTCAACTTCCGCCAAGAAACTAGAAAAACAAAAGAAAATTAAATCAAAGGTGAGCAGAAAGAAATAACAAGACCTAGAGCAAAAATGAGTGAGATCGAGAATGGAAAAACAAACTAAAAATGGGTTGTTTTTGTTGTTGTTATTGTTGGTGCTTTAAAGATTTTTTACTTATTTGAGAGTGAGAGGGAGAGAGAGAACATGAGCACCTGCACGAGCAGAGGAGAGGGGCAGAGGGAGAGGGAGAGGGAGAAGCAGGCTCCCTGCTGAGCAGAGAGCCCGACAAGGGCTCCATCCAAGAACTCTGAGATCATGACCTGAGCTGAAGGCAGAGGCTTAACCCCCTGAGCCACTGAACTTGTTTCTTTGAAAAGATCAACAAAATCGACGTCTTCATCTCAACTGACTCAGAAACACAGAGGAAGACTTAATTACTAAAATTAGGAATGAAAGAAACGTTACTGCCCAATTTATGAAATAAAAAGGATTACAAGGATACACTGAAAACAATTTTCTATCAACAAATTAGATTAGCCAGATGAAGCGAACAACTTCCTGGAAATAAATACAAACTACTGAAACTGGCTCAAGAAGAAACAGATGATCTGAGTGTAGATACAGATGATATAGGAGAGATCACATAAATGTTTCCATGGAAGAGAATTAAGAATCCGCAAATAAACCACTGCATTTACCATCAATGGTTTCCAACTGACAGCACCAAGACAATCCACAGAGGGAGACTCTATGTCTCAACAAATGCTACTGGGACAGCTGGACATCCACGTGCAAAAGCACAAATGTGGACTCCTGCCTCATACTACACACAAAACTTAATTCAAAGTAGATCGAAGACCTAAACCCAAGAGCTAAAACTATAAAGCTCTTAGGATAAAGGTAAAATCAGGATCCCCGGTTAGGCAATGGTTTCTCACATGTCACACCAGGAGTACAAGCAACAAAGCAAAAAACAAATAAACGGGACTTCATCAAAATTACAAAATTTTGTGCTTCAACAGATGCGTCAAAAAAGTGAAAACAACCCACAGAATGGGAGAAAATTTCTGCAAATCTGATAACAGTATTCAGAGTATATGAAGAATACTTACAACTCAACAATAAGAAGACAAGTAATTCTATTTAACAATGGGCAAAGGATGTGAATGCATTTTTCCTCGGAGAATGTACACAAACAGCCAATAAATACTTTAAAATTTTTTAAACATCATTAGTCTTCAGGGAAACGCAAATCAGAATCACAGGGAGACAGCACTTCACACCCACTGGAATGGCCATAATCAAAAAGACCCACGACAACAAGTGTTAGTGAGGATATGCAAATACTGGAACCCTCACACACCGCTGGGGGGAATGTAAAATCATAAGGCCATTCTGGAAAACATGAGCAGTTTCTTAAAAAAGTGAAACACGTTACTGCCATGTGACCCAGCAATTCAACCCCTTTGTACCCCTGAGAATGGAAAATACACATTTACACAAAAACTTGCACATGAATGTTCATAACAGCATTATTCATGATAGCTAAAGAGTGGAAACAACTCAAACGTTCATCAATGGGTAAAGGGATAAAAATATGCCGCAAATCCACACAATGGAATATTATTCAGCCATAAACAAGGAATAAACTACTAACACGCGCCAAAACATAAGACGGGCCTCGAAAACATTATGCAAAGTGAAAGAAGCCAGACACAAAATGACATGTGCTGTATGATTCCATGTATCTGAAACGTCCACGGTGGGTAAAGCAATAGAGACAAACGACAGATTAATGATATTCAGGGACTAGGGGAAGAGGAGAATGGGGAGTAATGCAAATGAGTACAGGGTTTCTTTTTTAGGTCACAGAAAATGTTCTGAAATTAGACAGTAGTGATGGTTGCAAAGCTCTGTGAATATTCCAAAAATACGCCAAACCACTCAATTATACACTTTAATGGGGGGTGAATTTTATGGTGCGCTAATTATATTCCAACTCAAAAAAACATATAATAGGCATCTATGTACTTACATGAAGAATAAAGGGTACACCTGCGGATACCACCAAAGCTCTAGACCCAACCAATAACCCCTCCTTCCCTATAAGTTGGTAATGACAAAATCTAAACCATCTTTACTTAATTCAGGTGTTTATCCCTTTACTGATTATGTAAATATCCCCAAACAGTACCGTAATGTACCCTTACCTGCTAGCTTGGCTTTTTACAGTCAACACCATGACTGAGATTTAGGCATCTTGATACACGTATATCCAATTCATTCATTTTAATGCTGAATAATTTTTGACTGTGTGAATGAAAGAGATGTCCGGGTCCCCTTACTGAGGCTGATTGGGTAGTCTCCATCATTTTATTATTGAAAACACAGTAGGCCTGTATCCTTGGCAGCTGTCAGCATCTTCTAGAGCAAACATCTGAAAATGGCATTGGTGGGTCCTCTTATGGGCACATTTACCACTTATGTAACTTATGTAACCAAATCCGCCTCCAAAGCAGTGAAACCGATCAACATGTCCAAGAGCAAGATGTAAGACTTCCCATTTCCCCACACCTCACCAGTATATACTCATTGACTTCATGCTTGCCAATCTGGTGAGTATGAAATGACCTCTCATTGTTTTAGTCCATATATCATGGATTAATAGAAAAATCACACAGGTTTATTAAAAAAAAACCTTCCTGGTTTTCTCATTTTGAATTGTCTTTTTACACCCTTTATCCACCATAGGGTCATTCTTTCTAGATCTCTGATATTACTCCTTTTCATGTTATGTGACTTTCAAATGTTTCCTCCTATCTGCAGTCTCTCTTTTAATTCTATAAAAATCTTCTACCATACAGATGATTTCTCTATATAATATAGTCAAACAAACCAGTCTTTTCCCTTACAGTTAGTGCTTTTTTGTGCCTGGTTTAAGAAATTCATCTGTACCCAGATGTCTCAGAAAGTCTTCTTTTCATCTATACGTGTTAAGTTTTGCTTTTCACACTCAGGATTTTATCCCATCTAGAATTCAGTCTCATATTCGAAGCATTTGGTAGGGATCTAATTTTATCTTTACCAAGGGTGGAAGATTATTCCAGCAATATTGACTAAAAGGTCCATCCTTTCGCCATTGACGTATAAAACAGCCTCCAGTGTTATGCATTCCTGTGTGTGAGTATGGGTGTGCGTGGGGGTGTGTGGAGTGTGTGGGATGTGTGGGATGAGAGGACATGGGGGGTGTAGAGAGGTGGTGGGTGGGGGTGGGGGTACGGAGGGTGTGAGTGCAGTGGAGTGGGTGTATGTATGGGTACAGGGGGGAGGTGTTTGTGCGGTGTGGGTGTAGGAAATATGAGAGGGGTGTGGTGTAGGTAAGGGGTGTTAGGGCACAGGGCATGTGAGAGGGTGTGGGTATGGGGGGCTGCGAGTGGGAGAGGCATGGGGGTGTAGATAGGTGGTGGGTGGGTGTAGGTGGGTATAGGAGTGTGAGGGGGGTGAGTATGGGGGGGGAGTGTGAGAGTGGGAGGGTATGGAGGTGTGTGTGGGGTGGTGTGGGTGTGAGTCTGTTCCCTAACTCTGCTGCATGGATGTATCTATCCCTGAGGCCAGTAACACAAATCCTAAATATTACACCTTTATAATAAGCTTTGGCATCTGAAAGGGCAAGTCTCCCGGTATTTTTTTTTAACCTACCATTTTGGTTCCTTACTCTTCTATCTATATTTTAGGATTAACTCTTCAAAACCCATGAGAAGCCCTATCAGAATTTAGTTTTGCACTTAATGACAAATATCATCTTTTAATGACAAATATCATCTTTAACTATTAACCACTCACATCATTAAGATGATGTAACAGTGCTTACTCATGCCTTCTCTTTTTATTTTTTGATCAATCTTACCAATGATTTGAAATTTTTATTTTTTCTTTACAAAGGAGCAGCTTTTTATTTTATTACTTCTATTGTTCTTTGTTTCCCATTTCACAAACTTTGGTTCTTACCTTTATCATTTCCTTCCTTATACTTTCTTTTGCCCTCTTAACTTCATAACTTGGACACTTACTTGGTCAATTTTGAGGCTTTGTTTCAAATAGGTAACTTAGGATGTAACCTTCCCCGCACACACATTCCACAAGCCTTAATTTACATTGTTATAATCAGCCAATTCTGGAGAATTCCATTGTGATCTCCTCTTTAATTTGAATGATTTTTAGTGTTTTGTAGATGTCAAATACATAAACTTTCCTTCTCCATACTTTTATGATTGATTTGTGGCTTAATTTCCCTGGGTCAGAGGACACGGCCTGAAAATACTTGAGGTCTACGTGGTGACCAAACGCAAGGTCAGATTTGAAATGTTTCATGTACCTCAAGAAAATATGTATTCTCTATTGGTTGTTGTTCTTTTCATATGACCAAGAACTAGAGCTTGTTCAAATCTTGTACATTTTTATGTATGTGTTTGTAACTGACCTACCAATTCCTGAGAAAGGAACATTAGGATAACCCGTATGATTGAAGAACTATCAATTTCTCCTTCTAAATCAGCCAATTTTTCTATACATTCTGAGGCTCAGTTATTGCATATATATGTAAATTCAGAGTTATTTTATCCTCAGGACTGTTTTTCTTTTATTATCTTATAGAAACAACTTTTTACATCACGAAGCTTCTGTCACCACAGCACTCATCTCATATTGATGGAGTTGCACCAGTTTTGCTGGTGTTAACTGCCCCCGTGTATCTCCCTCACATATACCACCAAACTCTCCCCCAGATAATGTTATCAGAAACAACTGAGTGGATTTTGTACCGTATTGTTTAAATCCAATCTTAAGACCTGATGTCTTCACCAGCTCGCTGTGCCCAGAATCACAGGATTTCCTGGAGGACTGAATGTAGGGTTTGAGATAAGAAATGGAAATCAGGGAAGGCCCCAAGGCTTCTGGCTTAGAGCCACGGTGGAAAGCTCAAGGGTTCAGTTTTGGGTGTGTCAGTCTGAAATGTCTGTTTGCCTTGCGAGTGGAAATGTCAAACAGGTGACAAGATACCGGAGTCCAGAGTTGATGGGACAGGTCCAGGGAGGGAGCCGTGAGAACAGAGAAAGGGTGAGACCCCTGAAGGAGTGAGGGGCATGGAAATGCAAACAGACATTGAAGTGAGCAGACACATAGGGAAGGTAGAGCATCCCACGAAGTGGAGAAGCCAGTCCGTTCAGGGCAGGAAAGCAAAAGGGCAGAAACATGAACCCATCACATTCCCCAACCCCTACACAAGGCGGAGGACAAATACCAGCAGAGTGTGAGCAAGTGGCTCAGGACACGTCCCACTCCTGGCTGCCCTGGCAGAAGCCAAGCCAACAAGGAGAACACAACAGGCAAATGAAACAAGCAAACAAACAAACAAACAAACCACGGCAGGATCAGAGGCAGGGCCATGAGAGTTGTGCAGGCTCCTCCTTTGGGGAGGTTTGGGGAGGAGACACCGAAGCAGAAAAGAGCCAGGTCCTGAGGAAACTAATCTGCATATGACCAAATGGGCACACGTGGGTTTCTGCACGCAGCAGAGCTAGGCTGAGCTGGCGAGAAGTTTCTCTGCAGACCAGGCCAAGCTGGAGTCACACGGCTGCACATCTTCACGGTCCTTCCTTCTCATGGGCATCGTCATCTCTGAGAGCCCACAAGCTAAAGACAACGCAGCCCCTCACCTCTGGAGGACCCATCTTTGAGATGGCGAGATGGGTGGCATGCGGAGAGGGCCCCCGGCACCGCGCTCCTGGCACCCATCACGTAGACCGGGCCCTCCCGAGAAGGCGCAGCCCGGGGAGTGAACAGGATGCAGCACAGCCCCCAGGGGCCCAGGCTTCGTCAGGAACGGGGGATGCGGGCCCGAGGAGCCATAAAGCCGGTGCAGCAGCAGCCTCCCTCCTGCGCCCTCCTGGGTAGACAAGGGGAGGACGCAGACAGACAAGACACGTAGGCAGGACTGGCCACGCAGAGTCCGCAGAGGGAGAACAAGAGCAAGGCCAGGACTCAGCCCAGCGGGCTGGAACATAAGCTAAGGCAGAGGGAGAAGCGGCAAGTTGAACTAGGGAGGCAAGGGGCAGGCGGGAGCCCAGGACGCACGGCTGAGGGGCCTGCTTGCTCGGGTCTTATCGGAAAGATGACAGAACGCCAAGGAACGCCAGAGCCGCGCTGGCATGCGGAAGTCTGGAACCGTATCACTCCTGGTGTGATTTCCTGAAGTCTAGACAATACATTCACCCCAAACTCCCATGTGCCGCTAGGAGCTCACACAGCCCTCGCGGAGAACGCAGCGACGCCGCAGTGCCAAGTGCACAGAAGCGACCCTCGCTGAGCACGTGTCATCGCAGTCAGTACACAAACAGACGCCGAAGGCAGCTCGGGCTGATGAGACGCTGCACAAACCAAACTGATGTTTGCACTGTCAATGGAAGACTTGGACACGGACCATTTGGAAAAGAGAAGGTTTGCTTGAAGTATCCGGGAGAGTCAGTCTTCAAAACTGACTCACCAAATGGAAACACAGCAAAATCTCAAATTTTAGGATTTAGGGAACTGCATATTAAAACGAGATACAGGGCAGCCCCGGTGGCTCAGCGGTTTAGCGCCACCTTCAGCCGGGGTGTGATCCTGGAGACCCAGACCCGGGATCGAGTCCCACATCAGGCTCCCTGCATGGAGTCTGCTTCTCCCTCTGCCTGTGTTACTGCCTCTCTCTCTCTCTCCTCTCTGTGTATTTAAATAAATAATAAAAAATATTTTAAAAATATAAAAAATAAATAAAACAAGATACAGAGGTACCCAGTGGCCCCATCGGTTGAGTGTCCGACTCTTGATTTCAGCTGAGGTCATGGTCTCAGGTCATGGGATCGAGCTCCACGTTGGGCTCTGTGCTCAGCCTGGAGTCTGCTTGAGAGTTTCTCCCTCCCTCTCCCAAGTAAATAAATAAATCCTTTAAAAAACAAAATAGGGCAGCCCCAGTGGCGCAGCGGTTTAGCACCGCCTGCAGCCCAGGGTGTGATCCTGGAGTCCCGGGATCGAGTCCCGCGTCAGGCTCCCTGCATGGAGCCTGCTGCTCCCTCTGCCTGTTTCTCTGCCTCTCTCTCTATGTCTCTCATGAATAAATAAATAAATTCTTTAAATAAAAATTAAAATTAAACAAGATACAACTACATGTCTATTGTTAAAATTTTAAAAGCTGACAATACTAAATGCTGACAAGGATGTGCAACAGCAGGAATGAAAAGTTGTGCAGCCACTTCAGATGACAGGTTGGGAGCAACTGTGCTTCCCAGTATCTGCCCAAACGAACCTGATAACTTATGTCCAAACAAAAACCTGTACAGGAATGTTTAAGGCAGCTTTATTTGTAATTGCCAAAAACTGGGAGCAAAAAAGTCATCTTTTAATAGGTAAACTGTGGTACATTTGTCCAAAGGACTATTATTCAGTGATAAAAAGAAATGCCCTATTGAGACACACACACACACACACACACACACACAAATCTTAAATACAAAATTCTAAGTGATGGAAGTCAGCCTGAAAATGCTACATCCTATATGATTCCAACCATATGACATTCTGGAAAAGGCGAAACTGCAAAGATGTAGCACAGAACCGTGGTTATCTGGGGCCTCAGCAAGGGGCTGGGAGGGCAGAGCATCTGCCCAGGGGATTTTCGGGGCAGTGAGACCATTCTGCGTCACACGGTGATGGGGACCGTACGGCGGTAAGCATTTGTCAAAAAGCCATAAAACTTTACAGCCCAAAAAGTTAACCCCGGTGTATGTAATTTTTTTAAAAGCCGTTTAGGATGTCAGGGGAATCCCAGGACTGAATGTGCAATGCAATGAAGACTCTAACTGCATGACAAATGTAGGAAACAAGCTCCTTGAAGGGGGTGGGGAATAAGGTGCTGACCTAAGTCACCTGCACAGCTGAGTGCAGTCTGTGAGGAGCAGAAGGAGCTGAGCTCAAGGACTGTCCCCCAGTTACGAGGCGGCTTCCTGGGGGTGCCAGCGAATCCTGCGGCTGCTGGACCTGCAGACGGAAACCGAACAGCTGAGTGGATGGCGGAAGGTGGGAGCCGGGTGTCCCACGGCTGGAGGGGGTTCACAGAAGCAGGAGGGGACGAAGAGGCGGGGACGGCCCACGTGGTGATGGACGGGAGCTGGAAATGTCAGTGAGACGCATGTCTGGCCTAATGCAGACACAGGTGGTTACTGATGGAGGTATCTGCAGAACACGCATGTTCATGGGTTAACATACACACACGTGTCTCCTCTGCTCTGTCAGCCAAGGGCACCTCAGATGATGGCTTCTTGTATCATTCTCCAATAAAAGGAACTGGGCTCGGGGATCCCTGGGTGGCTCAGTGGTTTGGCGCCGCCTTGGGCCCAGGACCTGATCCTGGCATCCTGGGATCGAGCCCTGCGCCCTGCATCGGGCTCTTTGCATGGAGCCTGCTTCTCCCTCTGCGTGGGTCTCTGCCTCTCTCTATGTCTGTCATGAATAAATAAATAAAATCTTTAAAAAATAAAAGAGAGAGAGAGAGAAAATTAAGGGGAGAGACCGGACGCAACTCCTGAGCAGGCCGTTCTAACCACTCCGTGGCCAGGGAGCAGAGCGCACCCCGCGGCTCACGCTCACCCCGTGCACAGCAGCCGTCTCCTGGAGGAGACAGCGTCGCAGAGGGCGAGAGGGCGTGGGCTGAGGGGATTCTAGGACCAACAACAACATCAGAGGCAAACTCAAGAAATCTAAAGTGTGAATTTCTGTTAATAATAATATATTAACATTGGTCCACTGATTATGACACACGTACTGCACAATACTAAGCTGGCTATGGGACAGCGATGAGCTATAGAGATCCTCTGCGCTATCTTCATAATAATTCTGCAAATCTAAAACTGTTCTAAAACAAGCGGCCTAGTTTTTAAGAAACCCAGTAATTAAGGATGAAAAAAAGACCAGGGTCACCAAGTTTTCGTTAGCCTGGTTGTGGTGGGAAGACAGCAACTTCCTCAGAGCATCATCGGTTTCCGGAAGATTGTCCAGTCGCTTCCGACACTGATAACTGCAGAGTCACAGCGAAGACGTTTCTGCTAAAAGGTCCAAGTTTACAGGAAATGCTGAGATTTCAGCCTCTGGGCCACCGCGCAACTTGCAGGACATCTAAGGCGCCGAGGGTTTTGCCTGTGATCTGCTTCGTTGTAGCAGGAGCAGACAGCGCCAGCTTTGCCTCAGTGGCATTCCTAACCCTCACGTGGGATGTTCAGCACAGGACACCGAGTGTTCTAGAAGGCGGGCTACCGACTCCGGGCACGCTGAGCCCCTCTCCTGCCTCGCCGGTCGCGGGCGCCGTAGCAGCCCCTCTGCTGCGCACAATGCCAGCGGGCCAGACGCTGTCTATACTGCTGCCCTCCTCACACCAACTCGGCCAGGCCGGGACTATCCCTTCCCTCGCCAGACGTGGACGCCGAGGCCGGGAACCTCCCAGCACGCAGGCAGCGGGGCGGTCTTTGAGCTCCTCCTTCCACGCCAGCTTCTGCCCCGGCCCGGGCCCTGTGCCCACAGCAGGTGTGCGACCGGCGGCCGCCCAGCCGGGGCCTCGCCAGCTGAGAGCAGAGCGCATGGGTCGGGCAGACACGTCTGTGAACAGCGCAAGTGCTCCCAGGGGAACGGAGGATTCTTCTACGTGGAGGAAGATCGGGAGCCGTTCTGAACCCTGCCCTTGAAACAGAGCCAGGCTCTAAAAGCTTTTACAGAACCACATGCATCACGATCATCAATATGCCATTAGATCCTGGACATTAATCCCCTAAAAGTATTTCTGAACCTTTGAAAGGATTAACCCTTTACTCTATTAGCCCCCAGACACACACACACATTAGCTAGAGTCGCTGGCTTTTCTTTTTTTTACTCAACGAGGCACTGATTTTATTTTTCTATTTTCATTAACGTTACTTCGATAAAACTACGTTTTGCAAGTGATGCCTTTTCCTTTTATTTACCAAATATTAGGAGAATCCCCGTTGAGCTTCCAAAAGTCCTACAGTTTTCAAAGCTGAAGCTGGAAAACAGTGATAGTCACCTCCTTGGCTTCTTTTTTTTTTTTTATAAATTTATTTCTTACTGGTGTTCAATTTGCCAACATATAGCATAACACCCAGTGCTCATCCCGCCAAGTGTCCCCCTCAGTGCCCGTCACCCAGTCACCCCCATCCCCCCGCCCTCCTCCCTTTCCACCACCCCTAGTTTGTTTCCCAGAGTTAGGAGTCTCTCATGTGCTGTCTCCCTTTCTGATATTTCCCACTCATTTTTCTCCTTTCCCCTTTATTCCCTTTCACTATTTTTTATATTCCGCAAATGAATGAGACCATATAATGTTTTCTTGATCAACACAGGGTTTGGTGCGCAGGGTTCCAAGTCTCCCGGAGAACTGGAGAGGATTTCGGAAGTCCCCTGACCTAGCCGCCTCAGGCACCCTCCCTGGCCCCGTCCTCCGGCAAGATGGCCCAAGCCTGTGCGGGAACATCTTTGGGTGTGGAGCCCCCTTCCTCCCCTCAGTCGTGGAGCTGGGCCCCGAAGTCCGCACCTTCCACACAGACCCACGGGGACTGCTATTCACCGCTGAAGCAGGGCCAGCTCAGCAGCCGGAGAAGCTGGGGCTGAGGCCTGACACCTGCTCCGGGGGAACCACCTCGGGCCAGCCCCCCCCACGGGCAGCCGGCTTCCAGGGCTGCAGGAGCCATCCCCGGCAGCACGTGGGAGCGTGCAGCACTGCGGCCTAGCAGACGGCTCGGTGTGCCACTCCTCTGATGCTCCACCCGTCTGCACACCCAGGGGCAGCCCCACTCTCGGATGCCCCTCTAGGAGCCTAACAACAGGCAGGCAGCACACAGTGGAACAGGAATATCACCTCCACCACCAGATGCCATGCTCCTAATAATACAACTGGATTATTAGGAATCAATTTAATTATGCCTCAGAGGAGGATCAAGGGCAATGGCCCAAGAGCCTCTCATGGGGAAATGCAGATTCACAGGCCTCACGCCCACCGGATAACAATCTGCATTTTTGAAACCCCAGTGCTTCACGTACACATTACAGTTTGAGGAACGCTGCTGGCCTTGATCCTGAGAGATGAAGAAGTATTTCAATGTCACGGTTCCTCTGAGGGAATATTTCAGAGCAGAAAGCACACTTTCTTTCCCATTCCTGCTATTAATAACACGTATGCGCATTCAGTCAGCAGGAAGAGTAAACAGAGACTGGCTTCAGGGGCCTAGAAATAAAAGTTGTAAAAAAAAAAAAAAAAAAGGGAAAAAAAGAAGTGTGCTGACGAGTCTCATAACCATGAGCTTTTCTGACATCTTTTTACCAACCTCCCTCTAAGCACTTTCTCCTCTGTTGGATCAAAGTTTGCAGAGATAAATTTTTTTTTTGTCTTTTGTTTGTTTGTTTGTTTGTTTTCTATTTTTTTTATTTTATTTTTTTATTTATGATAGTCACAGAGAGAGAGAGAGAGGCAGAGACACAGGCAGAGGGAGAAGCAGGCTCCATGCACCGGGAGCCTGACGTGGGTTTTTTTATAAACACCCAATTCCTAATTGTAAGTCCCACTGGGAACTGGAACAGCATCAAGTTGAAGAAGGAGGCCATGGATTCACCAGTGTCTTCTGACCTCTTCCTAAAGCCGGTGAGCTCACCCGTGTTCAGGGTGACCAGCCCTGCCTCCCTCCTCGGGCCATGACTTCATCTAAGCTGCTAGAAGTCCAGCCCACGCCAGCTGCGATTCGTGGCGACTGAACCAGCACTCGCTGATTAAGCCAAAACTTTCCTCATTCTAGAGCCTTTACTGCATGGGGCAGGGGGTGGGTGACAGGGGGAGGGGGAGGGGACTGGGAGGGCAGAGCCAGGGGCAACAGGAGCTCTTCTCACACACGGGCGTGTGAGACCCCGGCTCCTCGGGCACCCAGGCAGCACACAACAGCAGGAATGAACCATGTCCCAGATGTGGCCTAGATGTGACGAACCAGTCCTGACTGTACTGCTGCACTGCAAAGCCCCCCAGGTGGCTCTCATGTGCACTCCGGGTAGAGGAGCATTGTTCTGGAAAGGATCTGCTGAAATTCATTACAACTGTTCTGCAGCGTAAAGTGGATTTTCTAAACTATAATGCTGCTAACAAGATGCTGCCAGTGATCACTCAGGGACCAGGCACCCTGAGCGGTGGAAGAGTCTTCAAGGCAGGCAGACAACATGCACACATACAAAAGCGATGGTCGGTTCCAACACCAGAACGTTCTCCGGGCCTCTCTCACCCCTAAGTGCACCAAATTAGTGAAGCTAAGGCCAAGCCAGCATCCCATCAGGGCTTGCTCCGCTTACGCAGGGGTCAGTGCCTGCTGCCTGGTTTTGTACCGCCTATGAGCTGAAGATGGTTTTTATGATTTTAAAAGGTTGACGAGGTGGGGGAAGAACATAAAGCCCACATGTAGCCCACATATCTACAATATTTACTATGTGGACCTTTACAGAAAACACTTCCAGACTCCTGGCTTGTGGCAACCATAGGCACTCACGTATCCCCAGCCCAGGTCCACCCCAGCAGGCACTTGCTTTGCCAACCACACAGCCAAGACAGCCCGGAAATGCCTTGAAAGCATGAAACCAGGTGGAAACGTGCTCAGTCATCCTGAGAACCTAGTAAAAGACACAGCCACTAAGTGCCAAGCTCCCTAAGGAGCACTGGGAAATCTTTCCTCCATGAACACATGGGGACCCTCCAACTGAGTGAGCTCAGGAACCTCGGCTGGTGAGGGGCCCTGCCTGCCTCAGCCCCGGCTGGTCCCTAACCCACCGGGCCCCCAGTCTGATGCCTGCTGTGCCTGGCCTACCTGGGCCACTAAAGCAAAGTGCCGCAATGCCCAGGTGAGCCTCGAGTCGAAGCCAGTCCTGGAACTAAGTGCCGACAGCAGCCCCCCTGCTCATCCCCGTGGCTAACCACGGCACCCGGCGGACCGCGGAGAGGGCGGCAGGAAGCCAAGCCTAGAGCCAGGCCCGCACCCAGCAGCAGCCAGTGCTAAGGACAAGCGCAGGCAGGGGCCTTCCCGCCGGCCGGAGCCCCGTCCTCACCCAACCCAGGCGGCCCGCTGACAGACGACGCGGTCAGCTCACCGGAGGGGAGGAAGAGGCATCTTCCCAGGACGGCCGGCCTCCGTGGAGGCCGAGGGAGGCCGCTCCCAGACTCCCAGGAACCGGAGGCGGGCGGGATCTGGTTATCTCCACGATCGATTGTCATAACGTATTCAGCAGATGGAGCGCTGCGCCCTGCACCTGCACCGTATCACATCCCTCTGTAGGTCATCTGGCTCACAAAATTGATTTAGGAGAGATTATTCAATTCCATTTTACATTTTCATGTTTGGGAACTGTGCCAGCAGCAACTTGTGTTCTTCCAGAGGTCAGGAAGCGATGGACAAGGCAATCTCCCGCCGCCGTAAATGGAACTCCATATCCCCTCCATGAATTTCCTGTCAATCTTCAAATTACTTCAAATACGATTGCCCTTCATTCAGACAGTGTTTTATGTCTCCATGTCTACCTCCTTCCCATATCTGATGACGGCCTTGGCTGCACACAGCGCTCCCTGGGAGCCGCCCTGGGCGCCTGATGAGAGGAAGTGTGGGCGGACGGGACACAGGGCCCTGCAGCCTTCCACGGGAGCAAGCCGGCTCGCACCCACCACAGCCACGGGCCCCTACTTTTCCCGCAGGAGCACATGACCACCATCATTGCTCCAGTCGGGCTTTGCCTGCCCTTCTCCTAGCCACCAGCCACTCCATGTTGTCCCAGTCCTGTCACCAGCATCCTCCCGAGCGTTCCCCACGTCTGACACACATCACCCTTATCCTCCAGGGCTCCTTTGGCTCTCTGCCACCCGACAAGCTGCTCCTGTTACTCTGATGGAAGTGGTCTTCTCCTTGACCTCTTGATACCAGGCAGCCCAGCCCCAGCCCCAGGTCCTTGTCCCTCTGTGCCTCCTCGGGTAACCCCGTCCACCCATCTAAAGGCACAGTATTGCCAAATCCCAACCCATAGGAAGTGGCCTGTTCCTACCTCCAATATGAAATGTCCAAACCTCCCGCCTCCCACCTTTCCCAGCTTGAGGCCGCTGAGGGCTTCTCCACCCCTGACCTAAAAGGTACCCTTCTCATGTCACACATCTACGTTTGTGAGCAAGCCCCGTGAGCTCTACTAGCAACCATATCCAGCATCCAACCACTTCACACCCACCACTCTTGTGCACGCCACCATCACCCTTCCCCGGCTCAATGGGATAACCTCCTAATGGGCTCCTTTTGCCCTTGCCCCCTGAAAGAGCTGGGAGTCACCCTGTGAGAGCCTAAGTGCATTTGTGTCACCACTCTGCCCAAAACTCTTATCACGGCTCCCTGTTTCCCACAGAGTGGAAGCAAATTCTCCCACTGGCCTCCGAGGCCCATGAAGATCTGCTCACCTCCCCTCACCCCCCACTGCCCTCAGCTCTCAGCCACCCTCTCCTCATCTTCTGCTCTGTTCCGCCACCCAGACTCTCCTGCCGTCCCTGACATCTGCAATTATATCCTTGCCTCTTGGGCATTCTTCCCCAGAGACCCACTCATCTAACTACCCCCCGCCCCCCGCCCCAAGTCTATCCCCAGATGCCCCTGGGTCAATGAGGGCAGCCCTGCCCTCCCATGGCCAACACTCCCAATCTCCCCTACCCTGCTCCACCTTCTATCACAACATGCTCCTTCATTATGGCCCCTGTACTCTGTGTCTGTCTCCCCCTGACAGAATGTAAGGCTCCTAGGAGCAGGGGTTTCTAGCCAATCTGTTCACTGAGAGTGCCCAAGTACCTAGAACAGGGCCTGCACTTGAAAGGTGCTTCATAAATTTGAATTTAAAAATTTTTTTTGTCCAAAAATATAAGTTTCCTGGAAACCAAAGTAAAAGGGGGAGTGAAATGAGTTTCGGTTTTTTTTTTTTTTAATTTATTTTATTTATTCATGATAGAGAGCGAGAGAGAGAGGCAGAGACACAGGAGGAGGGAGAAGCAGGCCCCATGCAGGGAGCCCGACGTGGGACTCGATCTCGGGACTCCAGGATCACGCCGTGGGCCAAAGGCAGGCGCTAAACCACTGAGCCACCCAGGAATCCCCCGAGTTTCGGTTTTGACTATGCATTTGGTGTGTGAGGAACATCAAGGATGCCAATGTGATTAAACGAAGTCAGCTGGGGCAAGTGGCAGGAAGCCACAGAGGTCAGGTCATGTGAAGCTCGATACAACTCTGCCTTCTACTAGGAGGGGCACAGGGAGACTCTGGAGAGTTCTGGACAGAGGGATGGCATGATCTTACCTGTATTTTTAAACTAAACATTTGATTTTAAGATAATTATAGATTCACATGTAGTTGCAGAAATAATACAGAGGTAATCCATGTACTCTCACCTCAGTTCCCCCAATGGTGACATCTTATAAAATTACAAAACATTATCACAACCAAGATATTGACATTGATTCAGTCAAGATGTAGAACATTTCCACGTCCACAAGCATCCCTCGTGTTTCTCATTTACAGCCACAACCTCCCACCCGCATCTCTTCCTGAAGCCCTGGAAACCACTAATCTGTCCTTCATTTCTATAATTTTCTTATCTCCAGAATATCATATAAATGAAATCATACAGTATCTAGCCTTTTATTTATTTATTTATTTTAGTATGCAAAATTAGGATTTTGCTTTTAGGATTGGCTTTTTTCAGTCACCCTAATTCTCTGGAGACTCATCCAGGTTGCCCCATGTGTGCAGTTCAGTCCTCTTCACCGCTGAAGAGCATTTCATGGAATGGATGTGCCACAGTTTGTTTAACTGTTCACCCACTGAAGAACATATGGGTTGCTTCCAGATTTTGGCTATTTCAAATAAACCTACTGTGAACATTTGTGAATAGTTTTTGTGTGAACATAGTTTTCATTTCTCTGGGATAAATGCCCAGGAGCTTTTATTGCTGGATTGTGTGGTAGTTATAAGTTTAGTTTTATAAGAAACTGCCAAACTGTTTTCCAGAGTGCCTGTACCATTTTACATCCCTACCAGCCATGCGGGAGATCTAATTCCTCCATATCCTCACCATGATCTGCTATCATCACTATTTGTTTTATCATAACCATTCTGAAGTGTGTGTCATAATATCTCATTGTGGTTTTAATTTGTACTTCCCGAATGGCTCATGATGTTGAGTATCTTTTCATGTACTTATCTGCCATCCATATCTTCTCTGGTGAAATTTCTCTTCATGTCTTTTGTAAAAGTTTCCAGTTGAACTGTTTTTTTACTGTTGAGTTTTGATAATTCTTAATATATTCCATTATCAATCTTTTCTCAGATACGTGATTGGCAAGTATTTCTCCTGGTCTGTAGCTTGTCTGTAGCTTGTCTTTTCATCCTCCTTTTTCTTTTGCAGAAAAAAGTTTCTAATTTTCATAAAATCCAATTTATTACTTCTCCTCTTACAGACGATGTTTGGTGCCAAGTCTAAGTACTCTTTGCCCAATCTCTGCCCTAAAATGAAAACAACTGTTCTATTTTTTCCTAAGTTTTATATTTTATATTTGAGTTTGTGATACATTTTAAGTTAACTTTTATATAAGGTGTGAGACTTAGATTAAGTTTCATTTTTTTGCCTCTAGATATTTGATTGTTCCAGCATTCTTAGTCATAAAAGCTATCCTTTCTCTCTTGAATAGTTTTTGCAATTCTCAAAATCATTTGAGAAGATAATTTCTCAAAAATCATTTGGGCATATTGGTGTGATTCTTTATACTATATTCTACACTGGGTCCCCTGTACTGTTCCAATGATCTCGGTGTCTATCTTTCTGACAATACCACATAGTTTTATTACTGTGGCTATAAAATCTGGAAATTAGGTAGATTAATCCCTCCCCCTTGATCCCTCCCCCTTGATCCCTTCCCCCTTTATTCTTCCTTTCCAAAATTGTTTTACCTACTCCAGTTTCTTAATTTTCCATATGTATTTTATAATCAGCTTGTGCATATTGACAAGAAATTTTGCTGTGATTTTAACAGAACTTAACATTAAACCTGTATAACAATTCAGGGAGAATTGACATCTTTACCATGTTGAATTTTCCAATCCATGAACATGGTATGTCTCTCCATTTATTTATACCTACTTTAATTTCTTACATCAGGATTTTGCAGTTTACAGTATGAAAGTTCCATAAGTGTTTTGTTAGATTTATACCTACATGTTTATTTTTCAGGAACTGTATTTTAATTTTGGTGTCCACATATTCATTAATAAAATAAAATAAAGTTGATTTTTGTGTGTTTACCTTCTATTATGCAACACTGCTAAACTCACTTATCAATTCTAATTTGTTTTGTTTTTATTTTGTAAGTTCCTTCCTTGGGATTTTCTATATAATTATTGTATTTCCAGACACAGAAAATCTTATTTCATCTTTTCTGACCTGTAAATGTTTTATTTTTTTGTCTTGTCTCACTGCAGAGTCTAGAACTCCCAGCACTATGTGGAATAAGAACAGATATCCTTGTCCAGTTACTGATCCTAGGGGGAGATCATTCAGTCTTTTACTTTATGTATGATGTTAGCTGTAGATTTTTATAGATACTGTTTATCAAGTTGAGCAACTTTTCTATTCCTGGGTTTTTGTGAGTCTTTATATAATATTGGATTTTGTCAAATGCTTCATTAAATTGAGTGATATGATTATTTACTTTTTCTTCTTTAGCCTGTTAATATGGTGTATTACACGGGTTTTCAAGTATTGAGGCAGACCTGCAATCCTAAAGTTATCCAAATCTTCATATATATTGCTAAATTCTCTTTGCTAATATTTTGCTATAGATTTTTGCATCTATATTCATAAAGGATGTTGGTCTGTTTTTTACTGTCTTTTTTCTGGTTTTAATATCTGGGCGATAATAACTTTATAAAACGAATTGGTAAGTGTTCTATATTATGAAAAATACAATAATCTTGTCATCAGAGTCCCAGAAAAAGAGGAAAGAACTGCAGTTGAGCAGTTATTGTCTAAAAGTTTTCTGTTTTGCTAGGTTGTCTCTTCCCTGGTCCTTTGGTTAGAGGAAACAGGCTTCTATGGCATTTTTTGTTTTTGTTTTCTGTACCCGTTGGCATTTATGGGTAACCATCTTCTCAAATTCAAGGCTAAGATGTTAAGAGAAAAAGTACTCAGAGAATACACTATCATGTCATTCCTTATGTCCTGAGGCCCCTGGCTGATCTTCCTTCTCATCATCTTTCAGAGTCTGCATTTGTTTTACATATAATATCCAAGATCTTTAGTTTTACTTAGTGGGAGAAATGGGGAAAAGCACATCAAGTCCATATTCCCAGAAAAGCAAGTTAATCCACATTTCTAGGAAGAGCATTCTGGTCACTGTGGGGATAATCATCTGTAACTAGGCAAAAACTGAAGCAAAACAACCTGTTAAAAGGCTAATTATCTGGGTGAAAGATAAAGGTGGCTTGGGACCAGGCTGATAGCAGTATATGTGGTAAGAAGTAGTTAAATCCTGAGTATATCGTGAAGGAAGTGCAGACTAAATTTGCAAATGTATTAGACATGGGGTATGAGAGAAAGCAAGGAATCCAAGATGATTCCCAGGGTTTTAGCCTAACAAGTGGAAGAATGGAGTTGCCACCAACAGATACAGAGAAAGCTGAGGAAGGAGTAAGGTGGGGGAAAGAATGATGATTTTCAAATGTGAAATAAGAAATGCCCATGATACAGCCAAATGACAGTGCTAGGTCAGATGAATATAAGCCTAGAGTTTAGAGGCTGGGGTTCAGGCTGGAAAGATATACTTAAATCTATAGGTAGTATTTAAAGCCATAAAACCAAGTGGGATCACTGATGGAATGAGATAGAAAGAGAAGAGTAAGCTCTCGGCTCTCCAATGAGGAGTAGGATATGGAAGGAGCCAGCAAAAACATATTAAGAGAGCTAGGAGAAAACTTAGGACAAAAGTGTGTCCTAGAAGCCAGATGAAGAAAAAATGTTTTTAAGGAGAAAGGAGCGAAAACGTGGATTCAGATGCTGCTGAAAAGTCAGGTAAGAGACTTGACTGCTGGATTTGTCAGAGTCAAAGAGATCTTTGGTGATACTGACCAAGCTGTTTTTGTGAAGTAATAGGGGAAAATCCAGATGCAGTGGGTTCAAGAAAGAACAGAAAGGAATTAGAGACAAAAAAATGTACACCTGAGACTTAGGTGAATCACTGACTTCAACTATAATTGAGGATAATGATGCCCTTTCTTCCTTAAATTAATTTCTACTTTGGGTTAGATACAGCAAAATAAGGAGATCTAGGTAACAGGACTTGTAGAAAGAGACATAAACATAATAAGTACATTGGATTTTAACTGGAGATCATAGACAGATATATAGAATACCACAGTGAAATGGCAAATTCTATACTGGTGATACTAAGTCTTGAAGAAGGCTACCACGAGATCAACAAAGCTCTTCACACAAAAGCTTTTTGAAAATAAGGCCTTACAGATGTGTAATTAGGAGATAAGAATCAACGAAACTTAGGCAGTTCTGATAGTGTCACTTGCAGGAAGAGACCTAAGTTTAGCTCATAAGAGAAACAGATAATCACTGAGTTCAGTGAACATACAATGTCATTTAAGCCAAAAGAATATGAATGGGCAGTACTATGGCTTAATTCTTTATCCTTAACATTTATAAAGAATCTAAGTGCATGTCAAGCTATGAAGTAAAAACAAAAGTCTATCCCATCTCACCAAAAAAAAAAAAAAAAAAAAAAAAACAAATAAAAGTGCATGTCAAGCTATGAAATAAAAACAAAAGTCTATCCCATCTCACCAAAAAATTAAACAAACAAACAAAAAAGACACCAACATATTGTCCTCTCATTCTGCCATTAGCAGTTGTTGGCTTTTGAACATTCTGAGTATTGTAAACCATCATCTTAACATTATAATCAAAGACCAAATGATACACTTTCCTTAAAAATAAAAGGAAGTGATATAAGCCAGTCATAAGAGGAAAAATCCTATATGATTCCATTTATGTGAAGTACCTATAGTAGTCATATTCATAGAAACAAAAAGTAAGATGGTGGTTTCCATGTGTTAAAAGTGAGGGGGAAATGGATAGCTATTATTTAATGGGTATGGAGTTTCAGTTTTCCAAGATGAAAAGAACTCTGGAGACGAATGGTAGTCATGGTTGCACAACTCTGAATACACTTAATGTCACTGAACTATACACTCAAAAATAGTTAAGATAGTAAATTTTGTATGTGTGTTTTATAATTTTTAAAAATAAAAGAATTTTTTTTAAAAAAGGAAAGAAATTTTGCTTCAGCCCATAATGAAGTAACCAGGGTAGGACTTGCCCTCTAGCTATGAACCACCAGAAAACTGGAAAAATATGCATATGAAACAACTGATTTCAGACAATAGTCTGCATAAAATTGTCAAAAGGCCTTACAATTTCCTTGACTTTCTTAGGTAAAGCACTTTCTAGACTGCATGGCAAGGGTAGGGGGAACCAAGCAGAACATCACAGCACACTGAGTTGGTGAGACATATCAGAGTTCAGGGAGGCTGAGGCAGTTGGAGATTATGAAGAGAAGATATGCATAAAGGCTCTGAAGAAAAGAGCCACTCATAAAAAGAACAAAAGTCTGTATGGGGGCCCCCTTCACGTGTTGCCAAACTCTAAGAAACACATGAAAGTCAATGAAGTGAGGGAAAACTGACCAGTGAATTATAAGCTAAACAATTTTTATTGCTCAACAACGCATTGGGAGACATTTATAGTTTTGACCAGCCTGAGTTGAGAGCCCCAGCTGAACCACACAAGGCAATAAATAGAGACAGCCGAAGGGCTGCACTTTAATAACGGGGCTAAATTAGCCCTAAAGTAAAAGACATCTTACAGTCAGCCCAGAAAACAAACCTTAACAAATATCAAGCTGATCTATAAGTAACCTATCTGCCTAAAAGAACAAAGTCCTACACTCTTATAAAAATGTCATAATCCAGACACTTACTGTAATGTCTATAATGTCTACCATCCAATTAAAGTTACTGAACCTACAAGGAAACAAAAAAAAGCATATAAACAAAAATGACAACAAAAACAAGAGAAAGAGCAGTCAAGAGGAGCAGACTCTGAAAGGCAGAGATAATGAACTGGATTTTAAGAATTATTATACCTATGCGCAAGTTTGAAAAGGCAACATGAACACAGTAGGAAATAGAAGATTTTAAGAAGAACCAGATGGAACTTAAAGAGAGGTGAAATAAATACATATATGTAGGAAATAAAATTTTCAATAAATGAGATCAGTAGTTGATTAAGTATGCAGAAAAAAAGGTTAACAGATATAGAAAATACCCAAAGTGACACACAGAAAAAAGACTGGAAAAAAAAAAAAAGAGCCCCAGTTACCTGTGGGACAATATCAATTAGAGTAACATAACCAGAAGCAAAGAAGTGAAAAAGAAGGTACACAGAAAAAATACTTGAAAAAATGTCATAAAATACCAGATAATATTCCAAATTTGATTTTAAAAAAACCATTAGACCCACAAACCAAAAAAGCTTAATGAAATTTAAGAAAGAGAAACACAATGAAAACCATACTGAGACATCAAAGAGCAGGAGAACTTTGAGTACAGAGGAGGAAATATAAGAATTAGCACAGATGTTTTATTAGAAATTATACAGCCAAATACAATGGACCAAAGTTTTTTAAGTGCTGGAAGAAAAAAAGGACTGTTAATCTAAAATTTCATTTCCAAAAAAATTCTTCCAAATTGAAGAGAAATAATGTCACTTCCTGATAAACAAAAACTAAATGAATTTATAACCAGCAAACTTAAGCACCAACAAATGTTAGAAGAAATTCTTCTTTAAGAATTTCCTTCCTTCAACTAGGGGTGGTGGAAGGAGAGGAGGGCGGGGGGTGGGAGTGAATGGGTGACGGGCACTGAGGGGGGCACTTGACGGGATGAACACTGGGTGTTATTCTGTATGTTGGCAAATTGAACACCAATAAAAAATAAATTTATTATTAAAAAATAAAATAAAATAAAATATGCCAATCATGAATTAAAAAAAAAAGAATTTCCTTCCTTCAGAAGGAATTAAAATGATGCCAAGTAATTAACCATCAAAATAATAACAAAACAACAAAACCAAAAATTAAAACAGATAGGAATTGTCAGTGATGGAGATAAAATGGAATATGAAAAAGTACAGAGCTAATAGAAAAGAAAGAACAAAGAACAGAATTTTTTTAATAGCAAGATAGATTTATATCCAACCATATCAATGATTACAATAAATGTAAATGGTCAAAACATTCCAGTTAAAAGGCAAAAATAGGTAAAAAATAAGACCTAACAACATATCATCTACAATAAAACCCACATTAAGATAAAGACAGAAGTTGGGGAGCCTGCATAGCTCAGTTGGTTGAGCATCTGACTCTTGATTTCAGCTCAGGTCATGATCTCAGGGTCATGGGATCGAGCCCCATGTTGGGCTCCACACCCAGTGTGGAGTCTGCTTGTCTCTCTCCCTCTGCTCTTCCCCCTGCTCATGTTCTCACTCTGTCTCTCTCTAAAATAAATAAAATTTTTAAATCACTAAAAAAGATAAAGACATAAATATGTTAAAAAAAATAATAGAAAAAGATATACCACACAAACACTAACCAGAAATGAAGAAGGACATCTTGTAATGAAAAAAAAATCTATTAAGACACACCAATCCTACACATAGATGCACATGGTAAGTGACAGAATTAAAAGTAGAAATAAGACAACACATCTCTCTGTACTCTATAAAGCAAGTAAATATGAAATTAATAAGAAAATAGAAGACTTAATACCACCAACCAAATGTCCTAACTGAAACTTTTAGCATACCCCAGCAAATAACTGAAGAATACAAATTCCAAGTGAACAAGAAAAAATTTAAAATAATACAATGTATATTTTTACTACAAAAAATTAAATTAGAAATCAGCAAGGAGTATACAGAAAAACCCTAAAAAATTGTAAATAAAATACCACATTTCTAAAGGACCCAAGAAACAAAGAAGTTATTACAAGGAATTTCAGAAAATAATTTAAACTGACTGAAAATGAACACACAAAACAGTAAAAATGTGGGATATTCATATATGTCCAGTGGCATTGTAAAATCATACAGCCAATCTGGAAAACTGTTTAGCACTTCTAGTTAAACTTGCAACCATCACATGGAACCATCACATTACCCAGAAGTGCAGTCAGGGGCATTTGCCCCAGAAAATGAAATTTTACATACACACACACACACACACACACACACACCCCTCTATACATGAGTATTCAAAGCAGCTTTACTCTTAATAGCAAGACCAGAAACAATCCAAATGCCCTTCAATGAGTAAGCAGTTGAACAAACTCTGGTACATTCATATAATGTAATACAACTTAACAATACAAGGGAATAAACTACTAATGCCTGCAACAATCTGGTAATACTTCAAGAAAAAGTGGAATATTATATGATTCCATTCATATAACATTCTCAAAATGACAAAACTATACAGATGGAAAACAGATTAGTAGTTTCCAAGGGTTAGGGATAGGGGCTAGGATGGAGAATGAGCATGAAACAAAGAAGAAGTACAGGGAGTTTTTCTGTAGTGAGGGAACAATTTTGTGTCTTGATTGTGGTGGGGATTACACAAATCTATACAGGGGATAAAACTGTACACAAACATGCACACATACACACACAGAAATATGCAGGTTAAAAATATGATTAAAGCTGAATAATGCCTGTGATCTAATTAACAGTATATCAATGTCAAATATAACAATATATCAATATTAATTCCCTGAATCTGAAATTATACTACAGTTATATAAGATGTTGCCATTGGGGGAAAGTGCACGAAAGATACAAGGGATTCTTTATATTGTTTTTGCAACTTCCTATGAGTCTACAATTATTTCAATATAAAGTTTAAAAATATTCAAGATAAAAAAAAATATTCAAGATACAGCTAAATCAGTTCATAGAGGAAAATTTATAGTTCTAAATACAAATGTCATATCAGAAAAAAATTCAGAATCAATTATCTTAGCTTCTACCTTAATAAGCTAAAAAAAAACAGCAAAGTATACCCAAAGTAGAAGGAAGAAAATATTAAAGAATAAAAATCAAAAAAGGAAAAACAGAGAATAGGAAAAAAAATCAATAAAAGCAAAATCTATACATTTGAAAAAGTCAATATAATTGATTAGCTTGCTAGCTACACTGATCAAGAGGAAAAAATACATGTTACAAATTTCAGTAATGAAAGAGGAGACATCATTATGATCATATCATAATGAAAAAAATAATAAAGCAATATAAAAAGAAACTTTGTCACTGAACTTGACAACTTAGAAAAAATCAATACCTTACAAAACACGAAATACTAAAACTGACTCAGGACACACAAATCTGAAAAGGTTTAAAAAGCTAAACCCTTTTTTTTTTCTTAATGTTTCAAGTTTTTACTCATATTTTAGCTAGTTATTCTTAACTAAAAATCTTCTCACAAAGAGAACTTGAACCCTAGATAAATTTCACCAAAAACTTCAGAAACAAATAACACAATCCAATACAAACCCTTTCAGAAAATAGAGGAAGTAATACTAATATATCTAATGAAATCAGCTTTATCCCATCACAAAACCAGGCAAAGATAAAACAAGAAAAGAAAACTGAACCATTTCCCTCTTGATCACAGATGTAAAAGTCCTTTTAAGAGTATTAACAACAGGGGCACCTGGGTGACTCATGGTTGAGCATCTGCCTTTGGCTCAGGGCATGATCCCGGGGTCCTGGGATTGAGTCCCACCATCAGGCTCCCCCCGGAGAACCTGCTTGTCCCTCTGCAAGTGCCTCTGCCTCTCTATGTGTATCTCTCATTAATAAATAAATATATAAAATCTTTAAAAAAATATATAAAAGTACTAGCAACAAACTCAGGAAGAACATGCATATATACATTTTTAAAAATCCATCAGGACCACATAAAGTTCAACCTAGGAATAAAAGTTTGTTTTAATATCCAAAATTCACCAAATGCAAGTAAAAATATTAACAAAGAAAAATAACCTATGACTATTACAATAAATATAGAAAAAGCATTTGACAAAATTCAACAAACATCCATGAAAAAATATTAAAAATTTAGGAAAGAAGAAAGAAAAGGCAATTTCCTCAAAAAAAAAGTGATCTATGAAAAACCTACAGTTAACATTATAATTAGGGCAGCCCCAGTGGTGCAGCGGTTTAGCGCCGCATGCAGCCCGGGGTGTGATCCTGGAGACCCGGGATTGAGTCCCATGTCGGGCTCCCTGAGTGGAGCCTGATTCTCCCTCTGCCTGTGTCTTTGCCTCTCTCTCTCTCTCTCTGTCTCTCTCTCTCTGTGTCTCTATGAATAAATAAATAAAATCTTTAAAAAAAAAAAACTTTAATAAAAAAAAAAATTATAATTAATGGTGAATGAGTAAGCACTTTACCCTAAGTTAACAAAGCAAGAAGATCCACTCTCATCACTGCTATTCAATTTTATACTGGAGGTCCCAGACAATAAAGTGGGAAAAAATAAATAAAAGGTATACATAATGGAAATCAGTAAGTAAAACTATCTTTATTTGCAGATGACAAGATCATAGAGGAAAAGGTTGTTAAAACTAATAAGTAACTTTACCTAAGTTGAGAATAAAAGTTCAATGTACAAACGAAAAAACAAGAACAAAAACAAAAAGGTATATGCCAGCTAAGAAATAGAAATGAAAATCTCTTGGGGCACTGGGTGGCTCAGTTGGTTAAGCGACTGACTCAATTTCAGCTCAGGTCATGATCTCAGGGTCATGAGATCCAGCCCAGCACTGAGCTCCACACTCAGCAGGGAGTCGGCTTGAGATTCTCCCTACCTCTTCTGCTGCCCCTTGTGCGTGCTCTCTCTCACTCTATTATAAATAAATAAATAAATCCTTAAAACAAAAAAAGAAACAAAAATCTCCTAAAACGACTATTTATAATAGTATCCAAAACCATGAAACATTTGAAGAGATAAATTTAAGGAAACATGTGCAAGAATAGTATACTGGAAGAAAACTTCAAGATACTACCAAAAGATATTAAAGACTTATTAATAAAAGGAGAGATTATGGGGTGCCTGGGTTGGTGCAGTTGGTTAAATCTCTGACTCTCCGTTTCGGCTCAGGATGTGATCTCAGGGCCATGAGACCAGCCCCGCCTCTGGCTCCATGCTCAGTGCAGAGTCTGCTTGAGTTTCTTTCTTCCTCTCCCTCTGTCCCTCCCCCTCCCACTCTCTCTCTCTCAAATTAATAAATAAATCTTTTTTTAAAATAAAAAATAAATAAAAGGAGAGAGTATAATTTGCATTGACTGAAGCATTCACTATTGTTAAGGTATTTGATACTTCTTGATCTATAGGTGCAAAGCAATCTCAATCTAAATCCTAGCAAAATTCTTAGAAGTTGAGAGCCTCATTCTGAAAAACATTCTTAATGCAATTTTTTTAATGCAAAAACTTAGGATAGTCACAGCTATTTAGAAAAAGAACAAAATTGGAGGACTTATTTTACCTGATTTCAAATATCCAGTAATCAGTACAGTCTGATATTGTTAACATAAAAATAGGCTTATAGATGAAACAGAATAGTGAAAATAGACCCAAGCATGTATGATCAACTGATTTTTTTATAAAGTTGCCAAGGCATTTCAACAGGGAAAGAAAAGTGTTTCCAACAAACTATGTCAGAAGAGCCAGGTATCCACATGAGGAAAAAAAATGAAACTGGATTCTTAAATAACACCATACACAACAATGAACTAAAATATAAAAGCTAAATCCATAAAACTTCTAGAACAAAACAAAGGAGAAAATCTTTCTGACCTTGCAGTAGACTAGGATTTCTTTGATACATCAAAAAAAAAAAAGCAACATACCAACCAAAGGAGGAAAATGGTCATTTATATTCCATCAAAACTGTAAAATTCTTCTATTTGAAAGACAGTTGTTACAAAATGAAAAAGTAACAGAAAAAAATATTTCTCAAATGTATATCTGAAAAAAAAAAAGACTAGTATTCAGAATATACAAAGAACTTATACTCACTAATAAGGAAACAATAGCCCAATTTAAAAAATATTTCAACAGACACATCACTGAAGACATACAAACCAGCAAAGGAGCATATGAAAAAGATGCCTGCCATTATTAGTCCTCAGGAAAATTAAAATTAAAATCACAGTGAAAGGGCAGCTCGGGGGGCTCAGCGGTTTAGCGCCTCCTTCAGCCCAGGGCGTGATCCTGGGGTCCCGGGATTGAGTCCCGCATCGGGCTCCCTGCATGGAGCCTGCTTCTCCCTCTGCCTGTGTCTCCCTGCCTCTTTCTCTCTCTCTGTGTCTCTCATTAATAAATAAATAAAATCTTTTTAAAAATAAAATAAAATAAAATCACAGTGAAATACGATATACACCTAACAGAATGGCTAAAATAGAATGAAATAACAACTGTAGGGGGATCCCTGGGTGGCGCAGCGGTTTGGCGCCTGCCTTTGGCCCAGGGCGCGATCCTGGAGACCCGGGATCGAATCCCACATCAGACTCCCGGTGCATGGAGCCTGCTTCTCCCTCTGCCTATGTCTCTGCCTCTCTCTCTCTCTCTCTCTCTCTCTGTGACTATCATAAATAAATAAAAATTAAAAAAAAAAAAGAAATAACAACTGTAGGTACAAATGGCAGTTAGATAGAACTGTCCTGTACGGCTAGAGACAGTGTAAAAATCATTCAAGAACTTTAGAAAGCAGTTTGGCAGGTCCTTATAAGACCACTTGCTGTAGAACTGACCACACTACCTAGCCTCGCTATCTACCCAGGAGAAATGAAAACGTATTCCCGCACAAGGGACATGGACACAAGTGTTCAGAGCAGCTTTACTGATAACACTCAAAAGCCAGAAACAACCTAAATGTCTATCGATAGGCAACTGAGCCAACATAGCACACAACAGAATACCAGTTAGCAACAAAAAGGAACAAAATGCACCCACAGAACACAGATGAGGCTCACAAGCGAAGATGTTGAAAGAAGAAGCCAAACACAAAAAAGGAACCAGTACACACTGTACGATTCCGCGAACCTCTGGGGATGATGCTCCACACCTTGACTGCGGTGGTGGTTAACCTGCAGTACGCAGATCCCAGGATCCATTCATCTGAACGCTTGAAATAGATGCACTTGATTGCTCGGAAGCGGGGAGGGGAACTCTGCTTTCAATTAGAATGTTGTAGGTCAGAGCGGGGCAACGCTACCAAGGAACAAGCAGACTTTTTCTGAATGATAAATTGCAAAAACTATTATTTCTGAAACCATCAAAACAATGAAGACTATATGAATTAAAATTCTACACAAGGAAGAGCCCTTCTAGATAAGCTAAAAATAAGCAACTAATTCTGAACATTGGCTAAGAAGCGGTCTAAGCGAAGGGAGTCCATGGGAGGAAAGAAAAAGCAGCACAACTTCTTTGCAGCCACGGGGGCTGCAGCACGCTAAGGAAACTAAGGGCCCCGGAAGACGAGGCTTGTTTCCACCCCCCACCCTCCCCACCAAACAACTCCTGAGTTCTGGGACCGTGCAAAAGGACAGGGGACTGGGCAGCAAGACAGACTGACATCTTTCCCCATGTCTCCAGCTGTTAGAGGACAGAGTCACAGGAAAGGAAAAGGGCCTTCAACAGTCCATCTACCCCTCAAGTCTTGCCAGATTTCACACCTCTCAGTGTGTAACAGAGTTCAAAATCTTTAGTTGGTTGAATCTTCAGGACTGAAGGGAGAGGGACTTGTGTCTCAGGAACCCAAGAAGGCCACTCTCAAGATCAGGGATAAACTAGAGATTTCTAAACAATGGCCTTCAATTCTACCTCAAAGCAGCTTAAAACAAACAAACAAACAAACAAACAAACAAACAAAAACAAAAAAGATCAAAGTAAACCCCAAAGTAAGTTGAAGGAAAGAAATAATAGCGTAAGTCAACAAAATGTAAAGCAGACTTGGAGAAAATAAACCAAGCTGAAAACCGGTTCTTTGAAAAGATCAACAAAACGTATAAATGTATAATAAACTCATGGCTAGAATGATCAAGATAAAAAATAAGGAGAACACAAATCATCAATATCAAGAATGAATTATCTCTACAGATCCTACAGACAATAAAAGAATATCCTCAACAAATCTAGCCAGCAAATCCAATAATTTGGAAAAAGTTGTAAAATTCCCTGAAAGACAATTATGAAAGTTCATTCAAGAAGCTACAGACAGTGGCACCCGGGTGGCTCAGCGGTTTAGCGTCACCTTCGGCCCAGGGCCTGATCCTGGAGTCCCGGAATCGAGTCCCACCTCGGGCTCCCTGCATGGAGCCTGCTTCTCCCTCTACCTCTGGCTCTGCCTCTCTCTCTCTGTGTGTGTCTCTCATGAATAAATAAGTAAAATCTTTAAAAAAAAAAAAAAAAAAGGCAACAGACAGTGGCACCCGGGTGGCTCAGTGGTTGAGCGTCTGCCTTTGGCTCAGGTCGTGATCTCAGTGTCCTGGGATCGAGTCCTACATCAGACTACCCTCGGGAAGCCCACTTCTCCCTCTGCCTATGTCTCTGTCTCTGTGTATCTCTTATGAATAAATCAATAAAATCCTAAAAAGAAAAAAAGCAAGAGAGAGCCTACATAGGCTCATATTTGTTATATAAATTCAATTCCTCGTTAAAAACACTAAGCTCAGAGGGCTACACAGGTAGCCCTTATTTTTAAGAAAAAAATAATAATGATTCTAAACAAACTCTTCCGGAATACAGAAGAGAGAACACTGAACTCATTTTATGAGACAATATTATCTTGATACCAAAACCAGATGAAAACATTAAAAGAAAACAAACCTACAGATCAATAACCTGCATGTAACTAGACACTAAAATCCTTAAAACATTCTCAAATTAAACCCAGAAATATTTCAAAAGGATAAAACATCACAACTAAATGAAGTTTATTCCAAGAATGGGAGGTTGGTTTAACATTCAAGGTCATTCAATGTAATTTACCATATAACCAGATCACAGACTGGCCCCTGTGACTACAGATAACCAGGAGAGAGGAGCAAAGGACGGGGCCGGGCACTCCCCGTCGGTAGGGAGCTCCCTCCGAGGCCAGTCCTGGGCAGCCCGAGACCAGCAGGACTCCACACCCTCCCTCCAGTTAGAAGCTCCTATAGAAGCCTTCACTGGATCCAGTCACATGCACGATCCAGATGGATCCACACGGCTACGCGTCCTCGGAACAGTCCCACAGTGGGAACACAGGGCGGACCAAGGACTGGCAGGGAGTGAGCAGCCTCCAACTGATTACCCAGGTCAAGCTCCAGGGTCAGCACATGGTCATGTCCTCTTGATGACCTCCTTCAAGGTAGCAGAATAAAGAATAAAAATCGGGATCCCTGGGTGGCGCAGCGGTTTGGCACCTGCCTTCGGCCCAGGGCGCGATCCTGGAGACCCGGGATCAAGTCCCACGTCGGGCTCCCGGTGAGTGGAGCCTGCTTCTCCCTCTGCCTGTGTCTCTGCCTCTCTCTCTCTGTGACTATCATAAATAAATAAATAATTAAAAAAAAAAAAAAAGAATAAAAATCAAGTGATTATCTCAGGCAGCCTAGGTGGCTCAGCGGTTCAGCGCCGCCTTCAGCCCAGGGTGCAATCCTGGAGACCCGGGATCAAGTCCTGCATCGGGCTCCCTGCGTGGAGCCTGCTTCTCCCTCTGCCTGTCTCTTTCTCTCTCTCGAATAAATAAATAAAATATTTTTTAAAAAATCAAGTGATCTTAATAGACGCAGAAAAACATCTGACAAAATTCAGCAACCACTGATGATAAGAATTCTCAGGAATAGATGAATTTTCTCAACCTGATAAAAAGTACTTACAAAAAAACAACAGCCAGCTGCATACTTAAAGGTGAAATATGGAAAACTTTCCTCCTAATACTAGCAAATAGGTAAGACTGTCCGCTCTTACCATCGCTATTCAACACAGTGCTAATACTGACAACACGGATGAATCTCCAAAGTATCACCCTGAGTGAAGGAAGCCAGAGAAACAGAGTACATAGTACATGCTTACATAATGCAAAATACAAGACTATTCTAAAGTGACAAAAAGTACATCTGTGTTTTCCTGGGACCCATGGCAGAGCAGGGGATGGACTGTAAAGGAACACATGGAAGCTCTTGGGGGTGATGAAAATGCTGTCTCATGGCTGTTGTACACAACTGTCAAAACTCACCAATTATACACTTTTAATGGATGTAGTTTATTTTATGTAAATCATTCTTCACTAAACTTAGTAAGAAAAACATGATTAATATGTTTAAAAACAGGAAGAGGGGGCAGCCCCGGTGGTGCAGCGGTTTAGCGCCGCCTGCAGCCCGGGGTGTGATCGTGGGGACCCGGGATCGAGTCCCGCATTGGGCTTCCGGCATGGAGCCTGCTTCTCCCTCTGCCTGTGTCTCTGCCTCCCTCTCTCTCTCTCTCAGTAAATAAATAAATAAATCTTAAAAAAAAAAAAAAAACAGGAAGAGGTGAACAAATGGATGAAAGGTTGAAGAATTTCAACAGTTTTAGAATCTATAAAAAAGTAATAATAAAATGAACATTCTTCAATTGAAGAACATAATATCTGCAATTAAGAACTTATTGGATGGGGAATCCCTGGGTGGCTCAGCGGTTTGGTGCCTGCCTTTAGCCCAGGGTGTGATCCTGGAGTCCCGGGATCGAGTCCCGCATCAAGCTCCTGGCATGGAGCCTGCTTCTCCCTCTGCCTGTGTCTCTTCCTCTCTCTCTCTATCATGAATAAATAAAAAAATTTTTTAAAAAAGAACTTATTGGATGTCTTAAGAGTAGAGCAGCAAGAACTGAACACCCAATTAGAGAAACTCAGATAAACCCAACAGAAAATAGCCAAACTTTCAGAACTATAGATCTGAAACTTAGGTTCAGGTAGAAAAAGTATCAAAAAGAATGAACACAACACAACTATACAGAGCATAGAAGACATGTAGGATGGGCAAAAAGTATCAGTATGTATCAATATGTAATCATACTGATCATATCAGTATCAATATGTAATAAGAAAAATACAAAAAAAAAAGAAAAGAAAAATACAGAAAAAAATAGGGCAATAGCAGTATTTGAATGAATGATGTCTGAGAACTTTCCAAACCTGATTAAAGACTACACAATTCAAAAAGTTCCATGAACCCCAAATAGGATAAATACAAAACCCATGCACATGCACATATGCACACACATGCACAAAGAGGAAAATCTTAAAACTGGGTAAAGAAAAAAAGCACACTACTTTATAGGAACAACAATAAAACAAAAGGCTAATTTCTCAACAAGTTACTATAAAAGCCAGAAGACATAAAGAACATAGTAGGGACGCCTGAGTGGCTCAGCGGTTGAGCGTTTGCCTTTGGCTCAGGGCGTGATCCCGGATCCCAGGATTGAGCCCTTGAAGCCTGCTTCTCCCTCTGCCTGTGTCCCTGCCTCTCCTTCTGTGTCTCTCACGAATGAATAAATAAAATCTTAAAAAAAAAAATAGTAAAAATGCTGACATATTTAGAACGTTGAAAAAAAAAACTGTCAACCTAGAATCTCTACCCAATAAAGATATTTTTCAAAAATAAAGGTACAGAAATAATGTGTTCTCTCTCAGACAAAGGTCAAGAGAATTTGCTGTGAATAGATCTGCACTATAAGAATACTTCCCATGAAGTTCTCCAGGCTAAAAGAAAATACTCCCCAATATAAGCCAGAACTATAGGAAAGAATGAAGAACACCCTAAAGGATAAATATATGAATATTTTAAAATATTGACTGCTTTAAGCAGAAATGATACCATGTTGAATCTATAACACACACAGAAGAAAAAATATATGACCAGATCAGAGTACTCTATAAGTCACGATGTCATTGAAATTTCTTGAGTAACTCCTAAAAAGATAACACAAGAATGAATAAATAAGAATTTAAGAGGTGAAAACAACAGAATAAAAAAAATACCTGGTTAAATCAAATAAAGGCAAGAAATGGGAAATAAAGGAACAAAGAATATGTGGGACAAAAAGGTAACAAACAGAAAGATGGTAGAATTAAGCCCAAGATTTCAAAACTACTATGAATCAATTAAAAAACAACTAATCACAAATGGCAAAATACCTGAGCAGGCACTTGCAATAGAAGACCTCCAAATGGGCAATAATATAGAAAAAAAAAAAGTGCTCAACATTGTCGGCTGTCATGTTGTGACTTAGAATAAGCTTTATCTGTATACCAATATAGGTATCTCAGGTCTTCGTGGCATTCCTGGTGCAGAGATCCTAAAATTCTAAATCTCCTGAAATTATGAAGGGATGGAGGTGTTATTTTGTTATGTTAATGAGGGGACTTTTGAAAAATCCTGCATTCACCTAACGAAAGGGCTGGTCACCAGGGGAACTAATTACGTGATTAGAGAGTAGGATGCTTCAATCCCACCCCCAGATCTCCTAGGAGGGAAGACGGGCTGGAGGTTGAGTTCAATCACCAATGGCCAATGACTTAATCAACGATGCCTAGATAATAAAGCCTTTATGAAATATCCTATATAATATACATTATATATCCTATATAATATTATATATCCTTTATAATAAACTGGTACATGTAAGTAAATGTTTCTCTGAGTTCTCTGAGCCATTCTAGCAAACTAGAGCAGTGCAGTGAGGGGTGGGATCCTCCAATTTATTGCCAGTCAGAAGCACAAGTAACAATCTGGACTTCTGACTAGCATCTAAAGTGATGGGGGGCACAGGGTAGTCTTGTGGAACTGAGCCCCAAACCTGGGGGATCTGATGATATCCCCAGGAAGATGATGTCAGGATTGAACTGAATTGTAAGACACTCAGCTGCTGTCAGAGAATTGCTTGGTGGTATGAAAAAAAAAAAAACATTGAAAACATTGAAAAAAAAAACAAAAAAACAAAGCAAAAAAAAAAACATTATCAGTGATCAGGAAAATGCAGATAAAAAACTACAATGGAAAAAAAAAAAAAAACTACAATGAGATGCCACCACACAACCTGCAGAAAGGCATGAAAAAGAAAGAAACCAGCAAGTGCTGATGAGGATGTAGAGGAACTGAATTCTCACTCATTGTTGGTTAGATGCAAACTGGTTCAACCACTTTGAAAAGCTGTCTGGCATTTATCTACTAAAAATAAGCATGGCTGTGATGCAACAGGTCCACTTCCTGGGTAGATACACGAGAGAAATGGGCAACATGTTGGCCAAAGGGCCACAAGGACAGTCAGAGAAGCTTTAGTCTTTTTCAAGTTTTTATTTTAATGCTAGTTGGTTAACATACAGTGTTGTATTAGTTTCAGGTGTACAGAGAAGCTTTATTCTTTTTTTTTTTTTTTAAGATTTTTTATTTATTCACGGGAGACACAGATCAAGAGAGAGGCAGACACACAGGCAGAGGGAGAAGCGGGCTCCATGCAGGGAGCCGGATACGGGACTCGATCCTGGGTCTCCAGGACCATGCCCTGGGCCGAAGGCAGGCGCCAAACCGCTGAGCCACCTGGGGATCCCGAGAAGCTTTATTCTTAATAGCCCAAACTGGAAACATCCCAAATGCCCATCAGTGGTGGAACAGCTGAACAGACAACTTGCAGGGCACGCACACGCTGGAATACCGCACAGCCCTCATATAAAAGTTCCTCTACACATATTTTTAAACGTTTCCTCTGGCACAAACTTATTGAGAATACTCTGTTGATTTTTTTTTTTTTTAGCTTTTAATTTTTAACACTTCTAAAAAATCACAATGGGCTTGTTTCCCTACTTAACGGTGTCTTATGAGTGAGGCGGAGACAGAAGTGTACTATTAACTGCTGCCAATTACCTAAAGTGGGGCGTTTCCTCCACTCTGTGGCAGCAGAAGAGGCAGAGGGTGGACATCACCCCAGCTCCGATGTCTTGGTCACTGTGCACGAGGCACCAGGTACCCACCTTCCCCACACACTCCTGCTCCCCAGCTATCTTAGCCTGTCATCTCACCTGGGCCTCACGAGGCAATCCCTGGGAGCTGTGGAAGACAACTTTTTCTGTCATACTCATCAGAAAACACAAGTCTCGTACGTGGAATATAAGAACCAGCACAGAGGATCACAGGGGAAGGGAGGGAAACTGAGAGGGAGACCAACCACGAGAGACTCTTAACTCTGGGAAATGAACTGAGGGTCGCTGGAGGGGAGGGTTGTGGCGGGAGGGGGCAGCCGGAGTACGGGCATGAAGGAGGGCAGGTGAGGTCGTGAGCACTGGGTGTTCTACACAACTGATGAAAGCTGAACTTTCCATCTGAAGCTAATGACGTACTATTATGTTGGTTAATTGAATTTAAATTAAAAATAAAAAAGAAAACAGAAGTCTAGCAACAAAAGGGACAGTAGCTGTCACTTACTGCACACTTATCGTGTGCCAGCTGGAGACGGTGCTTTAGGGCAACGGGCTTGAACACTGGAACCAGGAGTAAGGTGGAAAAGCCCACAGGAGCCCCAAACCCCCTGGCTGAAAACCAAACAGGCCCATCAGGTGACTCGCCTCAAAATCTCCATAGGCTCCAACTAACCAATGAGCCACTTACAAGGAGGCACAGTCATCAAAAAAGGGAAAACTCTCTACATTCCTGTACCTCCTCACTCTCCCCCTTCAAATACAGCCCCCGCCCACCGCCCCGCGGAGACAGTCTGCTCTGGTGTCCTGCCCACTGCTGCCTTGCCGTGTATCCTTTGTTCCACCTCGGCTCTTTCATGGCCCGTGGGGCTGGCTTTCACCCGAGTGGGCTGCCCCATATTTGGGGGACGCCATCCATCGGGAGAGAGATCACACGGGCTCCATCCTGTGGTTCCCAAGGTCAAGCTGAAATTGCCGTCCTGGCAAGGCCTCCTTCCACGCCTCTTCCCGCCGCGCCGGAGCTCCAGACCCTTCCTTTGCTCCTTCTGATGATGCACAACTGACACTTCACGGTACTGAGGCCACGTGTTTGTATACTGCTCACCCGCACGACGGATCACGTGCTCCTGGGGGGGGGGGGCATCTCTCACCTGTATTTTATACCCTCAGCAGCCACCAGGATACAGCTCTTCAATAAACAAGCACCGCAACTCAGAGCCTCGCCCGAGAAAGCTCTGAAGGACACGGGGGCGGGCACTTGATGGAAAGCAAGGGCCAGCGCGTGACACGGGGAAAGAAAGCACAACCTTTGCAAGGGTTCCGGTCTGCGGCGGGGACGGTATTAACTCCAGCGGAGCTCTTGGCCAGGAACGGGGGAGCCAAAAGGCTGATTAGCTCATTGCTGAAATGCTGGCAGCAAGCTGGTTCCTGGCCCAGCCCCAAAAGAATGTGATGTGAACATTACACGCCATTAAGCTGACTCAGAGAACAAATGACTAAGTTTCCGATAATCAAGGAGAAGATTCTGGCTTGGCCATTCTTCATTCTGATGCAACCGGAGTCTAATGCGTCGCGAGGAATGATTCCGGCCCGACCCAAAGGAAGTACCTCTGATGTGCTGTGTGCTCTCAGCCAGTCTCGCCCCGTGGGGGGGGGCGGGGGCGGGGGCGGGGGCGGCGTGAGGAGCCTTTCCCTGCCTCTCTAATGTTCTCCCGGCCGCTCTGAGCCCTCCGTGGGCGATCGTCTTCAGTATCAGGCTATAAAATAGGTGATTCTGTTTACAGGAGCTGTGCTATTTAAAGACCAGCTAGCTCGTCAACGTCACCTGCCACAGGCCTGAGCTTTACGGAGCAGCCCCGATATGGCCCACAAATGGAGGGAGATCTTCGTAGGCCAAGGAAATGAAAGACATTAGAGGGAACTAAACAGGGTGCAGTCACCGAACCACCATTCTGAAGGCATCGGAAAGCAAGTCCCCAGGCAGGAGTGACCAGGGTCCTCCCAAATCACCCAAAGGCTAACAATTCCACGTCACTGTCCGCAAGGGGATTATTCTTTCTTTCTGGAGACCCTGTGTGTGCTGGGATGGGAGGTAGTCGAGGACGCCACTGAGACAGTAAGCGGAAATTCAATTTCCACGCCCGGGGATGGGGGGATCTCAACTACGTAGCCTCCTCCTGCTGGCCTCTAACAACAACCTCACCGACACTCAGTTTCCAGAAAGAGACACAGGCTTTCACGGAGTCCAAAGGCACACACTGCTTGCCGTATCGGGGCCAAGAAGCCAGGTCTCTAACTTCATTTCTACCCCCAAGGAAAGGAGGGGCAGGATCCACTCACGACAATGCCAGTGTTTGCCCCACAGGCACTTGTGCTCTGAGGCAGGACATCCGAACCGATGATCTGGAAGGAGCGGTAATCACTAACATCTATGGTCAAGGACGCCCCAGGCCCTGTGAATCCCTGTCTTTGGAAAGATTCAACCACGTTCAACATATTCTAGGTGATAAATCAGAAACTTAATCTTATGGTTTAAATTTCTTTTTTCTTTCTAATGATGGCCTAGAAACTGAAAGGGATATGCAGCTAATCAGAATTCCCTACTCCCCACTTCCCTTCCAAGTAGCTTTACTGTTCTTTCCGCTAAGAGCCCTGGAAGCACCCCGGGCTCCCACCCAGGGAGAGGTGCTGAGACAGAGCAGGGATGAGCACCCGGCACCCCTCAGCCCCAGACACATGGGCCCCATGTCCCCACATGTCCACAGGGGCGACTGCCTGCATACACAGCTCACCCAGCCACAGGGACCTCCCTGGTGCCTAGACATAGGCCTCTCTGCCTCTGTTTCTCCACTGGCACCCGGTAACTGTGGGTGAGCCAACAAAGCGCTGCTCCCCGACACCAGGCCACAAAGGTACATTTCTGTCCAGAGGATCTGACCTGCCCTCCTTACCACCCTTTTCCTCTGGCACAGGGGTCCTTCGGCCCAGCTGCCCTGTCCCCCTCTGTCTTTTATCTTCTTAGCCAGATCTCAGCCAAGATCTGGTCTTACCAACCTTCTCTCCCTCAGAAATTCCTAGAAACATGAACAAGCAGAAAAGCAAACAAATATATTCTGGGTAATCTGAAAAACTATCTACACTGCCTCTGACCTCCCTCTTCACCTGGCACAGAGGTCCAGATCGCCTGATAAGACCAGTGCTTAACAAATGTTGCTGACTCACAGAACACTCCAGGTTAAAGCTCTCATTACAGAGCAGATCTGCGTTGAAAAGCAGATTTGCCTTGAAAATCCAATTCTGACATCAACTTCTAAAATTATTTACAAAAAAATAAAATGATAATAAAATAAAATTATTTACGACATTAAAGTTGAAATGAATCCTTCAGACAATTTCCTTCCAAAGTCAGTCTTTCTGTTGTTGAGTCTACTTTCCTATTAACTTTCACCTAAAAACAAACAACTTACAAACAAAAAGCCAAAAATAAAAAAATAAAAAACAAAAAATAACTCAGTCTTCTCCCTTATTCAG
Source organism: Vulpes vulpes (assembly GCF_048418805.1). Taxonomy (NCBI): domain Eukaryota; kingdom Metazoa; phylum Chordata; class Mammalia; order Carnivora; family Canidae; genus Vulpes; species Vulpes vulpes. The sequence continues at coordinate 977,613 of NC_132794.1, forward strand.
TGTTTGGGGACAGCTAAATATCAACATTCTGAGTTCTCACCAAACCTCCTGCATCTCTGCTCAAGCGCCACAATATCCTACGACACTAACTAGCCATTCTCAAACTTTTTGGCTTCAGGATCCCTTCACTTTCCTCATATCATTTTTTAAGTAGGTTCTATCTGTTGCTACTTATAGTACATGAAATTAACACAGAGATTTTTCAAAATTATTTATTCAGTAATTCATTTACAATGAATAATAAACCCATTACATAATGACAAAAATAACATTTTTTTATAAAAATAACTATTATTTTCCAAAACAAAAATAAATCCGTGAGAAGAATCTGGATCCCTTTAACGTCAACATTAACAGAGGGCAGCTGGATCTTCCTCTCTGGTTCCGCAGTCAGTCTGCCAAGGGACATTGCTCTGGTCGGTGTATGTGAAGGCAACGTCTCCCGGCGCGGACGCGGGCTGGCCACGGGAGCAGCGCTTCGCAGGGACCAGGCCACGTGGACGGGCTCCTCGACAGAACGTCGGAACCTGACAAGTGGCCACTTCCTAGATTGGCCGCAGCGTGAGATCTGAAACCCCGTCGATAAAGCTTTTAGGGTCGTATCACATTGGGGACAGATGTGCTTTACCAGGTCGAGTCGTGTTAGCACCGCGTTTCAGTCGTTTGGAGGACGCGGCCCGAGTGAGGAGATCTCCCCACGTGGGCACATGTCACGTAGAAGGTAAAGAAGGAGCCGTCGGCCGGTGTCCAGCGCTGAGCTCGCTCGCGCCTGAGCACCGGGGTCGGGGGCAGGGTCGGGGTCACCACGGCAGGCCCAAGCTTTCCAAAACTCTAACTTTTGACTGAAAACCCACACGTTATCAGTGGCAACAAATGCAAGCAGTCACCTCCTCTGAAGCGACAGGCGCGGCCCGTGTCCCCGGGTGTGCCGGTCGCCGGGCCTCGGCCACCGCGCGGGTCTCAGCCTCTCCTGAGGTAGGGCCGCCCCGACCGCCGGGGCCGCACGCGCACGTCCCACTGGGTCTCTCAGAGTTCAAAAGAGAAAGAAGAAACCTCAAGATCTAATAAACTAATTCTCCGTGCTTCATCGAGGACATCGGGTGACGGCTCTTCAGACGTGGCCGGCCGCGAGGAGGACACGGCGGCCGCAGCGCCCCGTGCCAGGTGTCAGCTGCTCACGTGGCATCAGGCTGAGGGACGAGACGGCGGCTCGGGCCCTGGCGAAACAGCTGCGACCCCGCGAGCCCCTCCGAGGGGCCGGGCCGGGCGCTGCCTCCGGGCCTGGGGCGACAGGTGCCGCGCGCGGTGCCCAGGAGCGGGGGCCCTGGGATCCACCTGCCGGGAAGCCGAGGCTGCCAGGTGCGGGCCGCGGGAAGACGCGCCGAGCATCACACGCCCGGGCCCACGCGGGGGCTGCTGCCCCACCCCCCAAGGCGGCGTCCACGCGGCCCCGTGGGTAACACGTGCTTCTGAAGACCGTTAAACCCTCCAGATTCCTAAGGAGACCTCAGAAGTACGGCTGTCTCAAGATCAACGACTTCTTAATGAGCAAAACGATCTACTTCATTGTTATGTGTGCAATTGAGATAATAAAGTCTAGAAAATGCAGCAACAATTTAATCCGAAGGAGTTACGAAAGGCACACAGTTCTATTAGAAAACCTATTTTTTTAAAGTCTCTTATGTTCAAATTCCATGAAAACTCAAACAACCAGTCTGAGAACACTAAGTACAATTGACCCTTTCTTGAATAACGTGGGTTTGAATTGCGCAGGTTCACTTCTACACGATTTTTTCCCATAAATACGGTACAATACTATGAATGTATTTTCCTTATGATTTTCTTTTTTTTTTAAGATTTTATTTATTTATTCATGAGAGACACAGAGAGAGAGAGAGAGAGAGGCAGAGACACAGGCAGAGGGAGACGCAGGCTCCATGCAGGGAGCCCGACGTGGGACTCGATCCCGGGCCTCCAGGATCCCGCCCTGGGACAAAGGCAGGCGCCAAACCACTGAGCCACCCAGGGATCCCCATGATTTTCTTAATAACATTCTCTTTTCTCCACATTACTTTCCTGTAAGAGCTCAGTATACAATACATATAACACACATAATGTGTGTCAATCGACTGCCATGTTATGGGTCAGGCTTTCAGTCAGCAGTGAGCTATTAGCAGTTAAGTTTTGGGGACGCAAAAGTCATACACCACTGGGTATAACCGATTTTTAACCGCTGGGGAGGGCATCCAGCACCCCTAACCCCCACGCTGTTCAGGGTCAACCGTATCATAGATGATTAACTATGTCGTACTATGGATAACTATAGACTGTGCTCTCTACGAAATGCTGCCCCTTTGGACTTTTCCTTAATCACTTAAGGATAATTATGAAGAGCTCAGAATTCTCTGGAAAAACACCCAACTCAGTAAAAATCACACAGCAACATGCTCACTGACCCTCTTCTCCCTGCAATGCTTTAAGTTTTCAAGGTTGCCTTGGGCACGTTATATTAGGAGCACTTGGCCTCAAAGGATGAACTTAGTGTGCTACATAAATTATTAATCCCACCAAAGTACTTCAGGATGAAATAATAATGCCTTATCCACCCAGAGAGTTTTACTATTAAATGTGTTTGCGTGTCAATCATCTCATTTCACTTCCAAAATGGCCCCAAGAGAAATACAGGCCAGGTCCTCACATCTCTCTTCTTTCAAAGCAAAAACAACACTCAGAGCAGGGAAGGGCTCCAGGCCCTGACTACCACAGGGCATAGAGGGGTGCCCTTGTGAGTCTCCCATATCATCGTAACCTGGATTCAAAATCATTTCTCCGTTGATTTTATTTACCTTATTTATATCCCACTTTATTCCCAAAAAATTGAAGTCTTGTTTTTCCTTTTTGTAAGAAATCAGAAAAGTCTTGATTTTCTAATGTGAATACAGTTAAGTGCAAGAAAGAGGGACTATCACACTATGCCCTTGTGATGACGTCAGCCTGGGAAGCTGCCAAAAGTATACAGCTTCATTTCAAGTGGCCAAGAAACAGAGAAACAGAAAAGGGGTCAAATAATTCCTGAAGGAAGGGTTTAGATCAGAAATCTTCCTCTTTTAAATTCTCTATCATTAAACACATATTTCAACAGAAATGAATTAAGACCGAAATGGGTTCTCTAAAGAGGGGTGATGCCATAATAAAAGCCATTGTCAGGCAGCCGGTAATGAGGGAGCCCTATTTCATGCATTGCAAAGGGCTTCCTATGATCATCTGAAAGTAGATCATACTTCAGAGAGAAGAAAAAAGAGGGTGCCAGCAGCTGGAGTGACTGTTACCCACTTTATGGATAACATAATGTCATAACGTCACATCAGAGAAAGAGATTGACCTTAGGCAAAAACTGGCCAACTTGAGAGACACTGGAAAGCATCTAGAAGACAGTCCCAAAACATGGGGTCACCTAGTGGGAAAAGCCACCCTTTCTGGCCCCAAGTGTACGATATAAGGTGGAAAGTGTTCTGAAAAGCAAAGGCCCACAAAGACTCCTCAATTAGGAGAGGGCTCAGCTGTACACACAGATCAGATTACAGGGCTTCTCTCCCACCCATAGCCATGCCTTCAAGGTAATCCCAAATAGAAAGGGAGACACAGGTACGAGAAAGCAAACATATGAAGTAGGCTGGAGGATCAAGACTAGGACAGAACTCCTGATGTAGTTACTAGCACACGGAACTCCCAGAAGCACAAATTAGAATTGGGGGCGGGGGGGAGGGGGAAATTGTATTCCCAAAGAAAAATGAGCCTAAAATACAGTCATTGACTGTCAAATCCCAGGTCTCCAAACTTCCACAAGCAGAAAGCAAGCTATGATATCTGTGCAACCCCCAACTCTCAAGTTAGATATGTCAAGGCCCCAGGCAGATGTGTCCATGGAGGACAAAGGACAAGGACAAGCCTCCCAGGGGCAGGGCAAGGAGTCTCGGAAGACAACAGCCAGAAGTTCCTCCTGCCACACTCTCAGAGCAGAAGTGAGTGAATCAGACACGGGCCGCAGTGGGACCAGGATGGATCATCATCACAGCAGAACACAAAGTATGAACCTTGTCTAAGCCACAAACACCAAGCATGGTCCTCTCCTGGCTAATGTGAGTGACATCTGCTTCTTTACCAAACATAGCATTAGCCTCATCCTAGCCCAACCTCCCTACAGATAAGATTCACTGAGATACTCATAAAATGGTCCCACTTACTGACAATACCCCCTTTCTTGGGCCTTCCCTCAAACCACTCAACCAAATCCCAAATTCTATAACAGGTTCTTTGCAGCACTTTCCTACCTCAATGCCCCATGGTTCCCCATGGTTTGTAGCCCGAACCTGCTCTATCATAGGTGCCAGGTGAGTTCCTGGTGGCCTTTGATGGGCAGGCACTGGCATACACTTTCTTTTTTTTTTTTTTAAGATTTTATTTATTTATTTGAGATAGAGAGTGAGAGAGAAAGCAGAAGCTGCAGGAAGGAACAGAGGGAGAAGGGAGATGCAGACTCCCCACTGAGCAGGGAGCCCAAGACACAGCTCAATGCCAGGACCCTGAAATCACAACGTGAACTGAAGGCAGATGTTCAACTGACTGAACCACCCAGGTGCCACATGACAGACACTTTCATAATACCTACCCACAGGGTGTCACTCTTGCTCTGGACTAAGGACTGATGTCTATCTTCCACTCGCTCCCTTTCAAAATGGAAGGTTGTTTTAATTGCACTTGTCCCAGCTCAGCTCTACTACTGTACAGTCTAAGTAGAAGATAAGCTGTATGTTAGTTCAGTCGCCAAACCTCATGAGTCACATCTGGACTTGACTGCCTCCCTGGGAGAGTGTGTTATGATTACAAATGTAGGATGTGCACGGGTATTTCGTGGCCACAGGGAAAACTGAGATGAAAATGAGTATCCACCAGACTTGCAGCTGCCCACTAGGGACTATACTTGCCAACCTCGCACGTGCATTTAGGTGGGGACATGTGACCAGATCTCACCAGTGGAATGTATGAAGTTATGATACATGTCATGTCCAGGCCAACACGGGTAAGAAGTATGTGTGCCTCCGCCACGCTGTGGAGCAGCTGGACAAAAGGAAGTTCAGTCCCTAGAGGATGCTACCAACCTAACAGATGGCAGGACCAGAGCCGTATGAAGCCAGAACCAAATAATCATGCAGAGGAAAGTGGATCACTGATGAAGAATATCCACAGTACAGTGTTAATTTAAAGAGAAGTAAATTTTCTGGGCAAAGTTCCAACATTTGGGAGATGCTGAAATTACCCTAAATAATCCAGAAATTGGGGGCTACAGGCACAGAGCAAAAGCATAACTGGACTCTTTGAAACCAGCCCTCAACTTGTGCTGGAACCACAAAGGTCTAAACCCTAATGGTGAGAAATCCTGAAAACCAAACCAGACCTCCCAAGAACCACAGCCTGGTCTGCTCATCTGGTTGGCCTTAGGCCTATACCGGAATTAAGATGGTTCCTTTAAGACTAAAGAACTCTAGAGGTAACAAGTTAAAAGCTCTTCAAAAATGATAGGTCTCAAACTATTCCTCAAAATAATTCTGCAAATACAACGTCTAGCACACGCAAAGAAATAAGACACCACAAGTAAGAAACAGAAGAAATCACAGAAGAAGAAAAAAAAAAAAACTCCCAAAAATAAACAGATCCAAAAGACTTGAGAAGTTAGAATTACCTAATATAGACTATCAAAAGAACTACACCTGCAATAGCACAAAAACAACAACCCCTTTAAAAATGGGCAAAAGATCTGAATAGACATTTCTCTAAAGAAGATATACCAATGGACGATAAGTACATACAGAGATGGTCGACATTACTAATCATAAGAGAAATGCTAATCCAAACGGTAATGAAATATCACTTCATTCCATTAGGATGGTTAGTCTGAAACAATTAGAAATTAGCAAGTGCTAATGAGCATGTACTACTGGTGGGAAAGTAAAATGGTGCTGCTACTGTAGCCAACATCATGGTGGTTCCTCAAAAAATTGGAACACAGAATCACCATTTCATGCAGCAATGCCACTTCTAGGTATATCCCAAAAGATTTAAAAACAGGGTCTTGAAGAGATATTTGTATACTCATATTTACAGAAGCATTATTTAAAATGGCTAAAACATGGAAGCAACCCAAATGTCCACTGACAGATGAATGAATGAGAAAACTGTGGTATACACACATAAACGAAATATTTTTCAGCCTTAAAGAAGGAAGAGACTCTAACACATGCTATGACATATATGAACCTTGATGACATTATACTAAGTGAAATAAGCCAGTCACAAAAAAAGACAAATATTATATGATTTCATTTATATGAGATACTCAGTCAAAACCACAGGGAAGGAAAATAGAATGGTGGGTGCCAAGGGCTGGGGGAAGAAGAGAATGGGGAGTTAGTGTTTAATGGATACAGAATTTCAGTTTTGGGGATCCCTGGGTGGCGCAGTGGTTTGGCACCTGCCTTTGGCCCAGGGCGCGATCCTGGAGACCCGGGATCAAATCCCACGTCGGGCTCCCGGTGCATGGAGCCTGCTTCTCCCTCTGCCTGTGTCTCTGCCTCTCTCTCTCTCTCTGTATGACTATCATAAATAAATAATTAAAAAAAAATTTTTTTAAAAAGAATTTCAGTTTTACAAGAAGAAAAGAGCTACAGAGATAAATGGTGGTGATGGCTGTACAACATTATGAATATATATAATACCACTACCACTAAACTATACACTTAAAAATGGTTAAAATGGTAAATTTTGTTACATGTATTTTACCACAATTTAAAAAATGGGGGAAAAAAACAAATAAGCAGAAATACTACACTTACTATGGCCAAAAATATAAATGAGAAATAAGCAGCTATAGTTTAAACTAACATAGTTTAAATTTGTTTTAAAAGAAATCTAGAACTAAAAAGTTAAAAAAAAAAAATCCTGACTGGGTTTTTAAGCAGATTAGGTGCTACTGAAGACAGAACTGATGAACTGGAAATTAGGTCAGAAGAAAGTACTCAACTAAAGCATGGAGAGATCAAAATCTGTGAAACACAAGAGACAAGGCATGAGAATTTATCATGAGAAATCTAACTAATTAAACTCCATTTAAAAAAAAAAAGATTCTATTTATTCATTAGAAACAGAGAGAAAGAGGGATCCCTGGGTGGCGCAGCGGTTTGGCGCCTGCCTTTGGCCCAGGGCGTGTTCCTGGAGACCCGGGATCGAATCCCACGTCGGGCTCCCGGTGCATGGAGCCTGCTTCTCCCTCTGCCTGTGTTTCTGCCTCTTTCTCTCTCTCTCTCTCTCTCTCTCTGTGTGACTATCATAAATAAATAAAAAATTATTTAAAAAAAAAAAAAAGAAACAGAGAGAAAGAGAGAGAGAGGCAGAGACACAGGCAGAGGGAGAAGCAGGCTCCATGCAGGGAGCCCGACGTGGGACTCGATCCCGGGGCTCCAGCAGCACACCCCAGGCCGAAGGTGGCGCTAAACCGCGGAGCCACCCAGGCTGCCCAACAGGAAAGAGAAAAGATGAGGCAGAAACAACTATCTGAAGATAATGATGGTGAATTTTCTAGACTTATGAAAGCTCTCATACCACAGATACAAGAAGCCAACATACTATATAGGTAGAGATATGTGGGAACTCAGTGAAACTACAGAAACCTAAGGGCAGTAAGAAAATCCTATAAAAGCAATAGGAAATGCACAAATTACCTGCAGAGGCACAGCAGTTACAATGACTACTGACATCTGAACAGAAAAAAAACAAAAGCCAGGCACCGTGGAAAGGCAACTCCAACATACTGAAAGAAAATAATGCCAACATGAAATTCAATATACAGGCGAAGAGTCTTTTAAGAATAAAGGTGAGAGAGTGATGTCAGTGAAAATAGCAAAGTAAGGACCTCCAAAAATCCCCTCTTCGAGAAGAAATGTGTGGGAAATATCAGGAAGGGAGACAGAACATAAAGACTCCTAACTCTGGGAAACGAACTAGGGGTGGTGGAAGGGGAGGAGGGCGGGGGGTGGGGGGGAATGGGTGACGGGCACTGAGGGGGGCACTTGACGGGATGAGCACTGGGTGTTATTCTGTATGTTGGTAAACTGAACACCAATAAAAAATAAATTTATTATTAAAAAAAAAACAAAAACAAAAATCCCCTCTTGCAGTAAAAAAAATAGTAAAAATTATCAGACTCAACTTTGTCAGAAATGTAAGAATTTAATCAAAGGCTTACAGCAGACTGGGGAGGATCTGTAAGAGGAAAATGTTTGAATCTCCGTAAGAACAGCACATTTGTAGTGTTTTACTTTCCCTATTCTCACTGCCCCCCCATGTCCCCTCAGTTCTACAGCTGTCTTAAAAACTAATAGTTTGTAATAATAGTGGAAAACCAGCAGGCTGGCAGTCACAGAAAGGGACAGAACAGGATTACAACTCCCTCAAAGCCTTACCCCCAGAGAACTGTTAGTATTTGACATGGCTAATAAGTTCCACTTGCATGGAACTTTGTCTTTATTTGACCTGAATCAGGGTAAGATCCGTGTGAAAGGCACCTTCCCAAAGGTGTTTGTTAAAACAATTCGAGTCCATTGTTTCCTTCTGTAACTACCTGAGACAGGAGACAACAGGTGGGACAAGTAACACATTAACCCAAACCTTAATGGGAAAAGCTGGGAAATAAGACATCGGTAGGGGACTAGCAGAACTCCCAACGTATTCTGTAAACGTAGGTGTAAGACATGTACACGCAGGGCTGCGCACATACTCAGGGTTGTGTGAACGCTCAGGAAAAGACCCGAGACAGCTGTGAGCACTCACACTGCGCTGACTTGGAGGCTCTGGACAAGCAGGAAGCAAGGACTCAGGCAGGGCTGTGAATGCCTGATCGAATGTTGAAGCATCCCCCAGCATACACCCACAGCGCCTCGGGAAGTCTCACGGATTTTCTGATTCCCGGCATTTAAGGAAATCTCTGCCCAATCAGGAGCTGATCACAAATGAGTGAATACAGAATTCGCAGCCTCCGTTCAAGAGAGTCACTGAACGAAACAACAGAAACTACTACAGCAAGCAGAAGCACCAAAAAATCTCAGAGGAGAAAGGAGAGTCAAATTTCCAGAGCTGCTACATGTATGACTTAAAATATTTTGTTTCTGGGGATCCCTGGGTGGCGCAGCGGTTTAGCGCCTGCCTTTGGCCCAGGGCATGATCCTGGAGTCCCGGGATCGAGTCCCGCGTCGGGCTTCCGGCATGGAGCCTGCTTCTCCCTCTGCCTGTGTCTCTGCCTCTCTCTCACTCTATCATAAATAAATAAATCTTTTTAAAAAATAATAAAAAATAAAAAATAAATAAAATATTTTGTTTCTGATCAGTCATTGTGAGACATACAAGACACAGAGACAGAGAGAGACAGAGAGAAAGAGAGAGGCAATACGGCCCATACACAGGAAAAAAGAGATCAACAGAAACTGCCCCTGAGGAAACCCCAGTGTTGGACTTACACGAGAAAGACTACGTATAACCTATTTTAAATATCTTCAAAGAACTAAAGGAAACCACATCTAAAAGATTAAAGGCAAGTATGACAAAGGTGCCTCATCAAGTAGAGACTACTGATAAAGAGAATATAAAAAGGAGCTAAATAAAAATTCTGGAGCTAAAAAAGTACAGTAACCGAAATGACAAATTCACCAGAAATATTCAGCAGCATATCTGAGCAGTCAGGAACAAACTGGAGAACTTGAAGATAGGTCAACTGAAATCTTCTAGTCTAAGGAACAGAAAGTAAAAAGTAGGAAGAAAAATGAACAGAGCAGGTATTGGGCCCAATCTCTCTCCCCTATTATACAACCCACTATATAAACTGAACAAAATCTTCCTTACGAGAGAAAGAACAGAGCCTCAGAGACCTGTGGGACACCATCAAGCTACCAACATGTGTATAATGAAAGTTTCAGAAGGAGAAAAGAGAGAAAAGAAGGTATGTTTGAAGAGATAATAGCTAAAAACTTCCCAGATTTGGGGGAGGAAAAACCCGACATTATATTTCAAAGAAACTCCATGAACTCCAAGGATAAACTCCACGGCATACGTCGACACATCATAGTCAAGCCGCTGGAACACACAGACGAAGAGGAAATCCTGCGAGCAGTGAGAAGCAATTTATCATCTGAAAGTGATCCTCAGTCAAAGCAACGGCTGATCTCTCATCTCGAGAAGCCGCGGCTGCTAGAAGGTCGTGGGATGACATATCCAAAATCATAAAAGACAAAGACTGACAAACAAGGATGCTACAGGAAGCAGGATTGCCCTTCAAAGGTAAAGGAGAAATTAAGACATCTTTAGATAACAAAAACTGCCAAAATAAGTTTCTAGAAAACCTGCCCTACAAGAAATACTACATGGACTCCAGGCTAACATGACAGGATGCTAGACGGTACCTCAAATCCAGGTGAAGAAATAAAGAGCACCAGTAAACGTGGTTACAGAAGTAAACAGAAAAGACAACATAAATGTAATGTTCGTTAAGTCTTTCTCCTGACACAAAACAAATAAACATGGATTATAGAGAAATATTATGAACAATTATTTGCTATCAAATTAGATAACCTCGGTGAAATGGACAAATTCCTAGAAAGACACAGACTATCAAAACTGATTCAAAAAGAAAGAAAATCAAAAAAAAAAAAAAGAAAGAAAGAAAATCTGAATAGACCTAAACAAGCAAAGCCATAGAGTTAGTAATTGGAAACTTCCCATAAGGAAAAACGCAGGACCAGATGGCTTCACTAGTGAGTTCTACCAAACATTTAAGGAGAATTAACCCCAATCCCTCACAGACTCTTCCAAAAAAATACTAAGAACACTTCTCAATTCATTATATAAAGGCCAATATTACCCTGATATCAAAACCAAAAATATCACGAGAGAGAAAAAAAACAAAAAACATAGGCCAGTCAGTATGCCTTAGGAATACAAATGCCTTCTTTGGAAAAACATCTATTTATGTCTTCTGCCCACTTTTCAGTTGGATTATTCAATTTTGGGGTGTTGAGTTTTAGAAGTTCTTCACATATTTTGGATACTAACCCTTTATCGGATATATCTTTTGCAGTATCTTCTCCCGATCGATAGGATGCTTTTTAGTTTTGCTGATTGTTTCCTTCGCTGTGCAGAAGCTTTTTACTTTGCTACAGTCCCAATAGTTTACTTTTGCTTTTGTTTCCCTTGCCTAAGTTGCTATAGCTGATGTAAGAGACATTACTGCTTGCACGTTTTTCCAGGATTTTTACGGTTTCGGGTCTCACATTTAGATCTTTAACCCATTTTGAATTTATTTTTGTGTTTAGTATAAGAAAGTGGTCCAGTTTCATCCTTTTGCCTGTTGCTGTCCAATTTTCCCAACACTACTTGTTGAAGAGACTTTTTCCCATTGGATATTCTTTCCCGCTTTGTCAAAGGCTAATTGACTATATAATTGTGGGTTCGTTTCTGGGTTTTCTATTCTGTTCCACTGATCTATTTTCATATTCAGTAGCATACTGTTCTGATGACTACAGCTTTGTAGTATAACTTGGAAGTCTGGAATTGTGATGCCTCCAGTTTTGCTTTTCTTTTTCAAAATTGCTTTGGCTATTTAGGGTCTTCTGTGGTTCCGTAGAAATGTTAGGATTGTTTGTTCCAGCTCTGTGAAAAATGCTGCTGGTATTTTCATAGGGATTGCATTAAATGTGTAAACTGCTTTGGGTAAAGAAGACCTGCAGATGGTCAACAGACATATGAAAAGATGCTCAACATCACTCATCATCAGGGAATGCAAATCAAAACCACAGTAAGATATCACCTTATGGGGGCACCTGGGTGGCTCAGTGGTTGAGCATCTGCCTTTGGCTGAGGTCATGATCCCAGGTCCTAGGATTGAGTCCCACATCGGGCTCCCTGCATGGAGCCTGCTTCTCCCCCTGCCTGTGTCTCTGCCTCTCTCTGTGTGTCTCTCATGAATAAATAAATAAAATCTTTAAAAACAGAGAGAAAGAGACATCACCTCACACCTGTCAGAATGGCTAAAATCAACAACACCAGAAACAACAGGTGTTGGAGAGGATGTGGAGAAAAGAGAACCCTATTACACTGTTGTTGAGAATGCAAATGTGCAGCCACTCTGGAAAACAGATGGAGGTTCCTTAAAAAGTTAAAAATAGAGCTACCCTACGATCCAGCAACTGCACTACTGGGTATTTATCTAAAGAATAAAGAAAAAATAATTCATAGGGATACATGCACCCTAATGTTTACAGCAGCATTATCTACAATAAACAAATTATGGAAACAGCTCAAGTGGCCCTTGACTGATGATGCATAAAGAAGATGTGGTACATATACAATGGAATATTACTTAGCCACAAAAAGGAATTAAACCTTGCCATTTGCAATGACACAGATGGAGCTAAAGAATATAATACTAAGGGAAATAAGTCAGAGAAAAACAAATACCATATGATTTCACTCATATGGAATTTAAGAAACAAAACAGGGGCAGCCCGGGTGGCTCAGCGGTTTGGTGCCGCCTTTGGCCCGGGCCCTGATCCTGGAGACCCGGGATCGAGTCCCATGTCGGGCTCCCTGCATGGGGCCTGCTTCTCCCTCTGCCTGTGTCTCTGCCTCCCTCTCTCTCTGTGTCTCTCATGAATAAATAAATAAAATATTAAAAAAAAAAAAAGAAACAAAACAAATGAGCAAAGGGATAAAAAGAGGGGGGGGGGGCAAACCAAGAAACAGACTCTTTTTTTTTTTTTTAATTTTATTTATTTATGATAGTCACAGAGAGAGAAAGAGAGAGAGGCAGAGACACAGGCAGAGGGAGAAGCAGGCTCCATGCACCGGGAGCCCGACGTGGGATTCGATCCCGGCTCTCCAGAATCATGCCCTGGGCCAAAGGCAGGCGCCAAACCGCTGCGCCACCCAGGGATCCCAAGAAACAGACTCTTAACTGTAAAGAACAAACTGTTAGTGACCAGACAGAGCTGGGGGGTGATTCAAAAAGTTATTATTGGTGCCTGCCTTCAGCCCAGGGCATGATCCTGGAGTCCCAAGATCGAGTCCCGCATCAGGCTCCCTGCATGGAGCCTGCTTCTCCCTCTGCCTGTGTCTCTGCTTCTCCACCGCCCCCTCCCCCCGTCTGTCTGTGTCTTTCATGAATAAATAAAATCTTTTAAAGAAAAAAAGCTTATACATGACTGTTTATAGCACATTAGTCATAATAGCCAAAAAAGTGGAAACGACCCAAATGTCTACCTACTGATCAATGGGGAACTAAAATGTGATATATCCATACAATGTGATACCATTCAGCCATAAAAATGAATGAAGTACTGATACACAATAGAACATGGATGAACCCTGAAAATATTATACTAAGTAAAAGAAGCCAGACATGAAAGGCCACATATTTATGATTCCATTCATATGAAATGTCTCTAATAGGCAAATCCTTAGAGACAGAAAGTAGATTAATGGTTGCCAGGGACTGGGACAGGGAAGAATGAGGAGTTACTGTTAATAGGCATGAGATTCTTTTCTAAGGTGATGAAAACGTTCTGGACTTATGTAGTGATGATGGTTCCACAACCTTGTAAATATACCAAAACCCAATGAATCAGAAACTTTAAAAGGGTGAATTTTATGGCATGTAAATTATATCCCCGCCAAACAAACAAACAAAAATTTTTAAGTAGACTTAAAGAATTTTTAAAATAAAAGTGAAATCAAAATACTTTAGAAAGAAAAAAGACAGGGAGTGTCTACTGCCAGCTGATCCACAATAAGGAATTTCTAAAGGAGGCTCGCTGTTGAGGCAGAAGGGAAACGACCCCAGAATGAAGGTCAGAAATGTCAGAGAGCAGTGAAAAGCAAAAAATGGATAAAGCTATGAATAAATCTAAATGAACACTGATGATACATTAAATAACAACACTGTTAATATTTCATTGAGTTTAAAAAGAGCTTATAAAATTAAAATACATGATAATAGGCACATGGAGTTCAAGCGCTCTATGATACTATGATCTCTGCATGGTCCAGAAGGCAGGTATAACTGCATTATCTGGATAAGTTAATAACACATTATCTAATTTACATGGTAACCATGAAAAGAAAGAAAAATAGAATGTAACCCCAACACAGTGAAGAGAGCAGAAAAATAGAATTTTTAAAAATCGCAATACTGTTTTAATATAACAGGGAAAAATAAACAGAACATGTGGGACAAGAGAAATAATAAGAGTATTGACTTAAACTCAAGTAGATTACTAATTATATTCAACATTCAACATAAATGAGTTGAATGTTCTAGTTAGACAAAAATTATCAGACTGGACGAAAAACAATATAATTGATTATTATGCAAGATACCTACCTAAAGTTTAAGAATACAGTAAGGCTGAAAGTAAAATGATAAAAAACAAAGATATCATGCAAATATGAGCCTAAAGCAATCCGTTATGGCTATTTTCACATTGGCATATGATACCATAAAGGTAAAGATTCATTACTAGAGATAAAGAGAACCAATGTTAATAACTACAGTCTCAGTTCTTCAGGAAGACATAACAATTTTATATCTGCATGCCCCTAGTAGCATGGTCTCAAACTATATAAATAAAAATTGACAGAACTTCAAAGAGAAATAAGACAAATCCATAATCATAATGAAATTGGGTAATTACCTTAGTAATGGATATAACCACCAGGCAAAAAAATAGTAAAAATACAGAAGATGTGAGTAATATGTTATAAGCTAGCTGAGTAGAATGTACGGAACACTGAACCTAATTCTTTTCAAGCACATCGGAATGTGTGAGAAAACTTAAAGAGTCCATATTCTGGGCCATAAGGCACATCAGCAAATTTTAAAGAATTAAAACCATAAAGAGCAAGATTTGGGGGCAATGCAAATGTGCTGGAGAAGAATAAGAAAATGTACATATGTTTGGAAGTTTTTAAATATTCTTCTAAATGACCTATAAATTTTAAAAAATCATGATGGAAATTAGAAATGTCTGTAAGACTCACTGCCCTAGTTCGCTTGGGCTGCTGTACCAAAATACCATAGAGTGAGGGTCTTAAACGATGGACACTTATTTCTCACAGTTCCGGAGGCTGGGAAGTCTGAGATCAGAACGCCAGGATTGGAGAGCTCTGGTCAGGGGCTTCTTCCTGGCTTGGGGATAGCTGCCTTCCTGCTGTATCCTCACACGGCAAGGAGAGAGAGAAAGGGAGCAAGTTCTCTGGTCTCTTCTAATAAGGTACTAATCTCATCAAACTCATGACCTCATCTAAACCTAATTTTCTCCCCAAAGCTCCATCTCCAATACGATCATACGGGGGTTTAGGGCTTCAACATATGAATCTGAGAGGGGCACGACTCAGTGTATAGTATATACTAAACAATAAGAAAAATACCTCAAATCAAATTCTGTAAGATGCAGATGAAGCATTATTTATAAGGAGATGTATAACCGTACACACATATATTTAGTAGGGGGGGAAAGCTGCAAATTAATAAACCAAGTACTGGGCAGCCCGGGTGGCTCAGTGGTTTAGCACCTGCCTTCGGCCCAGGGCCTGATCCTGGAGACCCGGGATTGAGTCCCACATCGGGCTCCCTGCATGGAGCCTGCTTCTCCCTCTGCCTGTGTCTCTGCCTCTCTCTCTCTCTCTCTGTCTCTCATGAATAAATAAATAAAAATCTTTAAAAAAATCAAAAACTAAGTATTCATATCAATTAGAGAGAAAACAGCTACAGAAAAGGAAAATTATAGGCCAATTTCACTCAAAGACATGGGTGCAAAAATCCCAAGCAAAACATTAGTCACCGAAATCTAATCAATGTACTCTAAGAATAAGCTAGTATGTACAAGTTATGTTTATACACTGGTCACCTATGGGTGACAGAATGAAGTATTTTTATTTTGCTTTTGATACTAATCTTTATTTTAGAAATTTTCTAAATAAACACTCATTTTCTGAATCAGGAAAAATATTTTTAAATTAATAATTTTCTGCTGACCTCTCTCTTATACTTATGAAGTCAACTAGTTCATAAATAGCAAGAAGAAAAGAGCAAGAGGTAGCTCAAAAAAGCCATTTCATCTGACTAATCACAAGGCTACAAGACCTTACGTGTCTCAGTGTCTCTATTTGGTTGAGAACAAAGAAAGGGTGGATCGAGTAGAAATGGATTTACAAAGATAGGGATGTGATAAGAGCAACTCGTAGGCTTTTTGCCCAGGCACTAAGGGAGCGATCTCATACACAAATGTGTCTATAAATAGAATCCATACTGCACTTTAATGAATAATTTAAAAGCACTTTCCAAACAGGTTAAGAAAACAGGAACCTAAATGCTCAAAAATCAATAGTTCTGTCCTATCCCAACCTGGTGAGTTACACAAACAGATGTTTGAGCTTTATATCATTTTTTAGAAACACTGGAAGCTGGGGTAGGGGTGGGGGGTGGCGACTGGGTGGCTCAGTCAGTTAAATGCCTGACTCCTGCTTTTGGCTCAGGTAATGATCTTAGGGTTGTGAGATCGAGCCCCAGGTTAGGCTCCATGCTGAGCACTAAGTCTGCTTGAGATTCTCTCCCTCTCCCTCTTTCCCTCCCCTGGCTTGCACTTCTCTCTCTCTAAAATAGAGTAAATAAATAAAATCTTTAAAAAAAAAGAAAAGAAAAAAGCAACATTGGAAGCTGGATGGTTAAGTATCAAAAGGTTTCAAAACATCTACAAATTCTTTTTTTTTTTTAAGATTTTATTTATTTATTCATAAGAGACAGAGAGAGAGGCAGAGACACAGGCAGAGGGAGAAGCAGGCTCCACGCAGGGAGCCCAACGTGGGACTCGATCCGGGGTCCCCAGGACCACGTCCTGGGCTGAAGGCGACGCCAAACTGCTGAGCTAGCCGGGTTGCCGAACATCTACAAATTCTGACCTCATAATTCTCCCTTTAGAAACTTATCCTTCATATGTAATCAGTGATACACACCAATGATTTTGGTATAGGTTATCGATTATTGATCAAAGTATTATTTATGATGATAAAAATTTCAAGCAGCATAAATGTCCAGCTATAAAGCAAAGTGGTTCAATCATTTGGGATACCCACTAGAATAGAATACAGCCATTTAAGCCATTTAAAATCATAGTTTAAAAGAATATGATATGACACAGGAAATTCTAACTATGTGGTACTAAGAAAGAAAACTGTTCATAAAACATTATAGAACGAATCCCAACTTAGGATATGCACATTATACCATATGTAAAGGTAGAAAAACATATTGGTAGAAAAACACACACATTCTTGTGTCGTAAGATTATGAATGTTTGTTTTGTTCTTTATACTTCCTACTTGCTTCAACTTTTCTACACAAAACATTTGTATCACGTTAAAATAGGGGGGGAAAAAGGATGCCTGAGTGGCTCAGCGGTTGATTGTCTGCCTCTGGCTCAGGATGTGATCCTGCCAGAGTTCTGGGATCGAGCCCCACATCAGTCTCTAAGCAGCAAGCCTGCTTCTCCCTCTGCCTATGTCTCTGCCTCTCTGTGTGTATCTCTCATGAATAAGTAAATAAAATCTTAAAAAAAAAAAAGGAAAAAAGTTTTAAAAAATAATTTAAAAACTGACTACCTTAACTAGATTCAAATACCCTTCATCAAACCAAATCTACTTCTAGTTAAAGTAAGTGGGAGATCGGTAAAGAGCTGATACATTCGTTTTCTATAGCTGCATAACAAACCATCACACACTGAGCGACTTAAAATTTATATTTATTATCTCACTGTTTTTAGGAGTCAAGAGTCTGAGCAGGCTTAACTAGGTTCCCTGCCTAGGGTCTCATAAAGCTGCATGGTGTTGGCCAGGCTATGTTCTCATTAGAAGACTTAACTGGGGAAGAATTCACTTCCCAGGTCACTTTGGTTATTTTATGGTAGAGGCTGTTTCCTTGCTGTAGGACTGAGGGCCCCTGCTCCTTACTGATTGTCCCCGAAGGCCCCGCTCAGCTTCTAGAGGTTACCTGAAGTTCCTGCCATGTGGGCTTCCCCAACATAGCAGCCTACTCAAGCCGGCAAAGAAAGTCTCTAAATGACTTTCTAGCAAAATGAAATTTTATATAATGTAACATAATCAGGGAAGTGACATCCCATTACTTTTACCATATTGTGGTAGAATAAAGTCCTATCACAACAGGAAAGTATTATACAAAAGCATGAACCGTGAAGATCATGGTGGGACCATCTTCCTACAGTTTGTGCACCGTATCTCGCCTCCCAGGCCACAGCCCTGGCAAAGGAGGGAAACAAGTGCTTGGATCTGAACCCTCTTCTGATCAACTGACTACCCATGAACAAAACCGAACCCTGGTCTCTACACAGCTGGGGCAGAATGGCGATGTAAGAAATGAAGGGAGAGGGATCCCTGGGTGGCGCAGCGGTTTGGCGCCTGCCTTTGGCCCAGGGCGCGATCCTGGAGACCCGGGATCGAGTCCCACGTCGGGCTCCCGGTGCATGGAGCCTGCTTCTCCCTCTGCCTGTGTCTTTGGCTCTGTCTCTCCTTCTATCTCTCAAGAATAAATAAATAAAAAATCTTTAAAAAAAAAAAGAAATGAAGGGAGAGTTCACCATTGGTCCAAGTTAACATGGAGAATTTAAGCAGGGTGCTGGGAACTGTGCCAGCCTTGAAGGATAGTTAAGACTTAGATCACTGCAAAGGAATAAGAAAGGGAGGCTTTTCCTCTACCATAAAGAGACGTTGAGAGGTAGGAATTCCCAAGGTGGGTTCTGAAGAGAGTACGTAGGATGGTGTGTTCACAACAGATATAAACCAACATGTTAGTTTTACATTCTAGTCGGTCCCCTGATGACCAACACACCTGCAGACCTTGCACTCTTGTAAACCTTCAAACAAGACCTAGAGAGGAACACGGTTTGGATTTTGGCTGTGTAGTACTGACATCAATTAACTCCCATAGTTTGGTACGTGTTACTAATATTTTCCAGTATCCAGTTATCCTGAACTTCTGGGACATGGAAGACTCCACCCCCCTGCTCCATTTAAAGCTAAGTACGGCCAGAAGGACTGCTCCTGGCCAACGAAATGTGAGAAGGATGGATCCGTAACCCTTCTAAAGCGATAACCGCTGGTGCAAGAGTCTCCATGTTCTAAGAGGGTCCAGCCCCAGGATATTTAAGAATCAATTTTGCCAAACTTGAAAGGAACAAAAATCTCTCCCTTTCAGAAACTACTATGGGGAATATGAAGTGTCTCCACGATACCAAATCTCAATAAGGGCAATACAAGAAAAGATTATTATTGGTCAATACTTTTCATGAAAATATATGCCAAAACCCTAAATGAAACAGTGAGATAATAAATATAAATTTTAAGTCACCATATTGGATCCAATAATAATGTTTAAAATAATAGGTATGACAAAGTACAGTTTATCCCAAGAAATCGATGGCTTAAAATTAAAAGATTAAAATATTTCATCTCAGTCATAATTTAAAGAAGAAAAAACATAAAATCATCTAAGTAGGTAAAGAAAACCATTTGTCAACATTCAAAATCTATTAATGGTTTTTAAAAATCTTGTATCAGGGACACCTGGGTGGCTCAGCGGTTGAGCGTCCACCTTTAGCTCAGGGTGTGATCCTGCCTGCTTCTCCCTTCTGCCTGTGTCTCTGCCTCTCTCTGTCTCTCATGAATAAATAAATAAAAATTTTTAAAAAGGGATCCCTGGGTGGCTCAGCGGTTTGGCGCCTGCCTTCGGCCCATGGCATAATCCTGGAGACCCAGGATCAAGTCCCACATCTGGCTGCCTGCAGGGAGCCTGCTTCTCCCTCTGCCTGTGTCTCTGCCTCTCTCTGTCTCTCATGAATAAATAAATAAAAATTTTTAAAAAGGGATCCCTGGGTGGCTCAGCGGTTTGGCGCCTGCCTTCGGCCCATGGCATAATCCTGGAGACCCAGGATCAAGTCCCACATCTGGCTGCCTGCAGGGAGCCTGCTTCTCCCTCTGCCTGTGTCTCTGCCTCTCTTTCTCTCTCTCTCTCTGTACCTTTCATGAATAAATGAATAAAAATCTTCTTAAAAAAATTTTTAAAACCTATATCAAACTAGGGATCCCTGGGTGGCGCAGTGGTTTGGCGCTTGCCTTTGGCCCAGGGCGCGATCCTGGAGACCCGGGATCGAATCCCACATCAGGCTCCCGGTGCATGGAGCCTGCTTCTCCCTCTGCCTATGTCTCTGCCTCTCTCTCTCTCTCTCTCTCTCTCTCTCTGTTACTATCATAAATAAATAAAAAAAAAAATTAAAAAAAAAAACCTATATCAAACTATTAGCAGAGGAGACCATCCTTAACCTAATAAAAGGAATCTACGAAAAATAATAACAAACTTCATATTTAAGGCTCTAAAAGTATTGCCTTTCAAGTGTAAAACAATATTAGCGCAGCCTTATCAAAATTCCTATGCAACTTTGGTTAGTCTCCAAATGATGGAAATAAGACAAAAAATAAATAAATAAAAGACTTAAAGGTTAGGAAGGAAGAAATGAAATTATCATTATTTACATGAAAAAATCAGAAATTGATCCACACATTTGTAAAATGTTGTGTTTTGAAAGCAGCACTGCATATCATTGGGGTAAGTATGGTATTCAATAAATAGTACTGATACAACTGGTTATGCATTTGGAAAAGTTCTAAAATTATATCTCTGCCTCACACCTCACACAAAAATAAGTTCAAAGTAGAATATTAAAAAAGCAAATGTTCAATTTTTTAAAGACGAGGATATCCTATGACCTTGGGGTAACAGAATTTCTTAAATAAGACTCAATAA
This sequence comes from Vulpes vulpes, assembly GCF_048418805.1. Classification (NCBI taxonomy): domain Eukaryota; kingdom Metazoa; phylum Chordata; class Mammalia; order Carnivora; family Canidae; genus Vulpes; species Vulpes vulpes. The sequence continues at coordinate 998,581 of NC_132794.1, forward strand.
CTACAAACCATAAGAAAAAGTTTGATAAATCTGTCTTAAAATTAAACATCTGTTCATCAAAACAGCATTTTTAAAAGGATTAAAAAAAAAAAACAGGGCACAAACAGAATCCAAAATATACACACAGGATCTCTAAAAAGCTATAAAAAGGACAACCCACGTAACAAATGGACAAACAATATATGAATATAATTTATACACAAGAGGAAACCCAAGTGGCCACTAAAGGGATAAAAAGTCCTCACCCTTACTAATAATCAAGAAAATGCAAATTAAAACAACGAGATATTTCACACTTAGCTAACAACAATTAAAACATCTGAAGATAGGGATCCCTGGGTGGCGCAGCGGTTTGGCGCCTGCCTTTGGCCCAGGGCGCGATCCTGGAGACCGGGGATCGAATCCCACGTCGGGCTCCCGGTGCATGGAGCCTGCTTCTCCCTCTGCCTGTGCCTCTGCCTCTCTCTCTCTCTCTCTCTCTGTGACTATCATAAAAAAAAAAAAAAAAAAAAAAAAACATACATCTGAAGATACAAGGGACTAGAGAGGCTGTGAAGAAACTAACCTTTGGAAAATACTTTGACAACAGCTCGGAGGCTAGAACTGGCCATCCTCCGACCCCCCCATCCCACTGAGTGCCCAGCACAGAGGGAAGGTGGGCCAGCTGGAAGCAGCAGTAAGCAAGGGTAGAGACTGAACAAACCGCTAGGAGAAGACTTCAGGTGCGACTTAGGCCAGGTGGGAGCATCAGATGCCAGTCTTGCCGGGAGATGAAACTAAGAATCAGAACCATGCTCACCTGGGGCAACCTCCCAACAGCAGCTCAATCATTTTGTGTTCTCCTGCCTATCTGACCACACTATTTCCTCTTTAAACTATGCCAGCTAGGCTTTCGGAAATTATTTTTCAGTTCTGGAGGTCAGACATAAGGTCTCACTGGGTAGGGCTGTGTGCTCCCTTCAAGGAAGGGCTCTGCGTGAGAACCCATTTTCTCACCTTTTCCTGCTTCTGGAGCCCTCCGACACTCCTTGGCTTATAACCCCTTCCATCTACTAAGCCAACAACGGCGGCGGGTACGCTTCCTCATTTCACATCACTCTGACACCAGCTCTTCCGCCTCCCTCTTCCATATTTAAGGACCCTTACTTTGGACTTAACTGGGTGATCCAGAATAATCTCCTTGTTTTAAAATCAGCTTTAAAATTAGCAACGGTCATTCCATCCACTACTTAAATTGTCTTTGCCATGTAACATAACATGTTCACAGGTTCCGGAGATTAGGATGTAGACAGCTCTGGGAGGCCATTACTCTGCCTGCCACACCACCCCCAGTCCACTCTCCCCCACACCTCTGAGTTCCAGCACTTTCACAATACCCTCCACACCTTCACCATCACACACGCTGTTCGCCAGCTACACCAGCCTTCTGGTGTTTTTGTAATCAATTTTATACCCATCCAATGCCCAAACAATGACAATTCACCCTTCAGGTCTCAGCCCGAGGCCACCTCCTCTCCTCTATGAAGCCGTCCTGATTCCCAGTCTAAATGAATTACCCCACCTCAACACACCAACCCAACTTTCCGTGAACCCTAACTGCAGCACTGAGTAACCCCCTGGAACCCTCAGTGTACATGTTCCTCCATCGGGCCAAAGTGGGTCCTTCCATGATAAATACTGTATCTCCTTCCCCCGTGGGCTTTCAGAACACAGCACAGGGCCAGGCAAAGGTGGGCCCTCGGAGGGTGTTTCTGAAGCTTGAAGGGGCAGAAAGAAGCTGCCCTGGGTTTTCCTCAATAAAACAGGTTACTCTTTTGCAGAGTAACCCAAGTTAAGTGTGCGGGTGATGAGGCCAAAGAACTAGTTCAGACACTTGGAACAAAAACACCTTAACAATCCACTGCTTAGTTAGACGCACAATTTACTATTATATAGAAGAATCTCTGTACCTGCTATTTCTTATTGCTAGCCTATGGGGCAATTTTAAAGAAGCAGACAAAATTAACCTCAAGAGAATAAAGAATTTATCTAAAATGATTTATAGGAGGGCAGCCCCAGGGTTGGAGCGGTTTAGCGCCGCCTGCGGCCCAGGGTTTGATCTTGGGGACCGTGGATCGAGGGTCCATGCGTGGAGCCTGCTTCTCCCTCTGCCTGTGCCTCTGCCTCTCTCTGTGTGTGTCTCTATGAATAAATAAAATCTTTAAAAAAAATAAAAAAATGATTTACAGGCGATGTCCTCAGAATTATGGAAGAGAGAGTAGATGCTGCTCTAACACAGCAGGAACTGGCAACTGCCCAACAGCCCCACCACGTCCACCGAAGGCTCCAGTCCCTCTCTGGGAAGGCTGGAAAGCATCACATGAGCGTGAAGGGTGATACAGCTGGCCTTGTTTAGGGAGAAAACAAACTGCCTCTACGTACAAATACATGCGCATATTACAATAACGGGTACATTTTTAAGAGGGTGTTGTTGGGCAGCCCGGGTGGCTCAGCAGTTTAGCGCCGCCTTCAGCCCAGAGCGTGATCCTGAGGTCCCGGGATCCAGTCCCACGTCAGGCTCCCTGCATGGAGCCTGCTTCTCCCTCTGCCTGTGTCTCTGCCTCTCTCTCTCTCTCTGTGTCTCATGAATAAATAAATAAAATCTTAAAAATAATAATAATAATAATAATAATAAAATTTTAAAAATAAGAGGGTGTTGTTAAGGAAACCGGATCTCATTTAATTTCACTGATCTGTTACTTGATATCTATCCTCCAGCAAGAAAATGCCCACACGCTCAGAAGGAGACTAAGTAGGAAAGGGATGTTGAGTCGGCACAATTACCCCTTTGGGGGGGGAAAAAGAGAGAGGGAGACAACAACAACACGGCTTGAGTTTTTAAAGAGGTGCTTCCATTCGGGCTCAAAAGAACTTCCCTGCTCAACTGTCCAACTTCTCTTTAATTGTGTAAATTCTGAAAGTGATTTTATTTTATTTTACTTTACTATTTTATTTTATTTATTTTATTTATTTTATTTTATTTTATTTTATATTTTACTTTACCTTACTATTTTATTTTATTTTATTTTATTTATTTTACTTACTTATTTATTTATTTCTGAAAGTGATTTTAAAACCTCCTCCGAGACACCCTCTCAGGCTGTAAAGGAAGCCGAAGACCCAGAACCAGAGGGCGTGTGTTCAGCACCATGGACAGTGGACGCTCGCCGGCCGAGGAGTCCCGGGGGTGGGGGGGCCGAGACCCGGGGCCGCCCCCAAGTCCCCAAGTCATTGTAATGCTCAAGGTGGGGCTGATTCCCAGCACTTTAGCAGGCACCCGTCTTTGTTATGACCCAAAGGACCAGCCCAGCACAGAGATGTACTGTCCCATCCACCGCGATCTGCTTCAGCGCTCACTTTTACCATAAAGCCCTGAGGTTTCTGTGAAAACAGGCATGAATGAAAACAGGAATGACTCTGCCGCGGACACAAGGTAACCAGTCCAGGAGCCGGCTGGGCGGCCACGAATGAAACTGTTGAAACTGAAACGCAACACCCAGCCCTGAATGGCTACATTGTTTCCAGCACCTTAGAACGCAGGATGCTCCCGGCCTCCCTCCAACAACAGGGAGAAACACAACTTCCTTTTAGACGCCAGGCGAAACGAATGCATGGGCTGGAATTTTTTTTTCAGAATTACCTAAAAAGTGTCACAACAAGGTCCTGTATTTCCTCCAACCCTGGGCGTTAGCAGAGATCCCTGGAGGGGGGGGACCTTGAGGTCCCGTCTGGCCGCTGACCGGCACGTAGGGCAGCACCGGCCCCCGAGCCCTAATTCTGAGCACCATGGAAGGACACCTTCCCTTCTCGGACCAGCAAAGCTTTTTCAAAACCCTATAAATACTGAGCATCAGCTAAACTAGGGGGAAATAAAAAAAATTAAAAAAAAAAAAAAACATGAAGCCTAAGTTCTAAAACGCTTGCAGGGAACTTGCGCGGTACAGCGAGGAGCGTGCACGTACGACTGAGACCGGGTCTCACGACCCGCGCGCCCCACCGCACCGGGGGTCAGCAGGTGCACCTGCCCCCGAGGCCCCCCCCCAAGTCTGAAATCAGCACAGCTGCCCCCAGCGCCCCCGACCTGAGGGTCAGCAGGTCCCCCCGCTCGTGTGCACCATCCCCCGAGGTGCAGCCTCCTGGGCCAAAGCGGGCGTCTCCGGGGCGCCCCGGGGACGATGCAAGTCGGGGCGCCCGGGGGCGCTGGGGGTCGCCGCCCACCGCTGAACGCGGGGTCCTGCGGGGGGGGCGGGGGCCTCCGGGCTCTGAGTCCCGAGGCGCGAGGGCCCCGCTGCTCGGGGCAGGTCACCTGGGGCGCGGCCCCCCGCAGGTGCACCAGCCACACACTCCGGGGCGGGCGGAGCGCACGTGCACCGAGGGGTCGGCCCGCAGCGCCGCGCGGAGCCGGCAGGTGTCCGCCCACCTGCACGCCCCAGCCCACCCCGGCCCCGCCCCCCGCCCCGGCCCCTGACCCCGCGCGACCCCAGGACCCGGGCCAGAGCCCCCCGCCCCCGCCCCGCCCCGCCCGCGGCCACTCACCTGTCCGCGGAGGAGGGCGTGCCCGCGGCTGGCCCGGCCGGAGCCCGGGGTGCGGCCGCGGGGGGAGGCGGGTGACGACGGGGCGACCGAGGCGGCGACGGAGCCCGAGGCCACCGAGTCCGAGACGCCGGAGGCGGCGGCAGCTGCTCCTCGCGCTCCAGCCGAGGCGCTGCGCGCGGCGCGGGCCCGCCCCCTCGGCGCCGCCGACCAATCCCGCGCCTCCCGCCGCCGCCGGCCCCGCCCCCCGCCCAGAGCTGCGCCTCGCGAAAGCGGGCGCGGCGGGCCAATCCCACGCAGGGACGGCGACGGCGGAGGCCAATCGGAGCCCCGGACGCTCTCAGGAACGAGACCAATTAGCGTCACGGGGCGGGGCGGGGCGGTGAGGCGGGACCAATGACGATGGGGGCGTGGCGGAAAGCAGGGCGGGGTCTTGGGCGTGTGAGGCACCGGCCGGGGCGGGGCCAGGCTTGGGGCGGCTCCCGGGGTGAGGCGGGGCCACAGGCGGAGGGGGCGGGGTCTCGGCGGGGCCGGGGCGGGGCCGGGGCGGGCAGGGGCGGGGAGAGGGGTAGGACCACAGGGGGGCCGGGCAAGAGGCGGGCTGGCAGCCGGGGGCGGGGCCTAGGGCGGGCCCCGGCGGCTGACGGAGGAGAGGCAGGGCCCGGGGAAGGGCGGGGCCTGGAGCGGCGGGGGCGGGGCAGGGGCGGGGCCTGAGTGGGGGCGGGGCCTGGGAGCGGGGGCGGGGCCTAGGGCGGGCCCCGGCGGCTGATGGAGGCGAGGCGAGGCAAGGCCCGGGGAAGGGCGTGGCCCTGAGCGGCGGGGGCGGGGCCGGGGCGGGGCCTGAGCGGCGGGGGCGGGGCCTGGGAGGCGGGGGCGGGGCCTAGGCCGGGCCCGGCGGCTGATGGAGGCAAGGCAGGGCCCGAGGAAGGGCGGGCCCTGGAGCGGCGGGGGCGGGGCCTGGGCGGGGCCTGGGGCGGGGGCGGGGCCTGGGAGGCGGGGCCACAGGGGAGGGCGGGTCCCCGGAGGGAAGGGGGTGGGGCGCTGTGCAGGGCGTGTCTCAAGGTTAGCGGTAGGAGTGGGGCGGAGGGTGGGAAGGGCGGGGAGGCGGGAAGGGGAGGGATGGGGGGCACGGGAGGGGTGGGGGGTGCAGGGGCGGGTCCCTGGAGGGAAGGGGTGGGGCGCTGTGCCGGGCGCGTCTCAGGGCCAGGAGTGGGGGCGGGGCGGGGGAGGGGAGGTGGGGGGGAGCCTTGCTGTGAGCTTGGCCTGTGGCGGGGACGGGTCACTGGAGGGGAGTGTGCCCTGGTTGGTCTCGGGCGTGGGGCCGGCGGTGGACCTGGACCTGGACCCTCCCGGGCCGGCGCCCGCCCCCTCCTCTCCCGGGGTCTTGGAGGCGCGGCCGAGCCCGGCCTGCGGGGCCTGGTCCTGAGACCTCGCCCCGCCCCGCCCCGCCCCGGGCGCCCCCCCTTCCCGCCCCCGCCGCGCAATCCACCTGCACCTGCGAGTCTGTGAGTCCGGAAGCCCGGGACGCGCCTGTGCTCCTGCATCACGTTCGCAGGTGCTGGGGTCCTCACACCTGCCGGCAGGTGACCCATGGAAGGTGACTGCTAGGCCGTCCTCGCGTGTTCAATCACCCCTCCTTCCACACCTCTTGGGCTTCTGTTTTGTGGGTATTACTCATTTTTGTGGAGTGAACCCTGTGTGTCATCTGTGCATTGGGGCCTACTCTTAGGAAGGATTATTTCCTCCAGGGCAGCATCGCACAGCACGAGCCAGGTCAGACACCGCAGCCACACCTCCGAGGGCAGCCTGGCCTGCGGGGGTCCCGGGACTCCCTACCCCGCACCCCTCCAGGTGCCCCGGGAGGGAACTAAGCCTCGCTGGGCCTCCTTAGGCCTGGGAGCAGCCTGGGGCAAGGCTCTGACTCTTGGCGCCCCTACCGGTACCTTTTGCCCTTAGACCAGCCAGGAGGCATTTCGCAGGCTTCTCCCCTGTGAGCTCTACTCCTTCATGGGCCACTGGCAGCCTACTCGCTCAAAGGTCACCGTGATGACAGTTTTGTAGGAGCCTCACTCCAGCACACAGAGGACCCCTGAGGTATTCAGAGACAGACGAGGCTGCGTGACACACAGACACAGGACAGAAGTCAGTGCAGGCATGGGGGTGGGTCAGGAAGAGCTGTCTCATTTGTCTTCACGTGTCCCTTGTGTATTCAAAGACAACCTTTGAAAAAGAAAGGGCCCCCATCCTCGGGGTAAGAAGGGACTGTGGGTGCATCCACCCCGGAGCTGCTGGGGAAAGCGGGAATACAAACATCTGGGTCGTGGGTCCTTCCAAAGAAGGGGTCACAGAGGCAGGGGCCACCCCAGCAGTGTGGCCAGCAATGGCCACTTCGAGCAGAGAGACATGCTTAACCGTGCGCTCTGGGAGGACGGCTCTGGGGGTAGGAAGGAGGCTGCAGAAAAGGAGGACATGGCGGCCCTGGCTGGGTCTCCCAGTTGGTCGGGAGGGGAGCACAGTGCTGGGAAGTGAGCAGGAAGGAACAGTGGACCCGGAGCCCGGGGTTGCAAGGATTTGTCACGTCCTGACTACGTGGCTCTGGCTGCCCCCCTCACCTTGACTCTCTGGGCAGAGAGGATGGAAGGACCATGAGGCTTCCGCTCCTGAGGCCGGGGGGTGGGGGGCGCCCACGGCAGAGTACCTTCAGTCCACCCCCTAGATTACAGGCTGCCAGCTTCCCACTTCCCCATCCTCTCCAGGGGCCCTCGTCCCCTCAGCTGCCTTCATTGCCTCCTGAAAGACACAGTTAGTCATTAGGAAATTAATGATAGTGTTTTCGGGACAGCATGTTGGACCCTAACAACTTTCAATTATTTCCAGTTCCTGCCAGCCCTGGGAGGAAAAAAGCAGCTCATCTCATGCCTCCGCCCTTGACACACGAGACAATCCACGTCTGCCGGAGTATTATCATATGTTAGCAGATCTCTGAAAGCCAAACTGCAGACCACAGCAGCTGGGCCGGGGCCTGGAGCAGGCCTGGGCTCCGCCCCCCAAGCAGGACCAGCCTGCCGCGAATTCCCCACACACTGTGCTCCACGCACTTCCCCCTTCATTAGCACCGTGTGTGCTGTTCGCCACCCTCTCAATCGCTGTCACTGCGGTCCTTCCTGTGAGAAGTGCACCCAGGGGCCCGCATTTATAAATAACTCCATGGTGTCTTGTGGGGATGCAGGGAGCAGGGAGAGAAGGAGGCTTGTAATTATCATCTGCTTGGAATGATGTCAGATCAAGCCCTGGGAAGCCTCCTAGTGCCCGGCCTTCCTGATTGCCACACACGTCCCCGCCACCAGGGAGTCTGGGGCATGGAGGGTGGGGGCAAGGAGCCTTCTCGGTTCCATATTAGATGGCTAAAAGGGCCGGGAAAATAGCTGCGCAGGAAGCAGTCCCAGTGGCCAACAGTGTCCAAGTCTTCCGGGTGGTGCAGGTTCCTGGGCGTGATCGCAAGTGGCACCCAGCACCCAGCTACAGAGGCCCCCTCCCCTGCTACGGAGAGGGGTCTGGAGCCATCGACCTGGGCCTGGTTGGAGTGCGGGGCGTCTGCCGGCCTCTGTGTTGGGCCTGTCCTCCGCAGGGAGAGCTCACATCGGCCTATCAGCCACCCCTTGAGCTCATGCTAAAGCACAATGACACAGTTTACCTGGTCACAAGTCGAGAGCTTAGGGGACGAGTGTTGCTGCTAAAGCCCCGTTCACAAAACGCTGAGGCAGGACCACGCCGCCAGCACCTGGGCACAAAGTGCGGCCCTGGGGGCGGCAGGGCTGGGTCTGCTGAGCTCAGAGGAGATTCTGTGAGGCCTGCGTGATGGAGCGCGAATCGGGAAGCCGGTAGACCAGGCCCGCGCCAGCTGCCCTGGCCGGGGAACACGCCCAACGCTGCCCACTAGGCTCCTCCGCTGTGACGCAGGAATCCAAGCTGTGCACCTGGTTGCTGAAGCCTCTGATGGCTCTTTCATTAGGTGAGGCGATCAAGGGGGCTCCTCTTGTGCCCCCCTGCTGGAGGAGCAGCTCCTAAGCAGTCATTGGCCATGTCCTCGGCCCGCGACTGGGCAGGCGTGGGAGGAGGTGAAGTCGCACCTGCGCAGAGGCAAGCTGTACCAACCAGGCTGCTGAGGTGCCCGCGCCTGGATGATGGTGAAGGCTGGAAACGTGCTCCAGGAGGAGAGCGGAGCATGCACGGAGCATCCAACACAGACTTGCGGGAAGAAGGGGGGAAAGAAGCAGGCACATGAACGGTGCTGCAACCCGCCGGGACTCACAGACCCTCTCTCCTCTGGGGCTGGCAAACTGACCCACCGTCTACAGCGGCCCTGCACCCCAAGCTTCTCCCGGACCCACATGCTGCCCTGCGTCTGCATTCCCGTGAGACTGGGTCACCGTCCAGCCAGGCATGCCCCGACAACAGCCAGCAGACTGCTCTGTGGGTATGAGGGGCTGGGAGACAGCAAAAGCTGTCCTTACGGTGGACACCGAAAGTTATCCCCATGCTGGGAAGTCGGGCTCAAACCACGCGTGGAAGCCATGGCTCTGACCCAAAGGATAAACATGCAGGGGTGAGCAGAAGTCCTGCTGGCACCTGCCAGGACCCCAGCTTGCCTGGTGGGGCTCCCTGCTTTTAGCCTGTAACAAGCATGGTTGTCGTCCCCGGTCTGGTCGTGGGCGGGGGCCTGGGGTTTGTCCAGTGTTGTCGTCATCATCCCCGGGGGACTGGAGTCAGCGGCCTACGTCCTCTAGGCCCTTCCACGAAAAAGCAAGTGAGTCACAGCTGCCCTTGACTGCATGTCCCGATTCAGACAGCAGGCTCTGGAGCCGATGCGCCAAGGCCATCAGGGAAGAGAAAGCCAGAGCCAGAGAGGGGGACGGAGCCAGAGAAAGAGAGACACAGAGAGAGAGGGACAGAGAGAGATGGGAAGGGAGAGCCAGGGCCAGAGAGGGGGACGGAGCCAGGGCCAGAGCTAGAGAGGGGAAAGAAACAGAGAAGGAAAGACAGAAAGGGAAGGACACACAGAGACGGAGAGAAGACGCGGAGGGGGCGAGAGACAGAGAGGCCCTCCCACAGCGCCAGCAGAGCGCCACGCGCACACCTTTTTATCTGCAGGGTCTCTGTGTTCCCTGTAAGGGAGGGAGCTGTGGCCTTCCTCCTCCTCTGAAAGGACGGGGCCTGCACACACCTCACAGCCCCCAGCCCAACATCACCGGGGCCGCCCCTTCTCCTTCAGGGAGACTCCTCACAGTGCCTCCACGGAAGACTCTAGAGTGAGACCTGCTGTCCGAGCCGCCTCCCCACCCCAACACCCGCCGGCCGGCAGGAAGAGGCCGGAAGGGCGAAGCAGAGCTTCCAAAGCCCTGAGCCTGAGGGAGGAGCCGCCAGGCTGCGTGGCCGGACGCAGGGGTGCTGCAGGGGCCTGGCTTTGCCAAGCGGACCGAAGGCTCTACGGGGACTCACACACTGGCTGTTTTTCAATTAGGGTCACGTGAACGTTTTCGGTTGCCATAAATCATCTCTAATTAATAACAGTGGAGATGGATTTCAACACCCAAGAATATTCGTGCAATAGCCAGAGTGTGAAGGGGCAGGTATGGCTCAGCCGTTCCAAGGCGATCTCCTGCAGACCCACATTTTCTTAGGGTTTCATCCATGGCGTCCTTCCTTTGGCAACCACGCTGCCTTCCTGCTTTATCCATTTGATCGCTTGCTGGCAAAGACCTCTGATGAGAACTTTAAGGTGAAATTTAAAAATGTCAGTGTTGAGAAACCATTAAAATGTAAATTGTGGGGCTCTCAGAGGGCCGTCTGCAGCCCCTCTCCCAATCACCCCCTCCGCCACTGCCTCAGGTCAGGCCGGCCCCCCACACGGGCTCCCCCAGGCCAGTGGGGAGCGAGGAGCTTGCAGACCCACGAACAAAGACAAGGCAATGAAGCAAACCGTCAAAAGCTCCCAAGTGCACTGCACCTGCCACTCGCACCCCAAGATGGGGAGCCAGGGGTCTTACAGGAGACAGTGTGAGCAAAATCGGAGCAGGAGCACGTGGTAGGTGTGCTGCAGCTGCAGGCCCCTCCCTGCCCCAACCCGACACCCAGACCAGCAGTGCTTGGTGACCCAACTCACTCATACACGGATGGTCCCTCGCCCCCGTCTCTGCCGCTGGTGCCGGCTCAGCCGTCCAGGGTGCAGATGGAGGCGTCTCTGCTTTTACATTCGCACGTCCCAGGCCACCGCTGCCCAGGGCCCAGAGCAAGGCCACGGGGGATGGCCGCAGGATTGCCTCCGACCCCAAGGCAGGCCATGCCACCAGCTCGCCACTCTCCCACCTGCAGAGCAGCAGACCCAACCCTGTCTGCCTTTTTCTGGAAGGCCCCAGAAGGAGCTAGTGCCGCTCACCCCACTGGTGGGAACCTTACATCAAGTGCTCGTAGGGTGGAGAGACAGTGGCTCCTCCCGGACGGTGGTAGGCTTTCCAGCCACCAAGTGCCAGGCATATGCAAGGTGCCATCGCCATTGTGGTGTCTCTGTCACTCTCCCCGCTGACGTGGTGCGGCCAGGATGCCACGCTGAGCTTGAGAGGGGACCACATCCAAATCGCAAAACCCGGTGGCAAAGCAGCACTGCCACACTGCCGCCGCCCTGGCTGCTGGGCAGACTGAACCACGTGGCAGGCGAGCCTCCCAAATGCAAATTACGGGTGCCTGGTTGTACTAGGAGCACGACAAACCCAAGTGCTAGACAAATGGCCACCTTGTCTAATGCTCGCACACCCGCCAGCCCGTGCTGCGAGTTTCTGTACGGGAGGGCATGGAGGCATGGTCCAGACCAAGCCAGGAGAAGCTGGAAGTGTATTTGCAAAGCATGTCATGTACGGTAGCGCGCTGCGGAACGGGGCTCGGGCCTGATGGCAGCTGAGAGCCAAGCCTAGGGAGGAAGCGCACAGCTCCCCACAGGCCACACAGGCACGCACGCGCACCCACGCCTGCATGCACAAGCACACGTAACACACCTGCATGTGCAATGTACAAGCAACGCACACGTGTACAATCACATATACACATGTATACATACACGCATGGGCAAGCACACATGCATACGCACATGCACACGTATGCATATATGTGCACATGTATAAGCACATGCATGTACTCATACACACATGCACAAGCACTGCGCACATATATGCATGCACAAGCACACGTACACCGCATGCACATGCATGTACAAGCACTGTGCACACGTGTGCATCTGCGCACAAGCACGTGGACGCGTATGCACACATACACACATGCACAAACATGCACGAGTACACACAAGTGTGCATACACACACACACTCTGAAGACGGTGGCCAAAGCTAAAAACTGATGCTGTCCCCCAGCCTCTGTCCTCGTGGGGAAAGGACCAGGGTGGGCAGAAACCCTGAAAGGCTCAGTCTCCCCAGGAGGACACTTTGGGACAGGAGGCCCCCCCTCCACCTCTCCACCCTCTACCCGGTGAAGGAGAATCTCCAAGAGAATCATTCCCGGGGCCAGGCAAGGGGGCAAGATGGACACTGACACTTTGGACCCACCAGCCTCCCCCAGGGTCCTCCCTGAGTGGGACACGGCGACAGACCTCAGGAGACGGGGGCAGACTGGCGTTGGCTCCTCAGCTCCAGGTCCCTGAGGCAGGAGGTGAGCGGGAGGGTGCAGACCAGCAGGATGTGCATGACCCGGCAGAGAGGGTGCCCCGCGGCTTCCGGCGTGTCCTCCTGGCATCCGGAGGAGCATGGGGGCAGGGGCAGGCCAGGCCGACGGGACATGCCCTGGAGGCAGACCAAGGGCCTCGGACCCCTTCCACTCGGAGGGAAAGTCACTTGTCCTGACAGACACTGACATATACTTGAGCGCGGGTTTCCTCCCCTGCCGGCCTCGTAGAGCCCCTGGTCTCCTGACACCTGCGTGGAAGGTCCAGACGGCCGCAGTCTGCGACAGTCCCCGTGTGGACAGGGGAAGCCCGTGCTCCTCCTCCGAGTGACGGGCTCGGCTCTCTGACCCGCACGGCAGGACGGAGGGCTGCTGCGCTGGTTTCTGGGGCCGGGCCTCAGGGGCCTCCGGGGCCTCCGGTGCTGCTCTCGGATTGCTCGCTCTCAGCGAAGCCAGCCGACGTGTGAGCCGTCCAGGCCCGGGCCCACCTCCCCCCCGCGGGGCCCAACCGAAAGATGCGTCTGCAGCCCTTCCAGCCCGGGGAAGGGGGCTTCGGATGGCGCCAGCAACGCCACATATGAAGGACGGAGCTGACCCTGCCCACCCCCGGAGGACTGAGAGGCGATTATAAACCATGGTTTAAAGCCGCTACGTGGGGATCCCTGGGTGGCGCAGCGGTTTGGCGCCTGCCTTTGGCCCAGGGCGCGATCCTGGAGACCCGGGATCGAATCCCACGTCGGGCTCCCTGCATGGAGCCTGCTTCTCCCTCTGCCTGTGTCTCTGCCTCTCTCTCTCTGTGTGTGACTATCATAAATAAATAAAAATAAAAAAAAAAAGATTTTATAAAAATAAAGCCGCTACGTGTTTACGTGGTCTGCTGTGCTTGTAGACGATCAATAGGGTTCCACATGACATCGTCTTATACCAAGAGACCTATTTCACTGTAAAGAGGGTCTGAAAATGGGCACATGCCCATGGTTCACTGGTGTGACCCTGGACCCCATCGCCCAGAAGCGGCCGATGCAGTAAGGGCGACGGCGAGGCGTGTTAATGGTGAGCTAAGGTGGCAGCCCTGGGCCAGAAGCCCACAGGAGTCCGCCGCTGTCCCCCAGGACGCAGGGTTTGTGCGCATGCGACGGTCAGGGAGTGGCCCTGGGTCCCCAGCGCCTTGGGTACCAGCTGCAGGAGCCACAGAGCAAAGCAAGTTTGCTGTCCCCACCGTCCTCGTGAGTCCGCGGCACGATTCCCACTTCCGGTCACTGCAGTTACAGGCTGTGCCCGACGGGGCGTCCTGGTTCCCTGCTGGGGGCGGGCGAACATTTCTGCCAGCGTCCCCAGCACACCCGCAGCCCCGACTACCACTCGGCCACGTCAGCTTCCCAGGTCGAGCAAGCAGAGAAGGGACTGAATCAGCCCCAAACACCGCGGGGGGCTAGGCCGGCTGTCGCGCGATGGGGACGGGAGGGAAATGCCTGGAACGGGCCCGTCCGCTGGGACACTTCGCTGTCCGTGCCAACTGATAAACTGTAGGAGGACAGTTGCAGCCACCGAGGCCCCTCCGAGGACAAACAAATCCGAGCAGCCGAGCTTCCAGCTGAGGGAGAACCGTCCAGAAAGGAGGGTGGATGAAGGAGTATTGACCTCAGCCGCGGGGCCCGTAGCCGGGACCACTGCCCGCTTGGACAGCCTCTCTCTGACCTTCCGGGAGGCAGCAGCTAGGTAGCGTCGTGAAGCATCGTGCTGGCACCGCCCTCCCAGGACGTAGGTCCAGGCACCCGTCCTCGGGTGGGACGTGCGTGGGACACCCTGTCATCGGCGCCCTGTGGATCCCACCAGGTTGCCCGGCTGGAGCAGCTCTGGCCACACCCGGCCCGCCCTGCAGCCCCTGCAGCCCCCGCGGGTCCCACGTGCCCACCGGGGGGCTGTTTGCAGGGCTGCGAGCCGTGGGTGAGTGACACCCACAGAGCCTTTCCTCGGGGTCACGGCGGAGGCCTCCTCCCGGCTTCCTTGGGGCCTTCTTGTTGGCTCTGAGGATGCGCTGCACCATTACTCCGCCGCCCATGCACACGCAACCTGCACGTGCATGTGCCTGGGTGGGCACCCCAGCCCGTGAGCAGCAGGACCCGGCAGATGAATCCCGTCCCCTCCCCTTCCCCGCGCCGACGGGACTGAGTTCCAGGAGCTGCACAGAGCGTCTCTGAAGGCGGAGCATCGGCTGGTGACACCCAGTGACCCCCCTGGTGTCTGTTGCCCTGCCTTCCCGCCTGCGCCCCCTCTTCTCCGAGACTGCAAACCCCAGGAAAACCGGGAGCACAGAAGCCTTTGCCTCAGGCTCTACTTTCTAGGGCAACTGAGCTAAGAATAGACAACAATAATCATACAATTTTAACTATGCAGCCTTGTTCAAAAAAAGGGAAGGAGAACTTTATAGTGTCCAAAATAAATGCAAAGTCAAAGCCGGAGTAGTGACAGGAGCCGACGCCGGGTCAGCCCTCAGGGAGCAAGGGACAGACGACAGGAGTGGTGACAGGCTCGTGCGTAGCTCAGAGTGGAGATGGGGCCCCGGGTCTGCATTCGCTGGGGCGGCCAGGGGCCACCTCACCCACGAAACGAAGCTGCGAAATCCCAAGCGCGGCTCCCAGAAATGAGCAAGGACGTTTTCCATCTTCGTGGAGGTCGCAGGAAGAGGCTCACGGAAGAAATGGGGACTCTGAGCACACGCGTGAGGGCGTGCAGGTCCCGGCCTACCGTGAGAATAAAAGCCGCGTCGTGATTGGCGTCCCCCGTGCGTAGGAAGGGGGAGAGGTGGGCAGTGAGAGCCGTTCACGCAGGAAACAAGGACGAGAGGTCAAGGATGGTAAGATCAGGGGCGACATAAATAAAGAACAAACAAAACTTTTTATTTATGTATTTTTAATTTTTTTAACACAATTTTTTAAAGAAGTAATTTAGAAACGTCAGAGATGAAAAATATCATGGAAGGTGGAAAGTCTGGGGGCGAGGGCTGAGGACAGGTGAGACAGTGGGCCGGGCTCCCTGAGCTGGAACAGAGGTGGGAACGGTCCCCGGAAAACAGCACGGAGAGGTCAAAGGTCACTTCAATCACGGGCCATCAAAAGACGAAAAACAGAGACGATGCAACATAGGCGTTGAGGGGAGACTAAAGGCAACGCTCGGAGAAAGTGACGAGGAAGTTTCCAGAATGGACCGTGCGCGAGTTTGCTGGGCCGCCGTGACCTGGAGCCACGGGGGGTGGGGCCGGACCGGCGGGGCTGCTCCTCCCGGGGCCTCTCTCCGGCGTGTGTCCCCGCTCCTATGAGACCAGGCCGCGCTGTGGCCTCAGTTTACCTTAAACACCTCTTCACTAAGGACGCCGTCTCCTGCTACGGCGCCTTCCGAGGAGCAAAGCCAGCCCGCGACAGACGCCGCCGACGGTGGACAACGTGGAAGCCGCCACCTGAGGCTCGAGCAAAGCCGACACACGGGACCGTCACAGAGAGGAGCCCGCAGGAGACGGAGGCAGAGGCCGCTGTCGCTGTCCAGGGGGCCCGCCGCCGAGTGAGCACGGACGCCCGCAGAAGCGTCCCTCCACGGGGAGCCTGAGTGTCTCTAGACAGACGGGGGTCCCCGAGCGATCTGGAGCCACATGGAGCGACACGGCCCCGGGATGAGAGGGCGCCCGCGGAGACGGCCAGGCAGGCGGCAGGCGGGCGCGGAGTCCCAGCAGCGGGGCCGAAAGAGCAGCGTAGTGGCTCATTGGGGACCTCGAAGGTCATGTGGGCCAAGAGGGGGCACTCAGGCCTCCATGACCGGTGTGGGCACCGGGAGACGTCCCCAGAATGATCCCTGGTGCAGGAGAAACTCTGGGTTCTCTCCACAGATGCCTTGTGACCCAACACCAGGCGGACAAGGGGGGACTTCTGTGCCCTGGGGGTGGACAGCAGGGCCCTCGCCCGGGCCACCGCACACCGTGTGCTGCTGTCCATGCTGCTCCCAGGCAGGGACCACGGTGGGCAGCATCCCGCAGGCTCCGCCCAACAGAGGGAGCCTCTTTCATTTTGCACAGGGGAGCCCTGCTCCCTGCGTGTGTCTGGGCACAGCAGGATCCACTGGGGCAGGCCTACCCCTGGAGGCTACATGGCCCGTGGCAACCTCGAGCCTCCCACTCCCCTCTTGTCCCATCCTCAGCTCCATCTCACCCTGCAGTGGATGACCCAGACTTCTCAGACCCCCACCCGGGTCTGCCCTGCGGAGGCCCCGGGCCTTAGCAGCTCTCCAGGAAGGCTGGCAGGTGTGGTCCACAGGGGCTGGTGTGGGATGCGGGTGGACACAACCCTCTGGCCATGAGGCTTTTGATCTACAGGGAGGGGCAGAGTAAGGCCAGAGCGGTTGGAGGGGATCCCTCAGATCCGGGAGGGCCGCATTTCAGGCTACTGTGCCCACAGCGTGCTTTACAGGTGACGTCTCATTTTATCCAACCCACCCTCACAAGGTGGATAAGTGCTTTAAAAGTTGTGCACCCGAGTGCACACATGCATGCACATCTGCATACACACCTGCACGCACACACCTGCACACACACACACCTGCACATGCACGCCATGCACACCTGCACACACCCATCCACACCTGCACACATGCATGCACACACAGGTCGTGCACACACCTGCACGCACACACCTGCACATGCACGCCATGCATACCTGCACACATGCACACACATGCACACATGCATGCACACACAGGTCGTGCACACACCTGCATGCACACACCTGCACATGCACGCCATGCATACCTGCACACATGCACAGGTGCCATGCACACCCTCACACACCCATGCACACACAAACAACCCCACAACCAGAAACCCCGCTAGCAACAGGAGCCCACGGTGGCCACAGGAAGACGCGGTTGACCCAGTCCTCCCGCTCCCACCAGCTGCTCCCAGGCCACGTCAGAAGGCAAAGCAGGCTGATGGCAGGATGTTCTACTCGGGCCTGGTAGTGGACGGCTACCCCGTAATTTTAACAAGAGGCATAAGAGCTTATGTAACCTGTTCCTTCCAGGGGAAAGTGAAGTTTCTAGTAGTCGGTGAGAAAACCCCCGTCCTTTGGGAGAAGCAGGTGACGTGCTCTGAAAACGGATTCTCCATCTGATGTCCTGTGGCTCCGTTGCCAACACCTGTTCAGTGTGTCACCTAGAACGGTTCTCGTATCTGCTCGTTTCTAAAATGTAGAAACAATGTTTTCTAGACCATCAAAAACGGTCTTTCAGATAAAACGTCTCAGTGAGTTTTGAACCCATTTGTTAAAGACGCGCCAGTGCGACCCTTCCAGCCGGTCTGCAGGACCCCGGAGGGCTCCAGGGCGGACGGCGGCTCCACACTAGCCTCCGTGCAACGCGGGCGGACCCCGACAAGGCCCGGACCTGGGAGGACCTGGGAGGACCTGGGAGGACCTGGGAGGCCGTGGAGGGCGTCCCCCTCGGCTGGAATCTCCGTGTTCTTCTGCACCGTTCCCTTCTGCTGCGACAGCCGCGTCCTGAAGCCCGCCTGTCACATCGGGAGCAGTGGGGCACAGGGCCCGGGGTACCAGCCCCCGGGCTTGGAAGCGACCAAGCGCAATCGTCCCCACCAGCCTCCCTAAATACCATTACGATGATCGATTTTAAATTATTTGTAATGCTAAATTGAGGGCAGAATTTTTTTTTTAACGATAAATGAACATTTTTGAAATGTTCATTTCATCTTATCTGAAACGATGGGATCTCACTTTCACGTATGCTTTGTATGTCTGATATTTTAGTGCAGCGTGTCGCACTACGTATTTTTAATTACACAGATTACATATATTTGAAGGGAGGTCCTCAGCTGCTTTTTACTGATGTGCGGGTGATCAAAATGCTTAAAGACCACGTGTCAAATTAAATTTTTTAAGATTTAATTTAGTTTTATTTTATTTTTAGATTTATTTATTTATTATTCATGATAGACACAGAGAGAGAGAGAGAGAGGCAGAGACACAGGCAGAGGGAGAAGCAGGCTCCATGCACCGGGAGCCCGACGTGGGACCCAATCCCGGAACTCTAGGATCACGCCCTGGGCCAAAGGTGGCGCCAAACCTCTGAGCCACCCAGAGATCCCCTTTCTTTTTAATTTTAAAGAATTAAAAACATTCATAAAATACAGAGAGGAAAAGAAGGAACAGCAGAGAACAGCGTGTGATTGGCTAGGAGTGTCAGGTGGGCCTCGATCCACCCCGGCTTGTGGCGCCCAAGGGGACCCTGCTGCAGGGCAGAGGGGACCTGGGACCTGGGACCCTGCCCAGGGCGTCACTGGGTGCCTGCGGCCTGAGGCTGAGCCCTGGGAACCCGCGGCGTTCAGACGTGGGGCCCACAGGCCGGGCTCACGGCCCATCGCGCGAGCAGGGAGTGTGGCAGTGGGCTGGCCGACCACACTCCCCCAGACCCCGGCCTGCTGCCCGCCCAGGGCTCCTCTCACCCTGCTGCTGGCCTGCGGGGGGCAAGCCTGGAGTCCTGGAGGCGAGAGGGGACGGCAGGCACCCCGCAGCCCCTCGGCAGCAGGCACGGAGTGGGGGGCCAGGGTGCAAGTGACACAGGGAGCCCACCCACGGCGGGAGGGCCTGCTGGCCACGTCCCCAGCCCTGCCTCCGAGGACCCGTCTCAGCGCTGCTGGCCAGCTCATGCAGGACCGCGGGAAGGTGGATCAGCTGCACCCTGGTTGAGCCCCACAGACGGCCCTGCAGGCCCGCACCCGCCCCCCTGCCACCATCCAGAGCCCTAATCAGCCCCTCAGGGACAGGACGGGCCCTCCCAAGCCACGGGATTAGCCCTCAGGACGCACCAGCGCAGGTTCCGATGTGCGGCGACACCCCTGGGACGGCCCCGGCCCGTCTGTCCTGCGAGACTGTGTTGCTCACGATAACCAACGACACTAACTCCGGGACAAAACTCGGCATTAAGATGTTTAAGGAGAAAAAAAAAATCTCCGGAGAGTTTTGACGGGGATGAAGCGACTGATCTTTTCCGGGACTTTGCACGTCGGCGCGGGGAGGGCCTCGGATTAACCCGCCCGCCAAGTAGCGCCTGTGCGTCCTGCCGCCTGTCACTCTGTCACTCGAGCGAGAGCATCGGCTTAAGCTTCTTTTTCCTCTTTAAGCTGCCCGGCCCGGCTCCCTGCCCCGAGAGTGGTTTTACAAAGCAAGGATATTTATTTCCCGAGTCGTGGAAAATCCATACCCACCCCCCCCCCCGAGTGACCTGCTTCTGCGAGGAGTTAAGTAACGAAGCACACGTGCCAGGCGCTGCCGAGGCGCCGACGGCTCCCGCCTCACAAGCGCGTGACTTGTGCCGAGGGGGACGGTCTGCGCGGCCAGATAAGCCCCGACGGGGAGGGCCCTGCCCCCTGCGCCCCTCCGGGGCAGTCACAGGGACGCGAGGGGCCCATGGCCACCGCCGGCTGTGCCCACAGGCCTTGGGGGGGGTAGGGTGACTCCCTTTCCCGCGGGGTGGGGATGTCCAGACCCACCTGCTGCGGGGCCAGTGCAGGAACCAATGGTGTCGCCACCGGTTACGTGGGAGAGCACGCGGAGCAGGGCGCAGTGTTGCCACCCCAGGAGCAGCCGGGCTGGGGGGGGCCCGTGGCCACCCTCGTCCATCCCTGGAAGTCGGGCACTTGCCTTGAGCAATGCCGGGGGTCAGGCGGCCAACCACGGTGCAGGGGTGGGGAGGGCGAGAGGCCGGAGGGGCTGCTTCCAAGGCACCCCCAGAGCCGCCCCCTTCCCCACACCCAGCCCAGGAACCCCCCCATCAGGCCTGACCTGTCCCAGCCCGCATGGGGCTCGGGTCCTCCCCGCTGCTCCCGTCGCCACCTGCAGATCTCTCACCTCCTTCCAGACGGGAGGCAGGGTGCGGACCCCAGCCCAGCTGTGTGCCCACCCCCCGGAAGGTGCTGGAACACCGAATGGCTGTCCCGCCTGGGTCCTGTTTCCTCTGCCCCGCGGTCGCCACCCCCCTTCCCCCCGGCTCAGCGTCCCCATTCATAAAACAGTCAGCGACACAGATGATATTCAGGGACCCCCCTGGGGCCCACATTCTGAGTCTAATTTTTAAAAAGAATGAAATGAAAGTAAAAGGAGAAGCCGGTCAGGGTTAAAGACGTTTCCATGGAAATGGACCCCACCCACACCCCCCAACCCGGGCCCGGCTGGAGTCGGGCCATTCAGAGCCCTGGAGCAGCAAGGAAGCTTCCAGAACTACGGCATCTGCCCGCGTCTCACCCGCCCGCCAACACCACACCGACTGGCCACCCAGAGCCGCCTGCGTCCTGATGCCTGGAACCTGTGAACGTGACCTCGTAGGTGGAAGGAAGGCCCCGTGGACGGGGCTGGGGTAAAGTTCT
This sequence comes from Vulpes vulpes, assembly GCF_048418805.1. NCBI lineage: Eukaryota > Metazoa > Chordata > Mammalia > Carnivora > Canidae > Vulpes > Vulpes vulpes. The sequence continues at coordinate 1,019,299 of NC_132794.1, forward strand.
GCGCTGGGAGATGGCCCCGGATTATCAGGATGGGCCCAAAATGCGACCCCAGGCTCCTGTGCGAGGGGCGTGGAGAGGAGAGGGGCTGGGCGTGAAGGCGAGCGGTGGGCTCCGAGGCTCACCCGCCAGGCGGGCCCCCGGCCCCGTCCAGCTCCTCCTGGGGAGGCGGCGTGGGCCCCGGGGACGCAGACCCAGCCGGGGTGTGAGTGTTGCCCCGACGTGCCGAACACACGCTGACACGCTCCGCGCCCCCGAAGCCACGGCTCTGCTGCACAAGGGGAAGGACAGCCCGCGGCTCGCAGCACGGGCTGCCCACCCCCCGGGTGACCCCGCGCTCGGCTCCTGCCCCGGGCCCTCGCTGCCGACGGGCACCGACCAGGCCATCAGGCTCTCACGCGGGGACTGAGCTTGTTCCTCGCTCGCAGCGGCGTCCCCGGCCCGCCCGCCGGGAGGTCCTGCTGCGCCACCGCCTCCCTCACTAGCGCGCTCAGAGCCGGGCCCTCCCTCCCCCCACCCCGGCCCCGGACGTGCCAGGCTCCCCGTGGACCCCAGCCTGGGGCCAGGGGTCAGAAGGTCCAGAAGGAGGCGACCACACAGCCCAGACAACCAAGCGGGGCCCCGGGCTCTGGTCCCTCCGCCGAGAGCACCTGCAGCACCTGCAGCACCTGCAGCGCGTGGAAGCACCCGCTCCGGAAACAGGCTCATTCTAAGGGCAAAACTTTAACAATGTTTTACGGACTGTTTAATTCAAAATGCCAATTTAAGTGTAAGTTAAGCTTCTTATTTTTCCGGAACGTGTCTTATGATGTTCTGTGTCCTTTTTTTTTTTTTTTTTTTTAAGATTTTATTTATTTATTCACAAGAGACACAGAGAGAGAGGCAGAGACCCAGGCAGAGGGAGAAGCAGGCTCCCCATGCAGGACTCGATCCCAGGACCCCTGGGTCATGCCCTGGGTAGAAGGCAGAGGCTCCCCCGCTGAGCCCCCCAGGTGTCCCATGATGTCTTTTAAATAACAAAAAGCTTTGATTCAAAACCAATCCAATCCATCAGGCTGCCTGCAGAGTTAGCCATTGTACGTTGTACGTCCTAAGACCACCAACAGGCATCCTATTGTCCTACTACCCCAAGATCCTAAATATAGTTTCCCATATTATCCATTCCCATATTATCTGGTAGAAAACTTTTTTTTGTCTCTTTTTTGGTTCCAAGGCCTCCCCGGAATTGGCTTCCGTGGATGCTGTGAAATAGGGGTTTCATCAGACGCCTGTTGCCAGATAACAAGCCCCCAAAACCTAGACGTTTAAAACATCAGCTGTGCATCTGCTGAGCGTGGGCTTGGCCTGGCTGCCCCGGGCTGTCCTGGCTTCTCGATCTCTGTGCCAGCGGCAGGTTGGCCGCCTGGGTGACCGGCGAGGCCTCCCCCACACCGTGGGGCAGTGGGCTGACCGGCAGGGGACACGGGTGCCTGGGCCGCACGGCGGCTGTGACGGGGTCCTCGAGGACAGCAACGCTGCAAGCCCAGGACCCAAACGCTCCCAGGTCTGCACGCGTGTCCCAGCGAGACCGACAGGGACAAAGGAGTCTCGAGCCAGGCCAGGACCTGCGGGAGGACACCCGAGAAACACGCCGATGGGGCACAGAGATGGGGAGGGGGCCCCGTGCCACGTTCCCAATCCAGCAGGCTGCTGGCCTCACGTGGAAACACACTCGACCTCCCCAGGACCCGGGTCTCATCTGACCTCAGGCCTACGTCCTGGATCCTCTCGGTGCAAAGACCCAGGGAGCAAGGGGTCAGCGCCTGCCCCCAAACCCACCCCCGCGGCCTGTGCTGCCGACCCTTGACTTGGGAGGGTGGGACCTTTAGATGCCCCAAGTCCTTTCACCTGGCTGAGGGTCCCGTTGCATCGCCTCCGATCCTCCAGGAGGGTGCACCCCTCGGTTTGCATGACCCTGAGGCCAGTCACCATTTGGAGAGTTTCTGAGACATTCGAGCGGCGAGGCCCAGCGGCCCCGGCCTTTCCGTGTCCCCTCACGATCTCGCGTGTGCACGGCTGACGCCTCTGCAGCTTGTGCCCCCGTCTGCGTGAGACCGAGGCAGCGGGAAGCAGCAGCTGCCTGCGTCCTGCCCGACGACGCCTCGCTCCCACCTTGGAGCAGCCCAGGCGCTGCGGTCCCCAACGTCGGCTGCCCGCGTCCAGCTCGGTGGTAAACCTCCTGTGTTTCCCAGGCCTCTGGCGCCGGAGGTCTCGGTGCTGGGTGGGCCCGTGTCTGGAGGTGATTTCTGCACACGGGGGAGGGGGGGTATGGACCCGTCAGCCACGTATTCACAGGGTTGGGTAAATGTCCTATTTTTTTTACTTTCCCTTTCCCCCCCTTTGTCCTTGGTGTTCACATCTTCGTTTTTGTCCCCTTAGGTGACGTTCTCCTTAGATTTTCCTGCTCGGTGTCTTTGGCGCTTCCTGAACCCGGAGTCCAGTACCCGCCGTCAGTTTCAGCGAATTACCAGCCGTCATGGCTTTAAGTACCTCCCCGGCTCCGACTCTCCGTCCTCCCCGTCGGGGACGTGAGGGACACGTCCATGAAGCCTCCCACTGAGTCCCGCACGCCTCGTCCCGTCCCCTGCAGTGTCCGGTGTTTGCCCACTTCCCTCTGCAACCCTCCCGCCCACCAGCACGTGAAGTCAGCCCGGGAGGAGCTGCACTACGCGACCCACAGAGCTGCTGACCGTCCGGGGCATCAGCCTTTGTCGGAGGGGAGGACCCAGCCCAGGCCCTGCCGCCCGCTCGCCTCCTGGGACGTGGGCCCTCCGACGCCCTAGGCCGCCAGCCGCCTACTGAGTGTTAGTAAAGTCGGTTTCTCTCTCATGGTTGAAGATTAAATACAGAAAAACCCTGGTCTGCTGTTTCCACGGGTGGCAGCCCGCTAAGTGGCATGCTCACATCCTGGGGAAGGGCTGGTCCTCTCCCCCATGCCCGGGGCCCAGGAGACACCCAGGGGAGTCTGCCCAGAAGAGCGAGGAACAAAGCGCCTTCCCTCGGCCCCTCTGCACACCCCCGGGGACCCGACTGCGCCCCCTGAAGCCGCACACGACGCCCAAACCCCAAGCGGTGCCGCTGTTCTGAAGGCCTCCGGCCTACATCTTATTTTTGCCCCAGGACGTTTCCGGAGACGGCCTCTGTCAGAAGGAATCTGAGTCACTTCTGGGCTTATTTAAAATTTAATGTTCTTGGGGTGCGCTGCCCTCGGCTCATCGCTGTCTGGTCGGGAAGAGCGGAAGCGCCTCTCGTCTCAGTAAGGCCCGGCCTGGCCCCCGCCGCGGGGAGCGGCCTGCAGCCAGCTGGCCTCCGTGCACCGAGCTGCACCTTCTCCAGGCGGCCCAGGGCGTCATCCTGGAGACCCAGGATCGAGTCCCACGTCGGGCTCCCTGCCTGGAGCCTGCTTCTCCCTCTGCCTGTGCCTCTCTCTCTGTGTCTCTCATGAATAAACAAATAAAATCTTTAAAAAATAATAACAATAATAAATCAATACATTAGACTTCATCAAAATTAAATGCTTCTGCTCGTCAAAAGCCACCAATCAGGAAAGCCAGGCCGCGCCAGACAGACGAGGTCCTTGAAAACGGGGCCTCCCAAGTTCGACACAAGCAGGTCTGAGCAGCCTGACGTGTCCCGTGTCTCTTGCAGAAATTGAGCCTGAAACCAGACACCTGCCTGCGAGGAACACTGGCGGACGATCCTTTGAGGAGAGATGAACACCATCCTGCTCTTGCTTCTGCAGAAAACAAACAAGGGGATGCACCCAGCTCACTCACACGGCCCAGCCCGGGACCAAAACCCCGGTACCAAAGCTCACACTCCCCGGGAACATCACACAAAATCTTAAACGCAGTTCTAGGACGTTGAACTCAGTGACTGGGAGGGGCCATGCCGGCAGTGCTTGTTTTCACATCCGAAATCAGTCAACAGAGAAAAAACATAGGATCAACCCAACAGGTGCTGAGAAACGATAAAGTTCAGCCTGTTTGTGATTTTTCTTTTTTTCAAAGAACCACCTACAAACTGGGAACAGAGGTCCCAATCTGATCGAGTCACCTGCAGAAACCCTGCAGGTGAGGTCATGCCTGATGGAGAAGGACCGTCAAGCGTCACACGGTCAATGGAACGGGGAGATGGAAACACGTGCGGTCCGCAGTGCCGAGGCACCTGGCGTCTGTGTGGACGTAAGGAAACATGGTCGTGGTGTTATGGTTCGCGTCGCAGCCCTGGAAGGATGGGGGTGGGGGACGCACACGGGATCCAGCTTCTAGAAGAAGCCACTGAACAGTGTCCCCTGACCTTGGCGTTGCTGAGGATTTCCTGGGCAGAACGAAAAAGTACAAACTGTAAAATAATAACTGCAGGGCAGCCCGGGGGGCTCAACGGTTTAGCGCCACCTTCGGCCCAGGGCGTGACCCTGAGGTCCTGGGATCGAGTCCCACATCGGGCTCCCTACATGGAGCCTGCTTCTCCCTCTGCCTGTGTCTCTGCCTCTCTCTCTGTGTCTCAGGAATAAATAAATAAAACCTTTAAAAAATAATAAATCAATAAATTAGACTTCATCAAAATTAAACGCTTCTGCTCGTCAGAAGCCACCAATCAGAAAACATTAAAGCAAGCTGAACTCCGGGGAACACGTCTGCGATACGCAGGCGAAGAACTTCTACCCAGAACACACAGGGTACAGCAAGTGATTAAAAAAAAAGAAAGAAAAATAAATAAAAAATAAAAAAATAAAAAGAAAGAAAGAAAGAAAGAAAGAAAGAAAGAAAGAAAGAAAGAAAGAAAGACCACAGCCAAGATGCGAGCAGATGCGGCACGGAGGACGCTCGCGTGGCCCGCGTGACCAGTAGGCGTGTGAAACCGTGCGCAGCATCGTCACTGCACAGAGACGTGCGGCGTCCAGCCGTGACGAGGTGCCCCATGCCCCCGCCAGGAGGGCTACGATGACAAGCACGGCAGCAGCAAGCGCCGGCAGGGATGCAGAGCCGCAGGGACGCTGTCCACGGCTGTGTCCGTCCCGGGCCCGGGACGCTCCTCTGGGCACATCTGTCCACGAGAGACTGAGACCGAGAATTGCACGGCGGCCTCCTCGTGAACTGGAACCGGTCGGCAGGCGGAGAATGGACACGACCCGCAGGCCCCCGGGGCCGGAGCCGCCCGCCGTGGAAGTCAGGAGGCCTTCGTCGTGCGTGACCTTGCACGTGGCTCTCAAAGGGTCAGGTTGGTGGGTGGAGTGAGGCTGATGGGGGGCACATGGTGGGGCTCCCCTCGACGGGGAAAGGCCCAGCGACGGTGTGGTGCTCGAACCAGGCAGGGCTCGCACGGTGGGGGTGGGGGTGCGGCCTGGGAAGAGGCAGGAGAGGCCGTCACAGGCGTGTGACAGGCGTGAAACTGGCGGTGCTACGATCTGTGCCTCTTACTGTACGTAAACTCACCTTCACTAAAAGAAACAAGCAACCGAGAACCTTCCAAACGCAAACCGACACTCGCAGCAAGTGGGCACGAGAGACGCGGCAGGGCTGGGCCGCGGGGGCTGCAAGGGACGCACCCGGGGACGCCGCCAGCCCGGCCCCCAAATCAGGCAGAAGGCCGCGATTTTCTTCCAAGCGCAAGGACGGCAACAATTTGGACTTGGTTTCTCCTGAGACGAGGAGAGGGGTCACGAGGTCCAGTGTGGAGCGGGGAGCGGGGAGCGGGCAGCGGGGTACGCGTCCGCGTGGTGCAGAGGTCGGCTTCACACCCGTCTGCTGCTTCGTCCTCCGTCGGCTGCACTGAGGCGCCGGCGCCCACTCCGCGTGCCTCCAAGCACCCGGCCGGCTGCGGTGTGACGGGGGCCCTGAACCCGAGCCACGGCCCAGACGGGCAGCCAGGCCCCGGCCCCGCAGCCCCCCCGACCCTCCACCTCTGCAGGCCCGGCCCGGCCTCCGGGCGCCGCCCTGGGACTCCACCCGCAAGGACTCACACTGTCCCGCTCAGCGTGACCCCGGCTCCCTGTGACCCCCGCCCCGCTCTGTACGACCCTCCTGCTCAGTATGACCCCCAGTTCCGTATGCCCCACCGCTCCGTCTACCCTCCCTGCCCCTGCTCCGCACACGGTTTGGAGCGTCGTGGTGGGCTGCGGCCTCCACCCTCACCCCCGCCCCCGCCGGGCAGCGGTTCAGCGCAGGGACACGCGGCAAGTTGCACCGTCCACTTGTCGATGGCCGCCTGGAGGTCTGGGCTTGGGCCCCTCCGAGCGAGGGCGCCGAGGCTGTTCTTCAACTGGGAGCGGGTGGGGTCAGCGCGCTTCACCTCCCAGGACACTGCCCAAGCGACTTCCAAGGTGGCTGCTCCCGATTCCCCGCGGCCTCGCCCTCCCCGGACACGGTCACGAGACCGGCCCGGCATGAGTGTCCCGGGGCCACGGCGGGCCCTCCCCTGCCGCCGATGGTGTCCAGGACCGCCCCTGACGGCGGCATCTCCGACCTCTGCTGGGCTGCCCTGGGGACCGGGGACCGGCCGTGCTCGCTGTCCTGGCCGTCGCAGAGCTGCAGCTAGGGCCCGTCCCCTGCTGCCTACGCCCGGTGGGTGGGCGTTTCTTGGGCTTTCCACCACCGCACTGCCCCCCATCACTTCGGGGGTGCACGGCCAGCCTGGGAGCGTCCCCGGGGAGGGGCCGCGCACGTGCAAGGCCCTGGCGGTGGGCTGGGCGGCCAGGCCCCCTAGGTGCTGCTGGTGGCCTCCCGGGTCACCCAGGAGGGGACGCTCAGCTGCACGTTGTCAGCCCGGTGCTAAGAGGACCCCGACTGGTGGAGGGCGTCCGTGAAGCAGGCCTCGAGGGCAGGAGCGCCAGCGGCACCCTCGTGGCGGGGCACAGGCTCTCAGCCAGCAATACCTCTTCCCTGTGGCGTCACATGTGCGCCCACATCGCTGCCTGGTCCCGTCTCCCCGCCCCCCCGGGGTCCCCACGGCTGCATTTATGGCGTGTCCCAGGCCGGTACATGCACACCACCCAGAGTCTGGACTTGGGGCGGCCCCGGCTGGGGACGGGGTGTATGAAGAGGTGGGGCCACGGGGTGGGCAGTCCTGGCTTTAGCCCTCTTCCTGCGTCAGGGGACCGCCCGACTTCCGGAGGCTGAGCCAGAGCAGCCCCCGTCCCCCTGCACCTGTGCGTGCCCGCGCCGTCCTCCGGGAGCACAGGTTCCGTCAGGTCCCGCAGCCCCCCGCAGCGCAGGCCCGTCCCGTGTCAAAGTGCTGCTTACGATCGCACGTCCGTGAGCAAAACACTCGCCCCCACCCCCTGCCCGGGTTCCGTGTGCTCTGGGCACGTGCTCAGAAACGGCCCCGGTTGGAGGAGCCAAACACCGCACCGTTTTTATCTCCCAAAATGTGTTCTTTTTCCCCGAATTGGGACTTTTTCTCCATACAGAGCCACAAATCATGACGTAGCTTGGAAGCCCAACAATCTTCGATGGCAACTTGGGGGACAGATGAAGTCCCTGCCGCCCCGAATCTAAGCTGGAGTTTCCGCGTGGGAGCCTCTGGAGGCCTGCGTGGACTCCGCGTGTGCCAACAGCAGGGCGGCGTGGGGGCAACTGCGTGAGGACCTTGGGGGCCCCGGGCTGGGACAGGGCACCACGCCGTCCCCGGAGAGACGCCTCCACGAGGCCCGGCCGGCAGAAGCCACACGAGGGGCCCTCACCGCCCGGAGAAGGGGCTGAGCCAGCGGCCTGGTCCCGAGGCCAGCGCCCCACAGCCCTGACGGCAGCAGGCCCTCCCGCCCCGTGGCACCTCCGTGTTTTATTCACTCGTGTCTTAAATATTTCAGGGCCCGCCCCCGGAGGCTTCGGAAGGAATGCACGGCATGCCCCGGCAGCTGCCCGGACCTCCTTCAGGACGACCTGTCCCGTCCAGCAGAAGCTCCGCGTAAGGCTTTTCCGTTTTTAAAGCATCGCCTGAAAATGAGGTTAAAGAGAGCTCGCCCAGTGTGGCAGGAGGGAGGGTTGTGGAGTCCAGACACACGTGGGCGCGGACCCCTCTGCGCAGGCTCCCGGGCGGCCAGGGCGAGGAGGGCCACCTCCTCCAGGTCCGTAGCAGGAGCCTGGCCTGCACCTGCTGCAGCCCGGCCGACAGCTGGGGCTCCCCGACCTGGGTCTCCCTGGCCCGCTCACTGCACATTGGGCCCCAAGGTGCCCGCCAGAGCCCCCGGTCCCTGAGGCGCCCCCGCCCGTGGCTGACCAGGACAGCCCGGCCTCCTCCTCCTCGTGGGCGGCCACGTGCTCAGAGGCCCCCGGGCCCGATCCCCGAGGGCTGACGGTGCTACCACGCTGCCGCATCTCGGCGGGGGCACCCGGGTGCAGGGCAGCACAGCTGTTGGAAAGACACATGGATCGTGTGCACGGGCACGCAGACACGCAGAGACACACGTGCACATGCAGACACAGTGCACACGCAGACACAGCGCACAGGCACACAGACACTCATGCAGACACAGTGCACAGGCACACAGACACTCATGCACATGCAGACACAGCGCACAGGCACACAGACACTCATGCAGACACAGTGCACAGGCACACAGACACCCGTGCACATGCAAACACGGTGCACAGGAACACAGACACACAGACACGCATGCACATGCAGACACAGCACACAGGCACACAGACACAGTGCACAGGCACACGGACACACATGCACACACAGACACGGTGCACAGGAACACAGACACACAGACATGCGTGCACATGCAGACGCAGCGCACACGCATAGTGCACAGGCAGACACACACAGACATGCGTGCACATGCAGACACAGTGCACAGGCACACATCACGCGTGCACACGCAGACACAGTGCACATGCAGACAGTGCACAGACACACATACACACGCAGACATGCGCGCATAGGCACACAAACACATGCAGACACGCATGTACACACAGACACAAGTGCACTCACAGTGCACAGGCACACAGACACATGCAGACACGGTGCACATGCAGACACAGTGCACAGGCACATAGACACGCGTGCACACGCAGACACGGTGCACACACAGACACAGTGGACAGGCACGCAGACACTCATGCACATGCAGACACAGTGCACAGGAACACAGACACACAGACACACAGACACACATGCACATGCAGACGCAGCGCACACGCATAGTGCACAGGCAAACACACACAGACATGCGTGCACATGCAGACACAGTGCACAGGCACACATCACGCGTGCACACGCAGACACAGTGCACATGCAGACAGTGCACAGACACACATACACACACAGACATGCGTGCATAGGCACACAAACACATGCAGACACGCATGCACACACAGACACGAGTGCACTCACAGACAGTGCACAGGCACACAGACACACGTGTACATGCAGACACAGTGCACAGCCACACAGACACGCGTGCATGCAAGACACACACCTCGACAGTGCACATGCCGACACATATGCAGACACAGACACGCACAGTGCACACACCCACATGCACACAGACACACATGCATTCACACACGGATAAAAGGGAGAGTTGCAGAAAGAGAGAAAATGACCTCAGAGCAAACCCGGGGATCAAGGAAGGGGGGAGCAAGAGAGAAATGGTAAATAAACAGGAGCAAACACTGTCGTAATAACAAGTGACAAGGGTGACTCCTCAGGTTTAAAATGTACGTAGAATTTTAAAATATAAGAACAGTAACGCAAAGGCTGGGGCAGACTGGAGTTAGGGCGTCTGCGTCCTGGTGCGTCTGCCAAGAGGTGACAGTTCTAATTCACACTAGACTCCAACAAGCCGAGGACACGTTGCAACCCCGCGGAGGCCACTGAAGGTGGCAAGGGAATTTTTAAGGGCAAGCGAATCAGCGATGAGCACGGAACAGAGACCCGACCAGCGTGAACGAAGCCAAGGGAAGAGGAGGGGGTGGTAAAGGGTCCACCTAAGCCCAGGTAATCAGGCCGCACGCAGAAGAGCCGATGCTTCAGCTGAGAGGTGAAGCTCGTCAGACTGGATGCGGTGGGGACCCCAACAGGAGGGCACGAGAAGATACACGTGAGGGGGGACCAGATGCACACACCCGGGCGGGAGAGGGGCAGGGGCTCACCTGGGGGCCGGGGCACAGGTGGGGGCAGGTGCACATGCCCGGGCGGGGGAGGGGCAGGGGCACAGGTGGGGGCAGGTGCACACACCCGGGTGGGGGAGAGGCCTGCGCAGGCGCCCAGAGGACATGGGCCTGGCCGCAGGGACTGCAGTCCATGGTCTCGCACACTGGCTGAGAGGCAGGAGGCGCGACACCGGGGTGTCCTGCCCTACGAGGTCCCGCAGGCCGGTGTGGCTCCCCGGGGCCACCAGCTCTCCCAGATCAAGGAAGCAGTGGCTCCCACCCGCCCCACGTCAGGCGGAAGGAGGCGCGAGGACGGAGGCCTGGGTGACGCCACCCCCCGTGGCCGTGAGCGTGGCCCCCTATCACAGCGTGGTCGCAGCCGAACCCGCAGGACGATGCCCACGCGGTCGGCGCAGGAACTGGGCCCGCGGGGGCCTCCTGCAGCCCCTCGTGCGTGGGAGCCCCTGCCTGCCACGGGCTCGTCTCTAAGTCACGGTCAGGGTTGTGTAGCCACTTTTAAGCTTAGACCTTTGCACCCTTGTCCACGAGTGTCCTTGGCCCGTGATTCTCTCTGCTGCTGACGTGTGGCCCCGGAGCAGCTGAGCCAGGCTTTCTCCACAGCCGCCTGTGAAGGTGCCAGATGCCAGGGCAGCTCATGCCGCACTGGAGCCCCCGGTGGGTCTGACCTGTGCGTCGGTCCAGGGCGAGGCCACCCTCCCACGCACCCCCCCCTCAGGCACCCAAGCCGTCGCGTATCCACTTGCTGCCACCGTCACCGCTTCCCCACACCTGTCCTCCCCGAGGCCTCCCCCGGCACCCCTCCGAGAGCCCAGCACCGCTTCCAGACTATTCCGAGAGCTTCCTCTTCCCCCGGCCGCCACCCCACTCTGCGCCTGCCCCCAACACGGTCGCCAGAAAGACTCTCCTGAGGTCTGAAGTCAGACGGCGCACTCTGCCCCCGTCCTCATTCCCGTCCTCTGTGTCAAAGCCTCCGTCCTCCTCACGGCCACAGGCCCCCTCCCCTGCCCCAGGCACGCTGGCCCGACGTGCCGCTCCCTGCTCGTCCAGCGTCAGCCCCTGTCCTGCTGTCCTGCCCACGGAGCCCTGGACAAGCAAGGTCCACCCTCCGGCAGCGCCCTGGCCGGCTTCGCTGCTCCCCCAGCACGGGCAGGCCCCACCCGCGAGCAGCGGGGGCTCTAGCAGGTCGTAGCGGAGGACTGAACCTCCCTGCCTGCTGGCCACCCTCCTGGGCCTGCGCTGGCCCTGACCCTGACCCTGACCCTGACCTCAGCCCCCCAGGCAGGACCTGGGCTGAAGGAGTGTGCCCACCCCTTGGCGGAGGCTGTGAGCAGGGTGGTCCCGGTCCCGGAGAGGTGGGGTATGTGACCAGGGCATCGGGGGTCAGAGTGAGGGCAGTGCCAGCAGGACGGCTCCACGTGGGGGTGACCTCCCGGCCTCCCCCCAGGCCCAGGCTGCATGCTACGTGATGAGGACGCACTGACCACGCAGGCCCCGGGCTGGTGGGGCGGCTGTCCCACTCCAGCAGGTAGCCCAGAGCTGAGGATGCAGAAGACCCTGCTAAGGACAAGGGAGCTTGGGCTGTGCCCGCGGGACCCCCCATGCCCCCAGCTGTCCTCATGGACACTCTCCTACCCCAGGCTCTGAGAAGGCCGCCGTTAGCACGGCCGTCCTGCCACAGAGCCTTCTCAGAGGCCTGGGGCCCTCCCAGGAGCTGGTGTGACGGGAGCAGAGGCTCCTGCGGCCCTGTCCACCCCCCCACCCCGTGCTGGGTGTGAATATTTGATGGAGCCACGCAGACATGTCAAGTTCCATTTGCAGCCAGGAGGAAGACAGGTGGAAGGAGACAATGAACACCTCGTCTTGGCAAAGATCGGCCCTGCCTCCCGCTGAAGGAGCAGGTGGGGTGGGGGCGCCTGGGGCTTCCACGGGAGGGGGAGGGTGGGCTTCACTCCAAAACCCAGACAGAACAAGGGGTCCCTGAAAGGGCTGCGGCCTCCTGAGGTCGGGAGGGCCCCACAGAACCGGCCAGGGGTCGCCCCTGCAGCCTGTCCCAGGGCGGCCTTGGTCACTGCTGCCACGAGCGGGGGGTGCCGGCCGCGCTGCTGGACACTGAGCCAAAGTGGACGGAGCCCTGAGCCCACACAAGCGTGGTCGGTTTTCTGCTCCCCTGTCACCCCCTGCTCCAAGGAGCAAGATAGCAAATGCAAGAGCCTCTGGGAGCCCTGCTCCCGGCTGGGTGGCCAGGGCCCTGTGAGCCTCACGAGCCTCGATTTCCCCACGAGAGCAATGCACGGCGAGCGCTCAGACTCCCGGCAGCGGCTCCCTCTCCAGGGCAGTAAATGCCCATTCTCTCTGTCTCTACAAGAGGAAAGTGGGTGAAACAAGGACGTTTTCCAGGAAGACAAGTCTCTGCTGCTCCTACTGGAGTCCCCGTCCTGTGCAGAAACATCACAACGGCGTTTCCAAGGCCCCGCTGAGCTCGCCGTGAGTAAGGGAAGCAGGAGAAAGACGGCTCCCTGGGGTCGCTGAGCCCTCACGAGCTGGAGCCCGGGCGCTGAAGGGCTGTGGCCACGGAGGGGAGCCCGCAACTGGGAGACCAGAGACCCCACATAACACGGGGCCCCCAGAGAATCACACACTCAGGGGAAAACCTGGGTCCTCAGGAGGATCTATTGGAATAAGAAAAGATAAAATAATAATAATAGTAATAATAATAATAATAATAAAAGGGAGAAAGAGGTCTTCCCTGGAGACTGTGAAGCCCAGCTCACATGAGTGCCAGCCAGCAGCCACGTTCCCTCGTGGAGAACCAAGAAACCCAAGACAAAAAGTGTGGCTCAACATGGCCTGGGGTGGTGGTAACTTGAGGAAACCCGAGAAAGTATTGAAAATAGATGGACAAGAAACATGATCAAAACAGGAGGCAGATAGGAAAACCTCTAGAGAAATAAAAAAGGATAAATGAGGTAGCAAACGCAGGCTTCCAGACTGTCCGCAGCAGGGCCTCCCCCCCAGCACCCAAGGGCTGCACGTCTGGCAGGAGCCAGGGGCCATGCGTGGGACAGGATTTCTCCAATTGTCCCTGAGCCGATTTCCAGAGCAGCGTCCCGATTCTGCACCATCCCCTGCGGGACCAGGCCGCGGCCGCCCTTCTCTCCTGGAGACGGGTGCAAATCTCTCCCTGGCCCTGGGACGGGGGTGGGAGCAGCCCAGGGCTCCGGGGCCAGGAGTCTGGGGTAGAGCCGCGGGCGGATGCGTGGGCTCCCCAGGCTCCTGGGTGGCAGGGCTGCTGGGGGCAGCCAGTGAGCAGGGGTGCGCCTGCACCCACGCTGACCCTGCAAGGGGTGCCCCGGAGACAGCCACCCGCGGCCCCAGAGGGAGGACCTCTGCCGGGGGGGGGTGACCACGATCCCCCCTCGAGGCCGACTCATTCTCTAGAGGGGCTCACAGATCTCAAGGAAGCTCGTCTCCGGGTTCCCTGTATCATAAAAGGTGTGATGAAGGGAGCCGATGAACGGCCATGTGGAGGGGGATGGGGTCCTGTCCCACCGAGCTGGGGGGCATCACCCTCTCCGCATGCACATGTGACCCACCCGGTAGCTCTCCGGACCCCGCACTGTTGGGATTCTCGGGGGGCTTCCTCCCGGGGCCTGAGATGCCTCATTGACCCCGTTGCCAGCCCCTCCCCCTCCCTGGAGGGGGGTTGGGGGTGGGGCCTGAAATCCTGGAGCTTCTTTGTGGGTTCAGCCCGCACCCAGGAGCCCACCTGCATCACCATTAGGACTCTGGTCACTTAGGAAGCGAGGAGGGCTCGGGAGCGCAGGGCTGGGCCCCGGGGTGGGGGTGGGGGGGTCAGCCCAGGACGGACATTCTCCGTGATCTCACTCCAGCCAGCCCCGGGCATGATTCCCAAGAAGTCACCCTTCGTGTGAGGCCCTGGCCTGACCCCTGGAGGACACGAGGACTGTCTCCCCCCCGGGAGGCTGACCCGCCTCATCAGAGGCCCCGAGGGACCCCGGTGCCCCACCGAACGTCCTCAGCCCCGCTGCCCCGATCCCAAGGAAAGGACTCCGCAGGCCCCGACCCGGGAGCCAGGGAGCTCGCCCCTCAGCTCGAGTCCACAGGCCCGGCGGCCCCAGAAGGACTCCCCAGGCCCTATGGCTTCGGGATCTGTCACCGGGTCGGTGTGAGCTGCGCCCTGCCTCAGTCGGCTCAGCGCAAGGCGTGGGGACGGCTGGGGTCCCCGGGGCGGGTGCGTTCCTGCGGCCCACAGGAGGACAGACACGGGACAGAGACGTGGCTACTCGTGCCAACTTTCGTTCCCCAGGACTGAAGGACAATATGCCAGATGTAATCAGCTAATGGGGGGACGCTGGGGACAGGGTGACGCTGGGGACAGGGCGGCGCCGACGCAGCTGGGCGCCAGGGCCCGCTGGAACCTCTGTGCTTGAAATCTAAATCAGCCGCGGGAGCCCGGCAGCCGATGGCGGAGAGAGCACAAGGGCCGCAGAGCCCGGCAGGCGGCCTGGCCAGGGGCTGGCTGGACGCACAGGAGGACGCATGGGCCCTTGGGACGCAGCAGGGCGGGGGCGCAGGAAGCGCCAGCCCCGTGCCACCTGCCGCGGGCCTGGAGGGACGGAGAAGCACCTCCCGATGCCCCCCAGGGCCCCATCCTGGCTCCCCGGGGCCTTACACCCGCGGCAGAGAGCAAACCCAGCGGCCCAGCCCCAGGGGACGCCCCCTGCCCCTCAGCCTGGGGGCCCGGGTGACCAGAGGGGTGTGCTCCCCCGTGTTGCACATCGATGCCCCGTGGGCCCCGAGAGGCTGGCTGTGGACCCCAGGCCCAGAGGGGTGCACAGCAGGGCTTCCGTGGGGGGGCGGGGGCGGGGGCGGGGCCTCAGCAGCAAGGGCAGCGCCCAGGGCCTCGTTCGGAGGGGCCAGCAGCCGCCTGCGGGGTTTACCCGAATCAGGACCCGACTGGGGATCTGTCCGCGGTGGGAGCTGCAGGGCCCGTCTGCACGGGGGCTCACCAGGGCGTTCTGCTGCTGGGGGGCGTAAGGGGCCTGCCTGCCTCGGGGTCACTGAGGTCAGGAGACGGGGCCCTGGTCCTGGCAGGCATGTCTGGGCGATGCTGGCACTGCCCACAGGGCGGGAGACCAAGCATCCATGTGTCCACAGACCGCAGGGCCACATCCAGGCGCAGCCCTCGGGTGGGGGGACGTGGCCCAGGCTCGGAGCCGGCCTTGTGCGCAAGGCCCCTGAGGACGGGGTGGGCGGGTGGGGGGGCGCAGCCCGGATGCCAGGCCCTGCCGCGGGGCCGGAAGGCCTTCCGGGGGCACACGTCCTCCCAGAGCGGGGAGGGTGAGAGCTCTTCCTGCACACGCATGCACTCACGTGCTCGTGGACGTGTCAGGGCCGCTTAACTCCGCCAGCTCCAGGCCGGAGGCTCCAAAGGCCGGAAAGTGGGCAAAGCCGCGCGGGATCCGTGTCCTGGGGGCTGCTCAGGGCTCGATGTCAGCAACAGGCCAAGCCCACCCGGGGGAAGGAAACAGGGTCCCTGTGGGGGGACGCAGGGGGAGGGGAGCTGAATGGACACGGCTCTGTCCGGCGGCGGCGGCAGGTGCACACGCACGTATCAAACTCAGACGTGGACACTAAGGTCTGAGTGTTTCAGCGACGACTTGTTCATTCCAGTGACACGTATTTACATGAAACCCTGTGACCCGAACCACGTCCATCCTCGGCCTCTTGTAAGAAAGTCCTGATCCTGTCTTTGCCACCAGGTGTCGCTTGGAGCTGGATCTCCAAGGTCTGCCCCTGTGAGCGTCCCCTCGTCCCCTCCTTGCTGCAGGGCTCCTGCCCTGGGGTGAGTGCTGGGCGTGTGTGGAGCAGTCCCCACCCTGGGCCCTCTGTTGTCACTCAGAAGTGATAAGTACCTGCACGTGGGGGGAGGTGAGCAGGGGCGAGGTGGGTGGGGGCGAGCTGAGCAGGGAGGAGGTAGGTAGGGGCAAGCTGAGCAGGGGCGAGGTGGGTGGGGACGAGCTGAGCAGGGAAGAGGTAGGTGGGGGCAAGCTGAGCAGGGGCAAGGTGGGCAGGGGGAGGTGAGCAGGGGCGAGGTGGGTGGGGGCGAGCTGAGCAGGGGTGAGGTGGGTGGGGGCAAGCTGAGCAGGGGCAAGGTGGGCAGGGGGAGGTGAGCAGGGAGGAGGTGGGTGGGGGCGAGCTGAGCAAGGGGGAGGTGAGTAGGGAGGAGGTGAGCAGGGGTGAGGTGGGGGGGCGAGCTGAGCAGGGAGGAGGTGGGCAGGGGGAGGTGAGCAGGGAGGAGGTGGGTGGGGGCAAGCTGCCCGGGGGCCCAGGAGCCCGGGGGGCCGTATCCACCGCCTCCCACGCCCCCCGCATCCGACTCCCTGGTCAGAACCTCCTGCTCCCGGGCTGCGCCGGTCCCGTGGGGAGACCCTATGTCTGCGCATGGCGCGGGGGGGGGGGGGCGCTGCCTAGGGCCAGGCGGCCATCGTGGGACAGGGCCAGTGGCCTGGAGACCCTCCCGCCCTCCCTGCCCCGGGGCTGGGCAGCTGCTGCTCACGGCCGCTGGATGCCGCAGGCCGGGACACCAGGGGCAGAGGACTGCGCCCGAGGGGCCGACCGAGGCCCGGGCTTCGGGAGACAGGAACGGGGTCCCCACAGGGAAGGTGAGGGACGGGGTGGAGCAGGTGCAGGAGCAGGTGCAGCCCCGGAGCGCAAAGTGCACAGGCCGCGGCGTGGCGGGTGCCCACGTGCAGGGAGAGGGCCGGGGGCGTGGGCTGCACGCTGGGCTGTGGAGGCTTCCCGGGGACAAGCTGGCGCCACTGGGCACGGCACAGCGGGAAAGCAGAGCTGGAGCGGCTGCCGAGGGCGCAGGGGACGCGGGCAGGGTGGCGGCCCTGGGCTGGAGCATCGTCAGTGCCCGAGCCCAGAGCACCCGCCGCTTCCGGGGGCCCCGGGGTCAGGGGGAAGCAGAGGTGGGGCTGGCGGCGGTGTCCCCGGGGGGCTGCGTGCGAGGCCGCGGCCCTGTGTGGGGTCAGTGACACCCCAGCCTGTCCTCGGCGCCGCTGCCTGCACGGGGCACTCACCCCCCTCCCGCTACTGTTCCGCGTGTGACTGCGGCCCCTCAGAGGCAACGTCAGTGACCTGGGGGGCAGCAGACTCCCCCGTTCTAGAAGACGGGGTGGCCCCCCGAGTGGAAGAGCGCTCGACGGAGGCGGCTTACCCGAGAACTGAACACAGCAGGGACGGGCGGCTGCAGGTGACGGGCCATCAGGCTCCAGCGGCCCGCCGTCCTCCCCTGGGGCGCCCCCCCATGTCCAAGCAGCTCTAGTTCCCTTCACGCCCCTGCCCCGGAGTTCCCGGTGCTGGGGGGGGAGCATGGGCGCCCCGCAGAGCTCAGGGCAGCCATGGAGCGGGGGGCAGGTGGCGGGTGGCCAGCCACGGCTTGGGGAGCAGCCCAGGTGGGGCCGCGGGGAGCCCGCGGGGTGGGGTGCTGGGGCGCCGGGCCTCTTGCAGCCCCACGCCCCTGGGTCTCTCTGCAGGACCGGGCCGGCTGCTCATCCCGCGTCCCTCACCCCAGAGTTCAGGTGAAACCTCCGGGCGCCCCCAGCACCCCCGCCGCCCCTCTGCTCCCCCGGTGCCGAATGGCTGACGGGGTTGG
Source organism: Vulpes vulpes (assembly GCF_048418805.1). NCBI lineage: Eukaryota > Metazoa > Chordata > Mammalia > Carnivora > Canidae > Vulpes > Vulpes vulpes. The sequence continues at coordinate 1,037,143 of NC_132794.1, forward strand.
TCGCACGAGTCACCTCGGGAAGGCTTTACGGGTTCCCCGGAGCACCGCTGAGGGAGGACCCACGGAGGGAGGGCCCCGACCCGGTGGGGGGTGGGGGGTGCCGCTGCAGCCTCGACGCCGTAGAGAACACGCCGTCCTGTCACACGGAGTCGGGGTGGAAAGCCCTAGAAGGCTGGAGCAGCTGGGAACCCTCGTCCGCAGGGAGGAGACGCTCGGGGCGCGAGAGCAGCCGCGTCTCAGGGTCGGGGCGCCCCGACCACAGCCCGTAAGTTGGGCCCTTGAGCACAGAGCCATTGGCGGCGCCCGCGGGGTCTTCCGAGCTCAACGGGGAGAAGCTGTGCCTTCAAAGGGGGGCGCATCTGGGGGCGCCCGGGGGCCCAGTGGTGGAGCGTCTGCCTCCGGCCCAGGGCGTGACCCCGGGGTCCCGGGATCGAGTCCCCCGTCGGGCTCCCCGCAGGGAGCCTGCTTCTCCCTCTGCCTGGGTCTCTGCCTCTCTTGGGTCTCTCAGGAATAAGTAAAAAAAATCTTTTTTAAAATAAATAAAAAATAAAGAGAGGTGCCCCTGAAAAGAAAGGGGCCCCTGGGTGGCTCCGTCGGCTGAGTGTCCGACTCGGTCTCAGCTCAGGTCATGATCTCGGGGGCGTGGGATCGAGCCCGAGCCACATTCCGCACTCAGCGGGGTCTGCTTGGGGCTCTCTGTGCCCCTCTGCCCCCTCCGCCCGCCCGGATATATATATATATATATATATTTTATATTTATATAAATAAATAAATCTTGAAACCCCGCCAATGGAGGTACATGGGGGCTGCCACGCGTGGCTCAGCACCAGCAGGGCACGGGTGTCCCTCCCGGAGTGTCCCCGGCCCAGCAGCCCTCAGGCTGGCGCTGGTCCTGGTGTCGGGTCGGAGGCGTCTGGAGACAGCGGCGCTGGGGCTCAGGGTCTGTGTCCACCGAGGCAGAGACGCCCCCCCACCCCAGGACGCTCGCCAGCTCTTGCCTTGGCAGCTGCGTGAACCTGGCAGCCGAGCAGAGAGGCCCATTTGACAAATTAAAGACATGACAAAGGACAAAAGTCTCTGGAAATTTCCATCCCAGGGCCGGGACCCAACTGCGGGGGGAGGGGCGCCGCTGGAGGGGGGGGGGCGAGGAGCCCCAAGTGAGTGTTTTCAAAGCACGCTTCTCATCTTAAAATCCTGAGAACTAAAATTAAATAAATAAATAAATAAATTAATTAATTAATTAATAATAAAATCCCGAGAATTGCAACACAACCTTGAGGTGAGTGCCAGAGGCCCCCACGGGGCACAGCGGCAATCCACAGATGCTTCCAGAAACCCGCCATTCCCGGGTCCTGGGTGGCTTCGCGTCTTCCCCGCGGCGTCACTGGGACCGCAAGCCAACTGCTCGCGCACGCACGGAGGAACCTCTCCCTGACGCCAGGGTCGCCAACGAATTCATGCCCCGGTCTGTTCCTGCCCCTTCGGGATCTCGCGTCCCCAGGCGACCATGGACCTGCCCCGTCACTGGCCACAAGTGTGCCTGTCCCAGAACTCGGTGAGGGGGAGCCACCGGCGGGCACACCCCGGGCCCGAGTCAGCAGGACGGCCCCGGGGTCACCTGGCGGCAGGTGGGCCCGGCTCCCCTGGCGGGGCTGCCCACCCCAGACCCACCTGGGGCGGCGGCGGCGGGTCAGCTCGGGCTCGGGCTTGAAGTGGAGCTGCTGCGCCTGCACACTTCGGCTTCTCCGGGTGAACACTCAGCGTCGGCACAGCCGGTCCTGGGGCAGGTGCGTCTTTACCTACTTAGGGAGATGCTGCCCGTGCGACGGCGGCGCCTCCCTCGGCACCTGGTGCTGCGTCCCCGCAGCGGAGCGTTGGTTGGGCAGGTGCTGGCTTTTCATGGGCTTATTCGCTGGAGGTAAAATCTTTGCCTCCCCCAAACCCCCATATAGTGTTTTCTTTAAAAAAAAAGAAAAATAAACTTTGTTTATATAACAGTTTTAGATTTACGGAGAAATTGTAAACCAAATACAAAGATTTTCCACGTGTACCTTGGCCCCTTCCACACACGTCACGTCAGCCCCGTACGTCTGTTACAGTCAACGCACCAACGTTAGTATTAACTAAACATTCACGTTTCCTCAGTGACCCCTAATGTCCCTCTTCTGTCCAGCATCCCTCCAGGACACCACGGGACATTGGCCACGACCCTTTACATCCCCTCTGGGCCCTGACAGCTCCTCTGATGACCCTGAGTTTTTAGAGGCACTAGTGGGGCATTTGGGGGGCTGCCCCTCGGTGGGATTAGCACGATGGTTTCTCTGATGGGACTGGGTCCTGGGTGGTTGGGGGGACAACCCCGGAGGGGATAGCCCGGCCCATCCTACCCAGCCCAGGTGTGTGCCGTCCACATGACCTGTCGCTGATGTTGGCCGTGGTCACCTGGCGGAGGTGTGTCTGCCAGGCGTCCCTGCTCCACGGTGCTCCCTCCTCTGCCCGCGCTGTCCCCTGGGGAAGGGCGTCACCGCGCACAGCCCACACCTGGGGAGTGGGGAGGTGGGCGCCGCTCCCCGGGGACGGAGCCGCTGTGCCCACATGGTGGGATCCTCCTCGGGAGGAGGAGGGTCAGTACTGTTTCTGCATCAGGCGGGACTGAGTCCCGCGTGGACGTCCGTAGGGACGCGTGGATATTTACTCACTCTCGTGGGCCGTGATCCAGCACGCCTTCCCTCTGTGGCCAGGGCTGACCCCGCTCTGGCCCCCGGGAGCTCCTTCAGGCCTGCTCCGTCCCTGGGTGTGGACGCGTGGCCTGCGTTTCTCGGAGCCCTGAACGGCGTCAGGCATGCGTCCTCACGTGCCTCCTCTCAAGGACGAGCCTGCAGTGACTTCCATGTCTGCTCCTCTGTTTTCCTCTCTTCTGCAGGTTATGATTTTTCTCTTGGTCACTCGTTCCGAGCGGCTGATGGTGTTCACTTGGGTTCGTTGGGCGCTGTGGCTCTCTGGGTTGACGTTCAAACACGTGTCTCGTCTGCCTCCGGGGACGTTCCGTGGCGCCCTGATCTCTGGTCATCGCCTGTCTGACTTCCCTGCACGTGGCTTCTGTGGCTGTGTCTTCAAGCTCACTGACCTTTTCTTTTCTTTTTTTTTTCCCACTGACCTTTCCTTCTGCAACGTCTAATCTGTTATGAATCCCGTCCAGCGTGTTTTCACCTCGCGCCGTGCAAGTCTCGTCTCTGCTTTGATCTGGGGCTTCCATGTCCCTTTATCCAGCTCCGTCCCTCTCCACCTTCTTGAGGGTGAAAACGTCCTTGCACTGACTGTTTCAACGCCCCTGTGTGCTAGATCCGTCTCCTCTGTCATTTCTGGATCTACTTTTATCGGTTGATGTTTACCCTCATTTTGAGCCGTACGTTTCTGCTCTTTTGCAGGCCGTGTGATTCCCAATCGGATGCCAGAATCAGGGTTTTACGATGTTGCATAATGGATATTTTTGCGTTCCTATAAATAATCTGGAGCTTTGTTCTGGAATGCAGTTGAGTTACTTGGAAACAGTTTGTTTCTCCCAAGGCTTGCTTTCGACTCCTAAGGCAGGATCAGAGCCGCGTGTAGCCTGGGGGTTGTTTTTCTCCGTTGCCAGGGAGGCAGACCCCGCCCCAGGGACTCTGAGCTCCCTGCCCGCGGGGAGCAGGCTCTATTCCTGCCCCAAATGCACTCTGGGTGGGATCTCGCCCCCTTCCTCGTCGGGGTCCCTTCCCTGGCCATGAGGACCTGCTCACACGCACACACCGATCAGCACTTCCCAAATCCTCAGCGGCGGGTCTGTCCCTGCAGATTTCTGGGACTCCCTCGGGGCGGCTGTCCTCTCAGTGGGGCCCGTCCTGTGACCCCGCTGCCCTCCCTCTTGGATCCTCCACGCGGGAGCCCAGCTGGCTGAGCCCCTGCCCCCTTCCCCATGCGGTGGGGGGAACTCAGCTCCCACCGCCCTTCCCGGTGTCCAGTGTCAGGCCCCGTCACCTCATCAATTTGTCTAGTTTCCACGGTTCCGCGTGGGAGAAAATGTCTGGGCTCTGGTGACCCGGGCTCAGCTGGGATTGGACGTTGAAAGAGCTGGTCTCCTCACGAACCCCCCAGAGGCCGTCCCGCGTCGTAAACAGTCACTGGGGCTTCCCCCTGGGGTGCGTGTGTCATTAGTGGGGCGAGCGTGTGAGGGGGCCCGTGTGTCCGTGTGCCGACTGCGCGGCACGCACCTCAAAAGTGGCTCCGGTTCAGGCCTGAGCTCTCCGACCGATCATCCGTTCCAGACCTGGGGGGAGTGCGGCTGACTTAGTGCCCGTTCCCGGAAGCTCGGTCTTCCTCTGCTGCCCCGGCTCCGTGACCGCTGGTGCAGCGCATGGCCAGGCCTCCGGCTGTGTCCGCTGGGCCGAGGGTGGGGACGAGCCCGCGACTGCGTGTTCCCACCACCCGCCACAATCCCGACTGGGGGGACCCCGCAAAATCCAGGCTCTCGCATCGTCGCCAGGAAGGACAAAAGTCACGCTGTCCCGACCCGGCCGACATTTGCTTTGCTACAAACGAAGGTGAGCGTGAAAACACCTGCACTTTCAGTTCCCACCTTGTTATTTTCAGGGCGGAGGTAAAGTTTCTGTCTGGTCCCTACATTCGCCTCCGTCGCGATTCTCAGAAGCCGTTGGCCCCAAGCTGTGTGTCATTCGGACCAGCAGGACCTCGGTGTCTCCGGGTACGGGCCGGAGGACAGACAGACGCCACGTGCCCCGTGCGGCCCGTGAGGAGGGCGCCCAGGACGCGCTCTGTCCTCCCAGGTGGCGGGTGGAGGAGAAGTGGCTGCTCTTGCCGTCCGGGAAAACCCCGACAGCGACGGGAACGGCGGGGGGCCGCGTGAGCTCCACAGCGTCCTCTGGGCCATGCCCCCACCGTCACCGAGAAGTGCGGGGTCACACATGTGCCCCAGGGGGACAGCGGCCACCCGACGACACGCGGCACGCTCCGTTGCGAAGCCCGCTGCCTGCCTGTTCTCTCCTTCCTGCGCCGTCTGGCTCCATCCAGACTGGGGTCGTGAGGTCGTGCCCCCGTTCCAGGAACTGTGACCCTGGGCTCCGTGGGCGCGTCCGGCCTCTGTCCCCTCCCCCGTCCCCACCGACTCCCCGCCGCCGTGGACACCTTCCTAACCAGCGTGTCTTGCCAAGGTTTCGTGCACCTCCTGCCTTAAGTCTGGTGGGCGCTGTGGGGTCGGCACACGTCCTGCCCCGTAGCTTGCGCTTCTAAGGTGCATGCTCGCGTGGAGCTCAGGAACCACGGCTGAGTACCCAGCACAGCCGCCCCCTCCTTCCCAGGTGTGGCCTGACGCAGGGCTCATCCTGGAGCGTGGCCCGTGTGGCTCCAGGACAGGAGGCCTCGGGGACACGGACTTGGGGCCACAGGGTCCCGGGCTCCGTGTGGTCTGCGTGGGGCGGCGGCCCAGCTCACGCCCGGCGGTCAGCGGAAGGCTCCCGGCCCACTCCGCGGCCATCCGGGCCTGGCTGGTTCCCCACGTCTCCTGCTCAGCCGGGTGCAAGGACCTGCTTGGCCTGCGCCCTGACCCCGCACCTCCCCGCAGGGCCCACAGACACTGACCCCCGCGCTCACGCCCGTGCCTCGAGGCAGGGACGCGGCTCCTCGCCGTCCTTCTCCCCACGCCCCGCGGTCCGCCCCACTGGCTCTGTCTCCTGCCGCACGCAGCGGCTGGGGGGGCCCGGGCCGAGAGGGAGCGCGTCCGGACAGCGGGGTCAGGGACGTGGCCGGTGCTGCCCCGCGGCTCTCCGTGGCGCCGCAGTCTGCCCAGCACCTGCCGTCCGGCTCATGCAGCCTTCACTGCGTCTAGCTGGGGCGGGGTACAGCGGGGCCGGTGCCCCCGTGCCGGACAGCGCTGGGGGCCCTGACGGTCCGGGTGACCGAGGCAGGACCGCGGTCGCGGAGCCCGGCCCGGGTCTGTGCTGACGGCTCAGCGCCTCTGGAATCCGAAGTCCCGGCGAGCAGGGCGGAGGTGGGTGAGCGCTCTGCGTCCCGGGCCGCACGGGGGCCGACCGACGGCCGCGGGCAGACAGTCCGGGACGCTGATCCTCTGTGCCGGCCGTGACCGGGGCGCCAGGGGACCGCGGCTGCTCAGCCAGGGGACGGCGAAGCCGGTCCTCGGTCTCCGGAGGCCCGGCCCCCTCCCCGTGGTCTGGGGCGTCCCCGGCTAGTGTGGGCTTGGGGACCTCCCCACGCAGGGCAGCTTCCGTGTCAGCTGACAGACAGGCCTTGTCGCCGCTCGGGTCCCCGCGGGAGCACCAGCGGCACGAAGCCTCGCGCCCGAGGAGGGAGACCGGAGGCGCACAGGCTTCCCTCCGCCCTCAGCCTTCTTCTTGGAGCCGCTGCCACGTGCAGGTGTCACCTTGGTGGACACCCTCAGAGACCCAAGGGCAGCCGGACCAGCGTCACCCCCGGGCCAGGGTCACCTGATCACCTAGTCACCTGGTCACCTGCCCGGCCTGCCGAGCTCCCGGGGTAAATGAGCCAGCGATGCTGGGGCCCCGGTGTCCCCTGCCCCCACTCAGAAGGCCCACGCATCTCCCAGCACGCTTCCAGCCGGCCGGACCCCGGGACGGAGGCACACAGATGACAGCCCCGTCCCTGGGTGCGGCAAGCAGGGCCCCACACGGTCGGCTCTGCTGGGGGCTCCCGCACCGAGGCCCTGCTCCCACCCTGTCTGGGCCTCAGGAGGGACCGAACGGCCCCACGTGCCTGCCTGGACGTGGCCCCAACCCGTGGCCGGGCTTGCAGGCCTCAGCTCTTTGCTGGCCTCCACATCCCGGCAGGACAGCTCTGCCCGCAGCCGCCCCACCTCAGGGGACCGTGTCCTGTGTGGGGACCGGGGGCCGGGACAGAGGCAGGGCCTTGCCCACACAAGCAGCCGTGGCCTGCCGCACCCAGGTCCCCGGTGAGAGGTGTCAGACTGCTCGGAGAACACGAAGGGGGCGGCTGTCACGCCCCGTAGCAGCCCCGTGTGGCCTCCCCGCCGCTGCACGGGGGCGCACGCAGACACAGCACCCTCCGTCCCCCACCGCCAGGCGGCTGCGTGGCTCGCTTACCCCCCCTGGGTCCTCGTCTGGGTCAAGCCCCTGCCCGCCCCCCAGGTGCCCTGCACGACCTGTCCCAGGGCGGGATCTGGTGCAGCCAGAGGCCCAGCCTGTCCCTGCCACACGCCCACAGGCCGGAGGATGCTGTCCGATGTCTGGGCCGGACAGAGGGGACCCCAGCCGACCCCCGAGACAGGAACGGTGCGCTGCAGCCGCCTTGGACGGCGGAGCCTCCCCTGGGGATCCCGGGATAGGAGGCCTCGCAGAGTGTCCCCCACCCCGGGGCAGGAGCTCGTGTCCCGCGGCAGCCAGCCCCTCCCCGTCCTGCACAGATGCTCTGGGGAGACGCATGCCGGAGCCCATGGGCACGGTCACGGCCGCGCTGGCCTTCCCACCCCGTGTCGGCTGGTGCCGAGCGTCTGCGTCCCTAACCGGGCTGCAGCTCCTCTTCTGGGCTGTGAGGACCAGGCCCCCTCCCCTACCAGCATCACTGGATTCCCTGAGGGCCGAGAGGGTGGCCTCGCAGCACCCCAATGGTGCCGGGTGGTCCACGGGCTCCCCGGCCTGACCCCCGCCCCAAGAAGGCCGTCCCGCTGCGACCGTGCTCTCCACCAGCCTCACCAGAGGGGTCGGCCTGGCCCAGCCTTGGGGCAGCCTCCAGGTCGGGGCGCACGCTCCAGCTCTCCCGGCCAGCATCTGGGTTCCCCCACAGCACCCTGAGGCCCCCGCCGTGACACAGGGACGTGCAGTAGGGCCACAGTGCAGAGGGTGGGTGGGGGGTGCAGGGGCCACAGATGGGTGGGGTGCAGAGGGTGGGGTGCAGAGGGTGGGCAGGGGGTGTGCAGGGGAGCGGTGTCGGGCTCCACTGATCACACACGCCTGCCCTTGGGGCTTGGCCACTCTGAGTCCTGGACCAAAACCCGTCCCCCCTGACAGGACAGGCAGCACGGGCCCAGGTCCAGCTCTCCCTCGCGTGTCCCAGGCCGCCTCGCGCGGTGTGTGGGGCACCGATGGGTGCTGGGTGGGCAGTGGCCCCGGGCCCCGGCCTGTGGGGGCCTGCTTGGCCTTCAGGGGGGCCTGGCTGGGGACAATGCTGCCCCCCGAGCAGGACCTCCCACGGCCTGTCACCCCCTGGCTCCCACACGCCAGCGACGCCAGGAGGCCCCAGGACCAGGGAACCAGCTGGCAGTGTTGGTCCATGTCCTCGGCACGGCCTGGAGCCAGGTCGGTGACAGCTGCGCCCCAGACCCCTGGCCCCACACGCCCAGGCGGCTCGTCCGCAGTGTGTCGGGGAGAATTCCATTAGCTTTAATTAGTACAAATGTAATCAATTTTAATTAGTTTTAGCTAATTTTAAACTTTTAATTAGTTAAAAACCAGGGTGTTCACATAAAAATGTCAGATTTCAGGCTTCTTTTGAGAAGTTGGCAGCACCAGCAACCTCCCAGTGGGAGCTGGGCAGAAGGGGGGACAGGGGATGGGGGGCAGGAGATGGGGTCCTGGGGGGATGGGGTGGGAGATGGGGGGCTGGGGGAGTAAGAGGTCCCTGGGGCGATGGGGGTCCTAGGGAAGGTGGGGGGCCCTGGGGGGATGGGGGCCATGGGGGTTTGTGGGGTTCCCTGGGGTGTGGGGGTGGGAGATGGGGGCCTGGGGGAGTAAGAGGTCCCTGGGGCGATGGGGGCCCTGGGGGAGATAGGGTTCCCTGGAGGGGGATGGGGGCCCTGGGGGATTGTGGGGCTCCCTGGGGGGATGGGAGTGGGAGATGGGGGGCTGGGGGAGATGGGGGCCCTGGTACCCCAGGCCCTGTCCACAACCACCCTGTGTCCTGTCGTCCCTGCATGTGGGGAGCCTGCTGTCCTGGGCAGGGCCCACTATTTCCCTCTGGGGTGGGTGGATGTGCTCTATTTAGGCAGCACCCCACGGACCGAGGGCCAGGAGCCCCCCAGGTGACTGCAGTGGCAGCAGCCGCCCTCCTCTGGGGACGCCCCTGTTGCTCCCTCTCTTCCAGGATTCATGGTTGAGACCTGAAGGGACGCCGCCAGCGGCACCCAGGTCCTCACGGCCTCTTTCCATGTCTCGGTGCCCCCCCACCCCACGCAGCTCAGCAAGGGCCGCGTGTTCCACGGCTCTGACCCATGACCTGTGTCACCGCCCGTGGGCACCAGGCCTCCCACCCATGAGAGCAGAGCACCGGGGAGCTCGCTGATTCACCCTGAAACACCCCCTTCCCGGGTCCCCCAAACAGCCAGGGGCAGCGAGGCAGGGCCAACCCTCACCCCCTCCGAGGCTGGGCAGGCTCCGCAGGGCTCCCCTGAGTCAGGCAGAGGTGGGGACCTGGGAACTGCACCCCTGGGTGTACCTTCCCCTCCCCCAGGCTGCCCCGGCCAGGGGGCCAGTGACCCTCAGAGTCAGAGAAGGAGCCACAGGACCTGTAGTCAGTGGGCAGCCTGGTCCCCTGCTGGTCCCCTCACCGTTGGGGCCACCGCACTGCCTGGCCTGTCAACGACCTGTCAGCTCAGGGGGCCCAGAGGGCGGGAGCCTGGTCAGTGTGTGTCCCAGAGCTGGAGGGCAGGTGAGGGCAGGTGAGGGCAGGTGAGGGCAGGTGAGGGCAGGAGAGGGCAGGTGAGGGCAGGTGAGGGCAGGAGAGGGCAGGTGAGGGCAGGTGAGGGCAGGTGAGGGCAGGAGAGGGCAGGTGAGGGCAGGAAAGGGCAGGTGAGGGCAGGAGAGGGCAGGAGAGGGCAGGTGAGGGCAGGTGAGGGCAGGTGAGGGCAGGTGAGGGCAGGAGAGGGCAGGTGAGGGCAGGAGAGGGCAGGTGAGGGCAGGTGAGGGCAGGAGAGGGCAGGTGAGGGCAGGAGAGGGCAGGTTAGGGCAGGAGAGGGCAGGTGAGGGCAGGTGAGGGCAGGTGAGGGCAGGTTAGGGCAGGAGAGGGCAGGTGAGGGCAGGAGAGGGCAGGTTAGGGCAGGAGAGGGCAGGTGAGGGCAGGAGAGGGCAGGTGAGGGCAGGTGAGGGCAGGAGAGGGCAGGAGAGGGCAGGTGAGGGCAGGAGAGGGCAGGTGAGGGCAGGAGAGGGCAGGTTAGGGCAGGAGAGGGCAGGTGAGGGCAGGTGAGGGCAGGTGAGGGCAGGAGAGGGCAGGTGAGGGCAGGTGAGGGCAGGTGAGGGCAGGAGAGGGCAGGTGAGGGCAGGAGAGGGCAGGAGAGGGCAGGTGAGGGCAGGAGAGGGCAGGTGAGGGCAGGAGAGGGCAGGTTAGGGCAGGAGAGGGCAGGTGAGGGCAGGTGAGGGCAGGTGAGGGCAGGAGAGGGCAGGTGAGGGCAGGTGAGGGCAGGTGAGGGCAGGTGAGGGCAGGAGAGGGCAGGTGAGGGCAGGTGAGGGCAGGAGAGGGCAGGTGAGGGCAGGTGAGGGCAGGTGAGGGCAGGAGAGGGCAGGTGAGGGCAGGAGAGGGCAGGTGAGGGCAGGAGAGGGCAGGAGAGGGCAGGTGAGGGCAGGTGAGGGCAGGAGAGGGCAGGTGAGGGCAGGAGAGGGCAGGTGAGGGCAGGTGAGGGCAGGAGAGGGCAGGTGAGGGCAGGTGAGGGCAGGAGAGGGCAGGTGAGGGCAGGAGAGGGCAGGTTAGGGCAGGTGAGGGCAGGAGAGGGCAGGTGAGGGCCATGGGGGGCTCTGGGGCTGTGCCTTTCCTACCTCACCTCTCCCTGCAAAGCCTGCTACCCACTGACCCTGTGCCAACAGAGTCCACCAGCGGCCACGGCTGCCAGGCTCTACCCTCAAGGCCTGTGACCCCCACAGCCGGGCACGGTGTCAGGTGGCACCGAGACAGCCAGAGCCCAGGGGGCCCCTGAGCACCCTGCATGTCCACGCTCCTCCCTACGCTCCGGGGGGACATCTCGCTGGGCCCCTCTGCTGGCAGGGCGTCCCCCGCTGGTCAGTCCGTGCCACCCTCCCTGCCCTTGACGGAGGGTGGTCATGTGCCCCCCAGGGCGCTCCACGGCTCCAGAGACGCTCAGGAGGGGCTCTGTGGCCCCAATCCCGGCCGGGCTCTCACGATCCAAAGGGCAGCACCGGTGTTGCTGGGAACCGGGACCTGACGCCAGGAGCCGCCTGCCACCTGGTGGCCGCGTACCCCGCACGGCGCATCTCGCCGGCTCGGCATTCAGAGAAAGGAGCCCAAGGCCTAAGACCAGGCCACTTCAACCTCGCAACTAGCCCAGGAACAGGAATCACATTTTGGGGACATAAAACCGCGGAGCGGCTGCACGACCCCTGAATTTGTGATGAGAGATAGGAAACAGGGCTTAACATTAGGGTCTGATAAATCTGGGTGGTCGGTTAAAAGACAAAGGAAAAAGACCCCGAACTGAGAAAAACGCTCCCACCTTTCATTTTGTCCATTAACAGTAAATTAATAGTAGTAAAGTAACAGCGGGGCCAAGAGCTGGGAGGAGCCAAGCGTCCACGGCCACTGGGGGGTCAGCAGCGCCGTCGGGGTGTACAAGGGGGTCCCGGGGAGCCCCCCACGTGGAGGACGGCCGGCGCCCGCTGCAGCCTGGACACGTCAGGAGGTCATCATGCTCCGTGACTTGAGCGGGACACAGAAGGACGGGGCCCTGGGCTCACACAGTGTAGACACGGAGGGCAGGTGGTGGCGCCGGGGCGGCGGGGCCGGCATCGGGGAAGACGGAGACCCTGGAGGCGCACCGGGGGGACGGTTCCCAGCAGGGTGGGGGGACCTACTGCCACCGAGCTGCACACCGGAAGGTGCCTAAGTCGGTAAACTTGGTGTTGCACGTATTTCACCATCATTTAAAAAATGGTAACAGCGAGGCCCGGGTCCCGGGTGTGACGTGGCGCCGCGGGGCTGGGGGTGGGCGGCTGAGGGTGGAAGGTGGCTGCCGGGCCGGGAGCACCCGCGGGACCACGGCCGGGACCCTAGCCTGTGGACACCCTCGTGGGGAAACGAGGACCTGCCCCAGACGTGGTCCTTACGACCCGACGCAGGACAAGTGGCTCGGAGAGATCCCCCTACACCCGGGACGGGCTGAGCCGCCGAGCCTCCACCGGAGCCACCACGGCCCGCGCCGCCTTGGGGAGCAGCACCCCCTGCTGGGGTCGGGGCGGCTCCCCCCTGCCAGCACGTTCCGATTCGGGGAAAACCTGTCTGCTTGGTGTTTCTGGGACGAAAAGGGCCTTTGTCCCTCAAGGTCTTGTGTAGACCCATATTCTGCGACTCCCGTGATGCAAATGGGAGCACGGGCCACTCCGGGCAGGGCACGTCCTCCTGGGGGCACCAGGGTCCTCGGGAGGCCCCGCACACCTGCGGGCTGGCCCTGGGGCGGACTCCATGCGGGAGCCCTGTCTCCCCAGTGGTGCCCCCGGGTGCCAGCCACCAGCCTGTCCCCACGTGGGGGCCGAAGAAGCACTTTGAAGTGGGTGATGGGCCTCATCTTACAGCCAAAATCTGTAAAACACTTTTTTTAAAAAAGCCTTGGGACGCCTGGATGGCTCAGTGGGTCAGCATCTGCCTTTGGCTCAAGGCATGACCCCAAGGTCCTGGGATCGAGTCCCCCATTGGGCTCCCTGCATGGAGCCTGCTTCTCCCTCTGCCTGGGTCTCTGCCTCTCTCTCTCTCTGTGTGTCTCATAAATAAATAAATAAAATATTTTAAAAAAATAAATTAAAATGAAGTGTAAACATCAACTCCAAGCCATGGCCCAGGCCTGGGGCAGCGGTGGCCCCCGAGCAGCCCCTCCCTGGCCGCCAGCAGTGCTGTGCTGGATGACCCCACAGGAGAGGTTTGGGGTCCCCCCACCTTGGGTGGGGGCAAATATTTCTCAGGAAACATCAGGCGATATTCACGAATGGGAAGTGGACACTCGGAACCCATCAAAACCCAGGCTTCCGCCCCACTCGGCCACCCAGGCAACAGGCCCGCCACACCACGCAGCTCGCGAAGGACGGGGTCACAGCTCGTCGCTCCACAACTCACACAACGACCCAATTTTTAAAATACGTGAAAGATCTGAGCAGATGGAGCAAAGGCAGGGAGGCCACGCGCAGGAGGATGGGCTCCATCTGGGGGCGCGGGTCCCAAGGCAGGACCACCCACCAGGGAGGCTGGCGGCCCCCCGTGGCGGCGAGGACCCGGGGATGGACGGGGATGGTGGCATCTGGGATGGCGGCCTGCAGGCTCCTGTGAGGTCCGCGCCACCTCCGGGTGGCCCCGCCGTCCACGCTGGGCGGCTACTCCGGGGAGCGAGGGCTTAGGCTCACGCGAAAACTCGCCGCAGGTGTTGGCGGCGCTTCACTTACAGTCGCTGAGCCTGGAGGCAACCCAGGCGCCGTCACAGCACGAAGGATGAACACACGGTAAATCGATACGTGGAAACTGCTGGAAGAGGGAAGCTCGGCCCAGGGCGGCTGGGCCAGTCCTCGGTGGACCCCCCCCACCAGCCGCGGACCCCCTACATCCAGCCGTGTGGGGGGAAGCCGCTGGGCGCGGGCCTGAGGCCCAGGGGGTCCAGGTCGGGCTGCGCGTCTGGGCGGCGTCCAGGTGAGTGTGTGTCGCCCGCCCGCCCTGGGCTACAGGTGTGCAAGGGCTGCGATTTCCTGCATGTGAACCGCACCCCAGTAAAGTCGGTTTTTCTGAAAGCCCGCACTGCCGCGCCGGGCAGAGGCAGGTAGGGGGGGCTCCCCGTCTCCCTCCCCCGGGGAGGGGGGTCTGGCCCCGTGACCTGGGTCCCGGAGAACCGAGCTGGGGCACAGGCCGCCCCTGTCAGGGCGCTGCTGCTGCGGGAGGGCAGTGAGGCGGACAGAGCTCCAGCCTCTGGCCCTTGGTCACAGGTCGGACACAATGTCCTGGAGCCTCCACGTGGGGACACAGGTCAGGCGCTGGGGTGGGGCACCCTGATGCCCCCACACAGGCCTGGGGGTGCCTCTGCACACACCTTCCACGCAGACCCCGCCCTCCAGCCCTTCTCTGGGGTTGCAGACCCCCCCTGCCCCCTGCACTGTGGGGTCTCTGGGGACCCCAGGCTGATGATGCACTCACCCCGAATGCCCAGACTGCTGCATGAACTGCACTGACCAGGCCCCTCGACCCCAGACCTCCCTGTCCCCACCTGACCACCCTCCCGGCTCCTGGACCCCACATATCCTCTGAGACGCCCCCCTGCTCCCCGCCCACCAGGGCACCTCCTCCGGGTCTGAGACACCTCCCTGGTTTGGGGCTGCCCTCCCGGTGCCCCACAGGGACCTGGCTCCCGCACCCCACCCCCGTGGCAGCCAGGGGTCCTCATCCAACCAGACCCCACCGACGATGTCACTGCCCCTAAAGTGACATTTCTGGACACGAAGGGTGGTTTCTCGTTGGAACTTCCTTCACGACTGTGTCTGACTTAGTCTCAGAAATGAAAATGTATTTGCCAAGTTTCAAGCACCAAAAGCTCCCCCTGGGCCCTGGGCCCGGGGCAGAGCTGCAGTAACCAGGGGGCGGGTGCAGGTCTGGGCAGCAGCGGCCCCCCACGGCCTGAGTGTCCCCCCAGGGCCGCCCGGCCTCGTCCCTGACGCTGGCGATCTGGGCAGCTTTCCTCTGCCCCCCTCCCCCCCGCACTGGGTCAGGGCCGTGGGGCCGTGGTCCCGGACCCCCAGACGCTGAGCGCCTCAGTCTGTGCTGCCAGGGACCCCGTTTTCATCTCGTTCCGTGGTCCCGTTGCCGAGAGCATTCTCCACGCCATTTTTTTTTTCGTTTTATTTTTCGAGGAAACGTAGTTTGGATTTTAAGAAGTTTTCCTTGCTTTCCAATGAATGCATTTTCCCTTTTCTCCCGCTTGATTCTGTTTCAGTCTCTCTTGTTCACCCCGTTCGTTGCTCCTTTTCCGTTCGGGTTTCTCCCTTAACCTCTATGTTGCTTTAATTTTAATAATAGAACCAAGAAAAATACAAGCGATCAACGGTGAATTTTCCCGAGGCCCCGGGGCCCTGGTCTATAAATAGGAGCAGCGCGAACTCCGACTTCCTCTCTGACTCGCTGCGGACTGGGGGTTGGTTGGGTTCTCGGGCACCTTTTGTTTCACTAACGTTTAATTTTATAGGATGAAGATTTGAGTGCAGCCCAAGTGTTTTCATTTTTGAAATCATTTCAACCTTCAATTTGCAACTTGGTTTTGTGTCATTGTTTTACTTTTTTCATGTGGGTTTTTTTTTGGGGGGGGGAGTGTGTATTCCCTCTATGCATACTGCATTTTATATATATATATATATAAAAGACGTTAAAAACAAAATTCAGCTGAGTAAATTGGAAGATCTAATTGGCTTTATTCAACAATTCCTGACTTGGGCAGCGTCCCATCCAGCAGATGGAAGGGCGCTCCAAGAAACTGTACCAGAAGGAAGGTTTTTATAGGCAAAGCAGGGGTAGAGGGGACGAGGGAATTGAGGCTGGATTATTTCCGGCAAGGTCACCTTCCCTTAGAGAAGCAGGGGTCTTATCAGGCCGATGACCTTTTACCTTATCAGGAGGATTAGTGCTGACCAGGAAATTCCGAAGGGATTGATTTAAAATTCCATTCCCGGGAGAGGCTGGAACTGCAATTAGGTCAGGTGTTAAGCGTCCGTGGGGCTTCGCACAAACGGTTCCGATTCCGTTTGGGGGCCTGTTTCTTCTTAACGATAAAACCTAAATCACCGGGCAGCCCGGGTGGCTCCGCGGTTTGGCGCCTTCAGAGCCGCTTCTGCTGGCTCATTTCCTCCTTAGCAGGTTTTTCCCCTTTAAATTCTAAGGTTGGTTAACGTCGCCCCTGTGATCTCGCTGTAGGGCCCTGCAGTATGTCACCGCCGGGGAAGGGGGCACTGCGCATCATGGACCCACAATGATCTCGACACAAAAAAAAAAATCACAAAAAAGAAGCCCGATTAACATATAATAGTTAAAGAAACAGCTACCCAGAAGGTAAAAGGTTGGACTACGCAGGGGAGAGGATGTTACTTTGCTGCATCAGGGAAACTGTTTACACGTGTGAAAAATAATAAAGGAAAACCCCCCATAGAGAAGCCGTGAAGACGGAGCTCGCGTGCACCACCCCTTACAGACCCTCACGGGCACTACCCCAGCAGGGGAAGATCGTCTCCTGCCCTGGCAACAGCTCGGCCAACGAGAGAGCCAGGGCCCGGCCAGCGGGGGACACCCACGGCCTGGCCAGAGGGGACAGCCAGGGCCCGGCCAATCAGAAGCCGTCACCACCTGGCTCTCCCTTTCCTCCAAAGCGGCCCCTTCCCACCTTCCTCCTTATTGTCCGTACAGCAACTTTCCTATGTTCTCTGGACCCTCCTGTGGTTGTGTCACGCCTTGCAGGTCCCAAATTTCCATTTTTCTGCCATCCTCAAACAAACCCACTTTTCTGGGAAGGAAAGTGGCCAGTTTGCGACGCTCAGCAGTCAGCAGCCGAAAGCCCCGTTCCCTGTCCCCGGCTGCGGGTGGCCTGACATGGGCTGTCCAGGGGGCGCTAGTCCTCTCTAACAGGCTCTCACCTTCTCCGGACCCCGGAGTGAGGGGTCAGGGTCCATGGCCGCTGGCCTCCGGGACCTGCTGCTCCCTTCCTGGGGGTGGGTCCCACAGGGTGCTTGCCAGGCTCGGGCATCATCCCCTCTGCTCTAGGGAGGCCACCCTCCTGGTCACTCCTCTGTCTCATGTTCCTCTACAGGGACGAGGTCCAGGTCCTGCCCCTGCCGCCCCACCCCCAGCCCGGGGCCTCCCCAAGGAAGGCCAACCTTGCCCCAGCAGGGTTTCTCGGCCACAGGGGTCCTGCCTCCAGCCCCCCAACTACATCACAGACCCCACAGAAGGACCCTCCTGGGAGAGCATCACAGGGACAGGTCCCCACAGGGGGAGTTTGTGGAGTCCCCGCAGCCAGGAGCTCAGACACCGGCATCACCCTGATTTCCTGCTCCCCCCCCCAAAGGACTTTTGTTTCACACCCCCCCAACTCCCTCCTCCTGCCCCATGGACTCTTGTCCCCGGCCTTGGTTGGACTCGCCTGTAGCTTCGCCCGAGCTCGCAGGTCCCAAGCCACAGCCCTGCCTTCCCAGACGGGCTCATCGTGCTGACCCAACTGACTGTGAGGTTAACACCTCCTTGCTGCGTCCTTCCTGGGGGCCATGGGGGCGCAGGGGCTGCTTGCCCCTCTTCGTTCTCCTCCCTGGGAGCTCAGGGGCCAGACTGCCCCTCCCCCCAAGCCTGGCGGGTTCTTGGGCAGTCTGGAAGGCTGACAGGGGGACCCCAGGGAAGCACCTCTGGGACTCAGGCACTGGGTGCATTTGGGTAGGAAGGGGGCTTGCTGTGACCCCAAGAGCAGGTGCCTGGGCCCTGTCTGTAGGCAGCCACCAGACCAAAGTGGGTCAGAGTGGATCCTACAGGCTGTGCAGCCTGGGGGGAGAGGAAGTTCGCCCAAACCCCAGCAGTTCTGTCCTGCCTGGCACAGGGACCAATGTCCCTGGCTTAAGCTTGTGGGTTAGCCAGAAAAGGAACGTGTAAAATGAGCCAAAAAGCAAAAGCTCATGAACTTGTAGCTTGGGATGGCAGGCCGGGTAAACCCCAGCAGGGGTCAAGGGGCTGGCACTCCAGCAGGAGGCGGTCACAGCCGGTCAGGGGCAGCAGGGCCTCCCTCTGGAACCGGAGCTGCTGTGGCCAGGGGGCCGGGCTGGTAGGTGTAGGTAGGTTCAGTGGGCTCTGGAAGGGGCCTCCCAGTGGGGCCTGCGTGGGGCAGTGCGGTCCAGTGGGGTTTCAGGAGGAGTGGTTCTGCCTGGTGTTCATGGGAGGGGTGAGAGGAGGGACAGGGGAACAGACCAGAGGAACCAGACGGTCCAGTGGGGGCTGCATGGGGGTGGGGCAGGGGGCAGTCCAGGGGAGGCTGAGGGCCAAGGGGGTTGCAAAGGGTTGGTCCAAAGCAGAATGGGGTCGGGGCACGGTCCACTGTGAGTACAGCCCCGGGGTGGGGGAGGCTGCATGGGGGGCGGGTTGGTGATGGTGGTGGCGGCGGCTGAATGGGGGTGGGGGCTGCACGGGGCTGCGGGGGGGGGGGGGGGGAGTGAGGGACAGTCCAGGGGCGGCTGCATGGGGGCGGGGGGGCTGCATGGGGGGGGCCGGGGGAGCTGCACGGGGCTGCACGGGGGGGGGGGGGCGGGGGGAGCGAGGGACAGTCGGGGTGGCTGCATGGGGGCGGGGGGGCTGCATGGGGGGGCCGGGGGAGCTGCACGGGGCTGCATGGGGGGCGGGGGAGCGAGGGACAGTCGGGGCGGCTGCATGGGGGCGGGGGGGCTGCATGGGGGGGCCGGGGGAGCTGCACGGGGCTGCACTGGCGGCGGGGGAGCGAGGGACAGTCGGGGGGGCTGCATGGGGGCGAGGGGGCTGCATGGGGGGGCCGGGGGAGCTGCACGGGGCTGCACTGGCGGCGGGGGAGCGAGGGACAGTCGGGGGGGCTGCATGGGGGCGGGGGGGCTGCACGGGGCTGCATGGGGGCGGGGGTGCTGGGGGAGCTGCACGGGGGCTGCATGGGCGGCGGGGGACGGCCCAGGGGCGCCGCGGAGCGGGCGGTGCGGGGGGCTGAGCCGACGCTGACCGTGCGGGGCTGCGCCGGGCCCCCACCGCGGCGTCCGGGGCTCGGGGCCGCGCCACGAGGGAGCCGCGTGACCGGGGGCGGGGACCGGGTGGCGGGCGGCGTGGCGCGCTGGGGCGGGGCCGGGGCGTGGCCGGGCGGGCCGGGGGCGTGGCCTGGCGGGGCGGGGGCGGGGCCGGGGCGTGTCGGGGGCGTGGCCATCCCGCCGCCTTTCCCGGCAGCGACCGCGGCGGCCCCCGGCGCCGGGAGGGCGCGTGCGCGGGGAGCAGGGTCCGCGGCCCCGCGGTGCACCCGGAGGAGCTGCCGCCCGCCGCGCAGGTACCGGCGAGGCGCGGGGCCGGGGGCGCGGGGGAGCAGGGCCGCGGCGGCGTAGGGGGGGACGGGGCATCGCCCGCAGGTGCTGCCGCCTGGATCTGGGCGCCGCCCTCCGACCCCGGCCCTGCCCGCGGAGGCACCGGCCGCGTGGACGCGGTGCCCCCCCGTGCACGTGCGCCCCGGGGCAAGGCGGGTCCCGGGGCCCCCAGCCCGGTGCGCGGAGCCTTGTCTCCCGCGCAGACTCTGCGGGGTCGGTTGGCTCCGAGGAGGAGGAGGAGGAGGAGGAGGAGCAGCAGCAGCAGCAGCAGCGGGGTGGGGGGCGCGGGGCTGGGGCTGGGGCTGGGCCTGCAGCCCTCTGCGGGTGCACCGCGCGGGCTCCGCCAAGGGGGAGCCGGGGTCGTGGTCCGGGGAGCCGGGGTCGTGGTCGGGGGGGCCGGGGTCGTGGTCGGGGGGGCCGGGGTCGTGGTCCGGGGAGCCGGGGTCGTGGTCCGGGGAGCCGGGGTCGTGGTCGGGGGGGCCGGGGTCGTGGCCGGGGGAGCCGGGGTCGTGGCCGGGGGAGCCGGGGTCGTGGTCCGGGGAGCCGGGGTCGTGGCCGGGGGAGCCGGGGTCGTGGTCGGGGGAGCCGGGGTCGTGGTCGGGGGAGCCGGGGTCGTGGTCTGGGGAGCCGGGGTCGTGGTCGGGGGGCCAGGGTCGTGGCCGGGGGAGCCGGGGTCGTGGTCGGGGGAGCCGGGGTCATGGTCTGGGGAGCCGGGGTCGTGGCCGGGGGAGCCGGGGTCGTGGTCGGGGGAGCCGGGGTCGTGGTCCGGGGAGCCGGGGTCGTGGCCGGGGGAGCCGGGGTCGTGGTCTGGGGAGCCGGGGTCGTGCTCCGGGGCCCTGGGGTCGTGGTCACAGGGAGCCGGGGTGGTGGTCCCAGGAGCCAGAGTCATGGTCAAGGGAGCCAGGGTCGAGGTCGGGGGAGCCAGGCTCGTGGCCCAGGCACGCAGGGTGTGCTCCTGGGGTTCTTCACTCTCCCGGGCCGTCCAGCCACGTCCAGCCCCCACCTGCCTGGTCTGCGCGTGCAGGTTAGCATCTCGGCCAGCTCAGCAACCCCGAATGCACCCAAAAAAGCCATTTCCCTTCTGCCCCTAGTGCTGGTGGGGTTGGGAGCTGCCTGCTGGTGCCCTGCAAAGTGACCAGGTGCTTCCTCTGTGGGCGGGAGCCGGGGGCCCTCTGGCCTCTGCAGGCCCTGGAGCCCAAAGCCCGCACCTGAGGGCTCCCTGCTGCCCCCCCCCCCCCCACTAGGCTGCGTGGCTCTTACCTCATCCTGACCTGGTGCTTCTAATTCCTTCCTGCCCCAGCTCCTGCCCCCCCCCCCCCAGGAGTTTTAAACCTGTGGGTCGAGTGTCTACAGCAGTGATAGCCAGAGGGCTTCACTTTCCTCCTTGTAGTGGGAAACTACACCACACGATCTGGGGGGAGGATTTTTCACCGCGGATGTAAGGAACCCCCCTTGTGAACCGGGGAGAGTGGTGGCTGCCTTAGAAGATGGCGAGGCAGGTGCTGTTTGCTTTGGTTTTGGGGTCTCCGGGCTCATGAGGTCCTGGAGGGACAGAGTCAGGAGCGGCAGCAGGTGCTCCAGGCTCCCCCACCCCACCCGGCAGGACAGGGGCTGGAGGGTCCCCGTGGGAACAGTTAGCACCTGCTCTTGGAGGCGGTGATGGGGGCCTGGGTTCTCTCCTGTGACTGTCCTGGGGGCTGGTGTCTCCTTTGGTCGCCCTGAGGAGGCCTGAAGTTGCAGGGTGTCGGGCTGGGGCCAGCACCCCTGCGGCCCGGGCCTGCTCCTCCAGCCACCTGTTACCTGCCCGGCACCCCGTGCCACGTGGACTGTTAGCTGGGAGCGTGCGATGGGGTCTCCCCCTTCCCTCCCTGCAGCGGGAGCCTGGAAGGGCCTGTGCGTTTAGGAGAGCAGTCGCCTTTCCCAGAGGACTCTGAGTCACAGCCGGGGGCGGCTGGCCACCTGTCGGGGCTGGCGACTACGCCCAGCTCGGGTGAGGTGAACGGATGAACCCGAGGCAGACGAAGTCCACTCCCGGACGCAGGCGGGGCTCCTGGGTCGCTTGTCTTGGAACCTGCGTCGTGGGCACGGGTGGCCTCTGCTGGGAGGCCTGGGCTGGCGGGTGCGCTGGGGCCGTGGGGCTCCGACCTCACGTCGGGCTCTGTCGTCCTGGCCTCTGTGTCTGCGGCAGCCAGCGCTCCAGGGATGGGGCCCAGTCCCCCCCGTGACCCTGCCCTGCCCGCCTGGGTTCAGAGTGACCTGTGGTGGTCCAGCCTGCCCGTGCTCAGCCCGCTTCAGGAGTCCCCGACACGAGTGTGTGAGATGCCCACAGAGATGCACATTCCAGACCTCCTGTCCCCAGGGTGTCTCTGCCGCGAGATCAGCCTTATCACCAACCACCTCACGTGGTGGCTCTTGCAGTGGCCGGCCTGCCCTTTCTTCTGGGTCACCTGTTGGTGCCTGGGTCATCCCAGGGCCTGTCGGGGATCCGGGAGCTGCCTGTGAAGGGCGGTCCGGGGCTGTGCCCCCCACCCCCAGGTCGGAGGAGCGGCGGGTTTTCCGAACACTCAGGAAGATTGTCTGAAGCAGAAACGCAAGTGCCTACTTTTATAGGGACGCTCTCAAGGGTCCGGCGCCCTCTGTGCTCCTCGGGGTTTTCTCTGCTCTTTCCGGCCCCGGGGGAGGCTGGGCCAGCTGTGGGGCAGTACAGGTGGTCAGGTGCAGGGGGCATCTCCACGCGTGACCTTGGAGCGCGGGCCCTGGTGCCGGGCTGGGGGGCGAAGAGGGAGCCTGCATCCCCCTTCCTGGTGTGCGTGCAGGGGTGAGAGACCCCTGCCTGGGAGACCCGGCTGGCTCCTGGGCCCCAAGTGTAGCGTGAACACAGTGTGGTCCCCTGAGGTGGACGTGTGTGCAGGACACGGAGCCCAGGGCTGGGAGTGGGCTCTGGGGACGTGGGGACCCTTTGCGTCGTGGGATCCAAGAACAGAGCTGGGGGAGGCCTCTGGGGAGGTGGGTCGTCGGTCCTCTGTGCCCTGCACTGGGCCGCGTTCCCAGGGCTGGGGCGGGCTCCCGGGGGCTGGAAAGGCCTGTCCAGAGCCTGCCCCGGAAGCCCGTGCGCCCGCGCCCCGGATGCGACAGCTTCCTGTTGCATCACTGCTCCCCCGTCTGGCCGACAGTTCCACGGGGCCCCTGGAGTGTTCAAGAGCCGCCCCAGGACCTGGTGACTCCTGGGACCCCCCTCCACTCCCGTGGAAGCCCCGGCCTTCTTGCAGCTGCACCTCAGCCCTGCCCTGCTGGTCCCGTCGCCCCCACAGATGGACCCGCCAGCCTGGCTCCTCGGGGCCTGCTCTGCTCTGTCCCCTAGCAGGCGGCCCAGTCCTGCTCCTGGGGCCTGGGGGGGGGGCGCGCCCTCTGCCCTCTGCCCTCCTGGTCCTGGCTGGGGAGGGACCCCCCGCGGTCACCTCATCCTGGGGGCTGTGGGAGTGCTTCCTGCTTGGACGGTCTCTGGGAATCTGGTGGCTCTTCCTCGGGGTCCTGGCCCCCCCTCAGCCCCGCACAGCTGGCCCCACATCCTGGGAACTTTTTGTGCCGACTGCTGGGAACTGGACGGAGGATGGAGGGGGCGGGGGGGTGGCCCCTGACCGTCGAGGGGCCTCCACACTCCGCGGCCTTGCGCGCAGACGTGAGTGGAGCTGTCCCAGCATCCTGCAGGCCGGCCCTGCCCCTGCCCTGCGGGGCTCTCGAGCTCCCCGCACAGCTCCTGGCTGCCTGCTTTTGACTTACTGATTTAAAAAGGGATTTACGGGCAGCCCGGGGTGGCTCAGCGGTTTAGCGCCGCCTTCAGCCTAGGGTGTGACTCTGGGGTCCCGGGATCGAGCCTGCTTCTCTCTCTGCCTGTGTCTCTGTCTCTCTCATGAATGAATGAATGAATAAAATCTTAAAAAATAAAAAGGGATTTACGCCGATGCCGTGCAAAGCCAGTATTCTAGGTAGAGACATAGTAGCGGCTGGACAGACGGACGCGGAGCTGAGTCCTGTTCTTGTTAGAATAGGTTAGGGGCCTGGGGAAGTCCTGTTCCCACGCCCGTGGGGCCTTCTGGACGGAGGGTTCTACCCGCGTGACCCAGGGCTCTAGCCGATGCTGCTTCTAGCTCTACCTGAAGTGCCCTTGGAGGACCCCGGGGCTGGACAGTCCACCTGGCGGCCCGCGCCTCTGGCTGCCTCTCTTCAGGGGAGCCTTGGGCTGCCTGGGTCACCCCAAGGCTCCTGCTCTCCCTCTGCCCTTGTCGCCCGCAGTCAGCTTTACTGCAGGCCCCATCTGCCATGTCCCCAGAGATCAGCGGCAGTTGGGGTCACCAGCCCCCCATGGACGGCCCGTACAGTGGCCCAGTGTGTGCCTGGCGTCCCAGCGGGGACCCCCCCCCCCCGGCCCTGAGCTCTGGTGGGGCCGGGTGACACTACGGTAGTTCCCGCTGGGTGCCGTGACGCAGGACGCCGGCTACACCCCGGGACCTCTCCTGCCGGGGAGTCGGGCCCAACCGGAGCCACGGCCGCCCACTTGAGCACGTGCGAGGAGTCTGGTGTGCCTGGGAGGCTGGATTTTAAGTTGTGTTTGGTTTGAGCTGGTTAATATTTAAGGACCCCCCTGCCCCCCCATGGCTGGTGAGGTACGGGGTGAAGCAGCCTGGGCTCGGTGGGCCTGGCGTCTCGGTTGTTAGGAGCTCCAGGCGATTCTCGGGTGTGGGGCTCGTGGGGCCCCTCCCTGTGTGGACGTAGCATCCTAACCCTGGGAGGGGCCGTGGAGTTTCCGGGGAGGGCGGGGGGCCCGTGGGGGGCCGGGGGAGCTGCCCTGACTCTTGGCTCCTCTTCCAGGACCGGCATCGCCTCCTCCGGGGCTGCGGGGGGCCCGGGCAGCATGGTGCCCTCCGGCGCGCTGGCGCAGAAGCAGGAGGCCCTGGAGCCCGGGCCGGACGCGGAGCGCAAGCCCTGGAGGTGCCTGGTGTTCTACTTGTGCTTCTACGGCTTCATGGCCCAGCTGCGGCCGGGGGAGAGCTTCATCACGCCCTACCTCCTGGGCCCCGATAAGAACTTCACGCTGGAGCAGGTGCGTGGGCGCGGCAGGTGGGGGCGAGCTCAGGGGCGCTCCCTGGCCTGGGGCAGCCGAGCCCATGAGGTCGGGTGGCCGCGTGGTGTTGGGGTTCCCGCCGCCCGCCCCCCAGGGGCACCCTCGCACCCGGGCCTGTTCGCGCGATGCCGGGTGCAGACGGGGTTCGCACCTGCTGAGGGTCTGAGGGACGAGTGCGGGGAGGAGGCACCCGTACCCCACACCCTGCCCCCGCGGCCTCCCTGGGGGGAGGGCTTCCTGCCCAGACCTCAGTGCCCTTTGTCTGAAGACAAGACTCAGGAATGTTCCTCATACTTGCTCAGGGCGGCCAGGTGTCCTGGCTGAAACTTGGCTAATGACTTACACCCTGGGGCCGGGAGGAGTGGGGAGGAGGGGGGGGGGGCGGCTTGGTCATCCCTGCTGCTTCCCTCCTGTGGAGCCAGAGAGCCGCGGGGCTGCTGCGTGACCCGGGGTCGGGCCTTCTATCCAGGGCTGCTTTCCCAGCTCCCAGCTCCCAGCTCGGGGGGGCCCCCCGCCCCCCGCCCCGCTGGTCCCGCTCGCCCCCCCCCCCCACCTCGTCTTCCCCTCCAGCCTGTCCGCACCCGCATCTCTGCTGCTGCGTTTCTCCGGACGCCCCGCCTTTCCCCGAGGCCTGACCCCTTGCCCTGCAGACGTCAGGATTCTGTAAGCCCCTGGACTGGCCGTGCGGGCGAGGCCCGGCCCTCAGAGTGGCCGTCTCAGGGAGAAATGGAAACACACGCGTGTCTGGCTCACGGGAGCTCACGCCCCGCGCGTGTGTGGTGGCATCTGATGCCGCGGCTGCCGCTCACTGCCAGCTGCTCACCTCTGGGCCTCCTCCGAGGAACCGTCCCTCACCTCCCTCGCTCACCCGCGGGCCGGGGGCTTGTCCGCGCCGGGGGTCACTTAAGGAAGAAGCACGTAGGTGCGGCTCCGTGAAAACTAGAGAAACGTGTGCGGCAGTTTGGGAGGCACCTGGGCGCTCAGGCTGCGTGGGAAGTGGCCCTTGAAGAGCTCGGGCGAGGGGGCCCACCCCCGTGCTGTGACTCTTGGCTTCCCCAGAGCTTGGCAGCCAGCCTCGTGCCGCCCAGCAGCCGTGCCCACGACGTCATTAATAACGTGGTTCACGGGGCACGTGCGTCACACGCCGTGTGTTCTCGTGGTAACGTGAGCTAGAGGAAGAGGAAACCCCGTGGTTCCAAACGGCCGTCGTTGGGAGCCACGTGGCTTAAGTGGACCCCGTGGTGTGGGCTGTTCAGCTGCCCAGTGTGGTTGGTTCCAGAACCGAGCCGCCCCAGCGGCCCCGGGGATGGCCTCGGAGGGACGGCAGAGGCTGGCCGCGTGCCCCCGGGGAGGGCCGGGCGTGCGGGGCGGAGCCGAGGCCTCACTGGCGTGTGCCACACACGTCCAGGCCACCCTGACCTCCGCGCACCCGGGGCTGGACCACGGGTCGCCTGGTGCTTAGGCGGCCTCTGGTTTGTCACCCCAGGGAATCGCCGCTGCGGGTGTCGCCGGCACGGCCCCCTGCTCCCGCCGCACGCGTGGCCGCCTTCCCGTGTCCCGGGCCGGCGGGGATCCGCTCTGCTGAGTCTGCCCATCTGATAGCTGGGAAGGGCCGACGTGCCGCTGGCTTGTGTTTCTCTGGTGTGCGCCGTGGCCGGCGGGCCTGGCCGTCCCTGGCTGTCACCTACCCGGTGTCGCTGCCCGCTGGGCCGCGTCCACACCTTCCCATGGGACTGTCTGCTGCGGCCTCCCCTAGGGGCCGGACTGCCTGACGTCACCTGTTTCTCCCAGGCTGGGCCGGGCCCATCGCTTTGCTTGGGTGTCCTGTGACGCCGGGGTGTGGAGTTCTGGTCGCTCGGGGTCCTTGCTGCCCACCCCACCCCACCCCACCCCACCCACACCCGCCGGCTGCTTTCTGGGGCCCAGCCGGGTCTGCCCGTCAGAGAAGCGGCTGCCCTGAAGCCACCTGGATGCGGATCTGGGCACCGATCCTGTGTTTCCCCATCAGCCTGGATCTGGCCCATCCACACAGCAGGGTGCTGGGAACCCGTCCAGGCGACACTGGGCTCGGGCCAGTCGGAGGCTGTCCTTGTGCCGCTGCCTGGCCGCTTGACGGATGCCACCTGCCCCAGGGCCTCGGGGTGCCACTCCCCAGCACCGTCCAAGGACGACACGGGTCAGCCGCGGCTGCTGCCAGTTTGCCTGCCCAGCCTGGGGGAGCCCGCTGAGGAGGAGGGAGGCGGGTAGCCGGTCCTCCTGGGTCTCCGGCCCGTGGGCTCCGTAGCAAGCCATGGGGCGTCGTCGCGGAGGGGCTGTTTGATGTTTCTGGACACTGTGCTCACGGGCTGGACCCTGCAGGTCCCGGTGCTCCGCGGGGTACTCGTTCCCCTGGGACGACCTGCGCTCGGGGTCTCCGTGTCCCGGGGTGTACGCGCACACACCGTCGTGAGGACCACACCGTGGGGTCACCTGGGCTCCCCTGTGGCTGCGCAGGTTCAGGAGGCCGCCGGGCAGGGGCCGTGTGTCAGCAGGTCCCGACAGCGTTCCTCAGCACCCGAGGCTCGTCCACGCGGGGCCCAGTCTGGGGTCCTGGGCACAGCCCCAGGAACGCTGCTTCACCCTCATCCTGCGACCACCTGAGGCCAGGCAGGCAGGGGTGCAGACACCCCGGACGGGCACGGGTCCACCCAGCGGCCCCGAGCCATAGGTGGAGGGCACGGCACAGCCCCACTGCTGACCCAGGGCTGTGCTAGGGCGCTTGGTGTGCTCGTGGGGGGCCGAGGGCGGCCTGGGCTCCGGGATGCTCCGTGGGCAGGTCAGGGTTCTGCCCGGGAGATCTGATCGTGGCCGGAGCCGCTTGGTGGGGTCCGGTGGTGGGCAGGGACCGGGCTCCCCTGGGTGTGCCCTGCGCCCTGGGACGAACGGGCTGGCTGCGGGCCCCCGCCCCGTGGCTTGCCCGCCGCCCGTTCCCCTTGTGGCTTCTCCCCTCCTCCTGCTCCGAAACCCGTGGCCTGAGGCCCTCCTCCCCGGGAGGGCGGCGTGTCAGCACGAGCGAGGACGTCCGTGCCCCCCGGAGCAGCCCGGTCACGTGGTCGTCTCCTGAAGGGAGACCTAGGGTGGCGCGCGGCCCCGGAGGCGGTGTCCCGAGCCTGCCGTCCCACAGGTCACCAACGAGATCACGCCGGTGCTGTCGTACTGCTACCTGCTGGTGCTGGTGCCCGTGTTCCTGCTCACCGACTACCTGCGCTACAAGCCGGTGCTGGTGCTGCAGGGCCTGAGCTACGTGGCCGTGTGGCTGCTGCTGCTGCTGGGCACGTCGGTGCGGCACATGCAGGCCATGGAGCTCTTCTACAGCGTCACCATGGCCGCACGCATCGCCTACTCGTCCTACGTCTTCTCGCTCGTGCACCCCGCCCGCTACCAGCGCATGGCCGGCTACTCACGCGCGGCCGTGCTGCTCGGCGTCTTCACCAGCTCCGTGCTGGGCCAGCTGCTCGTCACCCTGGGCCGCGTGTCCTTCTCCACGCTCAACTACATCTCGCTGGGGCTGCTCATCTTCAGCCTGGTCCTCGCCCTGTTCCTCAAGCGCCCCCGGCGCAGCCTCTTCTTCAACCGCGGCGCCCCGGGCCGGAGCGGGGCCTCGCCCTCCGAGCTGGACCGCATGAACCCGGACGCCCCGCAGGGCGCGGCGCTGCTGGGGGCCTGGTGGGACTGGACGCTGGTGCGCATGCTCCGGGAGCTGGGGCACAGCCTGCGGCAGCCGCAGCTGCGCCTCTGGTCCCTCTGGTGGGTCTTTAACTCGGCGGCCTACTATCTGATCGTCTACTACGCGCACATCCTGTGGAACGTGGTCCACACCGCCACCGTCTACAACGGCGCGGCCGACGCCGCGTCCACGCTGCTGGGTACGCCCCCGGCTCCCCGGCCCCGCCCCCCGCCCGGCCCCGGGCGGCCCTGACGCGCGCTGTCTCCCCAGGTGCCATCACCTCCTTCTCCGCGGGCTTCGTGAAGATCCGCTGGGCGCTGTGGGCGAAGCTGGTGATCGCGAGCGTGACGGCGGTGCAGGCGGGGCTGGTGTTCCTCATGTACAGCACCAACAGCATCTGGCTGTGCTACGTGGCCTTCGTGCTCTTCCGTGGGGCCTACCAGTTCCTGGTGCCCATCGCCACGTGAGTCAACCCGTGGGGGTGTCTGGCGAGGCCGCGGCCTGGGTGTCCCTGCAGCGCCAGGCCCAGGAACGGGCGGAGCCGGGCAGCCGGAGGCCACGCTCCTCCCTCCTGTGGGCAGCCCGCGTCGCTGAGAGGCGCCCTTCCAGGATGTTCCGCGTGGCCTCTGTGGGGGCAGCAGAAGGGGAGCGGGCGGGCGGCGTGAGCCGGTGGGGTGTGCTCACGTCCGGAGGGCGGTGACCCCAGGGTGCCGTCAGCTGGGCCCGGTGTCTGCGGTCCTCGGCGCAGCCCGTCCTGGCTTCCATGGCCCTGAGCCGGGCACACAGCCTGGCCCGGTGCCGTCCCCTCTGCTGTCCCCATGGAGGCCACGTGGCGTCCACAGCAGCAGCCCCAGTGCTGCCTCACCGACGCCGAGTGCTGTGGGCCCTTCCGCGGTGCCCGAGGCCTGTCTGGTCCTCGTCGCGGCGGGGCAGGGACGCACGGCCGGGGGATGGTGGCCAGCCGTCCAGCTCGCCCTCCGCCCAGGGCCCTCCCGGTGCCCTCGCATTCCTCACACCCCCGGGATCCCCTCTTCCCGCCCAGGGATGTCCCCAGAGCTGCCCTCGGCCCACCTGTGCCTTCCAGAACCTTCTCCGGCCCACGTCCTGCTTGGTGCCAAGCTTCTCTGTGCTCCTTGAACCGACCCTTTCACGAAGCTGATACCCCACGTGCCCTGTTACACGCGTGTGCCCCCCGCGCCGGCGGGTGTGCCTGGGTGTGTGACGCCCCCCTTCCCCGGCTGCCGGCCCTGTTCCCCTCTGCGCCTCACCCCTGGGGACGGTGGGGCCCTCCTGGTCGCCCGGGGCTCCCCACGGCTTGGAGCCGCCTCCCGGAAGTGTCGGCCGGATGCCCCCGTGCTGTCCCCGGCGGCGGGGAAGGGCTCCGGGCCGGCGGCTGTGACTGTGGCCACTGGCTTTACGTCCTCCTTGGACGTTTTGTCATTTGCAAAAAGCACCAAGAAGGTCACACGACGTAGGCAGCAGGTGCAGGGGAGAGGAGATGCCTCCCGCTCCCCCCACCGAGCCTCGCTGCCGCAGCCGGGTGTCTGACCTGGTGCAGGTCGTGCTGGGCCCCTCCCCCCGTCTTGCCCGCGTGGCTGTGGTGGGGTCACAGGCAGGTGTCACTGGTCCCCTCGCCGAGGCCCCCGGTGACCGGGCTGCCATGTGCCAGGTTTTCCCCCCACGGCCCTGAGAGCAGGATCTTGTCGCGCGTTTCTTCATGTCAGGACGACCTCAGAGGGGTCCTGGAAGGGGACAGGCCGGGGCGTGTGCCTTGGAAAGTGGGTGCCGGTAGATACGGGGCACGTGCGTGGTGGCCCTGCTACCCGCCGGCCTTCCGTGGGGACAGCGGGGGTGGCTCCCCCTGGGGACTGTGGCCTCATCCCGCTGGCTCCCCTGCACTCGGGTCAGTGGTGTGTGGGGGGAGCCTCCCGTGGGCCCCGCGGCTCCCCTGGGTTTGTCCCACTTGGGCCGGGGGCACCGGGAGCCGCTCAGGGGGCGGCGTGGCCTCTGCTTGTGGGGATGCACCCGCCGGGGCCTCCCTGGGACCTCGGCTGTGCCGTCCTGGCCTCGCTCCCCCGCCCTGCTCGGCCTCTGTCCCCCGAGAGGCCTCTGGGCACGTCCGCTCCCCGCCTCGCAGGGCTTCACAGGGTCTCTGCCGTTACTCGTTTCTAGAGGCGCTTTGGGGCCTTTATTTTTATTTTTATTTTTATTTTTATTTTTAAATTTTATTTATTTATTTATTTTTTGCTTTGGGGCTTTTAAAGGGAAGGACCTTCGGACGTTCATTTCTGTGCGCAGGACGCAGAGCTGGGTGCGCGCTCCTTCCTCCTGCCTCGATTTACCCTTCTGTTCTTATCGAGTCACTTAATGACGACCCTGCTTCCAGAACCCTCCGCGTGGAGCCTGCACGCTCTCATGAGGATGACCACCTCTGTCCCAGAACTACCGGGACCCGTTTTGAACGTCCTCCGGGGGGGTCCTGGTCTCGGAGTCACGGGGCCCGGAGTGCGGGTGGCCTGGGTGCCGGCCCGTCCTGCCGCTCCCCCTTAGAGCTGGGGCGCTTCTCGTTCCCCCGCTGAGCCTGACCTCGGCCGCTTTCCGTTCAGTTTTCAGATCGCGTCTTCCCTCTCTAAGGAGCTCTGTGCCCTGGTCTTCGGGGTCAACACATTCCTCGCCACCGTCCTCAAGACCATCATCACCCTCATTGTTTCTGACAAGCGGGGCCTGGGCCTCCCGGTCCACTCGCAGGTGAGCCCGGTTCAGCCCCGCTGCCGGGTGGGGGGAGCCCCTGGGGCCGGGGGTCTGGCCAGCAGCATAGCCCACCCCAAAGGTCTGGAGCATGGGTGCACTGTGGAGGGTGGGACGTGCATAGGGTGGGCCGGGCATTTCCGGCCAGACACGCAGACTGGAGCGGGAGCAGGAACAGGAAGCCCCGAGCCGGGAGGGGAGGGGAGGGGAAGGGAGGGGATGCCCTGTGGGCAGCGCATGGCCGATCCCATTAGGCCCCCCGGGGCCCCTGAGGCCAGCCCAGGTGCGGTCCTTCCTGGAGGAGCCCCGACCGCCCCGTCCGCCCCCTGGCTGGCCCACGTCCCGAGGGCTGGCCGCGTGGCCGGGAGCCCTTTCCCTGTGAGGTCACACTCAGTGCCCTTTGCGTCAGAGCCTGTCGGACCCAGGCCCCGGCTCACGGGTCTGCGACACACGAGCCAGGAAGGTGAACCGGGGGGGGTTGACGCTGGCGCACGCTGGGCCCTCTCCAGTCCCTTCCCTCGAGCCACCTGGAGCGGGTTCTCAGTGCCTCAAGCTCAGAGAAAGGCTTAAAAGTTCCTGCTCCCTGTGGGGTTGGGGACACTCACCCCTGTGACTCGGTGGTCTCGGGCCGGTGGGAGTCAGCAGGGGACAGTGTGCAGGAGGGGCGGCGACCCCACCTCGTGGCGGCCCTGACCTGTCCGGGGGCCGGGGCAGCGGGCCTAGAAGCCGGGAGGGGGGCTGGGCCCTCCCATGTGGTGGCTCCCGGACGTGCTGGGTCAGGTGGACAGAAAAGACGTTGGTCTGCCCCTGTTGGTCTCGTTTCCCAGGTAGAAAACAAATCTAGGAGCGGGCGGTCAGCTCACGATTGGACGTGCTGACGGGAGCCGCAGGGAACGGCATCCCCGCCTCTTGCTCGCCGTCCCCGTTCACGGCCGGGAGCTCCTCGGCTCGTCCCGAGTGCTCTTGACCTTAAAGTCAGAACAGCAAAGAGGGGCGTATCCTGGGATGACAGAGAGCTGTGGTTCAGGACGGTTCAGGCCGCGCCCCCGCAAGGGCCCGCAGAGGCCGGGCACGGTCGGGGTGCGTGGAACCAGCGTCCTCCGGGGGAAGCGGGAAATCAGGGTGATGCCTGTGTCTGGGCTCCCGGGTCGCGGGGCTGCGGGGACTCCACGGACCCTCCACCCCCCCCCCCCCCGTGGGGACCTGTCCCTGTGATGCTCTCCCGGGAGGGTCCTTCTGTGATGTGGTCGGGGGCTGGAGGGAGGACCCCTGTGGCCGGGAGACCCCGCTGGGCGACGGTGGCCTTCGTTACCCTCACGGTGGTGAGGAGCCGGCGTCCGGGCTGGAGGCTGGCGGGGACTGGGGTGCAGCAAGTGGGGGCAGGCCCGGCTTTGCTTGGTTCTTGCGTGAGGCCTTCAGAGCAGTCCTGTGCGGGGTGGGAGGTGACGCGGCCCGCGTGCCCCCTGCACTCTGCCCGCCGGACAGGCCTGCGGCTTGTAGGGCCCGACGGGGCTGACTGCACACAGGCGGGGGAGCCCCGTGCCGTCCCCACCCGCCCGCCCTTTCTGCCCTTCCCCTTCCACGGGTGTCATTTACAGGGAACCGCCGTCTGTCACCGCGGGGCGGGTTTTCTCAGCCTGCGCCCTGAGCTCCACGTGCTCACTGCGTGGGTCCGTCCCCACTGTGCTCTGCTGGGAGGTGGGCCCGGCCGCTGCACCTGCCCCCCGAGGAGGCCCCAGCAGGCTCCCAGTTTCTGGCTGTTGCGATTAAAGGTGCTTTAAACACTGGACGTCGCTTCCCGCCTGTGTGGACAAGTGCCCAGAGGCGGGGGCGCGTCGTTTGGACGTTGGCGCTGAGCTGTTTTCCCGGGTGGCGGCTCCATTTTTGTTCCTACGGCAGGTCGTGGGGTGCGTGTTTCCCCCGGTCCTCAGGAGGCGGTGGTGGGGGCCAGACGCTCCCCAGCCAGGGGACGGGTGTGCGCGCCGCTGGTGGCTGTTGGTCTGCCTCCGATGGCACCGCGGCACCTGCACGCCCTCCGCGAGGCGTCGCTTGCCCGTGCCCGTGCCCGTCCCCGTTGGGTGGCTCGTGTTCTCAGTCCTGAGCTCTGGGCACGTCTGCTCTGCGCACAAGTCCGATGTTGGGCATTTACAGCCCCTCGAGCAACACGGTGTGAAGCGCGTGGACTTTGTCCGGCTTCGGCGCTGTGGATGTTCTCGTTACGGTTTTCCTGGTGTTCCCGGAGCTCCTCGTCCGAGCCCGGCGGGTAGCGGACAGCCTACCGCGTCGCCGTGTTGACTGCTGAGCTCCCGGCCACGGTCGGGTGCTCGTGCTGGAGCTCTGGGGGGGTCAGGACGCACGTGGCATCTCTAGCTCCTGCATGTCTCGGGGTTCACACACCTTCCCCGTAGCTGCCGCCCGGCTTCCCCTCCTCACAGGGTATCTGCAGAACAGAGCTTCAGTTTTGGTGATTCTGGTGAAGTTTGATCTGTTTCTCCCTTTTATGGATCAGTCTGGGTTTTGCCCCCAAATATAAGAACTTTTCACATAACCCAGGCTCTCGAAGATTTTCCCCAATATCTTTTTTGAAGTTTTATGGCTTGGGGGCACGTGCGGGCTCCGTTGGAAGAACATGCGAACTCTTCATCTGAGGGCTGTGAGTTCCAGCCCCACGTTGGGTGGAGAGATCACTGAAATAAATGAATGTGAATGGGGCGCCTGGCCCGGCTCAGGCAGTCAGTCATCGGAATCTTGATTTCCGCTCGGGTCATGATCTCAGGGTCATGAGATCGAGTCCTGCATTGGTCTCTGCGCTGGGCTTGGAGCCTGCTTAAGGTTCTCTCCCCCTCTGCCCCTCATCCCCCTCCCTCCCTTTCTTTTTTTTTCCCCCCTCCCTTTCTAAAAAAAAACAAACAAACAACCCATAGGTTTTATAGCCTTTTTTTTTTTTTTTAATTTTTATTTATTTATGATAGTCACACACAGAGAGAGAGAGAGAGAGGCAGAGACACAGGCAGAGGGAGAAGCAGGCTCCATGCACCGGGAGCCTGACATGGGATTCGATCCCGGGTCTTCAGGATCGCGCCCTGGGCCAAAGGCAGGCGCCAAACCGCTGCGCCACCCAGGGATCCCTTTTTTTTTAAGATTTTACTGATTTACTATTGAGAGATACAGGGAGAGAGGGAGAGACACAGGCAGAGGCAGAAGCAGGCTCCATGCAGGGAGCCCGATGCTTGACTTGATCCCGGGACTCCAGGATCACGCCCTGGGCTGAAGGCAGGCACCAAACCGCTGAGCCACCGAGGCGTCCCGAGGCTGCTGTTGTGACATTTGCATCGAGTGCTATGCATTTCCCTCCCACGGCTGCCTTAGCTGCATCCCACAGACCCGAGGGTTGCATTTTCATTTTCGTTCATTCCCGTGGTGTAGCTTCCACTGTCTCTACCTATAATTATTTCAAAGTGTTTTGTTTATTTTCCAGCTGTTTTCTTGTATCTTTGTTAGTGGTTCCTATTTCTGTTCTATTTTGTGATCAGAGAATACAGTCTATCTGATTTCAGTCCTTTTAAATTTGTCGGGGTTGGTTTTAAGGCCCAGGATGTGGTCCGTCTTGTTACGTGTTACGTGGATCCTCAAAAAGGCTGTGAATCCTGCTGTTGTCGGGCAGAGTGTTTTATAAATTCCACTTAGATCCTGTCGTTGATTTGTTCTCTGTCCTTGTGATTTTTGTCTCATTCCATTGTTGGCAGAGGGGTGTTGGCATCTCCATCTTTGCGGATTTGGCTGTTTCTCCTCTCCGTTCCATCACGTTTTCGCTTCACAGTTTGCGGCCCTTCTGTTTGTTGCCCACGCCCTGGGAATTGCTGTGCGTTTCGACGGCCTGAGTTTCTGATCTGATCGTTCTGGAATGGAAAGTCCTCCTCCTTCGTATCTCACTCCTGACACCAAAAAAAAAAAAAAAAAAAACCAAAAAAAACAAAAAAAGGAAAGTCCTCCTCCGCCTCCGGTCATTTTCTTTTCTCTGAAGTCTACTTTACCTGAGTTAACGTAACGTTTGCGTGATAATATTCTCTCCTGCCCCTTTACTTGTTACCCAACTGCATCGCTGTATTTGAAGTCAGTTTCTTGTAGGACCACACATGGTTGAGTCATGTTTTCTAATCTATTCTGCTAACATCTGTCTTCCCTGGTGAATTTGGTCCGTCTACAGTTAGTGTAATGATTGACGTGTTCGAGTTCTAGGCCGCCCTACCATTTTTGCTTTGCTTCTCTCTGCGTTTTACTTTTTTATGCCATCCTATGGACTGTTGGCACGTTCCTCAGGATTTCACTTTGGTTAATCTGTTGTGTTACTTGAGTGTATCTCTTGATATAGCTCTTTTGACGGGGGCTTTATGTGTTAAATGACCCTTGTGAGTCAAGTATAGACATCTCACCTCCTCCTACTGTCCATACTTCAGTTGTCTTAAGCGTTTTCTCCATGTACCAGTACAGCCACATGACGTGGGTTCTGACTTTTGCTTTGACCATCAAACATTTAGAGAATTCTAGCGGAGAAGGGAAGTCTTGTATTGACGTGTGGTTTGACTCACTGTGTTATTTCTCTTTCCCTTGGTCCGGGGTTTCTCCTTTCTGCATAGAGCACCTCCTATAAGCCATTCTTTTAGGGTCTGTTGGCTATGACAAATTTGTCTCTCGGTTTGTCCTTTTTCTGAGAGTGTCATGATTTTCTTTTTAGTCCTAAAGAGGGTCATCACTGGATATAGGCATCTACGTTAATAGTTTTTATCTTGTAACTTTGAAAACCGTATCCCTTCCTTGTGGTCTTCGTGGCTTCTGATGAAAGATCCACTGTCACTTTTTTCCGGCTGCTTTCACAATTTTTCCTCTTTGCCTTTAGCTTTCAGAAGCTTAGATACAGTGTTTGTGGTTCCTTTGTGTCTCGAATCTGTAGGTTTATGTCTCTTACCAAATTTGGGGAGTGTTCAGCCACTATCTCCTCAAGGACTTTCCCAGTCCCGTCCTCTCGTTTTGTGGGATCCCTGTGACACGGCGTCACATGTTGTCATAAAAGGTGTTGAGGCTCTGCTTCTGATTTGGCGATTTCCATCGCCCCATCTCCCAGCTTTCTCTGTCCTGTCTGTTCTGCTGTTGGGGCCATTCATGGAGTTTTTAGTTGGGTTCTTGCATTTTCAGTTCTGTTCTTTATCTCTTATATTTCTTAGAGGTTTTCCTCTGTTCCCAGTGTGCTATTGCTTGTCGAAGCATTTTCGTCTTGGCTGCTTTAGTCTTTCTCCGATCCCTTAACGTCTGTGTCATCTCAGTGTCCCTGTCTCTTGCCCGTATCCATCCAGTTAGCGATCTTTGTGGTTCTAAGTAGGCTGAGTGATCGATTGAAACTTGGATGTTTTGGACATTATGGTGTAAGATCTGGATCTACTGCAGCCGTCACTTTAACTGGCTTCGCCTGACGCTGCGCTAGCAGAGGAGGTTGGGAACGTGTGCCCTGTTATGCCAGGTAACAGGCTCTCGACAGCCCTCCTGACCAAGGGGTGGAGGGGGGGCTCCTCATTCCTGCTGGGCGGGGACCGGCCTCCAGTCTCCAGCAGTTAGGAGGGGCCTGAGGGCCTTGTTATCGCTTCCCACGTGGCCTGCAGTGACCCCGCGGGGGGTGGGGTGTTCTTGCTGCCTCTGGGTGACAGTAGGTCCTCACTCTGCAGGGTGGGGGCTTGGGGAGAGTGAGAGTCCAGGCTTCTGTGTGGTCTCTGCGCCCACTGCGCCTTGAGTACTGCCACCTGCAGGGGCCTGGGGCCTGGTTCCAGTCTGGGCAATGAGGGTGGGGTCTGGTTGGGGTCAGGTGGTCCACCTGTCCGTTCCCTGTCCTGCTGGCCTGTCCCTCTCCTCGTCCTTTGGTCAGAAGAACAGCTTTTATTGGAGTTTATTTCCTTCATCAGCTGGCTTTTCTGGACTGCTGGTTTCTTCATTTCTAAAAATAAGCACAGCACGAAGTTAAAGCCCAGGGGACGCCCTGCTGCGTTCTCCTCGGCCTCCCGCGCTCTGGTACTGCCCAGGTGTACTGCCCACCACCTTTCTGAGCGACCTTCTTACATGTGTTCTGTGCGTAATGTCCAGGGTTTTAGCCACAGTCGGGGAGGAACGGGGAAAACCCGTCTGCTCTGTCCCCCGGAAGCAGAGTCCTGGAAGGGGGCCAGCCAGGGGCCTGCGGGCGCAGAGTGCCACGGTCTCGGGCAGGACGCAGCCTGCCTGGCCCACGGACGCCGGAAACCACCCAGGACCCCGCCCCCGCGGTCACGCGAGTCAGGAGAGATGTCCCCCGCTGTGGGTGCCGTCCCCGGGGTGGAAACTGGCTTGGTGCTCGGGGCTGGGCTCGCCTGCGCTCCTGAGGGGCTCCCGCGCACAGGGCCCCGAGCACCGGCCGCCGTGGGAACTCGGCCCACCACGCGAGGCTCCTGTTGTCAGAAAAGAGCAGAGCGCCTTGGGGGGGCCGCACCGACATGGGGATGGCGCCAGGGTGGGCGCTCCCGGGGCCGTGGATGGGGGCGGGGGGCTGCTCCCGGCTGACCTCTGACCTCCACCCCCTCTGTTCTAGTTCCTCATCTACTTCGGGTACTTCCTCGTGCTGTTTGTCATCTACCTCTTGGGGGCCATGCTGGTGATCGTGCAGCACGTCCAGGAGGCCCGCCGTGCGCCCCCGGAGCCAGGTAGCCCTGCAGAGAAGGCCATGCCCATGCTGAGCACACACAGCAGTGGCCTTAGCAACCTGCAGCCCACAGCCCCGCCACAGACCTCCCCGGAGCAGCACCCGCAGCCCGAGGCCAAAGCCTGACGCAGCGCGGCCATCGGGAGGCCAGACTCCTCCGACACCAGAGGCCACCCGCCATCGTCCTCCACGCCCTGGGGCCTGCGCGTCTCAGACCAGACTCCCCCACTGCCCCCGTGGCAGGGGGCCCACCCCTTGGGCGATGCCAGCGTTCAGAGCCACTGACTAATGACGTGCCTGCACGGCACGTCCCTGTGACCTGCCCCTGGGGGGCTGCCTGCCTCAGGGGGGCCTTGGCTTGGGTGGCGGAGGCCCAGGGACTGTGCCCCTCTGCCCTGCTAGGTGCTGTGGCCCTGTCCCTGGCCTGCTGGGGACACTCAGGCAGCTGCTGGGCACTGTGGGCTGGTCTGCTGTCCCCTGCCCACACGTGGCGGGCGGGGGTAGCTCATGTGCCCACCAGGCCTCCCCACTGTCATCCCCCCCTTGGGAGACAGGCCCTGCTTATCCCTGGGGATCAGTGAGGGGGCCCAGACGCCAGCCCTGGGGACTCAGGCCCCACTGGGCAAGGCTGTGGGTAAACAGATGAGGCCAGTTGTCTAGGTAGTTGCTTTAGATAAATGCTCTTTTTTTTTTTAAAAAAAAAGATCTAAATGAGAAACCGTAATGAGCTCCTGTTTGTGTGGGAGAAGCCGGGCGGTTGCCCGTCCCTGTGAGGTGGAAGTGGGGATGCTGGGGCCCTGGACCCCGCTTCTCCCCAAGCCCCCGGTCCTGCCCTACCACTCCAGTGTGCCACCCCAGGGTCTCAGGGCCAGTTGTGTCCCTTCAGAGACCTGCGCTCCCTGACGTGGGTTAGAGCACGGGCTAAGCATGGAGGGGCTCCTGATCCTGCCCTAGCCTGACCTGTGGGGGTGGGGGTGTCAGGAGGGCCAAGGAAGGGGCCCCAGCCACAGGCGGGCACCCACACCAGGTCCACATGCCCTTGAGCACAGCACAGCCTCCCCTGCACCCACTCCCTGCTCCTGGGACCTGAGGGAAGGGAGGCAGGGGGAGGCCCAAGGGGCTGCTGGAGCCTGCTGCACCCAGGGGTTGTGGGAGGGCTGCTTGGGTGGCTGGCATCTTAGGGAGGATGCTGTGCGGAGGGCGGGCAGGACCATCCATGCACAGGGCCCGGTGGGGGGGCAGCGCTGCGCCCCTTCCTGCTCTGAGACACAACAGGCCTTGGATTTGGGGGGCAGAGGAGCCGAGGCTCCCTTTCCTCTCCCGTCACTGACCCCGGATGCAGGGCTCCGCTCTGTGCCTCCTTTCCCGTTGGCTGGCGTCAACAGCAGCCGTGGGTGGAGCACGTGAGTGGTCAGGAGTAAGAGCCTGTGAGGGCTGCCGGCCACCCCCAGGGAGACTCCCGAGGGACAGTTTAGGGCACCGAGCTCCCCTGTGCACCTGCGCCTGCACAGGCCCCACCGGCTGGGGTGAGGGCTCCCGAGGATCCGACTCATGATGATGAGCTGCCTGCAAGCCCAGTGGCCCTTTTTACTTGGAGCCTGAGAAGCACATTGCAGTTTGCAGGAGCAGCTCCTAGGGTTTGCAGTGTCCAGGCTGCAGGGCTAAGGCACTTGGGTCCTTGCCCACTACGCTTCCAGCACGGCTGCGGGTGGGGGCGGGACCCCTGCCGGCTTCCCCAGAGATGCTCAGGTGCACCTCAGGGCGGCCCCGACTCCCTCTGGGTGGCCTCCTCTGTTGGGGCTCAGCTGGGGGCAGGCGTGGCCATCGTATTTGCCTCTGGGTGTTTTTTTAAGATTTTTTTTTTTTTTTTAAAGATTTTATCTAGTTATTCATGATAGAGAGAGAGAGAAAGAGGCAGAGACAGGCAAGAGGGAGAAGGAGGCTCCACGCAGGGAGCCCGACCTGGGACTCTATCCCAGGACCCTGGGGTCACGCCCTAGGCTGAAGGCAGGTGCTAAACCGCTGAGCCACCTGGGCTGCCCTTAAGATTTAATTTTATTTGAAAGAGAGCAAGAGTGAGTACAAGTGGGGAGGGGGAGGGAGATGCCCCGCTGAGCAGGGAGCAGGACTGGATTCCAGGACCCTGAGGTCATGACTGCAGCCAGAGGCAGACCTGTCACGGAGCCTCAAACGCCCCCCCCAACCTCTGGATTTCTGACCTCTGGATTTCTGACCTCTGGTCCTGCAAAGATAACCTGGGACCTTAGCCCTGGGCTCAGTGGGTGGGAGTTCTGGCCAGCAGCTGGAGGAGAGGGTGGGGGCTCCAGGACATCCAGGCAAAGCTGGGTAAGCCTTTGGCAATCTAGGAAAGGAGCCCTGGTCATAGGTCAGAGCCCACCTTGGGGGTGAGAGGCCTAGGCTGGGTCAGCTCCCTGCTGGGTGTGATCTCATGGGCCTGAGGAGCCCGGGGTCATTGGCGGGGGAGGCGCTGATGTGGGCCCCCCACCCCCCTGACAGCGCACAGCTGGGGACGGAGGGCCCACTGCAGCTTCTGGAGCCCAGGGCTGGGTCCTGGGAGCGAGGGCTGCCCGGGGGCATGCACACCTCCCTCCCCTGCACCGCATGCTCCCCCCCACCCCCGGGCTGCTTGGGGCCAGGGCCCTGCGAGGAGGGAACGAGCAAGAGTCTTGGCACCAGGTTTCGTTTTAAACTTTGTAAAAAATACACTCTTTGGCTTCCTTTTATTTCTTGAGGGTTACATTAAACGTGACCGTGCAGGAAAGTGTCCCGGCCAGGCCCCCCGGGGGCGGCGGATGCTCCTGCGGGCGCCCCCCCGCCTGTCCGTGGGCCGCGGGCCCTACTTGGAGGAGGTCATGACGCTGTTCTCGATGCAGAGCACCACGAAGGCGCGGCGGCAGCTCGCGGCCTCCTGCCCCAGCAGCCTGCCCGCCAGCAGCGACGAGGCCTGCCCGGTGGCCGCCGGGGCCTCCGTCCGCCACGTCTCGCAGTAGCTGTCG
This sequence comes from Vulpes vulpes, assembly GCF_048418805.1. Classification (NCBI taxonomy): domain Eukaryota; kingdom Metazoa; phylum Chordata; class Mammalia; order Carnivora; family Canidae; genus Vulpes; species Vulpes vulpes. The sequence goes on from NC_132794.1 coordinate 1,077,518, forward strand.
GTCAGGCGGCGCCCGCTGGGGTCCGAGCCGTGCCACACGCTCTTCTGGGGCCTGCAACACGCCGCGGCCGCGCTCAGCCCAGGCCCGGAGCCCGGAGCCCGGCCCCGGGGCAAGGCGGGCGCTCCCCACCGGCGGGGCCCTGGATGCGGAGCCAGGTGGATGGGGGCGGGACCGGTGACGGGGGCGTGGCCACAGGGGGCGTGGCCGGTGGATGTGGGGCGGGGCCAGCGGACGCGGGGCGACCGGATGCAGGGTGGAGCCACCGGGGTGGGCGGGGCCAGTGGGTGTGGGGCGGGGCCACCAGGAGGACTGGGGGCGGGGCCTTCCACTGGGAGGCCGGGGCCACTGGATGCAGGGCGGAACCACTGGGGTGGGCGGGGCCAGTGGGTGTGGGGCGGGGCGGAGCCACGGAAGTGGGCGGGGCCTTCCACTGGGAGGGCGGGGCCAGTGGGTGTGGGGCAGGGCCACTAGGAGGACTGGGGCGGGGCCTTTCACTGGGAGGGCGGGGCCACTGGATGCAGGGCAGAACCACTGGGGTGGGCGGGGCCTTCCACCGGGAGGGCGGGGCCGGTGGATGCGGGGCGGGGCCACGGAGGGCGGGCGACCCTGGAGCCCACCCTGGCCCCCGGGGCGCCCCTCCAGGCCACACCCCCTGCCGCCGCTCCTGGGCGCACCACCCAGACCTCCTGGGGCACCTACCAGGCCGGGTGCTGCAGGACATCTCTGCCGTCGAAAGAGAAGATGCGGGCCCCGGGCTTCAGCTGGCCCTCGGAGCCTGAGAATAAGGCCTCCCAGCTGGGGAAGAGCACCTCGTCCTGGGGAGGGACGTGCGGGGGGCTCAGTGCCCCTGGAGCTGTGCGGCCAGAGGGGCCCGGGCCCCAGCCCCAGCCCCAGCCCAGCCCCAATCCCAGCCCCAGCCCCAGCCCCAGCCCAGCCCCAATCCCAGCCCCAGCCCCAGCCCCAATCCCAGCCCCAGCCCCAGCCCCAGCCCCAGCCCCAGCCCAGCCCCAGCCCCAGCCCCAGCCCCAGCCCCAGCCCCAGCGGCTGCACGGGAGGGCCCGGCCGCAGGCGGGGGGCAGCGGCGCACCCTGAGGTTGACGACGGGCACCCCGGTGCGGTCGGCCCGGCGCACGATGCTGTAGAGGTCCTGCAGCCGCGAGGACAGGAAGGCCCGGAAGGTGCCGGCCAGCCCCACGGCGCGCGCCTGCTGGAAGCACTGGAAGTCCGCTCCCCGGATGCCTCGCATGCCGCCCGGCTGCGGGCTGTTCAGGGCCACCAGGTGCAGCTGCGGGGATCAGACGCGGTCTAGGCGGGTCCTGGCCCAGAGCACCAGCCAGGCCCCAGGCGGCAGAGGCCCTGTGCTGGGGGCCACCCCCAGGCCACCACCCCACCTGCCCCGGGGCACATCCCCGTGCTCAGGCTCTGCTGCCCTGACCTCCAGGGAGACAGCCAGGGGCTGGGACCAGAGAAGCCCCTGGGAGCCCTGGTGGGCCGAACGCTGCTGGTGGGTCCCGAGCCACCGCGGGGGCCACTCACCACCGGCTGGAAGTCCTGGTGGGTGTGGGTGTGGACGGGCCCGCCAGTGGGGCGAGCCGGCTGGAAGTGCAGGTAGGAGCCGTGGTGCGGGGCCCCGGGGTAGGGCTGGGGGTCTGGCAGGCGCGGGGGGCTGGCCAGGATGTCATCTGCCCGCCAGGGCCGCGCCGTGGCGTGGGTGGGCTCCCGCCGGGGGTATGGGTTGCCCTCGTGCAGCTGCACCACGGGGGGCTGCAAGGCGGCCACTTCGTTGTCCTGCAGATGGAGAGGCCGACGGTGCCCGGTGGTAGGGCCGCTGACACCCGGACGCCCCCTCCTCTGCACCCGGCCCTGCTCTTGGTCAACACGGGGCCAGCCTGCGGGTGGTGAGCTGGGGGGCGCCCATAGACCCTGGGTGCCCCGGGGAGTTAGGGCAGCAGCGGGGGCAGCGAGCCCCGCCAGCCTGATGTCCGGAGCGGCCCCCAGCCGCCCGGCTCAGCACCGCGGTCCCTGACCCTCCAGCCGCCTCACCGTCGGACACCCCCGCCCTGGCTCCCAGGCCCTCGCTCCACCCCACCCACCTCACAGAGGCGGCTGCCCCGGCGCCCAACGCCTTCTGACCCTGCCCTCCGCATAACCGCCTCCCGCTTCCCCAGTACCAGGGACCTGCTACCTGTCCCCACCCCCCAACAGTGCCTGGCAGGTGGGAGGGGCCAAGACCCTGCTGAATGAATGAATGAATGAATGAATGAATGAGAGGGGACCCACTGGGCTCCACGCAGGGACAGACCCACAGAACCAGAGACACACGGCACCTAACGCAGCCCCGGTCCTGGCCTGTTTGAGGAAAGAGCCCAAATATCCGGGGCTCCATCCGCCAGGCAGGGGGCATGACCTGCCCGCCCCTCCCGGCCCACGGAGCCCTGGCCATCCTCTGCCTCCGTCCTGCAGCCGCCCTTACCGTCCCGCGTGGGAGTGGCACCCGCGCCTCCAGCTGGAAGAAAACGCAGGGGTTACCCGGTGACCCCTGACGCCCGCCCGCCCTCCCGGGGAAGCTGGTGCGGCTGCGCCCTGGTGCCCAGGCCAGCACCGGGCACACAACACCGGATGTTCATCTGCTTTAAAAAGCGGGGGGATCGCTTCTCTGTAAACGTACAACGGCTCCGAAGACTAGTCCACTCGTTTGAGAGTAACAAGGAGCAGCGTGGGTCACTCACCCCGCCAGGCGCCCGCCCCCCAGGACATGGACACCCCCGCTCAGTCCGCCCTGGGCAGCCAGGCACAGGGCTCCCTTCCCGCAACCCCACCGTGCCGCGGGCCAGCTTGGGAAGCCCTCTGGCCCCCTCTAGGTGCGGGGGACTCACCAGAACCTTCCGGAACCCGTTCCGGACCCGGACGTACAGCTCCTCCCTCTCGGCCACAAACATGAGCCAGCCCTCCGGCACGTCCGGCACCTTGTCCAGCATCGTCTGGTACGTGGCCCAGATGCGCACCTGCTGGAAGCCGCACTAGTGGGTCCCCGGCACAGAGGCAGCATCCGGGCTCGTGGGTGAGGATGTGGGTGCCTCCAGGTGAGGGACCCACCGAACACCCTGTGGCTTCGGGTGAGGCCCCGTGGGGAGGGCTGCTGGGGGCCCTCCCCTGCCCTCCTGACCCCCAGGCCCCCCACTTCTGCTTGGGAACCATCTCAAGCCACCCGTGAAACAGTCCACCCGCAGCCTCCGAGGGGAGGGTGGCCAGCCCGGGCTGGAGGCTCTTACCCCTGAGGATGTGCCCATGGTTCCAGGGGGGCCGGGGGGCCCGGGGGGCCCGGGGGGGCCGGGGACACTGATAGCTGTGAGAGAGAAAGCAGACATGGGGCACGCAGCCCCGGCTGGACGAGGCGGGGGCCCAGGTACCCACCCCCCTCGCCCGACTTACTCTGCCTGTAAGGGCCGGGAAAGGAAGGGGGTCCTGGGGGCCCGGGGGGGCCGGGGGGCCCGGGAGGCCCCCGACGCCCCTCATGGCCGATGCCAGGGGGGCCCTGAGGTCCAGGGGGGCCGGGATGGCCCTGAACGCTCTCTCCCTTGGGACCCTGGGGGTGGACAAGAGAGCCTGAGGGGCCCGGCGGCTTCAGCCAGAGGCCCTGTGAGGAGCAGCCGAGCCACCCGCCTCCCCCCAGGCCGCAGGCAGAGGTGCAGCCCCCCGAGAGGAAGGAGCAGCGCCCGCAGGACAGCAGGTGCCCCCACCCCGACGCCGGGGGCAGGACCCGGAGGGGAAGCTCGCGGCCAGCTGCTGGGCCTCGCAGGCGTCCCTGGCCCCTGGGGCCGCGAGCCCAGACTTACCGGGATGCCGGGGTAGCCCGGGGGGCCGGGGGGGCCGGGCACGCTTGAGCCGAAGAACCCGCCCCCCCCGGGCTCACCGCGCTCGCCCTTCTGCCCGGCGTCGCCTCGGTCGCCCTTCTCCCCCTGAGGACAGAGATGCTGGTCTGAGCCCGGCCCCCGCGGCCGGGGTGGGAGGGCAGGGCGGACCCAGGAGCAGGAAGCTTCTGGAAGCTTCTGGAGCCCGTCTGGCAGGCCTGGCAGGACCTTCCTGCACCACGTGGGCCCCGGGGAAACTGAGTCAGGGTGGCGCAGGGCGCGGGTGTCACCCACCTTCATCTCAGCCCCGAGCTGGAGGAGGTCGAAGGGGAACTGGCCTGCAGGAGAGAGGGCCCGGGTCAGCCACGCGCCCACGCCCGCGCCTTCCTCCTCGCTTCCGCCACTTCCTTGGTGCCCGCGGATGCCCTGCGGGTTGTGGCCCTTGTCCCCAGGCCCCCGACACTTCTGTCAACGGCGACCTCTTTCCCCTCCGGCCCTGGGGTCGCACACCCGCCGCCTCCCAGACATGGCCCAGGGGGCGCGGCGCCAGCTCCGGGACCCCACAGGCTCCGGGAGCCCCGACCCGGCTCCTCGGCACGTTTAGAAGGTTGACTTCTGTCAACTGCCCTCCTGGCGGCGGCAAAGCGCCCTACGGGCTGGGACGGTGGCCGCGCGGCCCCCTGGGGGCTGAGCTCACCGCCCTGGTGCCTGTTTTATTTCCTCCTTCCCATAAATATGCAGCCAGAGTCCCCCGCACCCCCGCTCGCTGGGGCGCTCTCTGACCGTGTCCCCCCACCCCAGCGAGCCCCCCTGCGGCCCTGCGGGGGATGTGCCCGGATCATGGCTCTTTTCAAAGAACTGGCTCGATCCGTAAGGCTCGTCATTCACGTGGGGTCTGGCCTCTTTCTTCCAGTTAAACCTGCCCTTGTGCCCCGAGCCCGTGCTGGGTAAACCCCGGGGCCACGTGGGGAGCCCCCTGGTGGGAGCCCCCTCCGGGTGCCAGCCGCACCCCCTCCTATCCGAGCAGGTGCGCTGCTCCGCGGGCGTCTCCCAGTCTGACCTCCCGCTCGCTTGCAGCCCCGCGTGGGCCCAGCGGTCGGGGCGCTCACCCCGTCAGCTCCATCTCCCCGCTGAGCTGCCCTCGCCCCTGCCGGGCGGCCACACCCCGCCCCGGCCACCCTGTCGTCCTCAGTCCTCCCCACCGGTGCTCCTGGTGTCCTGCAGCTCTGTGCTTAGGTGCAGAAATGGGGAGTTGCTGTACGTTCCCGGCGGGATTTCTCCTCTTTAATCCTTGTGAAGAGCTTGTTAGAGTTTCTGCAGCCTTTCCCGCTTTAAGATACTCTTGTCTGATTCCTCGCTCTCATACACACACCTGCATTGGTACACAGGTGCACACACACGCACAGGCGCATTCACAGGTGCACACGTGCACACAGGAGCCCATACAGGTGTGCACACACACAGGTGCACACAAGAGCCCACACGGCTGCACGCAGGCACACACACAGGTGTGTTCACAGGTGCACACACGCACACAGGTGCACATAGGAACCCACACAGGTGTGTTCACAGGTGCACACAGGCACACACAGGAACCCACACAGGTGTGTTCACAGGTGCACACACACACAGGTGCACACAGGAGCCCACACAGCTGCATGCAGGCACACACACAGGTGTGTTCACAGGTGCACACACGCACACAGGTGCACACAGGAACCCACACAGGTGTGTTCACAGGTGCACACAGGCACACACAGGAACCCACACAGGTGTGTTCACAGGTGCACACACACACAGGTGCACACAGGAGCCCACACAGCTGCATGCAGGCACACACACAGGTGTGTTCACAGGTGCACACACACACACAGGTACGCACAGGAACCCACACAGGTGTGTTCACAGGTGCACACGCACACACAGGTGCAGGCAGGCACACACACAGGTGCATTCACAGGAGCACACACACACATGCACACACGCACACAGGTGCACACAGGAACCCACACAGGTGTGTTCACAGGTGCACACGCACACAGGTGCATCACAGGAGCACACACGCACATGCACACACGCACACAGACGCACGGCTTGCCCCCCGCAGCTCCCTTCCCAGCGGAGCACCTTCCCGCCCTGCCGCGGTTAGCTGCGTCCCGTTTGCGGAGCGAGCCTTGCAGGCGGCACGCGGTTGTGCTTGCGTCCAGCCGGCTGCTTCGGGGGCAATCGAGTGCTCAGGGAACTCGGGGGCGCTGCGCTGACAGACTTCACCCCGACTGTTCTGCCTACTTCCCGCGCGTCCCATCTGCCCCTTGCCCTCTCCTCTCCGGCCGCCTCCTCGGTGCCGTTCTTCCTGTGGCCGTTTTAGTTGCCGGTTCTCGTCCCTTCTCCGCTCATCCCCGAGGTGGCAGGTGCGTCCCGCCCCGACGCCTGACGTGGACAAGGGCCAGCCCGCCTCGCAGCTCGGCCCCCAGGACGCGTACCCCCAGCATCACCTCCGGCTCTGGGAAGGGCCCCCCGCTCTGTCCCGGAGAGGAACCGGCTCTTCCCACAGGTCCCAGCTCCCCACAGACGCCCTCACCTCGCCCTTGCCCCCACCTTAGCTGGCCCCCCGGACGGCCTGGCTCGCCTGCCATGTCTGCCCCTCTTGGGTTCTGGGCAGTTCTGGCCGTCGGCCTCAGGGGCTCCTAGACCCTGGGGAACCCAGGGGTTCCCTCCTGGCAGCCGTCTGGGGAACATGGGGCTTGGTCTCCACCCACAGGCCTGTCTCTGACCTGCCCTCGCCCCGAGCTCAGCCCCATCCCTGCAGGCAGGCCCTGCTCGCAGCCCTTATGGGCCCGGCCTGTGGGGGCCCCAGCTCTGCACCTTGGATCCGCTAGCTCCCCAACGTCCACACCAGGGGTCCCGGGATCTCAGCAAGGGAAGGGCTGGGCAGAGGGCTCACCGTCCAAGGGAACGTCTGAGGGCCAGGCCTTCACCCCCACCCCGGCATGTGGCCTGATGAGGGGTAATGGGGGGCCGTCCCGAGATCCCCCAACACGCCAGGGCTGGCCCCACTCCTTGGTGCGCAGCCAGGGCCACCTGTCCTCAAAGCCCTAGGTCCTGGCCCTGAGGCTTGTGGGGCCAACCTGAGGCCTTAAACCCAGACTCAGCACCACAGGTCCTGTCAGGGCCCCATGAGCCTGGACGGGGTCTCCTTCCTCCAGGAGGGCAGCCAGGTCACCATGGACGCAGCAACCACCCCCCCCCCACACACTCCGCCCCAGCCCAGGGCAGCCCAGAGCATCGTCACCTGGTGGTCCTGGAGGGCCCACATCTCCTTTGTCACCCTTTGGTCCAGAAGGCCCCTGGTGCCCTGGAAGGACAGAGACCCGGGCCCGTTATGGAGTGTGTGCCCTGGGGGTCCCGCCCAAGGGGCTGCTCCGGGGACAAGGCCACTCCTGCAGGGTGCGCCAGCCGGTAGGACGAGGCCGGGGAGCCGGGCCAGCGTCCACTGCTGTCCAGTCAGGCTGCCTGGGAGGCCGCCCTGGAGGGCCCGGGGGTAGGGGGTTCACGGGACCCATGAGGCCCCGCGTCCCGCCCTGGCCGCCCCGAAGCCCCAGGACCCCTCACCTGGCAATCCTGGAGGTCCGGGGTGGCCAGGCTCCATGAATGCCTGCAAAGAAGCCAGTGAGGAAGGTGCCCTGCAAGGTGAGCCCCCCACGCGGGGCTCCCAGGGCCCAGAGGCCCGGCCTGCCGTGAAGCCACACGGATGCTCCCCAGGGGTGCAGACCACGGAGGGAGAGCAAACTGGGCTTTGGGATCAGGAGCCCCACTCACGATGTGATCAGCCCCTCACGGTTCACTTCATGGGGCTGAGCCTCAGAAAACAGGGGTGTGTGACCCCCCCAGGACCACGGGGCTTGAGCCTCAGTCTCCCCAGTCCAGAGAGCCCCCCATCTCGCTTCCCAGGTAGAGGCTTGTTTTCTAACAGAAAACCTACCAGGCACATGGGCCTGGGTCCCACTAGCCACCCTCTGCTGGAAACTGGGCTGTCCCCTGGCTGGGGGTCAGCACCCCCCTAGAGGTCAGCTTCTTCCTAAGGTCAGGAGCCCCCCCCCCGAGATCAATCCCTCCCTAGGGGTCAGCACCCCCTTACAGATCAGCCTCTTCCTGGGGGTCAGCACCCCCCTAGAGGTCAGCACCCTCCTAGAGGTCAGCCTCTTCCTGGGGTCAGCACCCCCTAGAGGTCAGCCCCTCCTTGGGGGTCAGCACCCCGGGGGTGGCACTGGGTAGGGCCCGTGAGGAGGAGGGTGGGGAGGGATCTTGGCAGGACTTACGTTGCTGTCATAGACGGGAGTCCCAGGAGGGCCTGGGGGCCCTGGAGGCCCTGGGGGACCGGGTGGACCCTGCGTGGGAAGGACAAGAAGCCTGTGAGGTCCACGGCCAGGCTGTGGACAGGAGCAGGGCAGCAGATACAGGCAGGAGCGTTTCTAGGTGTTTCCATAAAATCAGACGACTGAACTCCGGGGACAGCACAGAGTCAGGAAGCACCCGGTTCACTCTGGTTGTGGGTCTGGGGGACAGAGCATCTCCCAGAACGTCCCTTGGGCGACAGGACTGGACGTGGGCGTGTCCCCGCGGGAAGGGGGCTCCCCAGGGGCGGCGGGCGGGGCTCCGAGTGACCCTCCGTTCATTATTCACAGAAAGGGGACAACGCGGAGGGACCGGGCGACACCAGGAGGGCTTCTGAAGGGGCAGAGCGCGGGAACCAGGGCGGGTGGGCTGGGCGCCGTCCCCGCGGTCCCCCTGCTGCCCCACCGAGGCCGGGCACGGGGGGACGGGATGCGGCTCGGAGGTGGGGTCTCGGGCCCCAGAGAGGCCGCTGCCGGCGGGGCCCAGTCCCAGCAGCCGCCGTGTCACGTCCACCCTGAGACTCCAAAGTGCCCAACGGACCCCAGCGGGGCCTTCCCGCCGACCCCTGACCTAGCGATCTCGCGCTCCTGCAAACTCCATGGAAGGAAGAGGCCCCGTGGGGACGGGCAGCGAGGGCCCAACCACAACGGTGGGGACGGCTGCGTGGGCGGCCGCAGGACCCTGGTCCCCCCCCACCACCACGGGGGCTCACGGCTCTGGGGGGGGCATCTCCCTGGGAGCTGGGCCGTGGGGTCGCCACCGCGGGCAGGGAGGGCCGTCAGAGGCGGCCACACGGGCTCTGTGTGCACGCGGTGGGGTCCTCATGTCACAGCCCGCACAGCGTGGTCACAGCGCACGGCCCCTCTGTGCCCCCGGGGGTGCCGTCGCCCCTTGGGGGACACTCACCCTCATACCGAAGCCGGCGCTGGCCTGTCCTGGCTCCCCTTTCTCCCCCTTCAGTCCGTTCATCCCAGGGCGACCCTGGGGCAGAGCAGAGGGGTGGGGGCTGCGGCTGCTGGCTCACCCTGGCCTCCGCAGCTCTCCGTCCCCACCCGGGGTCTCCATCTCCACCTGGGGTCTCCATCTCCCTGACCTGGGGTCTCCATCTCCCTGACCTGGGGTCTCCATCTCCACCTGGGGTCTCCATCTCCCTGACCTGGGGTCTCCATCCCCGCCCGGGGCCTCCGTCCCCACCCAGGGTCTCCATCCCCATCCAGGGTCTCCATATCCCTGACCCGGGGTCTCCATCTCCCTGACCCGAGGTGTCTGTCCCCACCCTGGGGTCTCCATCCCCACCCAGGGTCCCCTTGGCCCCAGCCCCTCAGCCCCAGCCATCAGTGGGCAGGCTGGGCCTCCCTGGGCTTCGTCCTGGGGAGAGCGCTCCTCATGCAGGACGGTCCCCGGGGGCAGGACAACGGCAGGGACTGCCCCCCCACTGCCCACGCGCGGCCCGAGGTCCCGGGTCCTTACCGGCCGCCCAGGGAAGCCGATCTCTCCCTTGTGCCCCGGCCGCCCGTAGGGACCCTGCAGAAAGGAGGCGCCACCTCCCAGGTGAGCAGAGGCCAGCCCCCCGGGTCTCCGCCCAACACCCGCCTCTGCCTTGAAGGTGCCCCTCGGGATGTACGGGGCCACCCGCGCCCCCTCGGCGGCCTCGCGCCCCTGCAGGCTGCGCCTGGCGTCCGCCGTGGGGAGGCCTGGGCCTACTCACCGGGGGGCCTCGGAAGCCGGGCTCTCCCTGAACGGAAAAGCAGAGGCACCGTCAGACGCCGCACCCCGGGGGTGCAAGGACCACCCCCCACAGCCCCTGAACCCCCGGTCCGGCTCCGCCGGGGCCCTCCCAGAGCCTGGGGGGGCGGGGGACCTGGCACAGGCCCCCAGCCCAGTCCTGAGGGAGCAGGCTGACCCCTCAGCCGCCCCGGGACCCCCAGCGCTCCGCAGGGCGCTCAGCCGACAGGCGGGGAGGACCAGGGGCCGCCCGGTGCCGGTCGGGTGGGCGTGCAGGGCTCTGAGGACCTCGAGGACCTTCCCGGTGTGGCCATGACAGGGACAGACAAGAATGGGCAAGGGGCCCCAGGTGCAGAAGGTTCTGGAACCTGCTCAGGAGCAGTGCTCACGCCTGGGCGCGAACAGGCTCCCCTCGGGAAGACAGACCCTTCATGCTCTGTGCGTGGCCCCTGGAGACGCCCCCTCCCCGGCCTGGACGAGGGGAGCCACCCCAGGCGCCCCCCATGCTCACCTTGGCCCCCTTCTGGGCGGGGGCCAGCATGCTGCCGTCGGGGCTGAACGCTGGGCCCGGCTCGCCCTTCTCGCCCTGGAACGGGGTGGGCGGCGGCGTCAGGGAGGCTCCGGGGAGGGGTCCTCACCCCGCGCTCAGGGCACCCACACCCCAGAGCAGGTGCACAGCGAGCGGAGGTGGGGCGTCCCCGCGGGGCCTCCCGGGGCCACAGCGAGGTCACGGCTCTCGCGTCCACCCCCCGGGGTCACGGAGGGGGGCCGTCCCTGGGTGGATGGTGCCCCAGCCTCTCACCTTGGGCCCTGGGGGGCCCCGCTGGCCTTTGGAGCCCAGATCTCCCTTCGGCCCGGCCGGTCCCTGTGGGGGGACAGGTGGGCATGAGGGCCACACGCAGACCCGGACCCAGCACGGCTGTTGGGGCACCGGCCACACCTCGCCCCGAGACCCCCGCCCCCCGAGTCCGCCCCGGTCCCCGGGGGCTGCTGCCCAGGACCCGGACGGTCCCCCGGCCTGGCGGGCACCCTGGGGCGCCGGGCTGAGCGGCCACTTACAGGAAAGCCCGCGTGTCCCGGCCGGCCCTGCGGGGAGAGGGGCGGGTCAGGGCGCGGGGTGTGGGGTGCGGGGTGTGGGGCGCGGGCTGGGTGGCCCCGGGCCGCCGCACCTACCTCGGGTCCCGGCACGCCTGCCGCCGCTCTCTGTGGGCGCCGCGGGAACAGCACCGAGCGGGAAAGGGAAGGACAGTGGTTCCCGAGGAGGATCCGGCTCCTCGCACGGGGCCAAAAACCGCGCAAATGGACACAGGAAAACCGCCTCGACGTCCCCCGGTCAGAAGGGGAGGCGCCCGCTGGAGCCCGCCCCGGCCCGGAGAACCTTCTGGACACCCTGGGGCTGTCATCTGCGGCCTGGGCTGGGGGCCCGAGCCCACCTGCCGGCGTCGGCAGCGCGCGAACCGAGGGGACCCGACGGGCGGCTCCGCAAGGCTTGCTCGGCGGCCGCGGGATCCGCGGGGCTCGGGGGGTGGGGGACAGGGGGCACCTTGTTCCGGGTGGATTTTCTGCTACAGAACCTGCGTTTCTCCCCGGACACCCAACCTCGTATTTTTCTTGTCTTTTAAATGATTTAAAAATCTCACCAGGATGAGACACGGTCACTGGTTCTGAGTACGACCAACAGACCGTGAGCCCCGGCGTCTTTGGGGGTCACCCTAGGTGGGCAGCGCCAGCGGCCCGGGGACTCAGGGCGTGCTGTGGGGCCGGAGCAGCGGGGAGGGGGCCTTACCTCCTGCTCCGACACGTAGACGACGGGCCCCGGGGGTCCGGGGGGTCCAGGGAGCCCAGGCTGCCCCACTCCGTCCCTCCCTGGCTCGCCCTGGAAGACAAAGCCAGCGTCGGGCACTCAGATGGCTTGGGGGGGGCCTCTGGAAGGGACCCCCAAGCCCACCCAGCGTTAGAGGGGTTCCCGGAGCCCATCGGGTGTGGGGAGGCGCCTGGGGCTGAGGGCAGAGATGTGAAGGTCTCGTCTCCAAGGCCACGCTGTGGCACGGGGTTGGGGGGCAGCCCCGAGGCCTGGCCATGCACCTGCCCTGCCTGGGAACCCCGAGCCCCGACTCACTTTCTCTCCCTGGGTCCCTTTTTCTCCTTTGGGTCCCTGCAGAGATGGGAAGGAAACAGGTCACCTGCACAGAACGGAGCCGCCTCCCCGGCTGTGGACCACCAGCACCGGCACCCCCCGCCCATGTCCCACGGACCCCTTGGGGTACGGAAAACTGGTCGGGAGCCCCCAGAGACCACACAGAGGCACCAGCTTCCTCAGAGCAGCTCCTGTGGGGCTGTCTCCCCCCCCCCCCCGCGGCCCCCACGGCCCCCCTAGGGAGTCACCTGCACTCCGGCCGTGCCCTCTCTGCCAGGGAGGCCGGGGAACCCGGGAGGCCCATCTGCGCCGACTTCTCCCTGGACCACACGGGGGGAGATGAGGGTCAGCTCCCCGCCCGGCAAACCCTGCTGTCGGTCACCAGCTCGTACCCCAAGGGCGAGGGGCAGAGAGGAGGGGGCCCCGGGGGATGGACTCGTGTGGTTCCCCAGACTCACACTGGCAGGAGGAAGCCTGTCCTGTGGCCTGGGGTGGGGGTGTCCTGGGGTGTCAGGGGTCAGGTGTCCTGGGGCAGGGGTACCCTAGGGGGCCAGTGTCCTGGGGGGGGAGCAGTGTCCTGGGGTCAGTGTCCTGGGGGTCAGTGTCCTGGGGGGAGCAGTGTCCTGGGGTCAGTGTCCTGGGGAGTCAGCTGGGGTCAGTGTCCTGGGGGGCAGTGTCCTGGAAGCTGCCCCGGGGGCGGGTGCCCCTGGAATAACCCTGGACCCTAAGGAATGAAGCTGAGCCCAGACAGCAGGAGCAGAGGGAGCAGGACCCAGAGTCTGGCCTTGGAGGTCACCGAGCAACCTCATCCCGAGGCTCTGTGGCTCCGGGGGGACGGGGTGATGGGGCGATGGGGGCCCACCCCGCTCCCGACCTGGGCTGCTCAGGTCACTCACTTCCCGAACCCGAGACCAGGCTCTCTTACCTTGGCGCCCGGTGGTCCCGCTATCCCAGGGTCCCCCTAAAGTGGGAGAGGTGCCCCGTGAGCATGGAGCACAGCAGCCCACCCTGCACGGGGTGCCCACCCCCCCAGACCCCCCCATGCGGCCCAGAGCGGGGATCCGGGGCCCCCTCAGCGCACGCAGCCCAGACTGTTCCAGAAGCTGCATCATCTGTTGGCCCAGGAGCGGCCCCCCCGGATTTAAGAATAACGTGTCTCTCGACAGCGCGACCCCTGAGCCGACCCAGGTGTCTCAGGTCACACCTCCTAAGAGGATCTTCGTGAAGGAAGGCTCCGCGACACCCTGCGGTGGACACTGACCGCCTGGAACCCGCGGGTGTGGGAGCATGGCATGCCCCGGGGGCGCCCTCGGGGGGCGGGGAGGGCTGGGGTCCCCAGGGCAGGGGGAGCAGAGGGCCCAGCAGGGAGGCGGGCGGGGTCCGGTTCCCGTGTCCCCCGGGTCGGCATCGCCCCTTGGTGCGTGAAGCCAGGGACGCAGGCCCCCCAGCACCGAGGCTGGGGAGGGGGGCGCGTGACGGGCGGTTCCCCTTGGGCTCCTCAGGCCCCTGAACCCGCAGGTGCTGCGGAGGGCGGGCGCGCTCACTGACCTTGACCCCGGGCAGGCCTGGAGGTCCCTGTGGGGCAGAGAGGGGACACAGCCTGAGCCCCGCAGCAGGGGACACGGCCAGGCCCAGCGCAGCCGGCGCTCCCGGGGCCAGGGGGTCTGTCCTGGGCACCGTGGGGACCCTCGGCTGCACGTGGGCCCGTCCCCGCCAGTGCCCGGCAGCTCAGGGCCACCCCCACAGACCAGGAACCTTTAATATTATATTTGGCGGCAAGGCCGGTCGAGCTCATCAGTGCACGGAGATCCCCGGGGTGGACGGCACCCGGGCGCCAGCGGACGTGTCCCCCCGCACCCCGCCAGGGCCATACCTGCGGCCCGCTGGCTCCGTGCGCCGTCGACCAGAAGGGTTCCCCCGAGCCTTCCATGTCAACCTGCGGGAGCACATGCAGGGCGCTCGGGCCACGGCCTCTCGTGGGAAGAGACCCCTCACGGCCCGGGGGCAGGGACCCCGCTGGGTGGGCGTGAGCTCAGCCCTCCTAGGCCGGAGCATGTGCGGGGGTCCCCTGGCCGTCCGCTGTGTCCCCCCCGGCCCTGGGTGGTGACCACCTGCGGCAACAGGGGGCTGCTCCTTCCCACGGACACAGTCGGGGGTCAGCAGGGCTCCCCGGGGAGCTCATGGCTCGGATGGGGCCGGGGAGCGTCCCATCAGCGGGGGTGCCCGGGGCTTTCTGGGGGGACGGGGCCACTGGTACTCACAAACCCCGCGGCCAGTCCTGGTCCTGGTGGCCCCGGCGGTCCGGGGGGCCCTGGTGGTCCAGCCGGCCCGGGGGCTCCTGCCAAGCCGCTCTCCCCCGGAAGGCCGACGGGGCCGGGGTCACCCTTGCTTCCCTGCAGGGTGGGGAGACCGGGCGTCAGCACTTGCGGCCGTCAGCGTGTCGGCTCAGCCCAGGGCACCCCCCGCAGCCCTGTGCACCCCCGTCCCCCTGTGCTGTTCCGAACCTGAAAAGCCAAACACAGGACTGACATTTCCCAAAACAAACCCAACAGGGGGTGATTTTATTCACTTTAAAAACGAGCAGCCAAGGGTGAGCGTGTGTGGCGACCAGACGGACGGACACGGCCTCCCCGCAGAAGCCGCTCCCCACGGGCCGCCCTGACCACACGCTCCTCCAGGGTCACGTGAGCGGAGGCAATACCTGCCGCGTGGTGACCCCGGTGGACGGCGGGACCCGAGGGGCCGGACCCAATCGCAGCCGCGGCCCTGACCCTTATCTGCCCGGGACTGTCGGGGCAGCAAGAAATGAACTATTTTGCTGAGTCAAACAAATAAAAATGAAAACAAAGCAACAGAGGGAGCCCCCCCACCCCCCCCGCCCCAACCCTCCTTCTAGGCCTCGTGCCCTGGTGCCCGGGGAGCACAGAGCATGCCTGGGGGAGGGGGCGGGGAGGAGCGGGGGGGGGGGGGCAGGAGGGCCTGAGGGTCCAGGACGCCTCGGACAGCGCGGGCCCCGCCCAGCGGCTAGCGAGCAGGGCAGGGAAGTGGGGATCCGCGGGGGCCGCCGTGCAGGGGGCGGGCTGGCGCAGGGCGAGTCTTGAGGCGGGCGCTCCGGCCCACCCGGCCCACCCGACCCCACCTGGCGTCCCCTGCAAACCTGCAAACGAGGGACACGGACCCCCGCCCCCCCCCGCCCGCGCAGCAGCACGACCCTGCCCTGTCAGGGGGCAGCTAGGGGGTCTCGCCCGTACCTTAGGTCCTGGGGCGCCCGCGTCACCCTGCGGGAGAGAGGACGACCGCTCAGACGTGCAGCCAGCGAGAGAAGAGCAAACACTTTCAGTCGTTTCGTCCCGACCCGGGGAGCCTGCCTGAGCGCCGCGCCCCCGAGACGCGAGTCCAGCGCTCCCAGCGTGCTGTCCTGGCCCGGGCACACCCGCGGGCTGTGGCCGTCGTCATCCCGTCCTGGCCGGCTGCCCCGGGGGCCGACGCCGCCGGGAGGACAGGCTCTAGTCGGCGAGCCCACAGCCCCACGGACGCGCCCCCCGCTCGGCCCCACGGAGCCCGGCCCCCACGGAGAGGACAGCACCAAGGACGGCACCACGGACGGCCCGCGACCCCCCGGGTCATTCGCCGAACCACGTGGAAACCAGACCCCGGTTGTGACCAAAATTAGAACTTGAGCTAAATCTTCCAAACCCAGAGTCAGTGTTACTTGAAAACCCTTCGTGGGGGTGGCCTCCATGCGGCGTCCCCGGGCGTGGGGGGCGCACCCCGGGCTCCGTCGCCCCCTGGCCCCTATACGGTGCTGCGGCCGCCCCCCCAGACTTACGGGGCTGCCTTTCGGGCCGGGCTTCCCTGGTCCTCCTTCTTTCCCCGGAGGGCCTGGCGGTCCCTGGGGGAGAGAAAAGCAGAGCGTGGGGCCCGGGGGATTCAGTCGCTGAACGATTCCCGGGGCAGCGGGCGATCGCCTGGGCGCGGGCACCTCCCGAGAACCCAGGGCGCAGGAATGTTCCGGAGACGCAGGACGGAGCCCAGGCCGGCAGGGCGCAGGCGGCTCGCTCCGGCCTCACACCTCTCTCCTTTACTTGTGTTTGAGCGGATCCAACGGGGGGACGGTGAGAAGGAGGGGGCCCTGGCCCTGCCCGGTCACCGCAGGGCGCCACGTGTGCTGAATCGAACGCCCGCGTGTGTCGCTGTGCAAACACCATGCGACGGGCACCCGGTTCACGTGGCAGCGGCACTGTGGGGCAGCGCCAGGCCCCTGGTCCCCCAGGGCGTGAGCAGGGACCACCCCCACCCTGGGACACCGCGGGCTGAACAGTCACTGAGCGGCCACCCAGGCTCCTCCCCGGGGCCCAGAGACCGGAGCCCCTCCTAAGAGGAGGGGGAGGACGTGGTGGGGCCGACGGTTCACCCCGACTCCAGGACGGGCTCGGGTGGGGACGGGGCAGCGAGGGGCTCCAGGGAGGCAGGCCTTACCTGGATGCCGGGAAGCCCAGGGGGCCCGTCCCGCCCGGGGACACCAGGAAGGCCTGCGGGGCCTGGGACGTCCGAGCTGTTCATCCCGAAGCGGCCTGGCTCTCCGGGCAGGCCTGGGACGCCGGGGGGCCCGGGGGGACCGGGGAAGCCTCTGGGGCCCTGGACGTGGAGAAACAGGCAACGGTTAAAGCGGCACCTGCAGAGAATGGCCCCACCCCCACCCGGGCGCCCGCCGCCCCCACACGACCCACGGACACTCACTCGGAGGCTCTCCAGGTCACCGCCGAACCCAGACCCCTCCATGTCAATGAAGGTCTGGGGGAAGGAGCCCACGGACACGTCACTGGGAGCTCAGGCCACCCCCCGGGCCTCCCCTCTCCTGAGGCCAGGAGGTGGGGGCCCGCCCCTGCCCGGAGCTCATGGGGCGCGCTGTGCACACGGGCAGCAGTCGGGAGGTTTCCAGCAAGAGGCCGAAGCGGGGAGTGGATGCGGCCCCTGAACGGAAGGAGCCAGAGCCAGGCAGGCCCCACGGGCCCCCCACAGACCCCACGCCCTGCTGTGTGGACGGCGGGGAATGACTCCCAGACCCGGACACCCCCTTGGGAAGACGGGAGTGAGCTGAAGGAGGCATGAGGAAGCCAAGCCGGGGACGGGGCGGAGGGTCCCTCCTCTGGGGACAGCGGGTGGCCCCCCTGCTGGAAGAGCTGCAGCTGGGACTCACCAGCTTGTCGTGTCTGAAGGAGGGTCCTGGTGGCCCTGGAGGCCCTTGGGGTCCTGGGGGTCCTCTTGGCCCGACCCCAGGGTCGCCCTGGGGACAGAAGGCAACGGTTACGTCAGGGGGTGCGGATCCACCACGGTCAGGGCTTGAGGACGTAACGCGCACGGCCCGCCGCCCGGACCGCCCGGCCTCTCACCTTCTCGCCCTTGGGGCCCACGTCTCCCGGGGTTCCGGGGAAGCCCTGCGGCCCAGGGTTGCCCTGGAAGACAAGGACCAGCAGCTCCGTCAGAAGGCGCCTCTGTGCCGACCCCGCCCGCACCGCCGAAGACACGCGGCTGGGACCCGCCGAGCCCCCGGAGGACGTCACGCAGGACCCGAGGTGGACGTGCCTGGGGATCGCCATGCGGACCCGCCCTAAACGCTGCGCTGTGGCCTCCCCGTGGGCATCCTCGGGGTCACCAGTGCTCTCTCCCGCTGGTGCGCATGCCTGAGTGTGTGCCTATGTGTGCACCTGTGTGTGCATGCGTGTGTGCACCCATGTGTGTGAATCTGCATGCGTGTATACATGTGTGTATGTGTATACCTGTGTGTACACCTGCTTGTGTGCACCTGCTTGTGTACCTGTGTGCACCTGTGTGTGCATGTGTGTGCACCTGCGTGTGTGCACCTGTGTGTGCACCTCCATGTATGCAGCTCTTGTGTGCACCTGTGTGTGCATCAGTTTGTGTGTGCACCTGCGTGTGTATACCTGGGTGTGTGCACCTGCATGTGTGTGCTGCACCTGCGTGCACCTGCCTATATGTGTATACCTGTGTGTGTCGACCTGAGTGTGTGCACCTGTGTGTATACCTGTGTGCACCTGCTTCTGTGTGTACCTGTGTGTGTGCACGCATCTGCATGTGTATACGTATATACCTGTGTGCGAACCTGCTTGTGTGTGCACCTGCGTGTGCATGTGTGTGCACCTGTGTATGCACCTGAGTGTGTGTGCACCTGTGTGCACTCCATGTATGCAGCTCTTGTGTGCACCTGTGTGTGCATCAGCTTGTGTGTGTACCTGTGTGTATACCTGGGTGTGTGCACCTGTGTGTACACCTGCATGTGTGTGCTACACCTGCTTATGTGCACCCGTGTGTGCACCTCGTGTACCTGTGTGCACCTGCATGTGCGTGTGCACGCACCTGTGTGTGTACCTCCATGTATGCAGCTCTTGTGTGCACCTGTGTGTGCATCAGCTTGTGTGTGCACCTGCGTGTGTATACCTGGGTGTGTGCACCTGCGTGTGTGCACCTGCTTCTGTGTGTACCTGTGTATGCACCTGGGCATCTGCATGTGTATATGTATATACCTGTGTGTGCACCTACATGTGCATGTGTGTGCACCTGTGTATGCACCTGAGTGTGTGCACCTGCTTGTGTGTGCTCCTGTGTATGCACCTAAGGGTGTGTGCCCCTGCATGTGTATGCACCTGTGTGTGCACCTGCGTGTGCACCTGCGTGTGCATGTGTGTGCACCCACGTGTGTGCACCTGCGTGTATGTATGTGTGTATACCTACACGTGTGCACCTGCGTATGCATGGGTGCGAGGGGAGGCACTGTGGACTGAGCGCCTGCGCGGCTGCCCCTGGTGGGGCGGAGGTGGTGTGTGTTTGCGTGTCCACGGGCGCCGGGCACACTCGAGACTCTGGCTCGTTCAAGCGGAGCGAGCTGTCCCCGTCCCCACGTCCTGCGGGGTCCAGGCCGCACGGACTGAGCACTGGCTGGTGTCCTCAGCCCCCAGGACCCCGCAGGCGACCGTAGCACCGGGGACTCAGGGACGGCCTGGCCTCAGTAGGGAATATCCCTCCTGTCCTCCGCAGCATCCCAGACGCGGACGAGCGGTGTCGGGGGCACCGGGGCCGCCCCTCCCGGGCTCCCTACTGGGCGCCGCCTGCGGGATCCCCCATCTCGCGGGCAACCTTCCCGTGTCACGTTATCAGCATCTGTGGCTTCCTAACAACCCAGACGCGGTGCTTTCCACCCAGACGCTCTATCTGCGGCGACTGCGGGCGGGTCTGCGCCGCCCCTCGCCCCCTCGCCCCCTCGCCCCCTCGCCCCCTCCCCATCCCTCAGGTGTTTGCTCCTCTAGGAGCCTGGAAGCTGCACCTTTTCTCTCCCCTTCCTGACCTGCAAGGAGCCTAACTCCCGGCACCCGGCACAGCTGTGTTTCTATCAATAGGCTTGTATTTTCTCAGCGGGCGTTAAGCTGCATTTTCAAAACGGTTCATGTAGGGATCTGTGTGCTGTGTGGCGCTGACGGGGGGTCACGGGGAAGGGCCCTGAGGGTCTCACACACACGAGACAGGAACACCTGGCTCTGAATCAAACTCACCGGCCTCCCGTCCTCACCGGGATCCCCCTGGAACGTGCAAGAGAACCGTCAGCGACCGCCCGACGCCCCGCGCCCGCCCGGTCTGAACAGAGACCCGCACCCGAGCCCCAAGCCCCACGGATGACCCGGGGAGGGACAGCGGCCCCCTGCCAGCCCCCCTGGCCGCCCTCCCCTCCTGGAGCGGCGAGGAAGCAGCCTCGGGGTCAGGGCCGCCCCAGGGTCTCCGTCCCGGGACCTGCTGCCCTGGCACCAGCACCCCGCCGGTGCCCGCCCGACCCACGGAAGGTGCTCACCGGCTCACCGTCCCTTCCAGGGGTGCCATCCTTCCCTGGCGGCCCTGGGGGACCCGGGGGGCCCTGAGGCCCGGGTCCCGGCCATGCTTCAGGATTGTGCGCCGCAGGGCCTGTAGGAGCCTGGGGACGAGGAGGCGAGGGCACAGGCTGGGGCCGGCGGCTGCACCCCCCCGAGGCTGGGCCTGGTATCCCAGGGACCCGCAGGGGACGTGCCGGCACAGGGCACACAGCGCCGGCCACGGGCTCCCGGAGCTCGGGTGAGTGGACTGAAGCACCGACCACCCTGGGGTCCGGGGAGGGGCCCGGGGAGGGGGCTCACCTCCTGCAGGCTGCCCCCAAGGCGTTGGGCGCTCTCTGCGGTGACTGTAGCCGAGCCGGGGAGGGTCCGAGCTGGGGAGGCAGAGGCGGCCGTCGGTCCCCGGAGCACGGCCAGGCTCCCCCGCTCCTGCCCCGACCCCAGGCTGCCCGGAGCCCAGCCGTGGCCCCGACATGCACCTGCCCACACCCAGGCCCACGTCACTCCTCTCCCTGGGCACCGGAGCTCGCCACATCTATCACCACCCCTCCGCCAGGAGGCGCACAGCCCCGAGAGCGAGGACGTTTCCTGACACCAGATGCTCCCACTCAGGACGTGTCGGGTTGTAATCTACGGTGACCGACACGCACCCCGGCCCCCAGCCCCCAGCAGGTCCACGCCCGAGCCCCTGCCCTGCACCCCAGCCCCCAGCGGGGCCACGCCCGAGCCCCCTGAGCCCCTGCACCCCGGCCCCCAGCAGGTCCACGCCCGAGCCCCCTGAGCCCCTGCACCCCGGCCCCCAGCAGGTCCACGCCCGAGCCCCCTGAGCCCCTGCATCCCAGCCCCCAGCAGGTCCACGCCCGAGCCCCCTGAGCCCCTGCATCCCAGCCCCCAGCAGGTCCACGCCCGAGCCCCCTGAGCCCCTGCACCCCGGCCCCCAGCAGGTCCACCTGAGCCCCCTGAGCCCCTGCACCCCAGCCCCCAGCAGGTCCACCTGAGCCCCCTGAGCCCCTGCACCCCGGCCCCCAGCAGGTCCACGCCCGAGCCCCCTGAGCCCCTGCATCCCAGCCCCCAGCAGGTCCACGCCCATGTCCCCTGAGCCCCTGCACCCTGGCCCCCACCAGGTCCACCTGAGCCCCCGCCCCGCAGCCCACCCCGTAGACCTCCAGGGCCACAGGGAACGTCCCCGACCCCAGAGGCCGACCTGGGACGGGCCTGCTTCACGGACATCCTGGGCAGAGGTGACCTGTGCAACCAGCTGTCCTGCAAAGCCAGCCCTGGGGCCTCCTGGCGAGCCCCCTGCACCCTCGCGACGGCCCCACCGACCCCCACCGGTGACACGAACGTGAGAGACGGGACACAGAACACAGCGAGGCCAAGCTGCGGCTCCGGGTCGAGTCCCCTGGGGCCGTGGGGCCGGGCGGGCGCTGACCACTGCCCGGGCTGGGCTGGGCGTGTGTCCCCGACGGACGGGAGCCCCTCCGGCCCCGCACACCACCCACCGAACAGCCTTACCTCCCAACGGGGACGCCGTGGCTTCTTCCTCGATTTCTTCCGTTCTGGAATCTTCCACGTCCCTGCCTCCAGCCAAGGGCGGAGAAGTGACCGGGGGAGCCTCGGGGAGCTCGGCTTTGGGGAGCAGACCCTGGCAAAAGGTGAGGGTGGGAGAAGCAGCCCGTTACTCCGCACAGGCGGCCGTCCTGGGCGCGGGCACGGGCCAGTCTGTCCGTGGGGCGGTTCGCGCTGGCCGGTGCGAGCTCCACGGATTCTCAGAGACACGACAACAGCAGCAGGAGCTTCGTCCTGGGGGGACGCTCCGGGGCTCGCGCACTGGCTTCTCCTAAACAGCCCGTGGGTCGGGGTCCCCGCGCCCCAAGCCTGGAGGTCTCCCCGCGGGCCAGGGAGGCTCGGGGCCCAGGACAGCCCGGTGACCCTCAAGCGCCCCAGCTCCTCCCCGGGGTCAGCGACCTGCCTGGCGGGGCTGGATCTACACCCCCGAGGGGGAAGGCTGGCCCCGGGGCACACGCAGCCCCAGGACGGGGCCCCAGGCACGCGGGCGCCCGAAGGCTCCTGCCACCGCCCGCCCCACCCTGGGCGGGAGCTCCGGTGACCCCACAAGGTCAGGGCACTCGGTGGCCGTTCTCCTGTGACCTGCCGGCCGCCAGGCCCCCCAGCTGACCCCCGGGCCCCCGCTGGCCTCCCGACATCCCTGAGCCGCTGACCCCAAGGGAGCGGAGGCCCCGAGCGGCCACGGAGGGCGGGGTGGGGGGGGCGCCCTGGGAGGGCTGAGGCCAGTCCCCTGGCAGCAGGGAGGCCCCCAGCAGCAGGCCGGCCTGGCCTGAGGGCCGCAGGTCGGGGGCAGAGGGTGGAAATATGCGACCGCCCCGGGTCACCGGGGCCTCTAGTGCTAGCACGTCACGCCGCGGCCCTGGCCCAGCCCGGGCGCCCTTCCCGTGGGGCCGCGTGCCCGGCTCTGGTTTGCAGCAGGGACGGGAGCTCGGTGGGGAAAGGGCCCACATCCCGCCGCAGGCCGCCGGACGCGGGCAGGGCCGTCACGGGCACCCGGGCCCACTGGGCGCCCTCCCAGCACCGCTCCGGCCACTGCAGGGCCAGGGGTCCCGGCGCCCTGGGAGGGAGGGGGTGGGGGCCACCCGTCCCTGCACGTGGGGCAAAAGCGGCCTTTTCCCTCCCATGTGCCGTGTTGGGTGGGGGGAGCCGGGAGAGCTCTGGTCTGGCCTCCGGAACCTTCCTCGCCGTGACCCCTGCCTGCTTTCCCTTCCGTGGGAGTTACAGACCCACCGGCCGGGCGGGAACGGGTCACCAAGGTCACCCAGGAACCCGGGCGGGGGGCGGGTGTTAGGATTAGAAACCGAACTGTAAATCCCCTGAGACAGAGCTACGGGGGCGCATCTCCCGGACGGGCCACCTGACCCCAGCGTCCCGGGCCCAGCTGGGAGCGTGTCCCACGCGTGCTCACCGGCCACACTGGCGGGACCCCAGGAGGGCGGCCCCGGGCACTCACCGACGGCTCCCTGTCGTCCTCCAGCCCGCTCCCGAAGTCTCCAGACACCTGAGGGCGGCAGGGGAGGAGCAGAGCGCCGGTGAGCACCCCCGTCCCCGCGGGGCCACCCGCGCCTCTTTCAACTTGTCCCCCTGCTCCCAGGACGCCGTGTGGGGGGACAGCCAGGGGACGGAAGCCCAGCATGGGGGGCTCCACGCACGGCTCTGCGACACAAGGCTGCGCAGGTGGACGCGCTGGCGGTGCTGAACAGGCGGCCGTGGGGACCGTGACCGGTCATCTCCCCCTGCTCGCGGCTGGCGCCTCACTGTGCACCCCGGGGTGGCGGGGGACACTCTGAGCTCTGGATCCCCCAGGACACCGGCTCCCTGCCCTCCGTCCCCCGCACCCGAGACCTGGATTTTCTTGTTTAGACCCCAGGCACGTGCACACGCACACACGCCGCACGCTCTGGCCACGAGCGACCACGGGGCCCCGGCTCCTCCTGGTTGTTGGAGCTCCTGCCCGGATCCGCGGGAGCTCCCAGGGGAGGGCTGGAGGCCCGGCGGCTCCTCCTGACGTTGCCGTTGATGAGGGCGTCCCCGGCTCGTGGCACCCGCACGAGCCCTCGAGTCCCCCGTGGGGTTCCCGGCTGCCCCTGCCCTGTGCCTCCACCCTCCGGCCGCGGCCCCACTCACCCCGCCGCTGTCCTCGTCGTCCTCCTCCAGGCAGTGCAGGGGGCTCACGTGCGGGTCCCCGCGCACCCTCAGCTCCGCAATCATCCCCTGAGGCAGAGGGACAGGGGGTCACCGTGGGCTCTGGGATGGGGGGTGCACACCGGCCAGCACCCGGCTCGCAGCGAGAAGGTCTGGGACGGGGCTCCCGGAGCACCTGCATGAGGCCGGGGAGGGAGGCTGGGCTCCCGGACGGCGCGGCGGGAGGCAGGACACGGGTCTCCCCGCACCAAGGAGGGCTGGGGCCGCGGGGGGGGCGGCGGAGGGGGCTGCCGGTGGGCGACCATGTGGGCAGCTCCCCCGTGACGCGCCCCAGGCTGAGGCCTGCACCCACAGGCCTGTTCCGGTGCTTCCTGTTCTCACTTGACGTCCTTCTCCGCGGGGCTCACTCTGGTGCTTCTCCCCCAAACCGAAGCCACACTTGGTGCATCCGGCCTGCGCGTCTGCACCGCCCTCGCGATAGGCCGCGGCCAGGCGGCCAGGGCTCCGGGGAAGGCGGGCTGCGCCGGCGCTACGGACCCCAAAATGCCCTTCAGGGCCGCCCCACACTGCAGGGGCCTCCTGGCCCTCCGGCCTGCACATGCCCCCTACGTTCTTCTGTTTCTTCCTCCCAACGGCCTCCAGACTCCCTCCATCGCCGACCCTGCACCCCGTGACCTTGCGGCCCCACAGCAACGAGGAGCACGTGACGACAACCCAACAACGCCCCGCGTGTCCCCATGAGCCCTGCGGGAGGGCTCCCCTTGCTTCCCAAAGCTGCCTCCTCCAGGAAGCCCCCCTGGATCCCTACCCAGGATGGTTAGACCCTCCAGGGGGGCGGCTCTGACCCTCTGCCCCCCCCCCACCTCCCTGCATTGGACAGCGAGGCCTGCAGGGCCGCATCCCATATCCCCGTGTGTGCACACGTGTCCATGTGTCGGACGTGCACACGTGCTCCTTCAGGCCCCGACACCCGCCCCTGGGAGGCTAAGGAGGGCTGGACCCAGGCCCCGAAGCCCCATGGTCCCCACAGGGCCCCAGCACGAGGGGAAGGACACGCTGAGGACACGGGCAGGAAGCGGTCGGACGCCGGTGCGTCATTTCCAGCCCGCGGGGCTCAGGCACCGACCCCTTGGCACGGACGCACACAGGGGCCGAGGCCACGGCAGCCGGCGCAGCTCGGGTCACCAACAGAGTCTTCCCAAAGCTGGGCTGACCCGAGGGCGCTGAACACGGCGGCCACGGCGGGACCGTCTCCGTCACCGCTGTCCCCACCTAACCACGGTGTTTCAGGAGGTCGGAGGCAGGGATGGCCCGAGGCCCCGGTCAAGGCCCAGAAGGCAGCTGCACCGGTTCTCAGCCGGGTCAGGATGGTTATGGGTTCTGGAAGTTTCTTTGGGGTGGCCGGGTTGTGTCCAGGCCTCGCGGCACTCCAGGGAAGCCGACGGACAGCAGCCAGGGTGGGGGCCCAGGGGGCAGGGGCAGGGGGGCGGCGTGCCGGGCCTGACCCCACGCAGGAGGGCGGCGGCCCCGCAGAGAGAGCACTGTCTGCCGGGGCCGGAGATCAGCCCCCGACGTTTCCAGGACACCAGCCACGGCCTGTGTCGACCCAGAGCCCATGGGGCCTGCCACGCAGCCGCCCTCGCCACCCCCGGCCCCTGCCACCCTGCAGCATCCCCACAAGCGCCAGGTCAGAGTGAGGCCAGCCCCCCTCAAGGTGGTCACCGGGGATCCCCCCCCACAGAGCTGCCCCCGGGGCTGCGGTCCTCACCCCGTGACCCCTGCAGGTAGAGGAGACGCAGCAGGGGGGACTGGACCAGCTGGGGCTCCAGGACCAGAGACACGGTCCGTGCCCCGTGGGGGAGTCGGCTGTGGACGGGGCTGGGTACACGTGAGGAACGAGTGTCCTTCCTTCTAATTCTGGGATGTTCTGACCACCAGGGAGGGCGGCCAGGCTGCGTGGGAGGAGTGTGAGCTCTGTGGACGGGTCACGTGTGAACACGTGTGCGTGTGGACAAACATGCAGGTGTGTGTGCATGTGGTGAGGGCAGGTGTGGGCGCACCTGTGTGCATGTGACCACTGCACTCCTCGGTGCATGGAGCAGGTGTGCATGTGGTGACGTGTGAGGCCTGTGTGCATGTAAGCGAGTAGGCACCTGCGTGCCCTGAGCACGTGTATGCGTGAGCCTGTGTGTGGGAGCACACGTGTGCACACCAGGAGCACGGCACACGCAGATGCCGCCCGCTGCCCGCAGGAGACACAGGCCACGCTGGCCTCACGGAGCAGGGCTCAGGTCGGGGGGCGGCGGCTCGGGGCTGGGACGCAGGTGCTGGGATCGCCCGCCCTGCCGAGGGAGGGACGGGGTGGCCCCGCTGACACGCGTCCCCAGGTTTGGAGGCGCAGGGACGGCACAGGGCTGATGTTAGGTTCCAGAAGGTCGAGCTCTCCCTGGGGTGGCAGCGATGAGGGGGGCGCGGGCGCTGCCGGCAGGTGGGGGCAGGGGACACACGTGCCCCCCGCAGACCCGGCCCCGACCGACCAGCGCGGAAGGAGAGCGGCCGCCGCTCCCCGAGGACACGTTAGTGGGGAAGACGTCGGTTGTGCAAAAGCCACAGCCCCGCCGGCAGCAGCCCACGGGCCGGGAGGCAGACGTTGTGAAACCCGGAGACGCCGCTGAGCTTCGCGAACAAAGGCCGCGGCAGCCGTGTCCTGTGGCTGCCACCGCGGGTGGTAGGGACCGTCACCCCCTGACGGCCTGGGGTGGGCTGCCCCGACTCTCCGGGGAGGGCCGTGTCCTGGCTGCGGGGGGCCGAGTGAGCCTACAGGGGGGACCCCGCACTCCCGGCCCGACTCACCCCTGCCTCGCTCGGCTGCTCCGCCCTCCACCCTCCGCCCCCTCCCTGCCCGGGGGCCTGGCCCGGGTCACAGCCCAGCCGCAGTGGTCACTGTCCCCCCCTCCCCAGGTCCCCACGCTCCTTGCACTAGTGGCTTCTGACCACCTGCTTGCGTCAGGCCCTGACTGTTGGCACAAGAGCACTGGGCTCCTCCCAGCGGGGTCGCGTCGGGGCACGTTACTGTGTCACAGACGCTGCCGCTGTGGCCTCCGCCTCCCCCCTCCTACCGCAAGGAAAAGGGGCAGGCGCGCTTGTCCTAGAGACGGGGGCGGGGGCGGGGGCGGGTGCCGGCCTGGGGAACCGGGGCCCCTGACGACACGCTCCCGGCCTGTCCCGCGCCGTCCCGGGCATCTGGCCCGCCCGTGGCTGGTGGGTGACCCCTCGGCTTCGGAGGACCAGGCGCTGCTTTGGTCCACAACGTGGCCACGGGGCCGCACACCGAGGCGGTCCCCCCTGCTGCATGGTGGCCCTCGGGCACAGTACGTGACCGGCCCGCGTGAGGTGCCACCGTGGAAGTAGGTAGGGACGTTCAGAGGCAGTGGGCCGGCAGCCGGCAGGCGCCCCAGTAACGGGCGGGAGCGCGGCCCCGGGGGACACCCGCCCCACGCTGGACTCGAGAGGAGGAAACCTGCAAAGCCCCGCTTTCCTGGGCAGACACGGCAGAGGCTCCGTGGGGCGCCCGGCAGGGGTGTGGGGGTGGGATGCCCACCCGGAGGGGCCGCCCCGCGTGCTGCACCTCCCGGAGCCCGGTTGCACGAGTCACGGCGGGACCCTCGCCCCAAAAGTCTGGAGAGCCCGGGGCTGGGGCGGCTGGTCTCCGGTCCCACAAGCCTGGCCCCTCAGCCAGCTGCAATCGGACCAAACACCCACACGGAACATTCCTGAAGCCTCCAGTCGGGCCGCCAGGGGGCGGACGCGGGGCTCGGGAGGACGCGACTCGTGGGTGACATCAGCTGGGCCTCCAGCCGCCCCCCAGGGCCCACGGGGGGGCCCACGCCCCGCTCCAGCCCCGTCTTCCCCACGCCCAAGGCTCGGCGCCACGCTACACGCCACGGGCGTCTCCCACGTTACGGATGTCGACGGCTTGCGTGAAAAAGTGACAAGATAAAAAGGCAAAAAGCAAACGGGAGATAAAATTTACAGCGGACGGGACCGAGGAGCGGTTCTCTCCTACAGAAAGAGCTTGGGACAAGCCAGTAAGAAGCCGTGGAACCGCCCAGAGCAAAGCCGCAAAGCACAGAAACAGGCCGGCCACAAAAGAACCAATTGTCTCCTTTTTTTTAAAGAAAAAATTCGAATAACCAAGAATTGTGTGCAAAAATGAAAGTGTGTCTACGCCAGCAACCCAGGCACACACGTCCACACACCCGGACGGCGCGGGCCTGTGCGGACTGGTGACCGCGCCCTGTGTCGGGGACCCGCAGCCGCACCCTGGGCCACCCCGTCCCCAGCCCCCTCGGCGCCCCGGGAGACGCGACGACACCAGCCCTCCCGGCCCCCCCGGCCTCCTCCCAGTTCATCGTGCTTGAGGCTCAGCCTGAAAACACAAAGGGGCCCAGTGTGGTGTCCAGGCCCCGGTGGCCCGACCCCGAGGCTCAGAGCTCCCGCGGGGGGAAAGATCGGCCACGCTGTCGCCGTCGCCGGCTGAGAACCTCGCTCCTCAGGCCGCCCTTTGTCTGGGTGATGATTCACCTTGTCCCCCGGGGGCTGCCCCCTCGGGCCCGCACGGGGACCCCGTCTGGACCACGCGGCAGGGCTGGTGCAGGGGCGGGTGGGGACCCGCGAACCGTGCCCGCGAGTGAGCATGGGAGGCCGCGGCCCCGGGAGAGACCCCACCCGGGCTCCGGGATCTGCGTCCTGTGGAGAACGAGGCAGGGCCTGGGCCTGGGGGACGGGGCCTCCCTGAGGGCCGGGTGCAGGCCTGGGGCGACGGCCCTCGCGGCTCCCCAGCCGACTGCGCGGAGGCTGCAGGGGTCGGTGAAAATGAGGACGAGCAGCAGGTTGATGCAGGGGTGACGTGACCCCCCCGAACCCCCCCCAGCACAGCGGGTGGGCGGCCTTCCCGCCAGGAAGACCCTCGTGGAGGGAGGTGCCCACGGGGCTCGGACAGCAGGAAAGAGCCCGACCTGCGAGGACCCTGGACGTCCCCGGCTCCGCAGCACAAGGGGGTCAACGGCACCTGTCCCTGGAGCCCCCACCCCCCGGACAACCCCCACCCCCAGGGATGGCCCCCACGCCCCGGGAAGCCCCCACCCCCAGGACGGCCCCCACCTCCGGACATAGCCCCCGAGCCCAGGAACAGCCCCCATCCCCCAGGTGGCCCTCACCCCAGGAACAGCCCCCACCTCCCAGGCAGCCCTCACCCCGGGAACAGCCCCCACACCAGGAACATCCCCCACCCCCCAGGCGGCCCCCACCCTGGGGCAGCCCCCACCCCGGGAACAGCCCCCACCCTCCAGGCGGCCCCCACCCTGGGGCAGCCCCCACCCCGGGAACGGCCCCCACCCTCCAGGCGGCCCCCACCCCCAGGGACAGCCCCCACACCAGGAACATCCCCCACCCCCCAGGCGGCCCCCACCCTGGGGCGGCCGCGGTGGCTTACCTGGAACTTGTCGGGGTCCGCTCCTCCCGCCTGGGCCACGAACAGGCCGGCGCCGGGCTCCAGCTGCAGGCCCCCCGGGGAGCGCTCCAGGGGCACCCTCTGGAACAACTCGCAGTCCACGAACAGCGCCACCGTCGCGCCGTCCACGCTGAGCGCCAAGCGCGTCCACTGGCCGGTGAAGGCGGGCAGGCGGAAGCTGGCGGCCGTGCGGGTCGTGGCGGCCCCGGGCTCCGTGTACAGGAGCTGGATGTGCTGCTGCCCGTCACGCACACCCGACAGCTTCACGCCCACGGAGACCACCGCCTGGGCCGCGTCCGTGATGGCAAACAGCACCCCCGGGCCCTCGGTGGCCGGCCGCACGTGCATGAGCAGCGAGAAGTCACGGAAGAACGGGCTGGGGACGTGGTACCGGGCCACCTGGCCGCTGTTGGCGTCCGGGCCGAAGACGAAAGCCGGCCCCACATCGGGGTCGTCCACCTGGGTGACCTGCTGGGGCGGGGGCTCTCCCAGCAGCTGCAGGAGTCCCACCTCCGAGCCCCGACTCTCTGCAAAGAGGAGAAAGACCCCAGTGAGGCTGTGCCCGGGAGCAAGCAGGCAGGGCACCGGGAGGACACTGAGGCACGAGGGGCTCCGGGCCTGCCTCTACAGGCACCACGGACGGCCAGGACTCGTGGCCACGGGCCACCGTCCCTCCTTCCATGGACTCCCAGGCCCCAGGGGACGCAATAGGAACTGTCCCAATCAGGGGGCCAGAGGCCATGGCTGCGCAGGGTGCCCCGTGAGCTCAGGGCCGACAGCCCACGCATGTGCTGGGACCCCAGCCCAGCCTCCACCCCCGGGACCACCCCACCTGGCCGCGGGCCTCAGTGGGCCTCAGCCACACGTCTGAAGGGCCACAGAGGGAAACCCTACAGCCCAGCGGCCCTGCAGGCTTATCCCTGTGAGGAGCCAGCCTGCACACAACTAAACCCTGGCGCAGATCAGGGCCCGGTGCTCGTGGTCTGAGCCTCTGCACACACTTGTAACACAGCCCACCAGGCGCCCAGCTTTGTCGGGGCCCTTGTGCGGTGTCCCTGCCCACCGTGTCGTGGAGTCCCAGCCCCAGCGGGTCCCTCTCGGGGTGACCCCCAGCACAGGGAGGTGGCACAAGTCTAGGCTGGGGACACAGTACGGTGCCCAGCCTTCTCCCGCGTATCTTGTCCTTCCAGGTGGGACCAGAAGGCTTCCTGGGCAGGAAGGGGCCACCAGAGCCTGCGACCTTGGGCCGGGAGCATCAGGCGCTGGGCGCAGAGGGCAGGGTGATTTCCTGCCTGCGTGCCCACAGCCGGAGCCGGGAATCCGGGGCCACAGTGCGGCCAAGAGCCCCGACCCCAAGCCCCTTCTCTGAAGACCCTGGTGTGGTCCACCTGCAAGGGGAGAGTTACGTGGAGAAGACGCTCTCCAGGGAAGGGGCTTCTGGCGAGCGGGAGTCCTGAGGAGGGTGGTGGGTGGGTACCTGGGCTCTAGCCCTGAGCGGCAGGGCCCAGCTGACGAGGTCAGAGCAGTGGGGAGAAATGCCAAACCCCAACTTCCTAAGGCAAGCTCCATCTTTCAAAGAGCTCTTGGAGACAGAACAATGAACACAGAGGAGAGCCCGGAGCCACGCAGGGCAGGAGCACATGCCCTTTGGGTCCCTCCCAGGGCTGGTGCGCCCGGGGCGGTGCTGGGCGTCCTGTCTCCCCTCTGCAGGGCCCTGACTTCCCACCAGCACCACCAGCCAGGGCCCCCCTCGCCTGCAGGCAAGACTCTCATCTCATGTCAAGTCAGTGCAGGCACAGCCTCGCTCCGGCAGCGGCCTGGCCTCAGGCCTAGGGAGCAGCGGGGAGCCTCACGGGAAGACCCCAGGCCCCGGGAAGACAGCCCCTGCTTGATGCTCAAAGTCAGACCCCCCCTGCTGTGCACCCAGATGGCAGCTGCTGCGACGCCCTCTTCACATCACAAGTTCCCGGGGCTGAGGGTGCACTCGGGGAGACGTTCTGAGACTCAGGAACAGGACTCTGCCCAGCCTGCATGTCATGGCGCTGCCGTCCTGACTCAGCTGTGCCCAGAGTTAAACATGGGCTCGCCCACCACTGCCCTTCCTCCCAGGCAGCTACGAGTTCTCCAGACTGCTGTACAACGCAAGATGCAGCAGCCGTGGATGTCCTGGGCTGCAGGGCAACGGCACGCTACAAGGGCAGGCCCGGGTCCCCGGCGAGCCTCGGGCAGCTCCTCTTCCTCTCCACGAAAGTCCTCGTGGTTCCCATGGGGAGTAAGCGTCCAGATGCCACGGCCCAAAAATCACGGGTCCGCTGTCCAGTTGCAGGCACTGTGAGTGGAGGACGCGGTGCGGTCACCTCCCTGCAGAGCTCGTGGCAGCTGCTGCTCTGAAGGCCCTGGCCCAGCTGTCGTGGGCAGGGAACCAAGATCTCTCCAAAAAAGCAAATGCCCGTGCCACGCTCTGAGAGTCTGGAAGAACACCTTCGTGGGAACACAGTGGGTGATATCTTTTGGCAAGTGGGGCCCCCTCCTGTTGGCCGATGCTCACTCGGGTTAAGGAATCGGGGGACTTGCCCAGTTGGGGACAACCTCCCTTGCGGACAGGCCAGCCATGACCAGGTGGGACTTATCCTGGTACGTCAGGCTGGTTTAACCTTCAAAACCCAACTAAGGGAATCCACCTCCTCAACACAGTGACTAAAAAGAATCACAAAATCATGTCTACGGATGTAGAAAAAGCATTTGACCGAATCCAACACTCACTCATGGTGAAAGCTCTCAGTAAATCACGAATAAAAACAGAATTTCCTTCATTGGATGAAGAATTCCTACAAAACATCCCTACGGCTCATAACCCACTTGATGGTGAGAAACCTGAAGCTTTCTCACCGAGATCGGGGACAAGGTAAGGACGTCTCTCTCACCGTGGCTTTTCAAAACCGGGCTAGAGATCCTGGCTAAAGCAATAAGGCAAGAACAGGAAATAGAAGTACACAGATTGGGAAGGAAAAGGAACCACTGTCTGTCCGTAGAGGACGTGATCGTCTACGCAGAAAATCCAAAAAGAACTGACAGAAAAACAAAACCAGTCTCCTGGGAGTGATTACTCAAGGTCGTAGGATACACGATCAATATACGGAATTCAGTCCCTTTCCTACGTATCAGTAACGAACAAGCAGGATTTGGAACAAGACACACCGTTTCCATTAGCGTTCCCGCCGACAACTTATCTAGGTTAAATATAACGTGTATACGCACAACATCCGCAGGAGGAAAACTGCAAAATTCTGCCAAAATAAATCAGAGAACTAATCAATGCAGGGAGAGTCCCTGCCCATGGATAGAAAGACTCAGGCTTGTCAGGACGTCAGGTCTCCCCGCCCTGGCCTGTAGACTCAATGCCGCCCCAATCAAAATCCCACCAAGGTCTCTGTGGATATCGACAAACGGATTCTAAAGTCTCTGTGAGAAGCTAAAGGACCCAGAACAGCCAACACCGTGTTGGAAAAGAGTGAAGTCGGAGGACGACACTCCGCGGCCCCAGCACTCGCTGTAGGGCGGCCGCGATCAGGACCGTGGGGCCCTGGGTGGGGGCGGGACAGGCCAGCAGGTGGACGGAACAGGAGGGAGAGCCCAGAAACAGCCACACGAACGCCCCCGACGGATCCTTGACAAAGGAGCGAGGCCACCCACGGGGCGAAGGCCGTGCCCTCCGCAGGCGGCGCTGGACATCTGGACGTCCACACGCAGGGGGAACGTGGACACGGACCTTATGCTCCTCTCGACTGGCTCACAAGGGGTCACGGACACGGTGTAGGATGCGAAACTATGACACTTCCAGAAGACGACACAGGAGAAATCCCCGGTGACCCCGGACGGGAGGATGACCCTGTAGACCCGGCACCACGGGTCCAATCCAGGAGACAAACAACTGGCCGGCTGGACCTTGTCCTGTGAAAGTCAGGAGGGTGAGAGGACAAGCACCGACCGGCAGCAAATATTTGCAAAAGACACAGCTGATCGAGGACGGCGCCTACAATACATAAAGATCCCTGAACACTCAACAACACGCCCTAACAACGTGTTTAAGAGCGGACGGGAGACCTGCACAGAGACACAGGGGGCAGATCAGGAAGGCTGCTCCGCGTCCCAGGCCGTCAGGGAGACGGCGACGAAGACGTGGGTGACCCGGTGACGGCAGCCAGGGCGGGGGGGCTGCGCACCGCGCGACGGTCTGGGGCAGGCACAGCCGGGGGGACGGGGCAGGCTGGGGGGCCGGGGGTGGGGAGGAGGACTCCCAGGGCCAGCACCCGTGAGGGGATGCAGTGCTGGGCGCGTCGTCCCCCGGCCCCCGCCGACCTCACGTCCCCCGTGGGCCCCAGGTGATGACGACGTGTGGGTGCGGGTTCACCCGGGGTCACACGCACAGCGCGGATGCGGGATGTGGATGTCAGGGGAGAGAGCGGGGCCTGCGGAGCAAGCAGGTGACACTTTCCGACAATCCACGGAGACGTGACGGACCAGGCATCAGCCCACGCACCCAACTAACACCCCGGGTGAGACGGACGAGCAGGGACTTCCTGAACCTGATAAGCCTTGGAAGGACGCTGCACTCCCGCGGCTTATTACACTCGGTCACAACCACAAGGTAACAGACGGCCGAGCTGTGTCGACAAAGGTGCTGAGAACGAACACCTCGGGGCACCTGCGGGCTCAGGGGGCTGAGCGTCTGGCTCTTGGTTTCGGCTCAGGTCCTGAGGGATCGGGCCCCGGGTCGGGCTCCGTGCTCAGCGGGGAGCCTGCTGGAGCCTCTCCCTCTCGCTCTCCACCCCCCCAAATAAATCCTCGACCCTCGGTGGCGAGGGTACCCGCGGCTGACGTGTGGATACCGTCCACGCTCGTCTTCATGTTCAATGCAGGCCACCCAAGCCCGAGCGAAAGGTTTCTGAAGCTCTGGAGAGAAGATGCCCAAGGACA
Source organism: Vulpes vulpes (assembly GCF_048418805.1). Taxonomy (NCBI): domain Eukaryota; kingdom Metazoa; phylum Chordata; class Mammalia; order Carnivora; family Canidae; genus Vulpes; species Vulpes vulpes. The sequence continues at coordinate 1,111,706 of NC_132794.1, forward strand.
TGATGACCTCTGCAGAGGGTCGTGACCCCGGGGCCCAGGGCCACGCCAAGCACCACCGTCACCAGGAGCCCAAATCAGGGCCCTCGGGGACGGGCGAACAGATGAGAGAGGGTGCGCGGAGCCAGTACAGCATCCTCTGCTACAGGAGGCGGGGGACACCCAAAGGTCCGCCCTCGAGGGGGAGGGAGGACACACCAGAGCACCCAAGCCTGAGAGCACCTCCCGGAGTGCCACGGGACGTTTGAGACCCGTCGCCGTAAAGAGGGACTTCTAGATACCTAGAAAGTGAGCCCATCCACGCAGAGCAAGGACCGGGGTGTAGATCCGTAAGGGCGCCCGTGCACGCACACGCACACGCACACGCACGTGCACGCCGTGGTAGACAGCTCAGGGCCCTAATGTCCGTTCCGCGTGCCCGAACCTGCAAGTGGTGGTTTGCAGAGGGGCGGAGTGTCATGGCCCCAGATGGGGAGGTTCATCAAACCTAACGCGTGCATCCCGAAGAGCAGGGGCACCTCCCAGGCGGGGGCACACTGGCGGCCCCCAGAAGCCGGCAGAGGCGGGCACGCTCTTCCCTGCGGCCCCCAGAAGGAGCACGGCCCCGCAGACACACCTCCACCTTAGCCCCGTGAGACTCCGACCTCGAGAACAGCGTTAGTGTCGTCTTCCGCCACGAGGGTCGGGGTCACGCGTCACAGCAGCCACGGAAACTCAGACACACGCATCTGTGCAAGCCCACAGCGGGAACAGAAAGACGCCCCATCCCAGCAGCCAGGGGCGCTTGGAAGGCGCCTTCAGCCCTCTCCTGTGCGCTCCAGTCTCGATGCCAGCGTGCCCGTGAGCTAGTCCTGGGGTAGACGTAACCCGGGGAGAACAGGAAGACGGAGCAGCGTGGTCCTAGGGGAGGAGAGGGGCAGGACAGGTGGCCCCCCCAGGCCAGCGTTTGCGGGTTCGGGGGCAGGAAGGCTCACTCCGAGCACTGGCTCTCTCCTCCTCAGAACTGAGGCCACGTGTCTGCAGAACCGGGTCTTTCCAAGGGGGGCTGCCCACGGGTGCAGTGCAAGGGGGCGGGGGCCCTGAGCGGTTTCACATGCTTCAAAGACACGTTGGGGCCCCTGGGACCCTGGCCGTGGTGCCTGCAGTGGACGAGGCAGCACTGTCAGCCTCTGGGCACACGGCCCCAGGGGAGGGAGTGGCTGCGGGCCTCCCGCGTGCCCAAGGACCAGGAATCCGGAGAAGAACTTGGAGGGAAAGCAGCATGGCGGTGGGGGAGAGGCTGGGCCCAGACTCCAGCAGGGAAAGCCTCACGGGCAGCATCCTATGCTGGAATCACTGACACACAAAACTGCTCAACAGCGCAGGGCTGAGCGTCTGGCCCTGCCACCTGGTTTGCTCCAGACACAGGTTCCACGACAGAAACAACTGCGTATTACGTGGGACAATCACATTCCAACATGGTAAACCTGATCCAACACCCAGATGGATGGACAGATGGGTGGGGGGGGGTGGATGGAGGGATGGGTAGGTGGATGGATGGATGGATTTGTGGATGGGTGGGTGGGTGGAGGGATGGAGGGATGAAAGGATGGGTGGATGGGTAAGTGGATGGATGGATGGATCTGTAGATGGATGGAGGGGTGGATGGGTGAATGGGCGGATGGAGGGATGGGTGGATGGGTGGATGGGTAGGTAGATAGATGGATCTATAGATGGATGGAGGGATGGATGGGCAGGTGGATGGATGGATGGATGGAGTGATGGGTGGATGGGTAGATGGGTGGATGATGGATAGATGGATGCTAGGTGGATGGATGGATGGATGGACGGGTGGATGGATGGATGAAGGGATGGATGGAGGGATGGGTGAATGGGTGGATGGGCAGGTGGATAGATGGATAGATGGATAGATGGATCTGTGGATGGATGGGTAGATGGAGGGATGGAGGGATGGAAGGATGGGTGGATGATGGATAGATGGATGCTGGGTGGATGGATGGAGGGAGAGAGGGATGGATGGGTAGGTGGATGGATGGATGGATTTGTGGATGGGTGGGTGGGTGGAGGGATGGAGGGATGAAAGGATGGGTGGATGGGTAAGTGGATGGATGGATGGATCTGTAGATGGATGGAGGGGTGGATGGGTGAATGGGCGGATGGAGGGATGTGTGGATGGGTGGATGGGTAGGTAGATAGATGGATCTATAGATGGATGGAGGGATGGATGGATGGGTGGATGGGCAGGTGGATGGATAGATGGATGCTAGGTGGATGGATGGATGGATGGATGGACGGGTGGATGGATGGATGAAGGGATGGATGGAGGGATGGGTGAATGGGTGGATGGGCAGGTGGATGGATGGATAGATGGATAGATGGATCTGTGGATGGATGGGTAGATGGAGGGATGGAGGGATGGAAGGATGGGTGGATGATGGATAGATGGATGCTGGGTGGATGGAGGGAGGGAGGGACGGAGGGATGGGTAGGTGGATGGATGGATGGATCTGTGGATGGAGGGCTGGATGGAGGGATGGAAAGATGGGTGAATGGATGGAGGGATGGATGGATGGACAGGTGGATGAGGGGACGGATGAAGGTGGGTGGGCCACCTTCTCACACGATATATAACAGTAACAATGATTTAAGACTTGATTTCTCAACTGAAAAGAAAGCGGTCAAAGGTTACGGCCGTGCAGCAGGAGGGACAGCTCCTTCACCAAGGGGAAGGACAGTGTCAGGGAGCTGGCCCCCGGGGGAGGGCATACTCGCAGCCGCCATCTCGCTCCTCCTCAGTGAGGCCAAAGATGAGCTCCTGTCTGCCCGATGTCCCACGTCAGCCTTCCTCGGAGCAGGACGGAGTAACCGCCAAGACCACGCTGAGCTGGATGCTGAGGGGCGGACGCAAACCGCCACTCCGAGAGCCACCTGCCTCCCGACCTGCAGGCCGTCGCATCCACGGCTCCGGGCACCTGACGCCCCAGCAAGGAAGCCGAAGCCATGGGGGCACCTCCGGGAAAGCTCGACCACGTCCTCAAATGGTACTTGTAGGTTTGCTGGGTGGGGGGGGCAGGCCTAGGCACCCGTCCACGAGGCGGCCTCGTCTCCTTACATCAGAGTTACGTGGACACCGCAGGCGACTGAAGCATTTGAACAACACTAACCGCTTCTGAACTCACCTCCCATTAAAGGCAGTGGATCGAAGCCCAGCGTCTGGGAAGCCTGCGCGCCTGGCGGGTCCCTGACAGACGGGCTGGGCGTCGTCCCCGAGCCGTCACCGTGACGCGTCCCCACTGGCCAGCTGGGGTCCCCGCGGCCCGGGGCTCTGCTTCTCCGGCGTCCGTGCGGCACTGAGGCGCAGTCCCGGGCCACTCCCGCTCCCTCCGGCTAGCCCAGCAGCGCACACCCCGTCTCTATCCCCACTAGGCCTCGGTTTCTCCCCTGCAGGCAGGAGTAACACCTGCTCCCAGGCTCGGGACACGACCCGTCCTCACCCTCGTCCCCGGGGACGTCATAAAATTTGCAGACAGAGCAAAGCCCAGGGTGCCCCTGTCAGTGGGGACAGCCCCCTTACCTGGGGGACAGTCCCCCTGCTGCCTGACCCTCCCCTGCGCAGGGGCCCGACTTGCTTTGCTCTGGGGCCTGAGGGACGAGCCCCCACACGGACAGAGGCCCGTGGTCCCCGACAGCGCACTGACCCACGGCTGGCTACAGCCACAGCATGGGGGCTCCCAACGCAGCCCTGGCCTCCCGAGCGCCTCCCTGGGCCCCGACCCGTGGCTGCGCCGTCCCCCCGTCCCCCCCCACTCCAGGGCTGTCGTCAGCCCTCCCCGACCCGCTCTCCCTGTGGGGACAGGAGGGAAGCAGACAGAGCTGCGGCCTCGGCTGGGGCCCGTCCCACACCGCACTGCCCCCACAGCCATGTCTGCCCTGGGGCCTGGACGGGGACAGCCCTTGCCCTGTGGCCTCTGTCCCCTCCAGACAACCTTCGTGCCCCCCACCAACCCCCATCCCGCAGCCTCTCGCTACCCAGGCGGCCCACGGACCTCCCTCAGCCAGGACCCTGACGCTCACCACCGGGGCACCGTCACCAACGTGGGGGAGGGGCCAGGGTGACCCCCGATCAGGGCCCCCCCAGACCTGCCCCCACTGGGCGGGGATGCAAAGGCCCCGGGGCCCAGCGGAGGCCAGAGGAGGGACGATGCTCCCAGCCCCGGCTCCCCCTGGACCAAGGCCGCCGCCAGGCCCCGCCCAGCACGGATCCTGGGTGAACGCCTGACCCCCGCCTCCGGCCTGAGGGGCCGGGCAGTTAGCACGGCGTCCCCCAGGGCTCTGCCGGAACGCGGCCTCCCTGAGCCTGGCCCCGCCAGCGGATGCAGATGTCCACTGAAAAGTCCCTTTCAGGCTGCTGGGCCGAGAAGGCAGCTGCAGTTGGAGCCTCTCCCTGCCCCCGCCGCCCTGCTCCGGCTCCCGGTGCCGCCGAGCCCCAGCCCAGAGACCGGCGGGGCCCCCCATGTGTGTCCAGACCCGGGGCGGACAAGACCCGAGGGCAGGCCCGGCCTCCCGCCCTGTGGAGGAGGGGCGCAGAGTCCAAGTGGCCCCTGGGCACTCCCGGCCGGCCTCCGTGCGCCCTCAGCGGACGCGGCACAGAACCCCGAGGACGCCCACGCTCGCCCACGCTCGCCCACGTTTGCCCAGCATCAGGCGGCCCGGGGCCCAGCGCCCTGGGAACAGCTCACCGAGGCTCCGAGCCCCGCGTGCGGCCCCAGCGCCCCGGCTGCTCCGCCCTGCACACACCCGGACCCCAGGGCAGCCTGTGCACGTGACCCCGAGGCCGCTCCTGCCGGCACACAGGGCTCAGCCTCCCATTCCCCGTCTGCAGCAGCCACGCACCCATCCCTGTCCCCTCACCACCCACCTGGCACCCCGCGCCCTAGGCCCAGCAGGGTAACACCCCCACCCTGGGGTCTGGGGCAGCTCCTGCACCACCAGCCCGGCCCCAGAGCCCAGGGACCCCAAAGACCGCGGCAGGGGCAGCCTCACCGCGGGGCCCTCCCTCCTGTGGCTGCGGGGGCAGCTGGGGCGTCTCCGAGCCACGGCCCTGCCCGGTGCCCTGCCGACCACGTGGCGATGGGGGCGCAGCCCAGGTTGGGGGTGAGGCCCAGGAGGCCCCAGAGCGCACACCCGGGGGCTGGGGCGGCGCCAAGCTCTGCAACTCACTGCTCGCGTGGCCGAGACCACCCGCCTTGTGGGCAGCAGGAACCCCCCGCATCGGGCCTGCACCCCACCACGCGGCTGGACTGGTGGCCGCTCCCGGCCCTGTGCCTCGGGCTCCCCTCCCGACCGTGGTGTAACGGGCACCTCGGGGCCGTGGGCGGATGAAACGAGCCCCCTGCTCGGGCAGGGGCTGCTCCTGAGGGTGGGCCGCCGTCGCGGGGTCACCAGCCCGGCCTCCCTCTCCAGAGCCTGCCCCCCACCCCGCACGGGTGGCCCCGCGGCCCCGCTCAGCACCGGTTCCCAGGCGCCCGGCAGGACGCGGAGGGCCGCGGGTTACCTGCACCCGGCCCTATGAACACGCACAGCCCGTCCTCCTGGGCGGGGAGCGAGGCGCAGGGCACGGGCAGCCCGGCCCCGGGCAGGTGGCTCCAGCACGCGTCCTCCAGGGCCTCGCAGAACTGGCGGCAGGGCGGGGGCGCGGGCGGGGGCCCGGAGCGGCAGGGCGGGGCCAGCAGCAGGCAGACGAACCGGGCGAGGAAGCGGTGGCAGCGCGTCCGCAGGAGGCCCCCCCACGCCCGGGCGGCGGCGCGCACCTCGTCGCGGCTGCCGTGCTGCAGGTGGTTGGGCAGCCAGGCGCGCCCGATGCCCAGGCGGCCGCACACCGGCAGGGCGGGCGGCAGGGGCAGGCAGCGGCCGGCGGCGGGGGGCAGCGGGGCGGAGTTATTAGCAGGCCCAGGCCCCAGAGAGTCCGCGGCGGGAGCAGCCCAAGCGCCCCTGCCCCCGGTGACAGCTGAGAGTGGGGTTCCAGGCAGCAGGGCGGGGGGGTCAGAGGACAGAGCCGAGGGGGCCGCGTCCGCGCCCAGAGCACCCATCACCAGGGGAAGCAGCTGCGGCGAGCGCCCGCGGAGGCCGGGGAGTCGGTGCTGCTGGCCGGGCCAGAGTCCCTCGCCGTCCAGATCCTGGGGCGGCCCCGGGGACGGCTGGCTCCCCCCAGGAGGAGCCCCACGGGGCGCGGAGGACAGAGAGGCTCTACCTGGAGAAGGCGGCGGCCCCGAGGGCTCCCTGAGCGCTGCCCGGGGCCTGTCCAGGGAGGGGGGCAGCCGGGTGGGCGCCGGCAGGGTGCTGGCCTCCGTGCGCGGGGCGTCCGTGCTGCCCAGCCAGAGAGCCGTCCCGTTCTCCGGGGGGGGCCGGGAGGGCCCCGGGAGGGCGAGGGGGCGGGTGGGGGTCACGGGGGCGGGCGGCCCGGCCGTGCTGGAGCTCTCCGGGCGCGTGGTGTCGTCCCACAGCTGGACGAAGCTCCGGATGCCCTGAGCCACGTTCAGGATCTTGGCTCCCACGCCGGCGATGTTCTCCTCCTTCTCCTCCTTCGGGTTTGGGCCCGTGGCGGGGGCAGAGGGTGCAGCGGAGGCCGCGTGCTCGTCGGTCTCCAGCCCCCGCAGGGGCGGCTCCGGGCTGGCGGGGGCATTGCTCTGCTCCGTGGGGCCGGGCTGGGGGGTCACAGGCGTGCCGGTCTCGTCTCTGGGCTGCACATGTGGGCTCCCCGGGGCCTCCGACACCGGTTCGGCCGTGGGCCCGGCGGTCCTAGTGGACCACAGCCAGTTCAGGCTCAGTAGGTCAACCTGGGCGGCCGCGGGGCAACAGGTGAGCAGCAGCAGCAGCAGCAGGCAGCGGCCGGGGTGGCGAGCCATCGGTGCTGTGCGCCCGGCGGGCCGCGGGCGGTGTCTGCGTCCTGGGGGCGGGCCAGCCCGGCTCCGCCCTCCCCGCCCGCCCGCCCCGGTCCTGCTGGCTCCCTGCAGCCAACGCTGTCTCCGGCTCCGCCTTCCCGCCTTCCCGCCCTGGGCCACGGGACAGGATCCCGGACGGCTCTCCCCGCACCCCCTGCACCCCGGATGGCAGGACGGCTTCCAAGCTCTACCCACCTCCCCCCACTGACCCCGGGGCTGCGTCCCCAGGCAGGGCAGGCGCGGGGGCTCCTCCCGGGGCTGGGTCCCCGAGACAGCCGGGGGCCCGGGCCCTGTGCTCGAGGGGGGGCAGGAGACCCGGCCATGGAGAGCAGCCGGGCCGCGGCCGCCCGCCGGTGCCAAACTGGCCCTCAGAAGACGCTCAGAGCTGCGGTTCTTGTGCAGCAGCGTCGCCTCTGAGACGTCGACGGGTGCAGCCCCCGAGGGCAGCAGTGCACCCCCCCGGCCACGCGGCCTCCCGCTCAGAGGCAGGGCACCCCCGTGCTGGATGCACCCCCACGGCTCCGCCATCCTGAGGGCGTCCTAGCTAACCTGAGCCGCCCAGGGTGCAGAACACTGGCACGCGGGGGGCCGGGGGGGGCCCTGGGGCCTGTGGGCGCTGGAGGTGCGGACCGTGTGTAGACGCGCCGCGGATGGCACTGGGTGGGGGGGCGTCCCCGGGCAGCCGGGCGGCAGAGGCGGGTGGGTCTCCCCATCCACGCACGGGCCCAGGCCTCGGCCTTCATCCCACGAACCTTGCATGACACAGAGGCCAGCCGGCCTACGAACGAGCCACTGAGGCACGGCTGAGGGCGCAGAGCCCAGCGGAGCGGGCCAGAGGGCACCGCACACAGGCTTACACGGCGCGCTCGCCCCTCGCACACTCAGGCCAGCGCACAACCACATGCTGCTTCTACCACCACGTTGTACAGCAGCTCCCACGTCCCCTGGACGCCCCGACTTCCCCGGCCCACCCGCCCCGGGCGCCGGGGTCAGCCGTGTGGCCCGACAGCCCTGCAGCGTGTCCCCGGCCGTCCCCAGCTCGGGGCGCGGATGCGATCAATCAGCTGCCGTCCAAAGGGCAGAGCCCGGCCACCCGGGTCAGAACTCGGGTTTCAGGGAAGCGGAACACTGTGTCCCCTCCGCAGACGGGCACGTCCCATATGCAAACATCTGTGTCCCGGCCTCGCGCCCAGCGCTAATCCCCGCAGCGCTCAGAACTCCCACAAACGCTCAGAGGATCCTCTCTTTGCTTGAGGACGCGCTAATGTGATTTTATGCCTAAAAGTGTCTCTGGAAAAAAATCTCGGGACGGAAATGCCAAAGGCCCGCTCGTCTCCCGCACGTGGAGGGGGCCCTGGGCGCAGGGGGCCGGGCTGGCTGGTCTGCGCGGGTGGCCCCAGCCCCGCAAGCTGCCCCACACACGTCACTCGTACGTTCAGGTGCACGCACACGCCTTCCGGGGGTGCACACTTGCACACGTACACGCACACGCACTCACACGCGTGCACACAGCTTACCCCCACACGCACACTCGAGCATGCACACTCACGCGACGTTCATACACAAACACACATTTGCACACGCAGGCGCAGCCGCAGCTCTCAGGAAGCGCCGCGCCGTGACCAGCTGCCCCCCCAGCACCCCCGTCCAGCTGTGGGTACAACAGGCCCGTCCCCAGCCCAGTGCCCACCCGGGGGCCCCCACCGCAGGGTCTGGACGCCGGGGCTCCCATGGGCGCCCCGTGTAACGGGTGCCGTCGGCCTTGTGCCCCCGGAGCCTGCCCCCAGCGGCCGCGACGGGGTGAAGCAGGGGCACCCACTTGAAATCCTAGAAACAGGAGTATCATCGGGTCATCGCTACCTTCCCCGAAGCGGCTGGCTCACGAGGCCCCGAGCCCGGCCGCTCCTACGGCCCACGCAGGCCTCCACCCAACGGCAGGATCCCGCCTCCACGGCCCCAGGGCACCCCTGTGCTCCAGCCCCAAGGCAGGTGGCCAAGCGGGGGTCTCCTGCGGGTGCCACCTGGGGGGCGGGAGCTACACCCCAAGTCCCTCCCTATGAGGGTCTCAAACTGTGTCTCCCCAGGACTGAAAAATCTGGGTCTACGGGGAAGAGCAGCCCCAACCTGCCCGAGTTTCTAGAGAGACGCAGAGGCCCCCCACCCCCAGCCCCAGGGTGGCTCAGCACTCGGGCACTATGGCCAGAAGGAGCCCCCCCCCCACCCCGGACTAGGCCACAGGGGCCTGAGGGGAGGGTGCACGGCTGCGGTGACCCGGCCCCCACCCCCCACGGTCGCCCGGCTTCCGCGGCACTTCACGCACGTGGGGACGCGTCCTGGTGCCTGGTGCCCCTGGGAGGCCGGAGTGGCCAGACGGGCTCGGGTGTCCGGGCTGCCCGGGCGCCCCCGCCCTGCGCCCCCGCCTCCTCCCGCCCCCGCCCCCCCCCCCCCCCCCCCCCCCCCCCCCCCCGCCGCCAGGGTTTGTTCGGTCTTGCCGGCCTGTCTGGTTTGGATTCCTGAATAATGTGCTCTTTTATTTTCGTTTTTGAAAGAGCAAAACACCCACACGGGAGCAGAGAACACGGGCTCTCTGAGGAATGGGCCGCCGCCCGGACAGGAGCCCCCGTCTGAGCCCCAGAGAACGGCTGAGGGTCTCTCCGGCACTCCCCCCCACCCCCCACTTCCACAGCCTCCCCGGGACCTGCTGGCAGCCCTGGGGTCCTCTTTCCTCCCTCCCCCTCCGGCCCAACACGTGTCCCCGAGCCTCCGGGGAGCCGACCTGAGCCCCGGGCTCCCCTCACCCGCTGCCCAGGGACAGGCTCCCAGGTGCCAGCACATCCAGGACAGGTCCCTACCCTGCGGACACGTGTCCAGCTCTTTCGAAACGAAAACACAATGTTTCATCTTCCGGTGGCGCAACTGGTTGATCATTGCCTCCCGCACCAGGACTTCTGCGAGCACCGTGATAAGAGACCAGCTCCCGAAGGCTGGGGAGGGGCTGACGAGCGGGCTCCCAGCGGGTCCCCGGTGGGCGGCCGGGGCGCTGCTGTCAGACCCAGGGGCACGCGGCAGCTGTGCAGCGGGCCCACGTCAAGGCCCAGGCCTCTGGCCTCGCCCGTGGGACGGCAGGGACACGGCACCTCGTCTGACCTGTAACCACCCGGACGCTGGGTCCTCCTCCAACTCCGTGCTCCCCGTGAGGCTCACACCCACCCCTCCCCGGCGGGGAGCACAGGGACCCCCACGGCCCCCACACAGGGCCTGCGGCTGGCAGCCCGGCATTGCCAGGGCTCTGCTGCTGTCCCTCTGCCGGGGAGGGGGGCTGGTGGGAAGCAGCACCCCCAGCCTGCAAGCCCAAGTCCCTCTGCAGGCGGCAGCAAAGCTGGGGAGAGCCCTTTGGCCCCTAAAGGAGGGCCAAGCCCTGCCCAGCACACAGCACCATCCCCGCCACGGGCCTGGGGGCGACAAACGTCAGGAGGGTCTCTACAGCCCCCGCCCCACAGAGGCCACCCTCAGAAGGACCTTGGCCAAGGAAACCAGCCCTGGGGAGGATGGTCGGGGGAGCACGATGCAGCGGAGAGCAGACCAGACCGGGCGTCAAGGGTCACGGGGGGGAAGTAACCGGTCCGCGCGGCCACCGCGGCCACCACCCACTCACAGCACGAGGTCAGCCATCCAGGGCACCTGCCAAAGCCCGGGGCCGAGCGTGGGGAAGCCGCTGGATGAGTCAGAGCAGGCAGCGTCCCATGGGATGTGGGCTGCACCCCCCGAAAGGGGCCCCAGGAAAGAGGGCAGGAGGGCCTTCTGGGAGAGGAGGCAGGAGGAGCCCCCAGCAGGTGCCGCGCGGGCCTGAGCGACCATTGGAGCCGCCCCACCAAGGACGCACCGGGCCCTGCTGAGATGGACGTCACCGCGCACGTCCCGGCCTCAGCAGACACGCAGGGGTGCTGGCGGGTGCACACAGGCCGATGTGTCCGCGTGTGCATGAGCGTGGCTGCCCCTGCGTGCATCCGCGCACCCACAGGTGGGCGGCAGGGGAGAGCCAGGACACGGCGAACGCGAACGGCCAGCGAGGCGCAGGGCAGGTGTGAGTGAGCGAGCGCGGCGCCCGCCTCCCCTCCCCGCCGCCGTCTTCCCGGGCTGGGAACGGGGCTCCCCACGGGGGTGCTGAGCCATGTGCCCCAGGCCCCCCGGGACAGCTCGTTCCTGAGCCTTCACACCCCGTCTTCTACTCAACGTCATGATTCACGGTCGTCTTCATAGAGGGGACCGGACTGGCCCCGGGGGCCTCTGCGAAGCGCCGCCTCCCGCGGGATCCCCCCTCGAGACTGCTTTGGGCCCGCGGGCGCTGAGACGTCCCACGGGGGTGAGGGTCAGGCAGCCGGGAGTCGGGCAGGGTCGGCTCCGCAGCCTCGGGGGTGACTCGGGGGTGAGGCCGGCCCCACGGTGGGGATCTCCCGGTTCGGGAACACGGAGTGCTCGTCCGCTGATTTAGCTCTGCCTTGACTCCGCGCAACGTCGTTTCCAGTTCCCAGGGCGTGAGCTTCGCCCTCCTTCTGTGAAACTTACTCCTAAGTAGTTTATTCTCTCTGTGCTTTTGTAATCGGGTCGTGCGGGGTGTTTTTCTCCTTCGTCTCATTTTTGGATCATCCGCTGCAAGCGTATAGAAATCCCGCGGATTCTTCACGCTGACCGCGTGTCCTGCAGCTCGCGGAACGGGTCGGTGAGCCGCGGGGGTCTCCTGGGGGGTCCTGGGGCTCGGCGTCTCCAGGACCGGGTGCTCCGTGGGCAGACCGCAACGCTGAATGGATGAGGGGCGTGGGGCAGCCTTGCCTGGTTCGCGGCCGTGGAGCCACACGTCAGGGCCCCGCCAGCAGGGAGGAGGTCGGCTGTGGGTTCTGGTGGCTGAACCCCTTTTACAGGGTCCTAGAAGCTCCCTTCTGTTCCTAGTTTCTTTTTTTTATTTTTTAAGGTTTTATTTATTTTTTTCACAAGAGACACAGAGAGCGAGGCAGAGACCCAGGCAGAGGGAGATGCAGGCTCCATGCAGGGAGTCCGAGGTGGGACTCGATCCCGGGACCCTGGAGTCATGCCCTGGGCGGAAGGCAGATGCTCCGCCCCTGAGCCCCCGGGGACCCTTCTAGTCGCTCCTCTGCACGGCCCGTCTGCTTTGCTAATCCTCAGGCGTGTATGTGTCCACGTTTATAATTCGTGCTGCACCAGTTTCCTTTCCTGGGACGTGTGCATCCGGCTCTGGTGTCCGGGTCGCACGGGCCTCAGAGGCCACCTGGGAGCTCTTTCCTCCCTTTTATTTATTTATTTTTTCCTTTTATTTTTTTATACGAGTTTCTGCGTATCTGGTTGTCCAATTCCTTGACTGTTTCCGGTAGAGCTGGGCAGCAAACCTGGGCTTTTCCTTACGGGGAGCGTCTGGATTATTAAATCAATCTCTTCTAAGGGTTGCAGGTCTGTCCAAATGGTCTCTTCTCACGAGGTCCCGACGGCTTGTGGGTTTCCAGGGATTTGCCCTTTGCACCGAAGCTCCCCAGCATCCTGACACAACCGTTCGTCCTCGGGTTCGAACACTGTGCGGGGTTCAAGCAAGGCTGGAGGACCCTCACTTCCCGATTTCCAAACCATTGACGGGGCGGCGGGGGCTGAGGCAGCGTGCAGGCGGCACCGGGCTGGGCGTGCGGCTCGGCGGGAGGACGCCCTCGTCTCCGGTGGCGAAGACCGACTTCATCCAGGGAGAGAACGGGATTTCGACAGATGGAGCGGAGCCCCCGGAAACCTGCAGGCGAAAGAATGAAGTGGACCCCTACCTCACACCACACGCAAGAACTAACCTCAAAAAAAACAAAAAAAAAAACAAAAAAAACAAAGAAACAAACTAACCTCAAAGGGATCAAAGACCCAAATGCATGAGCTGCAGCTACCGGACTCTTAGGACACGTGGGAATCCACCTCCGTGACCTCGGACTCAGCACCGGAGCCTTAGATTTGATCCAAAAGCCGAGGCCACCAAGGGAAAATAAATAAACCAGACTAACTCGACATTTAAACCGTTCGTGCTTCAAAGGACGCCGTCAAGAAAGTGAAAGGACAGCCCCATATAACGGAAGGAGGTCTGCAAACCCCGTATCTGGTAACGGGGAGTCGTGCCTGGACCGTGTGCGGACTGGCTGCGCCCCAGCCACAGAAAGGCAAGTCATCCCACGAAAACGTCGGCAACGGGTCTGAACAGAGGAGGGTCCACAAGCCCCACAGGCCCACGACGGACGCTCAGGAGCCCCAGCAGTCGGGGAAACGCGGCGTGAAGCCGCCGTGGGACACACCCCGCGCCCACGGGGACGGTCAACAGTGGTCCAGGATGTGGAGAAGCCAGAGCCTTGTCCGCGGCCGCGGGGGGGACACGGGTGCGGCCCCCGGGGGAGAGCGTGGAGGCCCTCGAAGAACAAAGCACGGGGCCACCCCGTGTCCAAACGCCCGCCCGGGAGACGGGCCCCGAGGAGGGCACGTGCCCGCCCACGAGCGATCACAGCAGCATCGTTCACGCGGCAAAGCCCCAACGCTCGTCATCCATGCGGCGGGAACCCCGCAGCCCTGGGAAGGGGCAGGGGCAGGGGCTCTGACAGCGGCCACCACACACGGACCCCGGAGACACCGGGTCGAGCGGGAGAACCGGGTTCCGTTTACACCGCGGCCCCACAGCACAGAAGCCCGCCAACGCAGGTGCAGGTTTGGGGCCGGGGGGACAGCGGGGGGCTTCTGTCCCCGGAGACGGGGTGGCTCCTGGGCGACCCCAGTGACACTGCTGGGTCTGAAGCCCACAAGGAATTCGTCCCGTGAATCGTGCACCGTGTCAACGATGCCACAGGAAGGTGTCCAGAGGGGACACAGGGGGCTCATGCCGCGTCGTGAAACCCCGCGGTCTGCGGTGCCGTGAGGCCTGCACGGGCTGTCAGGGAGGCTGGCCTGTCCCCGAGCAGTGACCACAGCATTTCCTGGCTTCCTGAATCCCTGCGCACCTTCACTTGGTTTTCCACGGGAGCGTTTGTCGCTTTTAAAACGACGGATGCAGACCTGGGGTCTCCTGCGCCGCTAAGACGGGACACATGGCTTCAGGGCCAGGAAGAAAGCCGCCTCCCCGGCCTGTGCTCGGCCTCTGCCCCGGCGCACCTGCAGGGCCGCGCTCCGGCCTGCTTCTGTGTGCAAGGCCACCAGGTGAGGGCGGGCCCCCAGGTGAGGGCACATGGCTGCCAGGTGAGGGCAGGGCCTCCAGGTGAGGGTCCAGAGACCCCAAGGTGAGGGCACATGGCTGCCAGGTGAGGGCGGGGAGCCCCCAGGTAAGGGCGCAGGGACCCCAGGGTGAGGGTGTGGGGCTGCCAGGTGAGGGCACGGGGTCCCCAGATGAGGGTGCGCAGCCACCAGGTGAGGGCGTGGGGTTCCCAGGGTGAGGGCGCAGGGTCCCCAGGTGAGGGCACACGGCGAGGAGGTGGGGACCCCCAGGTGAGGGCACGGGGCCCTTAGGGTGAGGGCAGGGGACCCCCAGGGTGAGGGTGTAGCCCCAGGTGAGGGCTCGAGGCCCCCAGGGTGAGGGCGGGTGGTCCCCAGGTGAGGGAGCTCGCTCCACGGGCCGCCCTGTGATCCCAGTCCACGTCCTGGGGACCGTGAACCTCACAACCTGCTACCACCGCGTGGGCCCCGGGCAGGAGGCGGGCCAGCCCCAGCAGGTAGGGTGCAGGTGTGGGCTAAGGGCCCTCCTGCCCGGGGCCCCCACCCTGTGCATCACCCCTTCACCTCCCGGGACGTCCTGTTTTTCTCTCATTGCCCACGTATACCCCAAGCCCCTCCTGGGCGACCCGCCCTCTGGGCGCCACGATGCGTCAGCTCCGGGCAGGAAGGTCCCGGCACAGTGGACACATGAGGCACACGGGTGACTGCGGCCAGGATGCGGGACGGAGGAAGGAGCAACGCAAGCAAGTTCCCCACGGACGGACACCAGATTCCGGCGCAGCGACTGGCTCAGCGGCCCTGGAGGGGACAGGCCGGGGACGGTGCCCCAGGGGTCCGGGGGCCCAGCAGCCCCAGCCACACCACGAGGCCTGTTTTGCAGGTTGTCTCCCAGGAGCAGAGTCCCCGGGGCCTGCCGTTCTGGTGTTTCTCCGGGAACCAGGCCACACAAGGGGGCGCGCCTGGCCCGGGTCTCCCACAAAGGCTCTGCGCCCAGGAAATTAATATTTGACTCGTGTTTTCCCCGGAGCGTCCCGGGGACCCAGCACCCAGAGCGTCCCATCCCTGCTGCATTCCTCGGTGGCGCCGACGACAGCGAGTCACCCGCAGCCCCCCACCCCGGGGGACACCTGCGGAGGCCCTGGTGCCCCGGCGGGGGCGGGGGGGCGGGGGGCGGCCCCTCAGGGCGCGGGCAGCCGCGGGAGGCGCTGAAGTCGTGGAGAACCGCAGAACCTTTGAAGCCACGGACGATCCGATTAGTGTTTAAGGGTTTAGCGGGTTGCTCATTAACCGGGTTTTTACCGGGAGGCTGCAGGGCAGGCTGGCGAGGCCAGGTTCCCACAGGAGCGGCGGCGACCGCCCCACTGCGGCCTGGTTGGGGCGACGGGTCAGGCGGCTCCTCCACGCCAGCACCCCAAAGCCACAGTAGCCTCGAGGTCCCGTGAGCCCCGCCGCTGGGCCTGGCCTGGGCGGCCGGGTGACGCGGTCGGGGGTCCTGAGAGCCACGGAGGGTGCGGGTGGGGGAGCCTGCTGGGCAGGACACGGGCGACGATGTGACCCGGGGGCAGGGCATCCCCGCGGCTCTGTGACCGCGTTTGCAGCGCCGAACGGGAGTCCGTCCTTGTCCTTGTCCTGCTGAGGTTTTCCGGTGGGGAACTGGGGGTTGGGTGGTAATAATAAAAATAAATCGCACAATTAAGAATAAAGTAGGAAAACAACAAAACACAGGAACCGAGAAATCCAGCGGTCGGCTTCGGGCGCGCCAGGCAGCGCTGGTGGGCAGCGTCCAGTGGCAGCCCCGAGGTGGCCTGGTGGCGCCCAGGGAGGGACGGCCCGCGAGCACGCCTGAGCCCACGGGGTGGAGGACGGGCACGTGCACCTCCCAGGAGGCCCCGGTTGGCACCAGGGGGTCTGGACCGTCCTCCAGCTCAGCCGGGCCCTCCCCTTCCTCCCCGGAGGCCACTTCCCACTGGGGCCTGAGGATGGTGGGCAGGGGGGGCGGTGAGCGGGCTGGGCCGAGGGGTGGGGGGCAGGGGAGGGCAGTGACCCGGGTGGGCCAGCGGTGGGCGGCAGCGGAGGGTAGTACCGGTCTGGGCCAGGGGTGGGGGGCAGGGGAGGGTGCTGGGCTCCCAGGCTCCCCCGGGGGGTGTCCTCCTGCACTGCTGGGTGCGAGGGGCGAGAAGCACACGCTGACATCCGCATCACATCCCTGGGCCAGGGGTTCCCAGGGGACGGTGGGAGAGACGAGGCTCAGAGGTCCTGCGGCAGGTGGGTGGTGGCTTCAAAGCTTTGCCTGAAGCCCCAGGGACCCCGACCCCCCAAACTGCTGGGGAAAGAGTCTTTGCGGGTTTGCCGACTCGAGGACCTCAAGGACTGTCCCGGCCTAGGACGGATTAAACCCAATGACCGGGGTCCCCATGAGGGACGGGCAGGAGACAGACTCGGAGGGGAAGCTGCGCGGAGGTGGAGGTGGAGGTGGGACGACACGGCCACAAGCCAGCGACCCCCGGGGCCCTGGTACCCTAGGAGGCAGGGAGGACCCTGCCCTGGAGCCTCGGGGGGGAGCGCAGCCCCGGGTCCTCTGCCCTGACAGGACGGATTGCTGCCGCAGCGGGGCCAGCCCCGGGCCTCACACCCACCCCTGCGGATCCACGGGGGCAGCATAGGGCCCGGGGGTCAGGGAGCAGCACAGCCCCCAGAGCCATCGGGAGAGGCCAGGGGCCGCGGGCACAGCGCCCGTCGCGACCCCCGGGGCGGCTCCTGCGGCCTCGCTGACCGCCGTGTGGTGGCACAGCTGGGACAGCGCCGTCAATGCCACGCAGGCCCCGGGAGTGTGACCAGACCCAGGACAGACCAGGACAGACCAGGACAGACAGCCGTGCTCGGAGCCCCACCTGCGTCTCCACCCCGTGGGGTGTTGGGGAGACCCGGGGCCGCCGGCCGCCAGCACCACCCGTGGCTGCCTGCCTCCCGCCCGTCCGCCCCTGCCAACCCCATGGAGGGCCCCACGGAGGGCCACGTGGACGGGCAGGGTCCCAGGGCCACCAGCTAGCCCGCGGGTCCTGTCTGCGTTTGCACAGCAGGGCGGCCCAGGCACCCGCGTCTGCACCTTGACCCCGGCTGGGGGGGGGGGCTGCAGTCCCTCCCATGGGGGCACGTTCGCGGCGTCGGGGCATCCTTCAGGGCCACCCAGGCAATGCCGCCCCTCCACATCCCGAGCCACACGCGCTTCGCCTGCCCAAACCATCCCTACTGGCAGCAGATGGAGGGAGTCAAGCCCTGCACTTGCCCCCAGGCCGGCTACACTGGATCCAGTCTACACCGGGATCCGCCCTGCGCCGAGGGCTGTCGGACTCCGCTGGCCGGCAGGGGGAGCCACAGACCACGCAGACCCGGGCCGGTCCCCTAGGGCGCATGTGGCAGGAGTCCGGGTGGACGCCTTACACGGGGCTCCCCGGTGCCCGCACGCCCGCAGGCAGCCCTTACACACAGCCAGGGGTGCTCCCTGCATCCCCGCCCCGCCGGCCCTCGGGGCTCCCGGACCTGGGGGTGGGCACCATGCAGGGGTCACACCCGGCCCGGCCCCGCAGGTGTCCCCCGGTTCGGCGGCTCTGACGATGCTGGACCCACGTCCCGCCAGGTGGGTGCTCGGTTTATGGAGCACCGACCTCCAGACCCGGGAGGGCAGGGCCATCCGAGGGGAGCTCAGGGGGGTCCGCCTGCCGCAGCTGCCTCTTCCTGCCCCCCTCGCCCCTCCAAGCTCACCAGCACCCCAAACACCCAACAGATGTCCCTCCCAGAGGTGGCCAGCCCACCCCGGCCTGCACACCCACGGGGCAGGGCGGTGCACCTCACCCCTGCAGCCCACCCGGCCCTCGGGTCCACACCACGGTCCCCTCTGCCTGGATGGGGAGGACCCAGCCCTGCACACTCACCGGGTTGGGGCCACCGCAGCGCCCAGCCCGTGGCCACACTGAACCGGCACCCAGCCTGGCCACCCGGCCCCGACCCAACACCTGGCTCTGGGAGCTGGGAGGTGCTCCTGCCAACCTGTGGGGGCGCCCGGGCAGGGGGCAACCCGGGGCACAGGGACACTGAGCAGTGTCCAGTACTGTCCCTCCTGCTGCACCCCATGTCCTGGGGCCCTCATCTACACCAGCACCCCAGCAGCGGGCTCACCCGTCCACACTGGGACCCTGGTCTACACCAGCACCCCAGCAGCGGGCTCACCCGTCCACACCGGGACCCTCGTCTACACCAGCACCTCAGCAGCAGGGTCACCCGTCCACGCCGGGACCCTTCTCTACACCAGCACCCCAGCAGCGGGCTCACCCGTCCACACTGGGACCCTGGTCTACATCAGCACCCAGCAGAGGGCTCACCCGTCCACACCGGGACCCTGGTCTACACCAGCACCCCAGCAGCGGGCTCACCCGTCCACGCCGGGACTCTGGTCTACACCAGCACCCCAGCAGCGGGCTCACCCGTCCACACCGGGACCCTCGTCTACACCAGCACCCCAGCAGCGGGCTCACCCGTCCACACCGGGACCCTCGTCTACACCAGCACCCCAGCAGCAGGCTCACCTGTCCACGCCAGGACCCTCGTCTACACCAGCACCCCAGCAGCGGGCTCACCCGTCCACACCGGGACCCTGGTCTACACCAGCACCCCAGCAGCGGGCTCACCCGTCCACACCGGGACCCTGGTCTACACCAGCACCCCAGCAGCGGGGTCACCCGTCCACACCGGGACCCTCGTCTACACCAGCACCCCAGCAGCGGGCTCACCCGTCCACACCACTGATCCACCTGCCCACGTCCCTGCAGAACAGCACATGGGCCGGACGCCTCCTCCTCGATTTATTCCCACCCGACGGGGGTCCTCACGCCCCAAACTATTGCCAAACTGCAGCCTGTGAAACGCGCACAAGGACAGCAGCGGAGTTCTGACCCCACGGGAGCTGATCCCGATGGCGGAGCCGCCCGTGGAACCCGCCGCGCCTCCACAGCGGCCCGACCGGGTGCTTTCAGGTCGGCTAAGAAAACACTTACCAAGTCAAGGATTGTTTTTACTTAAAAAAAACTGAACGAGGCGCCGGGCCACCCGGACTCCGCGCCGACGAGCTTCCCCGCCTCACTCTTCCAGGACCCTGGGGACCCTCGGGGTCCGGGAGGCTCTGGCGCCTTTGGCCCGAGGCCATCCTGGGGGTTTTCTTTGGCTCAACTCTCCGGTCGAGGTTCCAAGAGGACGGGCACCTGCGCGCCTGCCGCTCTCCTCCGACGCTTTCCCGCACGGTGGCCGCGGCGAAGGGCCATCCGGGGCGCCTTCAAGGCACGTTTGGCAAAAAAGCACCTGGGAAGTCGGGTGGGCAGCCGCGGGGCGTCGCAGCCTGTGCAGCCCCTGCCGTGCGCCCGCTGCCTGCCGGGGGGGGGGGGGCCCTCCGAAGTCCCGTCCTCACGCGGGCAGGGAGACGGGCTCCATCCCGGCGAGTGTGCAGGTGCACGGACCGCACAGCCTCACGGGGGGCCGGGGCCCTGGGGGGCACTGCTCAGCCCTGGGACAGGCTGGTCCTTGAACAAGCCCCCAGGGGGATCCCTGGGTGGCGCAGCGGTTTGGCGCCCGCCTTTGGCCCAGGGCGCGATCCGGGAGACCCGGGATCGAATCCCACATCAGGCTCCCGGTGCATGGAGCCTGCTTCTCCCTCTGCCTGTGTCTCTGCCTCTCTCTCTCTCTCTCTCTGTAACTATCATAAAATAAATAAATTTAAAAAAAAATTAAAAAAAAAAAAAAAAAAAGCCCCCAGGAGGCGGCTGTGGGGTCCCTCCCCCTCCCTGCTGCTTCTCCCCAGGCTGGCCTGCCCCCCCCCCGCCCCTGACAGGAGGCTGTGACCCCCAACGCGGGCACCCAGGTCCAGAGGGCAGAGGAGGCACCCTGGTCCCTGGCCTTCGCCCCATTTGCACCTGAAGCAGCTTGACGGGAGCAAGTGCCCCCAAGACATGAAGAGTGGGGTCCCCTTGGCCTCTGACGAGGGCCTCCTGCCGCAGACCACCGAGTCCAGAGTGACCCGAGCAGCACCGGGGCGGCCAGCGCGTCCCCGGCCCCCGCGGCCCAGTGCAGCCCAGCCACTCCCCGCCCTACAAGCTCCCCTACAAGCTCCCCAGCTGCCGTGTCTGCATTTGTCTCAACTACCTCACCCCGAAAGCCTCACAGAGCCGGCTGGGGTGCTGCCCTGGGGGTCTCGGGGAGGACTCCGGAGGGTCTGCAAACACACCCAGCACGTCACCACCCTCTGGGGGCATCGGGAACCCCCACGAGAGGGAATCCCCGCAGCCCCCCCCACCAGAGCCTGTCCTCCACCCCCAGGGGTGTGCATGGGGGGTCCGCCCCGCCGCCTCCCCAGGGCTGCAGACAAGGAGTCTGCACACAGCAGGCGCTCAGTGGAGCTCTGCAAACACGTCCCCAGAGCAGGAGCTGGAGAGCCCAGCTCTGTTCTGTGTCAGACCCCCTCCCAGCCTGCCTGACAGCCCAGATAAGCCGCTATGAATGGAATGTGACCTCCCCCAGGGTGTCAGCCCCCCCCCCACCCCGGCCTGGCCAGTAAATCACCTGGAAGGAAAAGGGCCAGGTGCCTGCCGGACAGGACAGAGCAGTCACGCACAGGTTACAGACGCAGGTTACAGACGGCGCGGGGTCCCGGCGCTCCTCAGACGCCCGCCTCGCCTCCCGCCCCCCGCCCCCCCCTGCAGCCCCATGGGCCCCTGGCGCCGGTGCAGCCCCGTGATCGTGATCGTGATCGCGGCTTCCGGGCGGCCCCGACAGCTGCCTGATGAAAGCGCTCAGGGCCCGCGGCACCCGCGGGGGAGCCCGCCAGGCCAGAGGGGCTCTCGGTGTGGTCGTCGCCGCCGACCCGGGAGGAGGCCGGGATGAGCCTCTCCACATTCCCGGGCTTCCAGGGGCTTAGGCCGCCACCCACGTTCTCTGTCTGCTTTGTAACCAGACCCAGGTCACCAGCAGCGACCCTGGCGGGCCCTGGGCGGACCCAGCCCCTCCCCTGCGACGCACACAGGCCTGCAGGAGCCCCGGGCGCCCCACCTGGGACCCTCTGGGGCGAGGAGGCAGGTGGCAGAGGGCCCCGGGGCGGAGGGGGCCGCGCAGGAGCCCGACTGGGCTGCAGGAGGGCAAACACGGGGGCTGCGAGGCCCTCCCACCCGCCCCAAACTTCAGCTCGGACTCTCCACAAAGAGGACAGAGGGACACAACCGAGACCCCGGTCCACTCCCCACGTCACGGACACACCCCTGCAGCGGTGAAGACACACAAACAAGGCGGCCCAGGAGGGGATGGGCCGGGCCAGGGAGGCCGGGGACACCAGCCGTGAGCGTCACTCGGCTCCCAAAGGACCCCGATGGCGGGGAACGACGCCCTGCATACAGGGAACCACCAGCTACACACGCAGGGAGGTGACCGAGCACCTGCTTCTCCCCCACCTCCCCTCAGCGCGTCTGCGGGCCCGGGGCCTGGAGGTCATCGGAATTTGAAACCAGAAGACGCCTCCAGCGCCCCCAGGACCACGGGGAGGGGAAGGAGGGGGAGAAGGGACCCAGGAGCCCACCCTTCCGGGACGCGCTCTCAGCAGGGGCGCCGCCTGCACACGGGTGAAGAAACGCGAGCGGGGTGCACAGGGTCCCCTCCTCCCGGCACGCCTCACCCCTGCCCTCTCTGCCCAGCTCTGCGTCTCAGTCCTCACCTCCCGCCCTGGGGCCGGCGACACTCTCCAGGGGACATGTGGGGGGGGGGCAGCTCGCAGACGCACCCGGAGCCGTCCTCAGTCCAGAGACGGCTCAGCGACTAGGAAACGCCGTACTCCTGGAGGCGCCTCCAGGGCCACGTCCTTCGCCACATGAGGGGACGCCGCGCTGGTCTGTGCTACCGCCCGGAAGGGCCCAGAGGCACCGGGAACGGTCGTGCTCTGCGGAGAAGCCAGACGCCACCCGTCATGGGGTGGGGGTGCAGTCACGTGACGCGCCTGGAGCATGCGGACCCTCGGGCAGAGCAGCAGCCGGGGTGGGCGCGGGGACGGGGAGTGAGCGACCACCCACGCAGGGGGGCGTCCTCCTGGAACATCCCAGAACCAGACTCCAGACAGCCGAATGGTGATGTGACCACTGCACGTCCCTGAATCACTGACTTTAAAACGGCTGATTTGGGGGCAGCCTGGGTGGCTCAGCGGTTCTGCGCCGCCTACAGCCCAGGGCATGACCCCGGAGTCCCGGGATCGAGTCCCGCGTCAGGCTCCCTGCATGGAGCCTGCTTCTACCTCTGCCTGCGTCTCTGCCTCTCTCTCTCTCTCTGCATCTCTCATGAATAAATAATCTTTAAAAATAATAATAAATAAAATAAAACGGCTTATTTTTATGCCACATGAATCTTAACCTCCCAAAAAACGTTAAGGACCCAATTGCTCCCGACCTACGGAAGATCGAGCTCACGACGTGCGTGGAGACGGCCCGCCTCGTGCCCGCAGACTCCCGACCTCCGTCCCAGGCCCTGGCCACGCGCTGGTCACTCCCTGTGCCCGTGGGCCGAGGTCAGCCTGCCTTCCCCACAGGCCGCCGCGCTCTCCGGGGAGGCCGCCCGCCCTATCATCTGCCCGTCCAAGCCCGCGGCCTCGCCCCTACGTGCTCCCTGAGCTGCCAAGAGCTGCCAAGACGGCGAGATGTTCCCTCCGAGGTGCTCATGGGGGGACGGGCGGGGGGACAGCCAGGAGGGCCGCACGGGGGCGGTGACACGGCCCGAGGGCCATGAGTCACCCACCGTGCCCCATTAGTCAGCCCTGAGCTCACGGCCCAGGTGTGAGCCTCGGATTCCTGAGGCCTCACACCCACGTCAGAGCCAACGGTCTCCCGGGCGACGGGATCGGACCCCAGAACCTGCCACGACCCCGGGCGGCGGCCGGTGTCGGATGCTCAGGGCCTGGGGCCACGGCCCACATCAAGAGGGCGGCACAGAGCGCTGGCAGCTCGGGGAACTCTCCCCGCGTGGGCCCAGGAGCCCCCGCAGGTCTCCCGGAGCCTCCCGCCTACCGCGGACGGGCTGTCCCGACACGCAGGCAGCAGCCGGGTGAGGTCAGGGCCGGGATGGGTGAGGGGCAGGAGGGGGCCTGCCCGGGAGGGGCGGTACGTGGCCCACGGGCTCGGCGCTCGCCAGGCCGGTCCCAGTCAGTGCCCGGGGGTCGGGGTCAGGCCGGAGGACGGGAGGCCTCTTGGGCTGCAGGTGGGCGAGGGGGGTCCTGACCTGCCTCCTGGGGGTCACGGGTGGGGGGGTGGTCCCAGGGAAGGTCGTGCAGGTGCAGGAGGGAGAGGATGTGGCGTTTGAGGCGAAGGCCCTGGGGAGGAGAGGCCGACGAGGGAGGCCACGGGAGCGCCGCGGGGTGCAGGGCCCAGCCCCCAGCTGCTCAGATGCTCTCTGCTCAGATGCTCGGGAGAAACGCTGGTTTCAAACTCCACGCACACGCGACACGTGTCTGACCAGAGGCCATGTGACATTGGGGACGGGCTGGTCGGACCCGCGGCAGCAGTGCCCGGTCCCCTTGTGCGGAGAAAGGCAGGCCCTGTCACCCCTGCGAGGATTCCCGGGTCCCCGCCGGCCCGAGGTCTGGCCCCCTGCTCCCCGGCCGCGAGTGTCCACGGGGTGACCGCAGAGGGCTCCACGCCGGGGACGGGGCCGACCCAGGAGTCCCTGACTGGACCTTCCGTCCTCGTCCTCCCTGATGGGCACCGTGTGCACGGCCAGCGGGCCAGGCCCGGCAGACAAAGCAGGGGACACGCAAAGCCAGACGAAGCTGGGGCGCTCGCTGCGGACACAGGCCTCGCAGTCGTCCTCAAGTCGCAAAGCCTGGGGGCCTCCTCCCGCAGCGCCCCCCCCACCCCCGGGCGCCCGCAGGGAGCATGAAAGCCCTGCCCTCCCGCGGGGTCGCTGGGCCTGGCCGTGCAGGGACCTCAGCTTCTGCGGGAGGAGGCACCCCCAAGGCCTGGCACCCCCCTGCCCGGTGCTCACCCCGCCCACAGGTGGGCTGGCCAGGCTCGGGGCAGGGGGCCCATGGGATCCAGCCCCGGGGGTGCATGCGCCCCTCATCTGGGAACACAGCCCGGTCCTGCCCCCCACCGGCGCTGCAGAGCCACGTCCACATCTCGCTGTCCCGTGGCCCCTGGCCCGCCGTTGGCTGCACACGAGGACTCAGGCCTGCCTCACCCCTGCGGGAGTCGCCCTGCAGAGCAGTGTGGGGGCAGCACCAGCCCCGCCAAGACCAGTGGCTAAAAGCGTCCACGGCCGGCGGGGCCGGCGGGCAGACGTGCTCCCCATGTCAGCGACCCAGGCGGCCAGGCCGTGCCCAGGGGGCGTCTGCTGACACAGACTTCGGTGGCAGGGGAGTGTGTGCACCGACAGGCCCTCGGCCACCTGCTCCCCCCTCCTGCACCTGCTTTCCATGTCGTTGGGGCCACGGGCAGACCCCAGGTCCCCTCCAGGCCCACGAAGAGCCCCTAGCCCGCCTTGCCCGTTCCGCACAGCCGCGAGCCCTCGGGTGGCCTGAAGGGCTCAGGGGTCCACCCAGGCCCCCGCCGCCAGCACAAGCTTCACTGTGGCACCACATCTGTCCCCAGGCCCTGCACCTTCCTTTTGGGGACAAGGCCCAATTGGGAAGGTTCAAGAGGCTCAGGAGGTGGCCCCTGCACCCCACCACTCCCCACAGGGCATCCCCCCTGCCCATCCCCCCAGGGTGACCCCCACCGTCCCTCCAGGGCGCCCCACTCTGAGCCGCCCCCAAACTCAGAAGGCGCTGGGTGAGGGTGGGATCTCAGGCCAACGCGGGGCCCAGACACCCAGTCGCATGCGGGCCAGAGTCACAGGCTCTGCCCCCTTCCCCCAGTGATGGGGAAACCCAGAGGCTCCTGCTTCAGCCCCCGGCATCTGCGGAAAGTTCTGGTTCTGTGGCTGTGCTGGTTCCGGGAGCCAGCTGCCGCCGGGGCTACGGGCCCTGCCCTGTGACCCTCAGCAGTCCTCGAACTAGCAGACCCCAGCCCCAGCCGGCGTGGGCCGCCTCCTCCTGGAGGTCCCCCCGGGGGAGCCCAGGGCTGCCGCGGCCACACTCAAGGGGCAGGCAGGGGACGGACACCTTGGCAGGGCTCGGGCCCAGGCTGCAGAGCCGCAGGAGGCCAGTGGCACCCGGAGCCTCGGCCCCAGGGGATCCCCCAGACGGGGGCGGGCGGCTCCCGGTCCCCCACACGGCAGGCGGCAGCCAGTGGAAGGTGGCCACAGCCCCCACGCTCCGAGGCCGGGCACAGGCCACACCTCGGCGCCGCTTCCCAGGCCCCAGCCAGCTGTCTGCCACCGCCTCCGTGTCGTCCTGGCGGGGACAGCACACGGGCCGCCCCCCTCACGCCGCGTCCCCCCATCGGCGGCGTTCCCTGGATACGGGCTCAGGGTCCCGCAGGCAGAGCTGGGCCCAGGGCTGCTCACTGCAGCCCCTCCCGCCCCTTCCCCTGCTTCACCCCATCAGGCTGGCTGATGCTCCCAGGGCAGCGGGGGCTCCACGCGGGGGGGATGCGCTCCCACCGCTTCAGACGCCTGCGGGCGGCCGCGACGTGCCGGCTGTGCACACGCACGTCCACCAGGCGCCTGGGCGGGAGGCGGCGTGCCCGGGCCTCAGGGTCTGTCCCTCTGGGTCTGTCCATCCAGATCTATCCCCCGGGTCTGTCCGTCCAGGTCTGTCCCTCCGGGTCTGTCCCTCCGGGTCTGTCTGTCCGGGCCTATTGCTCAGGGTCTGGGTGTGTGTATCTGGGTCTCTCCGTCCAGGGCTGTCCCTCCAGGGCTGTCCATTCGGGCCTGTTCCTCAGGGTCTGGGTCTGTCCGTCTGGGTCTGTCCGTCCGGGTCTGTCCCTCAGGGTCTGGGTCTGTCTGGGGCTGTCCATCCATGTCTGTCCGTCCAGGCCTGTCCGTTTGGGTCTCTCCGTCCGGGTCTGTCCATCCAGGTCTGTCCCTCAGGGCCTGGGTCTGTCCGTCCGGGTCTGTCCATCCGGGTCTGTCCCTCAGGGTCTGGATCTATCCCTCCGGGTCTGTCTGTCCAGGACTGTCCCTCAGGGTCTGGGTCTGTCCCTCCGGGGCTGTCCCTCTGGGGCCAGGCAGGCCGCACTGTCCCTGCCTGCACAGCCTGGAGGCAGCCCCGGCTCAGCCACTCCAGCCTCACTCAGGTCGTCCCACCTTGGATTCCAACTCAAGGTGCCGCCCAGGACTGTCCCGTCCGGGGGTGCTGGGCGTGTCTGGGCCCTGCCCGCGGGGACGACGCTGCAGAGCCTGGTCCCGAGGAGGCCCCAAGGCTGGGACTGCACCTGGGACCGTGCAGCGGGTGGCGGCCCCGTCACGGTGTGTGCACAGTACCTCTGGGCGGAGGCGGAGCCGTTCTTCCCCATGGGGGGGCGGGGGGGAGCCCCATGGGGCCTGATGTGTTAATGGTTGACCAGGCCCGAGATAATTAACTCGGCACTAACCTGGGTGAGTCCAGGGCCACGGGGGGCGGGGGAGGAGGCGGTCCATGCTGACCCGGGCTGACCCTGCGGGGATGGGGGCTCCGAGGTCCACACGGCCCTGCCCAGTGGAGGGAAACGCCGGCAGGCAGAGGCTCCCACATCCTCTCGGGTCACCTGGGCACGGTCCTGCAGGAGCGTGAGGCGACCGGGGGGGGGCCCTGGTGACCCCCCGAAGAGAGCAGCCATCCTCAACCCTCCACGTTCAGGCCGATTTCCAAACGGGGTTTGCCCTGGGCGTGGGGCAAGCAGCACAGGCGGCGTGCCACCGGCTAGGACACC
Source organism: Vulpes vulpes (assembly GCF_048418805.1). Taxonomy (NCBI): domain Eukaryota; kingdom Metazoa; phylum Chordata; class Mammalia; order Carnivora; family Canidae; genus Vulpes; species Vulpes vulpes. The sequence continues at coordinate 1,138,740 of NC_132794.1, forward strand.
CGAGACCCCAAGAACCCCCAGAAGCCACGCAGCGGGCTCCAGGAGGCCCCCCCGGACAGCACCCAACCCACGGGGACCACACGGCTCTGCCTCCAGCCGGGGCAATGAGCCTGGGAGCGTCCCTGTGCCGAGACACAGCCTTATGAGCACGGGGGCACGTGTGGGAGTGAGGACCCCCCGGGAACGGGACAGGCCTCGGGAACATGGGGGGGCACAAGCTGGACGACCGGCGGGCTGGGCGCTGACACCCTGCGCCCGTCCCAGAGGGTGGCAGGGGCATTCCAGAGGCGCGGTCACCCTGAGCCGCCACCGCCCCCGGGGCCTGTGGGAGACGTTTATCTGCGCCCCGTCGCAGTGTCCTGTGCAAGCAGGTCCCCGGCCCGGGGGCGGGGGTGGGGGGACCTGGCAGCCTGCTTCCCGGAGCTGATGACGGGAGGGTCTGCACCGCGCGGCGACCGGGACAGCTCACCTGGGAGCTGGACGCAGCCGGCTGGGGGTTGCCCCCGATAACCCCGTAGGCGCATCCGGGGCATCGAGGGGCCCGCGGGGGACACCACACCCCAGGGGGGCGTTTCCTCGTGCAACAGACAGCGGAGGAGCCCAGTACAGGGCGCTCCAGCTGCTGCTTCCCCGGGGTTTCTGCATCTGCTCCCTGCAGAGTCCTCTCGTGGCTCAGTCCCCGCGCCACGGCCCGCACCAAACCACCGCGCTGCCAGACGGAGGGCGGCAAGGGGAGCGCCCAGACAACGTCCCCCCAACTCCACCGGGCCTCGCGGATAGGCTGGACACATGGTGGCTGGGGGGGCACCACGGAGGCCAGGCTGGGGACCTGAGGGTCAGGGGGCCAAGAGGTCGGGCTGGATACGTGGGGGTCGGGGGGCACCACGAGGTTGGGCTGGGCACCGGGGGTCGGGGGGCACCACCCCACGGAGGCCCCTGCAGACGGCTGTCAGACGGAGGGGATGACCTGTTACGGCCACTTTGCTGCCCGAAGTCCCGGGCAGTGGGGCCTCCCCACTCTGTCCTCCCTCCACCTGCGACAAACCCCTGCCACGTAACCCTGCTGCTCAGCCCACCCCGCCGCGGCACCCCTGCTTCCCGGGCCGGCTGCCCTCCTGTCCTGGGGTGATGCACACACCCCTGCAATGGGCACAGGGCACAGAGCAGGATTTAGAATTTCAGTGAGGGGCACCTGGGTGAAGTGTCTGCCTTCAGCTCAGGGCATGACCCCAGGGTCCTGGGATCGAGTTCTGCGCCGGGCTCCCTGCTCGTCCGGGCTTCTCTCCTCCCTCTCTCCCCTCCCCATTGCCCCTACTTTCTCTCTCTCTGTCTTGCTCCCTGTCTCTCAAATAAGTAAAATCTTTAAAATAGTCGTAACGATATTCATTTCGGTGAGGATGACACATAAGGGCTGCAAACATCTCCCGGGACAAAGTCCAGTCTTGCCCAAGCCTGTCTGTCCGTCCACCTGTCCTGAGGGCCCGAGCACCTCACACACTAGCCCCGCACAGCATAGGAGCAGCGTGGACAGCCCGGGGGCCCGCGGGGAGCTGCAGAGGCCAGTCCCGCGGTGGGGGGGGGGGGGGGCAGGGCGTGGGAAGCAGGGAGAAGGTGGCTCCCGGGGGCACGGCCCCTTCTCCCCGAGTCCTGCACCGCCGTCTCCTGGTGGCCAGGCTGAGGCCGGCGAGCCTTTCCCCCACAAGCCATCCCCCACCGCGGGCCGCAGAAGGGCAGAAGGTTCCAGAGAGCAAGCCGAGCCTGGGAATGCCTCCCTGCAGGCCCTAATCCTGTTGCTGGGATACCCTGGGGGGGGGCGGGGAGAAACGTGGGCCTGTAGGGTTAGCTACAACCGACCACAGGGCCTTTCCCCTCCCCCGAGGTGTGACTGAGACCAAGTCGCAGGGGGATGCACCCGCACTCGCGCGGGGACAGGCAGGTCGGGCCCCCAGCAGGACAGCGTGTTGCTGGCCCCGCCGCCGTCCACAGCCCCACAGGCCGGTCGCTGGGGCGGCCAAGCACGGGTCCCCGCTCAGCTCCGAGGGTGCACCCAGCAGGCGCTCAGCGTCCACCCAGCCCCCACCCGCAGCGCCTCCTGTCCCCAGGGCTCGAGGGGACACATGCGGACCTGGGACCATGCTCTGCTCATCCACTTCCATTTTTCTCTGGAAGCTGGTTAACTCTCTGCGCCCATAGAAGCATCTCAACGGCCTCCTGTTTTGAGTCGGAACCACCCAGCCCCAGGGCCCCCAGCGGATGAAATGACGGGAGGTGAGCACTGCTCCCAGGATGGCCTCCCGGGCGGGGTGGGGCCTCGGCTGCACCAAAGTGTCTTAAGAGTCATGAAGGTTGCACAGCAGGACCGGGTCCTCCTGGTCCCCCTCCCTCGGGGCCGCAGGGCGTGGAGGGCCCCCCCCCCCACCTGCAGAGCCAGCTGTTCTGACGTTGCCTAAAGAGAGAAACTCTGGGCCCAGGCACCAACAGGGGCGAGGCGTCGGCCCAGTGGCCCCGGGAAAGCTGGGGCTGCACACGGGTGGGCCGCTGGCCCCCGACACGGCCCCTGACCCCGACTCGGCGACGTGGGTGGCAGCGCGCCTGAAATGCAGCTCTGGAAACGCAGGTCGGGGCCACCGTCTGGCCGGCCGGTGACGCAAACACAGAGGAGCCGGGAGCTTGGGGACCTGCTGTCCTGTCCGGCGCCGACGGAAGACAAGACAGCGCAGCCCGGTCAGCAGACACCCTCCGCCAGGAGGACGCTGGGCAAGCCTCCAAGACGCGTTTGGGATCCCACGGTCATCTGCCCGGCCGTTCACGGGGGTGACCCCACAGGCCGACGGGCACGCGGCCCCGGGTGGCCAGGGTGTCTCAGAGGACTGGACGCCAGACCCCAGGGCCCCGACCCACGCAGCTCCGCGCTGGCCAGCCTCCACGCACATCACGCAGGACAGAGCGGAGTCTCTCCTTCACCTGCGGGTTTTCATCACATCGCAGGGTCACGACCCACACGCCGCCCGGCGGGCAGGGAAACAGAGGCAGAGGCCACTGCGGGGTCCTGGGACACCTCCTGGGAGGTGGGGGCGCCCAGAGCAGGGCCGTGAGGCCAGGTGTGGGGACGTGAGCCGGACGTCGCAGAGGCCGCGGCGCATCCACCACTGGGTCTCCGTCCGCAGCGGATCCTCCGGGTGCCCGTCCGCATGTCCTCAGGGCGCGCCTCCTGCCCGCAGCCGGCGGGTGGCACAGCCTCGCCTGGCCCAGCGCGACGGGGACGACACGCCCCCTGCTCCTGGGTGACGAGGTCGGCGAAGCCCGTCGGAGCCCGGCAACAGCCGTGACCCCGGAGGAAGGGCCTGGCGACCGCATGAGGGCAGTGGCTATGGGGACAGCGGGAGCGTCCCGCAGACACTCGGACTCCAGGGATGGACGGCGGGGGCAGGGGGGGACAGGGCAGGGAGCAGGACCCTCCGAGGGGCACGAGGACCCCCTCCAACCCCACTAGACAGGAAAGGAGCTGCGTGCGGCAGCGGGAGGGCCTCCCCGCCTCGTTCTGGAAGCTCAGACCAGGAGCCAGAGCGCTTGTTAAACAGCAGGGCGGCGGCCAGGAGGTGCCTCAAACACCCGCCAGGTCCCACCGCGCGTCACCCCGGGTGCTCCATCAATCCAGCCTGTGGCCCGAGCAAGGCCACCTGCCGACCGACCCGGTGAGGCACAAGGGGGAGACCGAGGCAAGGTCCGGACGGTGGCCGGGGCGGCTGTGTGGACGCGGGGTGTGGGCGGCAGGGCTCGACGAGTCCTTGTTCGCCAACTAGTGAGGACCCAAGAGCCAGTTTAACTTACACGGCTGAGCGCAGGCCCCGCGCTGGGACCACCGAGGAGGAACGCTCGCTGTCCCCACGGCCCCTGGGGCCCGAAGAGGCCGGTCGGCTTCTGGGAGCCTGGGGACGGGACCCCGGGCCTGCCCTAGCCCTCCCCGCCCTGGGGCAGCCCCCAGCACTGCCCCCAGGACCCAGAGCCGCCGGGGGAGCCGCTGGCCCTGCCTGCACGTCCCCCACGACGGCTCAACGTGTGAGGTCCCGGCAGAGGCCACGGTGCCAAAGAACCGGCCCACGTCGCCCACCAGACGGAAGCAAATGAAAGCAGGTTAGGGGTGTGGCCAGTGGCCAGCGGCCAGTCCCCCGGAGCCCGCAGGTGCCACCCACCGGGTCTCCCCCGCGGCAGCGTCCCGGCTGACTGTGGCCACGTGAGCATCAAGTGCTCCAGGCCGCTGGGCACATCTGGTCAGCGCTCCTCGTACGGCGGGCTGGGTGCTGAGCAGGCCACCGCCCTCCCCCGGGCTGCCTTCCCACCATCCAGGACCTCTGCGCCCCGAGACCCCGTGGTCGGCCGTTCCTGGGCGCGCCCACGCCCCTGGCTGCTGCCCAGGGCATGTGGGGTTATTCTGGGGCCTGGAACGGGAGCGTCGCCTGAGCTCTGGAAGGCTGCTAGGACGGGCCCAGCTTGGGGGTCTGTGTGGGGAGCCCACGCCCAGGGCCGCGGGTCCGGGGCCTGAGGGGCGGCGAGCATATCTGGGGGGCCTGGCACGGGGATGGGGCTGGGGTCTCAACCGGACGTGGCACTTTGCAGACGACAGGCCGCTTCCCACGACCTAACGGTGGGCTGGGCGGGGTCCTGCAGCTGCTTGACAACCCGCCACAAAGCTGGTGGCTTAGAACAGCACATATTTATTTTATTTTCTTGCAGTTCCAGAGGTCACAAACCACCGTGTCGGAGACCCTGGGCTCCTTCCTGGAGGCTCCAGCAGAGAATCCGCTTCCTGTCATTTCCAGCCGCTGGACGCACCTGCACCCGTGGCCCCTCGGGCACCTGCAGGCCAGCGGCTCCATCCGGCGTCCCGCGTCCCGCCCTCCGACATCTGCTTCCACCACCACGTTTCCCTGACCCGGACCCTGCCCCCTGCCTCCCCATCCCTGTTAGGACGCCAGGATCACACGGAGGCCCCCGCACTCGTCGCCCGGCTCAGGGCCTTCACCGCACCTGCAGGGTCCTTCCTACCACGTGAGGCAGCGTCCATGCGTCCTGCGGATTGGGCCGCGGGTATCCCTGGGGCTGACCACGGACGCCACGGGAAGCAGAAGCATAAACGAGGGGTTTTCCTCTAGAGGCTCACGTGTGGGGACGTCGGGCACCTGGGATGCCAGCGTGCCATCCGCCCTGTCACGGGCCGGGCTGCTGTGGGGCTGGCCTCAGGCCGGGGCGCCCAGAGCGAGGGGCGACCCCAGGGGCCGGGCTGGGGGGCACTTTTCCCCAACACAGCGAGAGAGGCTGGGTGCTCTGTGCTCCTTCCTTCCTGCTCCCAACCTCCACAGGCTTTCTTACTCGTTTTCACAACAAAAGGGCGTGTCCGGGGAACACGGGGGACCCTAAGCCGAAGGCCCTGGGGGTGACACTCATTTTAGCCGGAAAACAGGAAGATCCTGGCCGCCCCAAAGTGGGCCCCCTTAGCGCCCCGGGGAGACTGAGGCCGAGAGCCCAGAGGTCACTGCCAGCCCTGCCCGCCGCAGAGGGCGCCCGCTGACCCCGCAGCACAGCAAGGGGCCTCCAGACCCGAGTTGGGAGCCAAGCAACAGCCCCGGCAGGGGCAGGACTGGGGCCCTGGAGGGGGCTCTGGACGCACAAGGCTCCCCGCTCCTCCCCGAGGCCGAAAGGCTCAGGGCAGGGAAGCGGTTCAGCACCAGGTGTAGACTTGCTCGGGGTGGCGGGAAGTGCTTAGCTGAAATAATTATTTATGTTAGAAAAAGCCTCTCCCAGCTCTGACAGCTGGCTCCAGGGGACACCTGCCGCCTTCCGTCCCGTCCTAGAGGATTTCCCAGGGGACCTGCCTTTCTAAAACCCCAGAAGGCAGGTGAGAGCAAGGGGTGTGAGGTGGGGGGGCTGCAGGGCAGAGGGGAGAGGAGGGGGTGTGAGGTGGGGGGGCTGCAGGGCAGAGGGGAGGAGGGGGTGTGAGGTGGGGGGGCTGCAGGGCAGGGGGGGTGTGAGGTGGGGGAGCTGCAGGGCAGAGGGGAGAGAAGGGGGTGTGAGGTGGGGGGGCTGCAGGGCAGAGGGGAGGGGAGGGGGTGTGAGGTTGGGGGGCTGCAGGGCAGAAGGGAGGGGCTGTGAGGTGGGGCTGCAGGGTAGAGGGGAGGGGAGGGGGTGTGAGGTGGGGGGGCTGCAGGGCAGAGGGGAGGGGAGGGGGTGTGAGGTGGGGGGGTTGCAGGGCAGAGGGGAGGGGGTGTGAGGTGGGGGGGCTGCAGGGCAGAGGGGAGGAGGGGGTGTGAGGTGTGGGGCTGCAGGGCAGAGGGGAGGAGGGGGTATGAGGTGTGGGGCTGCAGGGCAGAGGGGAGGAGGGGGTGTGAGGTGTGGGGGCTGCAGGGCAGAGGGGAGGGGGTGCAAATGCAGGGCAGGGGGACCTCACCTCCTGGGGCCGCAGGGCAGCAGGGGGGAGAGCCCGGAAGGTGCGCGTAGGCGGAGATGACGGAGGGGCGCGTGCCCCCCCCCCCCCCCCCCCCCCCCCGCCCCGGCTGCGCTCAGGCTCCGGCCCCGTCCACATGTGCGAGCACGGCCGGGCCTCGGGCCTCCGTCCAGGAAGCTCCTGGCTCGCTCTGGCTCGCGGAGAACAAGAGACTTTCTCAGCGGGAGAATTTTTTTACAATTCGGCGGCCTGGTAACAAGATCCAACACGCACAGGCGGGTCGGTCGGTGGCCCTGATCCTCCGAGGGGACATGTGCGTGGGTGTGGCCGGGGCGGGGAGTGGGCCACTGGGTCCCACAGCAGCCACCAGCTGAGCGGGCGCAGCCCACCGCCGAGTCCCCACGTCCGGGACCCACGTCCTGCTCCGGATGCACGCCCGTCCCTCCTTCCAGGCCCTGCCCTGCCCGCGGGGGGACGCCGTCCCTGGGCTCAGCCAGCGTCCCCGAAAGCCCAGGAGTGACGTGCACTCCCTGAAGCAGCGTCCCGTCAAATCCCACAGAGCCCCGCTGTACCCCCACCTCCCAGACACACACAGGCCGAGAGGGTGAGTGGCCTGCCCGGGGCCACACAGCGCTCGGGGGCAGCCCAGGGCTCCCCCATTCCCGTGAGCGGCGTCGCACCCACGAGTGGGCAGCCAGGCCGCCTGCCAGGTGCCGCCGCCCTGCGTCCAGCGTGGAAACGTCCTTTCCAGGCACCAGCCCGAACTCCACGCCCTCGAAGGCAGATGAAGACACCAACAGCCCCCCGATGCCCCGCGGCGCTCCCCCGCAGTCTCACCTCTCCCGGTCCCTGCCCCCGGGCTGCCTGGCGCTTGGTGCCCCCAACGGGAAGAGGCCATAAAATTAGGGGAGAAAAACCACCCTGCACCTCAAGAAGCACCCGGAGAGGCTGACCCCGGGGTCAGACACACGCCCCTGCGCCCGCTGCCGCTGCCAGCCAGGAGGACGACGACACGCCACAGAGCACGGCCACTTGGAAGCAAGGGGAGCGCACGGGCCGCCCCAGGCCCCCACCCCTAGCCGAGGAGCTGCCCCAGGCCTCCGCTGCCCCGGCCAGGACAAGGGCCCCCCGGCCTCCAGCCTCCCCCAGCCCCCTGGGTGGTTGGGTCTCTGCCGCCCAGCGGGCCACCGAGGGTCCGGGGACGCACCCCCCTCCCTGCGTGCCCCTGCCTGACCCCACAGCCCAGGGTGGGGACCACACTCCACCCGGCTCGAACCCATGATAGAGGCCCCTGGTTGTCTGAATGGAAACAGGGCAGAAGGCCTCCTTCGTCCTGGAGGCGGAGGGCGTGAGGGCCTCGGGCCTGCAGGGGGGCGCCCAGCCTTGGAGGAACCCGCGGCTCCAGGGGCCCCTCACGTCCCCAGGGATGCTCGCGTGGCACAGCTGGGCGCCAGGAGATGGTGAACCCGCGGCGGAGCCCTCCCCGCACCGATTCACGTGGGCCCAGGCCACCCCAGCAGAAGGGCACCCCCGCGGCCCGACGACAGCTCTCTGCGGACCGCGTGGCCCGTGTTAGGATTTCCACACCCCGTGAGACAGGCGGCCCCCTGGTGACTGATTCCGACGGTCCTCGAAGGAGCAGCGGAACACGTAAGACAAGAATTCAGACTAGAATGAAACAAGGCGTGAATAAATATGTAAATCCTCAGCGCGTGGTGGCCGCAGCCCCCGCCCCGGCCCGCGGGCGCCCCGGCTCCCCTCCCTCCCGGGAGGCGCCCCAGCCCGACAGCCAGGGCCAGCCGGCCGCCCCCTCGGGCAGTGCTCGGCCGCCCCCTCGGGCAGTGCTCGGCCTCGGCAAGACCTCCTGGCCCCCAGGAACCAGGCGAGGCCGGGAGCCCGGCCCCGCCTCGTCCCCCGGAGCGACCGGGCTGCCGCACGAAGTCCCAGGAGGAGGTACGTGCCCGCGAACCTTCTCCTTCCCGGGGCCCTGGCTGCAGCCGGCCAGGCCGTGCTCGGGCTTGCCGCCGCCGGAGGTGCCGGGGAGGCGGAGCTCAGCCCCTGCCCTGCAGCCTCCGGATTTCATCTGACTCAGCTCGTCCCGGATGGATCAGAAGCTCCCTGTGACAGCCGCTCGGCCGCCACGAGCCCCCCGCGCCCCTGCCCACCCTGGGCCGCGCTGGGCAGGGCCGGGAGGAGGACGAGAAGGGCCGGCGTGGGGGCACACGTGTGGCATAACAACACGTGCGTCATGTGCGGCACGTGGCCTAAGACGTTTGCAGAATGACCTCCTGCTGCCCACAGCACCCCAGGGAGAGAAGGGGGTGGGGGACGGCCCGGAGGCCAAGCACCCCGGGGAGGACGGGGCCTGCAGGGGGCTAGTCCAGGGAGGGGAGGCCCTGCGGCCAGAGCGGCCCGGCCACGGAGCCGCGGATGCCCCAGAGCACACTGTTGTCATCTTTTGGAGCCGCGGCTGGGAGCACACCCAACACACACCTGGATTTCCCCAGTGTCCCCCCTCCTCCCGGAGAAGAGCATCAGGTTCCTGGGAGTTGCACGTGCCGGGCCCTGCGATGTCCACCTCTCAGGCTGAGGCCCGAGCATGGACGCCTGGTGCTCCGCCGGCTGAGCTCTCTGCAGAGGGGCCGACACCTCAGGGCACTTCATCGGCTCGCTCCGGAGCCGAGCGCACAGCGTGACACCTGTGACCGGCCACACAGGCACTGGGCGGCCACCACCGAGGGCACTGGTCGGCCCATTGCCGACGGAGCCAGGGCTGGGGGATGCTCGTGAGCACGGCCAACCCGCCGTGCCCCACACTTTCGCCTGACCCCGGAGAGCTGGTGGGAAGGCAGCCCCCCTCCATCGCGGGGGCCACCCCTGCCCAGCAGGCCTCAGGCCAGGAGCCAGGAGGCGGCTCACTGGACATCCTATCAGAAGGTGGGCTTTGCCCCTGTCGCCGCTCACGGGCTGTGAGGTTCTGGGGAGCTGCAGGCCTCCTCTGGACGGTGCCATGTGTCCATCACCAGGCCCCAGGGGTCTCAGTGTGCCCTGGCCTCGGCAGCATGGACAATCTGATGTTTCCCCTCTTGCGGGGTGGACAGCACCTCGCTGCAGAGGCAGGTGGGCCACCCCCAGCCCTGGACCACGCTGAGCAATGCGGCATCGAGGAGACTCCTCCCTTAGGGCTCCCCCCATGGCGAGAGCTTCCCTCCCGGCCCGGCTGCCCTCTGGGGCTCTGGGGCTGCTTTCCAGGCAGTGTCACCACCCACATGAAGAAGGACGGGGCTGCACACCCCACCCAGGGCCCCTGCGCCTCTCCCAGTGGCCCAGAAAACCAAGCCTTTTCAACAATTTGGATGAAGAAAACTATGCCCTTTTGGTGGAGAGCATGGATGTGTGTGTGCACGTGTGGGTACATGCATGTGCACCCGCATGCACGTAGTGTGTGGGTGCGTGCGTTTGTGCCTCTGTGCATGCAGGTGTCGTGTGAGCAGCTGCGTGTGTGCACATCAGTGCATGTACTGTGTGCACGTGTGTACATTTATGTGTGCACATATGTGCACGGACGGTAAGCATGTGCACACGGGCATTCTGGAAAGTGCAGCGAAGGTGGGGGCAGGGCCCTCTGGCCGGGGTCAGCGTCACTCCTTCTAGGGTTCCCCGCACAGGACTCCCCCCTCTCCTCCTTCTCTTAAAGGAAAACAGGAGCACCCTGAAAAACAAGTTTTGCTGAAATTCAAAACTATCTTATGAAGTCCCGCACCCGAACCTGCCGACGCCCCTGAGCTGGGCCGCAGCTTCTCGGAGAACCAGGCCCTAGGAAGAGGCCGCCTGGATGAGGGCTTCGCAGCCGGCTGGGCCCAGCATCGCCCCGGTGCCGTGGCCCCAGGATGACACACACCCACGGACATGGGGTCCCCAGGGTTTGGGCTGTGTCTCGTTTAAACCTGGGGTGGGGGGGGCTGGAGCTTCCTGCAGGAGTCCGAGTGGTGTGGTGGGGGGAGCCCTGGGCAGCGGGGTTGACAGAGCCAGGTGCCAGGGCCAGAGACAAGAGGACTTGGACGGAGACCAGGGTCGGCGCAGCCTGTGAATGCCGGCCAGGCCAGACGTCTCTTTCTGAAGGGCAGACTCACCAGCACCCCAGGCGGGGGGCGGCCTCTGCAGCCAGGCTAACCCACGTGAATCCACCTCCACCAGGAGAGCCTCTGGGGCCACATGCAGGGCTCGGCCTGGGGACCCCCAGGCGGCTAGTTACGGGGGCGGGAGAGGCACAAGTGCCTTCCCAGATAAAACAGCAAAAGACTTTCTTCTGTTGCAGGGGGCACGGGGGGAGGTGTCAGGTGCAACACAGAGGCACCGAAATGCATCCTTTTTTGTCAGAAAAAATGTGCAAATCAGCAGACGGGGCCTCCAACCTTTCATTCCCAAGGATGACCTTTCAGGGTTTCTAGAAGACCTTGGGCCTCTGCTAAGTTAGGATTTCACACACATTAACTCTTCTCCAATGACACCTAGAGGGGACAATCATCCCATTTCAAGGGGACTTAGTCCCAGCAGGGACGAACCTGTGCTCCCCGCTGAGCCCGCTTCCTGCATTAACCTCCAGGATGCAAAAAGACCTGCATTCCACCGGGGCCGCGGCCGTCCCTCCTTCCCTCCCTCCTTCCTTCCTTCCCTCCTTCCCGGAGGACCCCAGCACCACGCGCCCCCCCAGAGGTCCACCTGAAGTCCAACACCCTTAGATCTCCAGATGCCAGCTGGCCGACGCTCACTGACATAACATTGTATTGTTTCCACTCTGTGGCCAGAAGCCATCAGCCCTGGTTTCCTTCCCTTGATTACAGAGTTTCGTAGACTGGGGGCTGGGCGCTCCAGGGTTGGAGGGTAGAGGAGGTGTCCGGCTTTACAGATTCCGGCTCGGGCGGCCTGGTCCAGTCCCCGCGGGCATCCCCGCCGCCCCCGCGGCGGGGGGGACAGGGGCAGCCCCCGAAGCCAGGACTAACAGCCCCAGTGGCCCTCCAACGTGCCTGGTAAGAAGACCCAGGGGACACGGAACGGTTCCCAAACACCCCTGGAGGTAACGCACATCCACGAGGAAGCAAACAGGTGCTTCCAGCAGATCTAGTGATGAGGCTGCTCCTTTTTAAGAGGTCTGTGCTGCCCTCCACCCCGGCCACCACGCCTCCTGGAAACAACGGGGCATGACTGTTTTTCCCTGTGTCAAGCCCTGTCCCTCCTTCCCGGCCCGCTGTGGCCGGCAGGTGTGTGGCTGCTGTGCCCACCGCAGTCAACAGCGTCCCACCATCACTCCAACCCCGAGCTGCGGGCTGTCGGGGACACGCGTCCACGGCGCATTCCGGTTCCACCGCATTCCGGTTCCACCGGTGACAAGCGCCAGGCTCCCTGGGGTGGGGGCTCCCCGGGGTCCTGGCCAGCCCACCGCCACCTCCGAGGGGCCTTTGTTGGGCCGCTGGGGAAGGCGACCTGGCGACCGCATGGCGGGGCGGGGGTCCCGGGGCTGCGGCACAGGAGGTGGCGGCCTGGCTGGGACGGCGGCCCTCGCACAGCCCGCGGCCCAGGCGGAGAGGCCGGGTGCCGGCCAGACAGCGGGCTGCGGAGCATTGTTCCCGGCCGCGGCCGCATCAAAGGGGACGGCGGCAACCCGACACCCGGCGGGCGTGGGGACAGAGGCCTGCGGCCCCGCGGCGCACAAAGGCTGGCCCCGGGGAGCCCGGGCAGCTCGGCCTCAACAGGTTGGAGACGCAGGGAGGGCGGCCGAGCTCCGGGCTCCGCGGGAACCTGCCGGGCCGCGCGGTCACCAGGCCCCGGAGGGGACCACCAGGCTGAGCCGGCGCGGGGAGCGACACCCCAGGACGCTGCCCCCCAGGCCCTGCGCCCCGGAGCCCCTGCCCTGCCCCCCAGACCCCGCGCCCCGGAGCCCCTGCCCTGCCCCCCAGACCCCGCGCCCCGGAGCCCCTGCCCTGCCCCCCAGACCCCGCGCCCCGGAGCCCCTGCCCTGCCCCCCAGACCCCGCGCCCCGGAGCCCCTGCCCTGCCCCCAGGCCCCGCGCCCCGGAGCCCCTGCCCTGCACCCCCAGACCCCGCGCCCCGGAGCCCCTGCCCTGCACCCCCAGACCCCGCGCCCCGGAGCCCCTGCCCTGCACCCCCAGACCCCGCGCCCCGGAGCCCCTGCCCTGCCCCCAGACCCCGCGCCCCGGAGCCCTGCCCTGCCCCCAGACCCCGCGCCCCGGAGCCCCTGCCCTGCCCCCGAGCGCGCCAGCGGCCCCTTGGAGCCGCCCAAGCCTGTGGCCCCGCCAGGGCGGCGCTGAGCCCCGCAGCCCGGAATGAATGGGCGGCGCGGGACACCCTGCCCCGGCCTCGCCGCGACCCCGGCCCCTCCAGCCCCGCCGGGCCCTGCGCGCGTGGGCAGCGCCTCCGGGGGAAGCCGAGCGGCGCCGGGGCGGAGGCCGCGGCCGGGACGGGCGGGCAGGGGCCGGCGGGGAGCGCCCCCCGCGCCCCCGGGTCTTACCTGGATCCGCCGAGGCCGCGCGGGCTCCAAGCAGCAGGACCAGCGGGGCGAGCACGTCCAGCGGCCGCCACCTGCGGGCCCCGGGCCCCCGCCCCCGGGTCAGGCCGCCGCCCCCGGCCCCCGCCCGCGCGAGCCCCCCGCGGCCCCGGGCCTCCCCGCACGACGGCGCCATCTCGGCGGCCCGACCGTCAGCGCCGCGGATGCTGCGCGCTCCGCAGCCGTGCGCCCTGGGCCCGCCGCGCTCCGGCCGCCGGGTCGGGCAGGGGCGGGGCGGGCGGGGCGGGGCGCGGGGCCGGGGGCGGGGCGGGGCCGGGCGGGGCGGAGCCAGGGCGGCCGGGGGCGCGGGGCGGGCAGGGGAGGAGCGGAGGGCCGGCGGGGCGGGGCGGGGCGGGGCGGGGACCCGCAGGGGCGGGGGGGGCGGGGGGCTCGGGGACCCGCAGGGGCGGGGGGGGCGGGGGGCTCGGGGACCCTCAGGGGCGGGGGGGGGGCCGGGGGGGCGGGGGGGGGGCGGGGGGGGGCCGTGGGGGCGGGGGGCTCGGGGTCCCGCAGGGGCGGGGGGGGGCGGGGGGCTCGGGGTCCCGCAGGGGCGGGGGGCGGGGGGGCCTCGGGGACCCTCAGGGGCGGGGGGCGGCGGGGGGGGCCGGGGGGCCGGGGGGCGGGGGGCGGCGGGGGGGGCCGGGGGGCGGGGGGGGCGGGGGGCGGCGGGGGGGGGCCGGGGGGGCGGGGGGCTCGGGGTCCCGCAGGGGCGGGGGGGGGGCGGGGGGCTCGGGGTCCCGCAGGGCCGGGGGGGCGGGGCGGCCTCGGGGACCCTCAGGGGCCAGGGGGTGCCTCGGGGACCCGCAGGGGGAGTGCGGCGGGGGCAGGGCCTCGGGCTCGGGGGACCTGGCGGTCCCGTCCCCCGCCCTCTGCGCCCTGCGCTCTGCCCCCCGCGCCCGTCCCCCGGAGCTGCCCCCCGGCCCCGCGGGCGCACGTGGGTCCCGGCCTCCACGCGGGGCAGGGTCCGGGCCGAGGTCCCCCCCCCCCCCCGCGTACCCCGGAGGCGGGAGAGTCGCGCAAAGGCCCGTTGCCAGGGGACCGCGAGGGGGTGGAACAGCTCCTCCCGCCCTTGGCGGCCTCCCGGTCCAGGACTGCGGCGCTGCCGGGCCCCCTGCCGGCCTCCGTGGACGGCAGCCCCGGGCCCCCACCCCTGGGGCGACTGCCCCTACTTTGCGGACAGACGTGAGGGTCGGGGAGGGCAGTGGGAAGGCCACCGCCTCCGCCCTGGGGTGCCCTGTGCACCCCTGCCCCCCGCAGCTGGCCCCAGCGCCCTTCCCCCCCCAGCTGCGGTCTCCAGGGCCCCCTCCTCAGGCCAGAGCTCCAGAACCCCACCTGACTGCAGGTGGACAGCAAAGCCACCTGCCTGTGGGGGGGGTTGTCCTGCCCTCAGAGCCCCCGGGGACCCTACACTCCACCAGAGCTGCTGACACCCCACTTCCCAGAGTTCAGCCGCCTTTCCCCCCACCCCAGGCCCTCCCAGCTTGCAGAGAACCTGCCCCAGCGCCCTTGCCTTGGCTTCCTAACTTTTAGCCAGAATTCTCCCTCGCCCTCCTCCATCCCTACCGGGTCCCCCCCACACCAGGTGGAACAGGGCCCGGTGGTCCAGGGCAAGGAGGGAAGTCAGCAGGTTGTGACCCACTTTTTTTAAACAGGAAACAGAAAGGCATAGACCAGAAATGATTAGCACACACTGTTTTGCAGAATTTTTGTTTCATGGGCAGACAGAGAGGTGGACAGGGGTCCAGGTGGGGCGTGTGTCTGGGGGTGAGTGTGCAGGTACAGGTGTGCGTGTTTCCATCACTACATGTGGGGGTGCGCGCCTGTGTGTGTGTGTGTGGTGTGTTCACGGGTGTGGTAGGCACGAGCATGCCCTGGGTCCCGGTGGCAACCCTTCCTGTGGCCCGTGGTCCGTCTGTCCATCTGTCCTTACGCCCTTCCGTCTGTGGTCCCAAGCCCTGCTCCAGGATGGGGTCTGAAATGCAGTGTCTCACCTCTTCTAGGTCCCCTGCCCTACAGGCCTGTCTTGCTTCCACCCAGCCCAGCCCATTCTCTTTTTTTAAAATGTATTTAAATTCAATTAATTAACATATAGTGTATTATGAGTGTCAGAGGCGAGGTCAGGGACTCGTGGCTCTTATGTAACACCTGGTGCTCACGACATCCTGTGCCCTCCTCAACCCCTGTCCCCAGTGACCCTATCCCCCCCCACCCCTCCAGCCGCCCTCAGTTTGTCTCCTGGAGTTAAAAGTCTTTCAGTGTTTGTCTCCCTCTCTGGTTTCGTCTTGTTTCACTTTCCCTCCTTCCCGTGACCCTCTGGGCTGTTTCCTCCAGTCCCCGTATGAGGGGGGCCGTGGGATCATGTCCCTCCCCGGCCAACTCACCCCCCTCGGCATCACGCCCTCCGCTCCCCCCACATCAGTGTAAATGGCGAGATCTCCCCCCTCTGACGGCCGAGTGACACCCGAGGTGCGCAGGGACCACGTCTCCTCCCTCCAGCATCTGTCCGTGGACGTCGAGGCTCCTCCCGCGGCGCGGCCCCCGTGGACACGGCCGCAGGGAACGTGGGGGTGCAGGTGCCCCTGCAGCTCACCGCCTCTAGGCTGCGGAGTCGGTACCCAGAAGTGCAATTGCGGAGGTCGTAGGGCAGCTCCGTGTCTGGCTCCTCGAGGCCCCACCCGGTCTGCACCTGTCGCCTCCTGACGGTGGCCATCCTGACGGGGCATGTGGAGTGGGGGTGGGGGGGTCCCACGTGGTGTTGGTGTGTGTCTCCCTGACGCCGAGGGATCAGCCCAACTCGTTCTTTCATCTTCAAATCAGAAGCCCTGCCTCTGCAGCTGTGACTGATGCTGGCCCTGGAGCCTGCCTGTGGCTCTAGGGAGGGGGCTGGAACCTCAGGGTGGTGCTGGGTCCCTGCCCTGCTCCTGTGGCTTGGGGCTCCCCTCCTCTCCCCATCCCTCTCCTCCCCTCCCCTCCTCTCCTCCTCATCCCTCCCGTCCTCTCCTCTTCTCCAGGGCTCACCTCCTCTGGTTGGAAACCCCAAGGCAGGGATGAGCTCGCCTCTGCAGGCTTTGGGGGGAAACGCCAGCTTCAAAGGGGAATTCTGTGGAACGAAAGTGCCATCAACAACCAAAAATACAAAAATAAGTCTTTCTACCCTGAAACACTTACGATGGCTCAACTCATAGCTGTAAAAACATATATATTCTGCTTTTCTTTCCCCTTACTGTGTTACCATAGGGCCATTGCTGTGCCATTCCCATGGCACTCACAGCTTTTTCCTTTTAGAGGGTTTTTCTTCAGCTTTATTTACAAGCAATAGGTGATCATTATAGAAAAGAGAAAATACTGACAGGCACGCAGAAAAATAAGGCCCCAAATCTCAAGCAGCTAGCAGTGTGCTGGGGTCGTCCTGGTCGGCCGCAAAGACCCCTGTTCACTGGGAGCCCGGTGGGCGACACAGAGGAGCTCAGCCCAAACACGTGCAGGGGGCCGGGCCGGGTCTTCAGGGCAGCGGGGAAGCCGGAGGTCAGGGGGGTCCCGGGTGGGCTGAGGGGCGGCAGCCGAGGGGCAGAGGGGGCGTCCAGAGTGAAGGCGCTGGAGAGAGCGCCCCCCCTGCGCGCAGTGCGGTCCCTGGACACTTGGCAGCTCACGGGAGTGGGGGGGTGTGGAGCTCAGGGCCGCACCACGTGGCGCGGGCTGACCCGGGGCTGCGGGGGGGCCCCCCTCCGTCCCCTGCATTATTTCTAAGCCCGTCTGTCTGCTGCGATCGCACGTTTCCTCGCACAGGCAGAGATGACAGAAACGAGAGGGAAGCACTGCTGTGTCCCCGGCTGGCGCCCCGAAAGGCCGAGTGAGGGTCCCGTGCTGGCCAGCGGAGCCTGGCCCCATGCTCCACGGACACTGCCGCCCGCCACCGGGCCCCGGCTCCAGGTCCACTCGCACGCCACACTGGGGTTGTTTTCGCCTTGAAGTTGGTTTTTGTTGTAAATTGACGGAGTCCACCCGCAGCCGTTTCTCCCAAGTCCGGTGCCGTGAGTGCTCCGTGGGCAGGCAGGGCCCGAGGTGGGGACCCCGGGCAGGCACGAGCAGGCGGGCAGGACGGGCAGGAGAGCCGAGGCCGAGGCCCCGTCCCCGGGCGGCCCCCTCCCTGCGTCCAGGCACCGCGTGCTTGCTGTGCTGAGAAGGTGGCTTTGCACCAGGAAGGGGAGACGCTGCGCGTGGGCAGGGCACTGAGTGTGCAGCTCAGGGCCGGGCCACACACGTCAGGGCCCCGGCCCGGATGGCACGGTCCGCCCCGGATCCACATGCAGCCGGCCGCCACCATCGGGCCGGGCCGACCGACGGCGGGTGGGGGCTTCGAGACCCGCACTTGGGCCTCCTTTGGCCTCTCACGTCTCCCCCGCCAGGCGCTCGGCTCCACTGCCCTCGTCGCGGCTTTCTGCTTATCGGTCGTCCTGCTTGTGCCCCACCTGATGCTCAACCGTGTACCGTGGCGCATCCACCTTCCCGTCCACACCGGCTGCCCCGGGGCTGCCCGCCTCTGCTGGGTGCTCGGTAACGACCGAGCAAAGACCAGGGCAGCCGACTGCCCCCCGCCGGGCGGGTCTCCGGCCTCCCGGCTCTGCTGGACTTGAACCCCTGATCTGCTGAAGCGTGGGCAGCGGGGCAGGCAGCCGAGGGGACCAGCTGTTCGTGGGGGATTTCGCTCAGCAGAATCTGGGAACGGCGAGTGAGTGATGAGACTTCCGCCAACTGGAATCTTACGGCCCCTGAAGAAACGTGATGAAATAAGAAGGGCTCGTGTGGAAGGACCTTGTCCAGCACCAAGCGTGCCGGTGCTGCTGTGGCATCGAGCGTGTGCGAGGAAGGTGAGAGCCCAGCCGCTGGCCGTGCGTGGCTCGGAGGGCCAGAGTCACGGGAGACCGTTAGGCTTCTCTCTATTCTTTGCCACATCACCAAAGGGTCACGATAAACATTTATATTAATTTTAGAGCGGGCCATTTCCTCATTTCACTGCTGCAAGGAAATGTCTCAGTTCGTGTTGAGTCATCGGGGGGGAAAGGGAGGGGTCCCCGAACTCTCAAGTGCATCATCTAACAACCTGGAACATTCTAGTTCCCAGGACGGCCTTATCCCCATGGAGACTGGGGGGCACTGGTATGAAGGGAAACGCACCGCCCTTCGTGTTTGGCAGGTGCCGCCAGCACACGCGGCTGGAAGGAAGGAGTCCAGGTGATTCCCGTTCCCGCCAGCCTGGCGACCTGCCACCGCAAACAACGCAGCCCGTCCTGCTCCTTCCCTGATAAATGGACGGTCTCGCAAAGCCCCCCTCGGGCAAGGTAGCTTCAGTGTCGTCCCCCCCACTCCGCTCCTGCTCTTCCCCTGAGATAAGCCAGGATGACTGCTCAGCGCAAAACAATCCCAACTATGCATTCAGCCTCCACTGCCCCCCACGCACCTCAGGATCAGTGCAGACACATTTCCAACCCCTGTTCCAGCCCACCCGACGGCGGGTCGTGGCCTTAGCCGTGCATGCCCATCCCCGCCCTCCCCGTCTGCCGTGCTTTGTGCGCAGACCCCTGGGGACCAGCAGCCTGGCCATCGGGGCCCACCACTGACTCCATCCTTCTGCAGACCCTCCACAGCTACGTAATGCTCTCATTCCCTCATTTGCTCACATCCCCGATATTTGCTTAGCGCCTTCCCTCTTACCTCCAGGAGAATTCAGGCCACCAAAGGCCAGCTCCTTTGCTTTGTTCACTGATGAACAGAACAGAGGGAACAAATGCAAACATGTTAAAGCTGAGACAGACATTGCAGGATGTTCCTTGTGGGGCATGCCAGCACCCCAGGGGGAATCTTCAGGGTAGGACCTCTCTGCACCTACCACAACCTCCACCTTTACTCATCACGTGATATTCCAGGCATTTGTGTACA
Organism: Vulpes vulpes; assembly: GCF_048418805.1. Lineage (NCBI taxonomy): Eukaryota > Metazoa > Chordata > Mammalia > Carnivora > Canidae > Vulpes > Vulpes vulpes. The sequence goes on from NC_132794.1 coordinate 1,157,683, forward strand.
CCCCCCTGCTCACTCTCACCCCCAAAATGTGAGCGTTTTGAGCATATAAAACTGACACGTGCTGTAACTCATTATAAAAATCCCCAAACACTTCCCGATAAAGCTCAAGACCTGCTTGACTTGCCTTTTCATCTCAGCTCCTGACAAGATAGTCCTTGTTATTATGCTTCTGTTGGTTATTTTAAAATGCATCTTATAGATGTGTGCTACTCTAGAAATGTAGAAAGTTGAAACTCGTAGAACATACATGACATAATGCTCATGGTTCTATGACTTGCTTTATTATAACACAATATATGTTGTTGTAGCTTTTCTCATGTCAGTATATATGCATGCATGTATTTAAATGACTGCACAAAAAATTAAAAAAAATAAATGACTGCACACATATTCCATGGTATGAAAATAGCGTACTCGGTGATCCCACCATTAATGAGACTTAAGTTGTTTTGAATCCTTTGCTTAAAATAATATACTGCCTTGAAAAGAGATAGAAAGCCGGATTAAGAATGAAACAGAGGGGATCCCTGGGTGGCGCAGCGGTTTGGCGCCTGCCTTTGGCCCAGGGCACGATCCTGGAGACCTGGGATCGAGTCCCACGTCGGGCTCCCGGTGCATGGAGCCTGCTTCTCCCTCTGCCTGTGTCTCTGCCTCTCTCTCTCTCTGTGACTATCATAAATAAATAAATTAATTAAAAAAAAAAAAGAATGAAACAGAAAAGCCAAATGTGGAAAGCACAGCAAAAGGTGAAGAATGGCTTTGATAGGCTCATCGGTGAGCTCAACTGGAGAGTCAGGTCAACAGAAACCTCCACGTTGAGACACGAGGAGAAGACGGAGTGGTATGGAAGACAGAGCTGTGCATTTGGGAGCTATGGGAGCAGAAGAACTCTTTGAAGAGAAATAGCTGAAATTTTTCTAAAATTAATGACAGGCACTAAACCATAGATCATAACTCAGAGAACATGCATTAGGGTAAATGCTCCAAAAAAAAAAAAGTAAAACAAACAAACAAACAAAATAAAAATTCCATATGCATGACATATTCAAGCTGCTGGGGAAAAAAAAAAAAAAAAAAAAAAACAGAAAAAGTCTCTAAGGCAACCAGAGTACAAACATGGAAATGTTACATGCCAAGAGGCAAAGATAAGACTTACGGCACAATTCTCTCAGAAACTGTATAAACTGGATGACAAAAGGCCTGAAAGAAACAAAAAGTGTTGACTCAATATTCTGTACCAGTGAAAATATATGTTACAAATTAAGGATAAATAAGGCTATCTTAGGCAAACCAGAACTGTGGGAATTTATTGCTGGCACACATTCTCTAAGAAATGATAACCAATGTTCATCAATCAGAAAGAATGGTATCAGTCCCCCAACTGGATCTTCGCAATGAAAGAACAAGTGCCAGAAATGGAAGAAATAAAGATAAGATAAACTTTTCTCCCCTTATTTTTAATTGCTATAAATGATAGCTGCTACCTACAGGAAATACAGTGAACTTGTGTTGATGGCATACACTAAAGTGAAATAGATAATTATATCAGGAAAATGGGAGGAATAGATTGGAAGAATATTGTTGTAAGCTCCCTATATTACATATGAGGTAGTCTAATATTATTTGAAAGTAAACTCTGAGTAGTTTAAGATCTATGTTGTAAACTCTAGGGCAAACACTAAAAAAAAAAATTTTAACGAAGTATAAGTAATAGGGACGCCTGGGTGGCTCAGTGGTTGAGCATCTGCCTTCGGCCCAGGGCATGATCCCTGGGTCCTGGGATCGAGTCCTGCATCGGGCTCCCTGCAGGGAGCCTGCTTCTCCCTCTGCCTGTGTCTCTGCCTCTCTCTCTCTCTCTGTGTCTCTCAAGAATAAATGAATGAATCTTTAAAAAAAAAAAAGTATAAGTAATAAATCAAGAGGACCTAAAACAAAAAGATTTTAAAAGTGCTCAATCAAAAAAAAAAAGTGCTCAATCAACTAAGAGAAGGCAGAAAAAAAAGTTAACAAAAAAAAAAAAAAAAAGAAAAGGAAAACCAGGTGGAACAAACAGAAAACACCTAGCAAAATTATAATTTTTATTCAATCGTATCAATAATTGGGCAGCCTGGGTGGCTCAGCGGTTTAGCACCACCTTCAGCCCAGGGTGTGATCCTGGAGATCCGGAATCGAGTCCCTCATTGGGCTCCCTACATGGGGCCTGCTTCTCCCTCTGTCTGTATCTCTACCTCTCTCTGTCTCTGTCATGAATTAAAAAAAAAAAAAATCTTTAAAAAAATCTTATCAATAATCACATTAAATGTGAATGGTCTACACACACCAGTTAAAAGGTAGAGATGGTCAGATTGGATTTAAAAAAAAAAAAAGCAAATAAATAAATAATTAATTAAAAATTAAAAAATTAAAAAATAAAAAAGCAAGACTCAACTACAGTATGTCTTTAAGAAATCCACATTAAATATAAAACATCTACAGATTTAAAGTATAAGGATGAAAAGAGATATACCACTCAATCCTTAGCCAAAAGAAAACCAGAGGAGCTAACTTGGTGACAGACAGACTTTTGAGGAAGAAATATTATCACACATAAAAAAGGACATTACATAATGATTTTGTTAATTCTCAAGAGGACCCAGCATTCATAAATGAGGATGTACCTAAGAAATAGGATTCAAAGTATTGAAGCAGTAACTGCCTAGATTGAAAGGAGAAACAGATCCCAAATTATAGTTGAACATGTCAACATGCTGGACTCCTGGTAATCATTAAAACAAGTGGACCCAAAATAAATAAGGGCATGGAAGACATGAATGCCCTCAGCTATCTGGACCTCACTGACATTTATAGAACGTTCCGCCCACCACTACTTCTTGAGAATAAGAATAGACTCTTCTCAAGTGCACATTCACATCACCACAGTATACATTTTTTTCTGGGCCACAAAATATACCTAGGCAAACTTAAAAGAATACAAATCAAAAAAAAAAAAAAAAACCAAACAAACAAGAAAGAATATGAATCATACAAAGTACGCTTTCAAGTCACAACAGAACTAGGAGTCAAAAAGGAATTTGTGAAGTCCTAAAATATTTGGAAATTTTAAGTAACACACAAAAGAATTTAAGTAACACAATTCTAAGTAAGCTGTAAGTCAGAGAGGCATCTCAGGGAAATACAAAAACATTTCAAATTAACTGAAAATGAAAACACAACATCTCAAAATTTATGGGAAGGAGCGGAAGTAGTGCTTAGTGGGAAATTTATAGCACTAAACACTCATATTTTTAAAAAAGAAAGCTCTCAAAGAAATGACCTCAGCTTCCATTATACAAAACTAGGAAAAAAGAAAAAAACAAAACACGTCCAATTAAGCACAAAGGAAGTAGAAGAAAGGAAATAATACAGATGAGGACAGAAAACAATACCACGAAAATTACTGGAACCAAAATCTGGCTGTTTTTTGTTTCTTCTGGGGTTTTTTTCAAGCTCTGGCCAGACTGACCATGAAGAAAAAGAGTCCTGACATAACTCGCCAACGCCAAGAATGAAAGCACGGACATCACTATCCATCTTGCAGCTCCTTAAAAGATAATAAAGGAATATTACAAACAACCTAATTTTATGCTGATAAGTTCTATAGCTTAAACAAAACACACAAATTCCTTGAAATACACAGACTGTCCACACTGATACAAGAAGGAATTTTAAAATCCAAATGGCTCTATAGCTGTTACAGAAATTGAACTCATAACTAAAAACCTTCCTAGAAAGCAAACCCCTGACCCAAATAGCTTTGTTGGTGAATATTATAAAATATTTACTGAAGAAATAACTGCAAACCTACATAAGCTTTTTCAGTCAATGGAGGAAGGAACAGTTCCCAATGTATTTCGTGAGGCCTCTATTACCCTGGTAACAAAGACACCACAAGAAAACTACAGACCAATGCCCTTCATGAACAGCATGCGGAAATGTTTAACGAAATGCTAGCAAATAAAACTAGGTAATATATAAAAAGGATAATACGTCATAACCATGTGGGACCTATTCCTGGAATGCAAGGCTGGCTTAACATTAAAAATCAATACTATTCACTGTATCGATAGAATAATGGAGAAAAAAATCATAGGATCATCTCCCCAAATGCAGAAAGAGAACATGACAAATTAAATACCCATTCTAGAAAGAGAAGGGAAGGCCTCAGTCTGATAAACAAAAAGTTTATAGATAACATTGTACCTCATGTTGAATGCTTTCTCCCTATAACAAAGAGTACAACGAGACAGAAGAAGCATTGCCGTTCAGTGTTATTCGGGAAATCTTAAGAAAGGCTTTTAGCCGAGAAAAGAAGTTAAAAGATGTACAGATTGGGAAGGAGGAAATTTCTATTAGCATATGAGACGATCAATTGTAGAAAGTCCTAAGGAATCCACATATAAGCTATCAGAGTTAATAGGGAAGCGTAGCAAGGTTGTAGGATTTAAGGACAATATATAAAAAAATTGATTTACTTCTACATAGTAGTAATGAAAATTGGGAATTGTAATTTTTTAGAAGATTGTATTAATTATTCATGAGACAGAGAGAGAGAGAGAGAGGCAGAGACATAGGCAGAGGGAGAAGCAGGATGCCTGCAGGGAGCCTGCTATGGGACTTGATCCCAAGACCCTGGGATCACGCCCTAAGCCGAAGGCAGACGCTCAACCGCTGAGCCACGCAGGAGTCCCAGGAAATTGAAATTTGAAAAAACACATATATTAGCATAAAAACACAAACTAGTGATGAATGTAATAAAATATACACAAGATTTGTGTACTAAACCCTGTAAAACATCACTGAGAGATATTAAAGTAGTTCTTTTTTTATTATTATTATTAAAGTAGTTCTGAGTATAAAGATGGTTACACCGTGTGTTTGGATCAGGAGACTCAATATTGTTAAAACGTCAATTCTCCCTAAATGGACCTACAGATATAATATGATACCAAGAAAAAACCCACCAGTGTTTTTGGTAATATTAGCAAGCTGATTATAAAATTGATATAAAAATGCAAAGGACCAAGAATAGTCAGAAGAAGGTTGAAAAAGAAACACTAGCTGGAAAGATACCCTCCTGATTTCGATAATTTATTTTAAAGCTGCAGCAAGAGCAGCCCGGGTGGCTCAGCGGTTTAGCGCTGCCTTCAGCCCAGGGCGTGAGGAGAGGGAGAAGCAGGCCCCATGCTGGGAGCCCGACGCAGGACTCGATCCCGGGACTCCAGGATCGCACCCTGGGCCAAAGGCAGGCGCGAAACCGCTGAGCCACCCAGGGACCCCCGCACTTCACCTTTCATTCCAGGCCCTGTGTTCAGGGGAACCAGCCGCCGATTCACGGCTGAGCGTCCACACGGCGGGCCGGGAGAGCGGACAGGTGACGGTCTACCCTTTTGGCCAGGCGGCCTACACCTGCTCTCCGGCGTGGACCTTGGCAAGCCTCGTCCGTGAAACGGTGGCAGCAGCACTGTTTGCCGTCGGTTCCGGCTGAGGACCCAGCGAGACAGTCGGCAAGTTGGGCACCGCAGGGCGTGGAGGCTGAGGCAGGAGAGGGAGTCTCGGGGGTATTTTGTTCCACTTTAGAGATGGGGCTCAGGGAGGCGAGGCACCTCCCCCCGGGTTGCATGGCTGGTCGGGCACGGAGGGGGCCCAAGTGGTCTAACAAACCAGCGCTCACCCCGCCAGCCCATGTGCCAGCCTGACGGCAGCTCTTGGCACTCCCGGTCCTGGGGAGTCGTGCCCCCCCGCCCCGGGCCAGTCGTGTGGGAGCCTCTGCGTCACCCTTCTCTCCCGGCTGCCTCCCAGCCCGCGCTACCGCTGTCTCCCCAGTGCACCTGCCTCTCAGTCTCTGCCTCTGCCGCTCCAGCCTACGCGACGGTGGCCACGAAGCCATTCCGCGCCCCGTGGCTATTCCAATCTGTCCTCCACCAAGAAGGTAAAGGCGCAGTTTCACCGCCACGGGGGCGCCCGTGGTGGCTCCGTCCCCCTGCTGGCTTGGCGCATGGGCCTGCAGACCGCGGCCACCGGCCTGCCTCTGTCCCCGGCCGTCCTGGCCCCCTTCACCGTGTCCTGCTCGCCTTCCACTCCTGTTCGGGCCCCCTCGCTGCGCAGCCTCCCGCTCTTCCCCGTGCCCCGAGGCCTATCCCCCTCTCCAGTGAGGTGGCCGCTCGTCCTCAGGCCCACCCGGGGAGCCGGCCCCACGCTCCCGCGGGGAGGCTCTTCTCAGCTCCTCTCCTTCCTCCACTGGGGTTTCACTCCTGAGCCGTGGGTTCCAGGAAAGCTGCAGGCGGTTGTCCGCTCCAAGCTCCTTCAGGGCCGGCGAGCCGTGCGGCTGCCCTAACACCTGGGCGGCTCCGGGCTCCGGCTGGGTGAGCCCCGCTGCCCGCGGGCCCCGTGCAGCCCTCGTCGGCGGGCCGGTGCCGAAGCTCCCGGACAGTCCTGAAAGCGCCGCGTCTCCTTGCGAGTTTTCTTGCAGAGACGGGTATGGCCACGTCCCCGCTCGTCTGCTGCATCTGTTCCCCTGAGACCCCGAGGACGCGGGCTGGGCTCTGCCGCCCCCGGGCCCTCCCGGTGCCATCGCGGGCAAGGCGGGCTCAGGAGGCGCCGCGCCCGCTCCCGTGCGGCCTGGGCCGGAGGCGGCGGGGTGGGGACGAAGCCACCGCCCAGGGTCACGAGGAATGGGGCGCTGACTCACCTCGCGCCCGCGGGCCTGGCTGTCTGGCTTTGTGCAACACGCCGCAACCAGGAGCGCGTGCAAGAAGGGAGCCAACGCCAGCGAGGAGCGGGCCCGTGGGTCTCCATCCCGCTGACTCATCCGGGTCGGAGCACCGCGCCCACCGGGCTCACGGCTTCTCTCCCCAAAGCAGCCACCGGGCCTCTCCCGCTATGGCAGGGCTGGGGAGGGTGGGCCGTGGGGTGCCCTGTGTGGCTCGGGCCGGGCCACGCGTCCCCTCCTTCTCCACCTCAGTGCCCCCACCCCAGGTGGCCCCAACCATCCTTGTCACAGAAACCCCTGCCTGGCTGTGGGGTCCTGGCTCTGCGGAGCAGCCCAGACGTCATGGGTGTCGGCGGCCTCTGGGGACGCCCCCCGCCCCGCAGGTCCTTGAGAAGCGACCGCTGAGGACAGGAAGTCTTCATGGCCCAGGGCAGGTGGCCTGTCACTCGCGGGGTCAGATGCCCTTCCTGGAGGACCCCACGGGGACCCCCGCCCTGACCCGGGGCCTCACCAGGTTGGAGACGTGGGGAAGGGTCCTGACCTCCCTGCGTCTGAGTCCCCACGGGGGCAGCAGGGACAAGGAAGGAGCGGGGCTCCAGAGAAGGCCAGGTGCTTCCGTGGGCGAGTGTGGACAGGAGTGTGACGGAGCCTTCGCCTGCGGAGACCAGAGGACCCTGCGAGAGCCGCCCGGGAGGGCACCGCGTGTGGGCAGGATCAGCTACTGCCCCCGATCATGGGGTACGGGTCCGCCCCGACTCAGGGTGGGGTCCCGGCTGCTAACTCCACCCTAAGTTGAAAAGACTGTAAGTGGAAATGCATTTAATAGCCCTGCGTGGTGCATGCAGGGGGGTGGCGGGCAGGGCGAGGCCCTCGGGCAGGGCCTACCCGCTGAGGGTCCAGCCGCTCAAGCGACAGCCCAACGCCTGTCGGGACCAACGGATGGCGTGTGGGCAGGCGACGGCGGCCAGTGTGTCCGCAGGCCGTTGCCCCTTGGGCCCCGTATCGCCAGCCCCGGGAAGGGGCCTTGTCCCAGGTGCGAAGGATGGGGTCTGCTGAATGCGTGTCGCCCTTGCACCGTCGTCAGCTCAAAACCCTGCTCGGTGAGCCGGCGTGAGCGAGGCGTCCGCAGAGGGTCAACTGCATCTCTGAAGGCAGGTGGGCGGTTTCTCAAAAAGGTACACGTGGCCCTGCCGCGCCCGCCCTGGGGGCTGGTCCAGGGGAAGGAAGGAGGGGTCCACGCAGGGATGTGCACCCAGGGCACGGGTGGCTTCGTTTGTAACAGCCCCGAGCTGGGAACGTAACGCGGGGCTTGTCCACCACGTGGGTGCTGCCGAGGGATCCCCGGGGCGCGCAGGCGTCGAGCCGCATCGGATCGTGGAGCTTACGTGCGGTTCGCTGACTGCCAATCAAGTGTCAGCAACGCTGTTCACGGGTGTATCAGAGGCAGGTCGGGCGTTAATTCAATCTGCACCCTGGAGCCGTGCTTGCCCGGCCGGAGCTCGGGCACCCCGGTGGTCAGGGCGTTCCCCACGCCGCACGCTCGCCGCCGCTGCCGGTGGAGACGGTCACAGCTCCTGAACCTTATCTAAAGGCCAAAAAGTGAGATAATGAGCAAAAGGCAACCTCAGCTTTGTTGTTTCTGAGGAGCAGAGGTCGGGGGAGCAGGAACCACCTTTGGAAACTCAAAGGCCGAGGGGCCCCTGTGCTGGGGGACAGCAGCGGCGGGGGCGGGGGCCTTGCAGCCACTTCCCTGAGCACATCCACCGATTCCCCAAAGGAGCGTTTCGGGAACAGGCCATTAGCCTGCAGGTCGGCGCCGCGCTGGGCAAAGGCCCTCAGGTGGCTGCAGCGTGTGTTCGTGTCACGAGAGAGCCCGTGCCGGTCACGGACGCAGGGACCCTCAGGGGACGGCGGGGCCCAGCCCTTGCACCAGAGCCTGCGTGTGGCTCCAGGGAGGAGCCCAAATGCCAGCCGCCACCGTCCTTGCTCCTCAAACCAGAGTCCGCTGAGCTCACCCGCCTCACGACTGCCGGCCTTCCAGAACCACCCTGAACCACGCTGAGACCCCAATGACCGGCCATGGCCAGGAGGGGCCCTCGGGCCGCAAGGTCACACCCGGCTCTCCAGCTCCGCACACAGGCTTTCCCTGGAGCAAGTGTGGGTGGGAGCCCACCCCGTGGTGTGACCGCAGCAGACCCCAGCAGGCCCCATCCTGCCTCAGGCCCGGGCTCACCCTCCCTCTGCCCCACACAGTGATGAAGACCAATCAGCTCAGGTGAGAGGCAGGTGTCCCAGGTGTGGGAACATCCTGTGGCCGTGGACCAGAGACTTCACAGAAACCTACTGCCCCACAGTCTGGAGGCCAGACACCTGAGGTTCAGGCTTGGGCAGGGCTGGCTCCTCCGAGGGCTGGGAGGAGGACCCTTCCCAGGCTTCTCCCCACTTCTCTGGTTGCTGGTGGTCCTTGGTGTGTGCGGCTCGTGGACACGTGCCTGTCTTTACATGGCGGTCCTGTCCCCGCATCTATGTCTCTTCCCTTCTTTTTCTTTTTCTTTTTTTTAAAAGATTTTATTTATTCATGAGAGACACAGAGAGGCAGAGACACAGGCAGAGGGAGAAGCAGGCTCCATGCAGGGAGCCCAATGCAGAACTCAATCCTGGGACCCTGGGTCACTCCCTGAGCCGAAGGCAGGCACTAAACCACTGAGCCACCCAGGGATCCCCTTTTCCCTTCTTCTTATGAGGACACTGGCAATGGGATTTAGGGTCCACCCCACTCCAGCCTGCCCTCTTCTTGACTTATCACATCTGCAAACACCCTACTCCCAAGTCAGACCACACACTAAGATTCTGGGAAGGACCTGGACTTTGTGGACACGCCATTCAACCCGGAGGGCAGAGTGACGATGGGCAAATAAGAGGACCACTGTTTCCTAGAAGGCCACCTCGAAAATGTGACAAATGACATGTTTGATTTGCATCCACAGGTTAAAAAATGAAAAGTTTGTTGCAGAAAATGAGTGGGTTTGGAACAAGTGGGTTTTCTTGCAGTTACAGAAAATGTTGCTCCTCACCTGTGGCAGGTGCTGTGGTGGCCTCGTGTCCCCAGACACTGAGCCCAGGCCACTCCAGGTCAATGTCAGCTTCTGCGTCCCCCGGTCAGAGCCAGGCCATGCACAGGGGAACAGATACCACCCTCACCACCCCCCCATGAGGTGCTCCCAAGCTGTGGAACAACCCAGCAGGTGCCTTTCCCTGGGGGGAGATGCCACGCTCCTGAATAGGAAGACCAGATCCTCGTAAGGTGCCTACAATTTGATGCTCTCCAAACTGATGTTCAGCTTCAGCGCAATTCAGATAAAATGCCAGTGGGGTTTTACGGGACCTTACGAATTGAATCGAAGATTCGTATGAAAGAACACATGTCCAAGAATTGTTAAGACACCCCAGAAGAACCAGGAGGAGACTTTACTAACTAAAGACGTATAGAAGCTACAATACCTGGAGCACCTGGGTGCCTCAGTCGGTTAAGCATCTGACTCAATCTCCACTCGGGTCTTGATCTCAGGGTCGTGAGTTCGAGCCCCACATTGACCTCCATACTGGGCATGGAGCCTACATAAAAATAAATAAATAAACAAACAAATAAATAAATAAATAGATAGATAGATAAATAAATAAATACTACAATAACTAAGACAGTGTAGTGTGGGCGGGGAAATAGACAAAGAGATTAACCAAACAGAGTAGGAAGCTCCCCAAAACCCCCGTGCAAATGTGGAGACAAAGCAGGCACTTACAGCTCCTGGGGAAGGACAGACCTTCCAAATGGTGCAGACCTCACAAATCGTTGTATCCACAGGGTTAAGATGGAAATTGAATCTCTACCTCAGATTCTGATTCAGAAATAGTAATGAATCCCACACAGAATAAAGGAATGTAAATGTGAAAAAGTATTGTAATATGAATATATAGAAAAAGGTTTTATGATCACAAGAGAAGGAAGAATTTCTTAAAACACAAAACTTTCATCTGTAAATGACAAGATTGATACATACAATCACATTGAAGTGAAGGACTGTTTGTAAAAAGACACAAAAAGGAAAGTGAATATCAGGCCGCCAATTGAGAAAAGACATTTGCCACAAAGGATTAGTACCCTAAATATATAGAGAACGTCTACAAATTAAAAATGGAGAAAATCAGGGGTGTCTGGGTGTTGAACATCCAACTCTTTATTTCAGCTTAGGTCTGATCGCAGAGTCGTAAGTTCAAGCCCTGTGTTGGTCTCCATGCTGGGTGTGGAGCCTACTTAAAAAAAAAAAAACAGAAAAAATTGAATGACACAATAGATGATGGGCTAAGAACAAATGTCACAGAAACGAGGTAGGAATGTCAGGTAAGGAAATGAAAAGTTGCTGTCCCTCATCAGTAAGCAGTGCAAACAGACCTACGGTGAGGTTACTCACACAACCAGGTGTTGGCAAGGGTTCAGAGTGATTGGGGCTATCCTACATGGCCAGTGGGTCCTCAGAGCAGTCCTGTTTGCAAAATACATATCGTTTCCTTATAAAGTTAAAGACATGCACACCCAGTGATGCCACTGTGCCATTCCCAGATATCCCCCTGGGGCAGCGTTTTTGGAATCTTCAAATTGTATTCATTAGAGAGTGAGTCAATCAAGTCAGTGGGACACAAGCAGTGATGATGATGGTGGTGATGATGGTGATGATGATGGTGGTGATGGTGATGGTGGTGATGGTGGTGATGATGGTGGTGATGGTGGTGATGATGGTGGTGATGGTGGTGATGATGGTGGTGATGGTGGTGATGGTGGTGGTGATGGTGATGGTGATGGTGGTGATGGTGGTGATGGTGGTGATGATGGTGGTGATGATGGTGATGGTGATGGTGATGGTGATGGTGGTGATGGTGGTGATGATGGTGGTGATGGTGGTGATGGTGGTGATGATGGTGATGGTGATGGTGGTGGTGATGGTGATGGTGGTGATGGTGGTGGTGATGGTGATGATGATGATGGTGGTGATGATGGTGATGGTGGTGATGGTGGTGATGATGGTGATGATGGTGGTGATGATGGTGGTGGTGATGGTGGTGGTGGTGATGATGGTGATGGTGGTGGTGATGGTGATGGTGGTGATGGTGGTGGTGATGGTGATGATGATGATGGTGGTGATGGTGGTGATGGTGGTGATGATGGTGGTGGTGATGGTGATGATGGTGGTGATGGTGATGGTGGTGGTGGTGATGGTGGTGATGATGGTGGTGATGGTGGTGATGGTGGTGATGGTGGTGATGATGGTGGTGGTGATGGTGATGATGGTGGTGGTGATGGTGATGATGGTGGTGATGGTGATGATGATGGCGATGCTGGTGATGGTGATGATGGTGTTGGTTGTGTTGATGGTGATGGTGATGATGATGGTGGTGATGGTGATGGTGATGACAGCAATGATAGGAAATAGAATGGCAAATACCAGCAAGCACTGCACACTCTAGAGGAAGGGCTGCTTCAGAACCACTGGCGTGTGTGTGTGTGTGTGTGTGTGTGTGTGTACGCCCCGGGTCAGAAAGTTTGGAAACACTGTCTAGAGAAACACTTGCCCACAGACAAACCAGGTGACATGCAAAGCAAAGCTTATGGGAGAAACCAACCACATGGTCAGTCCAGGAACACCACACAGGTGTGAGCATGAACTATGCACACGTGTCTGCTTGTACTCAGATCCATTCCTTGCCCTTCCTGTGCCAACTCTGACCCACACCAAAAAGCTACATCTCCCAGCCTCCTGTCAACAGGTGGCCAGCAGGCCTCAGCCGCCAGGAGGTGCTGGCAAGAGGTTGGAAGCCGGGGGGAGGGCAAGGCCAGGGCATTTCTCCCACCGGCATGTCCGTCAGCGCATGTGCCCTCCATGTTCCAACCCCACCCAGCAGTCTGCCTTGGTTCTGGAAGGTGGCTCAGCTCCTGGCCTTCTCCCTGGCTCCCTCCAGCAGGGGGACAGAGTGGTTTCCCGCCATTGCCTCACGCGCCCGCCTGGTTTCTCAGTCCTGTCCGTGGCCCTGTTCCCCACATTCAGTTCCGTGTCTCGAACGAGGTGTGGATGGTTTTCCTTCCTGCATCCCGGGTGACACAGGAGCCTGCACCAACGCGATGGGCCTCAGCAATGTCACCTTGTGGGAGAGGTCGGCAGGAGGCATCCAGGGAGGTTCTTCACAGAGCTCAAAAAGCACAACAAAATGATATACGAGTGTCCACGCACATGGGGTCAAAGTGTGGTGAAGAATGATGAGCGTCTCGGGGGACAGGAAGGCTGTTTGGGAGATGGTGCGGCAGACGCCGCCGGGGCCTCACCCAAATCCCCGCGGCCCCGCCAGTTCAGGTCACTCCCTGGACGAACGAGAGCGCCACCAGCCTCCGCTCTGGGCCCGAGGGCTCCTCGGATGCACACGGCAAGCCTCCCGGGTGGGCCGGCTCTGAGCCGCTGGTCCCCCAGACGTCGACCACAGGCCCTTGGAGGGCCGGTTCCCGCCACCTCTTGTTCCTCCAAGCCCTGCCGTGACTCCCGGGCTCGTCCCCTGGCCTGGAATCCTTGGCCAGAGTTGCCTCAGGAGCAAGCTGACCACCCGGTGGTGCGTTTGGGGCCGTCGGTGTTTACGTTCCTGCTCTGTGAACCCTGCGCAGGCATCAGGCGCACGCTTCTGGCACACGCTCTCTCTTACAATAAAGTAAATAAAAGCCCAAAGACCAGAGTTACCCGTGAACGGCTGTGGTAGGAGGGGGCCTCCGGGAAAGCGCTCGGCTGACGAGGGGCACCCAGAGCAGGCCCCCGCTGAGCCGCCAGGAGCCGTGGGGACCTGCGAGCACTCCCAGCCCTGGACCCGGCAGTGGTCGGGAGGCCCCAGGGCTGGTGACCCGGGGCTCAGGGGGCCCCCCCATCCATTGTGCCCCTTCCTCTGAGCTCCCGCTGGCTGCCCCAGCCGCTCCCCCCTTTCCTGTTTTCTCAGCCTCCCTCTGGGGGTTCTGCAGAAAGGAAGGAAAAGGCAGGCCCGAGGCCTGCTGGGCGGAGGGGAGACCACCGGCCCCCGGTCCCTTTGCCCAAGGCCTGCAGACCGCGGGGCTCGGCGCTTCCTCCCAGCTGGCTCTGCTTCCGACTCGCAGGGGCTCCGTGGGCGTCATGGTTCTCAAGAGTCGGTGCATCTGTGCGGCCCCCGCCGCCCTGCGCTGACGTGGCCTGTGAGGTGGCCGCTGGCAGCCGAGCCCTCTGTGCCCATGACACGTTGGTGCGAAGGTTCCCCGGAGAGACGCCCTCCGGTGGCCTCAGTCTCATCATGGCAGAAGGAAAGGGCCGGCCACGGAGGCAGCTGGCCCATCCCAGGTGGGGAGCCACAGAAATCCTGGGACAAGGGAGACAGGGAGGTGACAGGGAGCCGCCGGGCAGCACTTGCACCCGCGCTGCCCAGACCGTGCTGGGACGTGGGCGCTTCTCTGGGTTCGTTCTCCTTGTGTTCAGGTGTTTGGGCACCACACCTCAGAGGCACCTCCCTCCCCCCTTCCCTCCTTCCTTCCCCTTTCCCTCCCCCTTCCCCCCTCCTCCCCTCCTTCCCCTCCCCCTCCCTCCTCCCCCTTCCCTCCTTCCCCTCCCCCTCCCTGTCCTCCTTCCCCTCCCCTCCTTCCCCTCCTTTCCTCCTTCCCCTCCCTCTTCCTCCCCCTCCCCTTCCCCTCTTCTCCTTCCCCTCCCCTTCCCTCCTTCCCCCTCCTTCCCTCTCCCTCCCCTCCCCCTCTTCTCCTTCCCCTCCCCTTCCCTCCTTCCCTCTCCCTTCTCTCCTTCCCCCTCCCTCCCCCTTCCCTCCTTCCACCTCCCTCCCCCCTTCCGTCCTTCCCTCCTTCCCTCCTTCCCTCCTTCCCTCCTTCCTTCCTCCCTCCCCCTTTATTTCAAGAACAAATTGGTAACATATGTTCGGAGCAGTAAGAATTTTCAGATCCTCTGACCCTGTAACCTGGTTCGCAGGGCTGCGTCATCAGGAAGCGGTTCAGATGCCCCCCGAGGAGCACAAAATAGGCTCTGAGCTCAGGCTCAGAAATAGGCTGCGTCATTCACATGCAGCCCCGAGACATGGGAAAGCAGCTCTCCTCCTTGGGTAAAGCGGCAAAGGGGCCCCAGGCGGCGAGAAGCCCTCCTGGAGCCTGCAGGGTCGTGGGGAGCATCTTCTGTATTAAATAAAAGGGAACAGAGGTGAGCGCCAGGTATGGCTGGTGCTAGGGCCCATGTGGACACGGAAACCCTGCATCGCCCCCTGCTCCCTGCCCCTGTCTTCCTGCCCTCCGCCCTCCGCCCTCCGCGCCCTCCGGGGCCTCACACCCCCTACCTTAATCATGTTGACGTTTCAACTGGTTGTCAGTAAAGAAGTGCCGAGCCTCATGAGTGTGTGTGGCCATGTGGGGTGACGGGGATGACCACAGGCCTGAGGCCCTGTCCCCAGGACCTTCCGTCTGCCCGGAGGACTCACACTCAACTCCCAGCAGAATGGACCTGTTGGGAGAAAGTCGTAAACAGGCGGGGGGGTCGTGTGGCACCCTAAGCTGAGACCCTGTGAGAGAACCACAGCCGTGAGCCGCCCCGGGGACCTGGGCCACTGGGGCCGAAGGTGCCGGAGCCGCACAGAAGGGCAGCATCTCCGGGAGCAGGGAGGCTCCCCCCAGGACTCACGCTTGGGCTCGGCCTCAGAGAACTGCGCCCTCACAGGGTCTCTGGGCAAAGAAGACCTCAGAGAGAAGGACACACGTCCAGAGGGACAGAGGCTCAGGGGCCGGGGACATCCAGCCTCATGCAGTCCGGGCCAGCAGACGCTGACTGACCTCCCGCCCGGCCTCTAACAGGGACTTACTGACGAGATAGAAACTTGGGTGGAGCCAGGTCATTTCCGGGACAGTGAGGAGGACCTGTAAGGAGCTGGGCAGTGTGTCCGTCCTCCACGAGGAGTGCCTGACCCTCTTCCCTGTTAACTACGTGCTCTCTGATTCCGTTGGTTTGTTCTGTTCTTCTCTCAGCATCTTCTCGTGCCGAATGCTTTCTCATTTATTGCCATCCTTTCTTATTTACTAATCCAAGCATTCAGGGGGGTGGGAGGGCGTGGCTGGGGCACCACACATATGTTGTGCTATGTAGTGTTCTTGTGTCACTTGCTTTACACGTATCCTGCAGTTGTAGTGTTTTTAATGAATTTTTTATTGAAGCCTTCGTGCAGATACAAAAGTGTACAAATTCTAAGTGCTTAGCCCTGCAGATCCTCACAGAGTTAACACACCCACGTACCCAGGCCAGGAAGCAGAAGGTCACCAGGATCTCGGAAGAGCCTCACATCCCTTCCAAGTCACCACCCTCCACCAAGGTGATCGCCTTCCAACACTTGCCCTGGATTTGAAGTCACTGCACACACTTGGGTTTTGCTTGATGCTTGCATAATGTTTGGACTAAAGGTGGGAGCTGAGGGCGGATGAAGGCCCTCCAGCGACTCCGGGTCTGGAGGTCAGGGTACATCTGATGTCTCATTGGCCAACCAGGACTTCCTGAAGTTGATGGATGTGGAGACGCCCACCTCCAGCTCCAGCCGCAGAGCCTGGTCCGAACCTGTCAGACAAGATGGTTCCCCTGCAGGTGCCTCGAGAGGAGGGCTTGTGGGGAGTCAGCTGTGCTGCCCCCAGGCTGACCTCCTCTGTCTGTCCCTCCTTGAGCTTGCCTGGAATCCCCTCCCAGCTCTCCAAAAATCTCCTTCTCACAGGCAAGCTAGAGCCGTACTTACGCATTGGCTCAAAGTCACAAATTCTCAGGGTCTTGGGTGGAAGGTTCACCCGGAGCCCCTCAGCTCACCACAGGATGATCCCACAGGTGATTCCTAGCAGGGGTCAAATCCCAACCATCAGAATACCTGTGGGTGTTGTTTTTAGAAACACAGATTCCTGGGCTCTTCCAAGACCCTGTGGGGTCAGAATCTGCAGAGATGAGGCCCAGCCAGGTGGTCCTGTGGGGTCCTGTGGGGTCCTGTGTTATTCTGATGATGAGTCATTCTGGGGAATGGCTGCCGGGCAGGGCAGGTTGGTTGGGACACGCTGGATGCCTGGTCTCCACGCTGCGGGTACGAAAGGAGAGGCAGGTATAGATGTCACAGACCCCTGTGGAGTACGACTCAAGCTGGGCCACGGGCTCACGGTGCATGAAGGTGCAGGAACCCTCCGCCGTATCCTGCAGACTGGGAATTTGTGAGCCAGACAGTAAGTAGGTTGATCTAAACACTTCCAGTTTCTGAATATTGGATTTTGAGAACCACTGCCACCAGGCCAAGGTTGCTGGGGAAAAGAAGTAAACTGGGACTCAAAATATGGAAGCTGGAAGTCACTTTGGTGTCACATAGACCACCTCACCTTGTTCCTGCTTCCCAAGAAATGCGGTACCTCAACTGCATTCAGGATACCTTCGTGAACCGACGGAGGCAGTCTCATCTGTGATGTGCTGCTTTTGTTGCTAGAAGGGTCCTTCTGTATGAATTTGAAGCCTGCCACCCTGTAACTACCCCAGTTGGTGTGACACCATCAAAGACTGAAACTGAGGAAGCAAAGCTGCCTCATTTTCAGGTACCATGATTGTTTACATTAACACCCCCCCCAAGAATCTACAGATATAAATAAAAGGAGAACTTAGTGAAGTAACCAGAATATAAGATTAATATATAACAGTCAGTTGGATTTCCGCATACTGCTGACAAACAAGCCTCAAAAAAAGAGAGAACACATTTACAGTAGAGTCGCAGAATATCAAGCATCTAAGAATAAATCTAACAAAAGATGTGTGAGATCTCTGCAGTGGAAATTATAAAATTTCACTAGGATAAATTTTTCAAAAACATAAATAGAATGGCATACCATATTCATGGATAGGGACCCATGTTATAAAGATGACAATTCTCCCCAAATTGATGCCTAGCTTTAATGCATTTTTAATCAAGATCCCAACAAGGTATTTCACGGAACATGTTGGGATTGTTCTAAAATGTACACAGAAGAATTAAAAAAAAATAACAGGAATAAGCAGGATCTTATCTTGAGGGAAGAGGGAAGGGAGTTTCCCTACCACATGTTGGGATCAGCATAAAATCGTGGTAATTGGGGTGATATGAGGTTGTTGCATAGAGAGACGACTGGGTGCCAGGATTGGATGGAGAACATGGAAAGAGATGTATGCATGAGGGCATGGTGTGTCCATGGGAAAGAAGAAACCCTTTCAGCCAGTGGGGCTAGGAAAAATCACTATTCATATGGAAAAAGACACAACTAAGTCCCTATGGATTGAGGATGCAAATGTCAAAAACAGAACAGTGAATTTCTAGGCAGAGAAATAGGTGACTCTCTTTTAGAGAAGAATATAGAAATACAACCAGAAGTCTACAAATCATCACAGTAGACAGACTGGTAAAGCCCCAGCTATCATGGCAGTGAAGGGCTCTGGCTAGATTTTGATAGAAATTGCTTCACTCTACACCAAAAGCAAAAATATAAAATAACATGATATATACTTTCTGATGTTCTTTTTCATAGCAGCAAAGCATGCTTCACATGCATCTCTTTTAGAGATCGCAGTTGGAAAAGATTTCACAAACATGGTGCACAAGTTTGGCTATTGTACCCATCAGGGCCCTGGCAAGACACAGAGGGCACGCTCAGAATGGAGTTTTTGTGAGAATTTTAAAAAGAGATTTTTTTCATTAAGGTGTGGGTAGTAAGGTTTAAGGAATCCGGCACGATGCCAGCACCTGGGGCAGGTAACACCAGGGAGTAGGGAGACGCATTTGCTGGAGCCAGAGGGAGTTCAGGGGAGCAGGCCCCTGAGGGAGCTGCAGACTTTGGTGGAGGGTCTCACTGACCTCAGTGACCAGCAGGAGGACCTGGGGACTCAGTTCCCAAACTCACTGCTCACAGTCTCCACTCTTGCCAGAGCCTCCCTGGGGCTGGACCCACCAGAAGCCAACGGGCAGGAGCCAGGGTGCAGGCCATCCTTGGGCCTCTGGCATGGACTGGATGCAGAAGGAAAGAGGACACCTGTGGCAGGGGATGGGCATCACCCACCTGGAGAGAAAGGTCCAGCATGCTCGGCTGCGTCACATGGAAGAGCCTTGTGAGTCAAAGATCCTAAAGAAAGTTGAGAGACAGGTGGTAACGGGGGGAGAAGATGTTCTTGACACCCACACCCAGAGGAGGGCCACGCATGGGTGCCTGGAGCACATCTGCTGCTCGACAGAAGGGACACAGTGATAAACAGTCGGGAAATCGCTTGCAGAGACATCACACAGGAGCCTCGTGTGCAAGGCCTGTGAGACAGTCCCCAGGTGCACAGTCTGGGAAGGCAGGGCCATTCGTGCTCGTTATTTGCAGGCAACTTAAAGATCTGATGACGCTGAGCAGAGGATCTCGAAGGCCATACTACTGTGTCCTGTCTCTGCTGGGGGTGCTGGAGCCAGCTCAGCCACGTGCCCCGGCCCCGCACCCCGCTCCAGACCACATCCTTGTTTTATAACAGGGACGTGAATGCAGTTGTAGCAGCAAAGGCCCGAGAGTGACCCAAGGGAGACCCTTTGAGAGAGCTCCATGACGGGACGGTGTGCAGGCATCGGGACCGCCAACACTGACCCCGCCACCCCACTGCGGGCCCCGCAGCCACTTCACACATCAATAAAACGGACTCCGAGGGCAGAGGCAGCACGATCCCATTTCTATGCCGTTAAAACAACGAAAACAGAAAATTTATACATATTTTTAAGATTTTATTTATTTATTTGAGAGAAAGACAGCAAAAGAGGGTGCAGAGGGGAGGAAAGGGAGAAGCAGGTCCCCTATTAAGCAGGGAGCCCGATGTGGGTCTCATTCCCCAGCCCCTGGGATCGTGACCTGAGCTGAAGGCAGATGCTTCACCAATGGAGCCACCCAGGTGCCCCAGAAATATCTTTTTACAAAAACACATAATATGCAATACAACCAAGGAGGAGGGAAGGTGAAGGATAGAGCCCATGTGCCCTACAGGTCTCTCTGGTCGGGAGCGGGAACTGGAACAGGACCCGGGGATCAGGAATGCTCCGCACAGTCTCCACCGGTGCCTGGGGTACCCATTACATTGCTTAAGTTAAGGGGGTAACACACACGCCAGCAGGGGCTGTGTGCAGGGCCGAGGCACTGTGTGTGGGGCTGAGGGATTGTGTGTGGGGCCGGCAGGGAGGGCCCGTGTGCCGGTCCAGGGCAGGCCGGGTGCAGGCGGGCCATGGGAGGCAGCGTCCCGGTCTCAGGCCTGTGCTGAACCCAGCTCTGCGTGTGCTGCAGCCTAGAAAAGGCAGGCAGGGGAGGCTTACACACCCCTGCACACCCCCAAGCAGCCCCTGGGCTCTGGAGCCTCCTGCACCCCCCAACAGCTACGAGGCAGGACGGGGCATTTGCAATGTGGTCTCAGCTGGGCTGGCCCAGGAAAGATCCAGAATTCCTCCAAGCCACAGAAAGCCATGACCTCGAGCAGAAACCTTCGGGGACAGGACGTGGCTCCTAGGGCCCGGATTCCTGCCCCAGCTGCAGCCTGGGATTCCCAAGGCGGGGGTCACCAGGGAGGCTCCTTTTAAGGACAAGCAGCTGAGCCTTTCTTGCAGGACGGATGTGCTTTGCTGGGACGTGGCTGGCCGGGCCAGCCCAGGAGCTGGAGGCTGGGAGGTGGTGGCATGTGGCCCGGTGGGCCCTCTTCTCCGGGGCCTGGCGACGGCGTCCTGTAGACACGGGGAGGGCAGAGGTGGGCAG
Organism: Vulpes vulpes; assembly: GCF_048418805.1. Classification (NCBI taxonomy): domain Eukaryota; kingdom Metazoa; phylum Chordata; class Mammalia; order Carnivora; family Canidae; genus Vulpes; species Vulpes vulpes. The sequence goes on from NC_132794.1 coordinate 1,178,277, forward strand.
AGGTGGTCGCCGGCTCTCGGCACCAGCAGGGCCGGCCCCCGTCACTGTGTGCAGGTGATTCACAGCCGCTCGGAGGCCTCCCCGTTTTCAGCAAACGTGCCGCCGTCCCGAGAGCCACAGTGTGACGCGTGCGCTCTCTCTCCGGGCCCAGAAGGAGGGCTGTGTTCCTCATTCCATTTCCCTTTGTGCTCAGTCGGATTTGGTGAGCACAGCGGCCTTTGCTCTAGAACGTTCCAGCACAAAGAGGGAGCCCAGGTGTGCTTGGACGTGCCTGTGGCAGCCACTGGCCGCCCGCCCTGCGGTGTCTGTGTCTCAGCGAGGACTCACGCGCACGCAGACCCAGTCCCGCCTCCGCCCCGGGACACCGTGGTGTGAAAAGTGCAGCAGGGCGTGAAGTGCTTCCACCTGCTGGATTCAGGTCTGGGGGGTGAGCAGACCTGCTCAGGGCAGCTGACGCGGCCGTCCGGGGGGCCGGGTTCCCATCGCTCGGCACGCGGCGGGGACTGACCGGGGAGGCGCCGTGGGCCTGCCTCTGGGGTGACCGGTGCGTTGGGGCAGGTCTGCACTTGCAGACCTTGCAGAGCGTGAGCCTCGATGGTATTGGGAAACTCAGAGATCAGAAATCATTCGGATGCAACGTTGTGGGAGGGCGGCCTGGCCGCTGGGCCCTCCTCGTTGCGCGTCCTTGTGCCGCTGCCACCGCCGCTCCGGGTGCGTGGGTGCCTTCGCTCAGGTCCTCCCGAAACGGCTCCGCAGGACGATGGCGGGGGGCCCGGGCTTGGCCCTGGGATGCGAGGGCCCTCAGCATCCTCCTCTGCGAGGCCTCTCAGGCAAGCTGAGGCGAGTCCCCCCCCAGGAGGCACCTCGCTGGTGGCGCCGAGCTCAAGCCCAGTCGCATCCCAGATGGCGGGGTCAGAAGGAACAGGGAGAGGTTTGTCACAGTGAATCATCTGCCGCTTGCCCTTGGGACAGCTAATTTAAAAATAGTTGGGACTTTTTCAGGGTCACCGTGACCGGGCTATTTTAGTGCGAAGTCAGATGGGAGAGATGGAGAGAGCGGACCAGGCCTGCAGGGACCCCCCGGCTCTCAGCTCAGAAGACGCCCACGCTGGGTGGTTCGTGCCCGCAGGGTCCATCTGCGGGGTGCTTGCTGGGTCGGCCACGTGGACACAGGTCGGAAATGCTGAATGTTCCCCCTCTGTCCAGGGTACCCCCACCTGGCAGGGGTGAGCCTGCAGGTGAGGGTCAGCTGAGGGGCTCCCCACCCGCCCCCGCTGCATGCAGGCCGCCTGCAAGCTCGCATGGCCTGTCCCAGCCCCGACTTGCTGGCCCGGAATTCCTTGAGAGGGACACGTCCCGCCCTGTGGTGCCTGTTCTCAGAGAAAGCCTGGCTAGCGCCTGCGGGGGGCCGAGCAGGGCGGGATTCCTCGCATAGCCCAGGATCCCTGGGAGGAGGGCGCCGGGCTTGGAATTCGGCTTTCCCTGAACTAACCTCTCCTGGGAGACGGGTCTGTGCATCCCAACCCGCTCCAGTACCTCGGGCGGGGGCCCCTCCTCAGCACGCGCCTGGCGGTCGGGCCACAGCCACTGGTGCAGAAAGGGGCAAATCTAGGGAGTTAGCTCCCACACAGGAAGTGGTCCCTCCACTTTTGTTTTGTTCTGTTTTTAAAGATTTTCTTTATTTATTCATGAGAGACACACGGAGAGAGGCAGAGACCCAGGCAGAGTGAAAAGCAGGCTCCCTGCGGGGACCCCGATGCAGGACTCGATCCCAGGACTCCAGGGTCACAACCTGAGCCAGAGGCAGATGCTCAACCGCTGAGGCCCCCAGGAGTCCTGCTCCACTTTTGTTTCCAGTTTTTTTTTTTTGTTTTTTTTTTTTGTTTTTTTTTTTTTTTTTTTTTTTTTTTTTTTTATGATAGTCACAGAGAGAGAGAGAGAGGCAGAGACACAGGCAGAGGGAGAAGCAGGCTCCATGCACCGGGAGCCCGATGTGGGATTCGATCCCGGGTCTCCAGGATCGCGCCCTGGGCCAAAGGCAGGCGCCGAACCGCTGCGCCACCCAGGGATCCCCTTGTTTCCAGTTTTTAACACAAAATTGTCCTTCTCCTTCGGTTAAGAAAGAGCATGGTCCGTGCACAGACCCGTTTGTGTGCGGCTGAGTCAGCGTAGACGGGCTCCCAGCTCCTTCACCATCAGTCTCCGATGCTCACAGAACCATCTGGAAATACCACTCCCCGCAAGGCATCATGGTGCATCCACAGGCTCCTCTGGACAGAGCGTGGCTTCTACCGGGACGGCCCACCCCAAGTGCCATATGGGACCAGGGGTCCCTCAGGAGCGTGGAGAGGGGGAGGAAGATGAGACAAGGAGTGGCCTTGGACTCGCCTGGGTCTTAAGCAGCTGTAGCCACGGGGCTGAGGACAAAGGTGCTGCTTTCCCATAGATGTAGATACGTAGATACGAGCTCCCAGCTAGGACAACAGCCTGAAAGCAGTCGTACCCACTGGGGGGGCCCTGAACGAGAGGGAACAGTGGGTTCCTACCCACTCTCCTCCCATCCTGCCTCCCTGGGACACCCACTGTGTTGGGGCAGAGGCAGTTCCTCTGGTTCAATCTGCCCTTGTCTCTGTTCTGCCCTGATCCTTTGCCCCATCTTCAGCCCCATCCCCATCCGCATCCCCAAGTGCACCCCCATCCCCTTCTCCATCCCCATCCCCATCCCATCCCCATTTCCACCCCCATCTCTATCCCCATCTCCATCTCCATCCTCATGTCCATCTTCATCTCTATCCCCATCTCCATCCTCATCCCCATCCCCATCCCCATCCCCATCTCCATCCCCATCTCCATTCTCATCCTCATCTCCATCCCCATCCCCATCTCCATTCTCATCCTCATCCCCATCCCCATCCCCATCCCCATCCCCATCCCCATCCCCATCTCCATCCCCATCTCCATTCTTATCCTCATCCCCATCCCCATCCCCATCTCCATTCTCATCCTCATCCCCATCCCCATCCCCATCCCCATCCCCATCTCCATCCCCATCTCCATTCTCATCCCCATCCCCATCCCCATCTCCATCCTCATCCCCATCCCCATCTCCATCCCTATCTCCATTCTCATCCCCATCCCCATCCCCATCTCCATCCTCATCCTCATCCCCATCCTCATCCCCATCCCCATCTCCATTCTCATCCCCATCCCCATCCCCATCCCTATCTCCATTCTCATCCCCATCCCCATCCCCATCCCCATCCCCATCCTCATCCCCATCCCCATCCCCATCCCCATCTCCATCCCCATCCCCATCCCCATCCCCATCTCCATCCTCATCCTCATACCCATCCACATCCACATCCACATCCCTATCTCCATCCCCTTCAATCTGCATCTTATCTTCATCTCATCTCATTTTATCCCACCTCCGTCCCTTTCCCTAGTCCTAGTGCATCTTTAGCTCCATCCACGTGTCTTCATCAAGCTTTGAGTGGCCTCAGAAGCGTTCGCACCTTTTGGGGCTGGCAGACCCTGGACGTGGTCTGTGCTGACCAACCCCGTCTGCACACAGGGAAACAGTCCTGTCACCATGACTGGGTCTCAGTCACCAACAACTTAAAGGGGCAGAGTCTAGTCCAGTCCCTGTTCTGCTGACTACCACGTCCAGCCCTCCTCTGCTCACTTTTGTGGCTACATCCACGGCCCGTGGGCATGGCCTTTGGTGAGAAAGAAATGAATATGGGGCCAGTTTCCTGTGGGAGTTGGACGTGCTGATGGCTGATCGCTGGAAAGTGCCCCTGCCCCGGCAGTGCTGCCCTCACCCCAGCACATGACTCAGGGCGCCTCCGGCTCAGCTGAAAGGAGCCCTGGGAAGGGGCACTTTTTTCTCTCCTTTTTGGAGTCATGAGTGTTTCAGAAGATACATTTCCTTTTCTCTCTACAGAGAAAGCACATTTTTTATGGGAAAATGAAACCGGAGAACTTCAACCGGGAGCTGTGGGCGGATACACAAGACAACACACAGGCCCTTCCCGGGACAACGGGACAGCCCCTCATCTCCCTGACCCCCGCGGGCCGGGCACACACGTACCCGCACCTGCCACTCATCTAAAGTGACCAGGACTCCCAGGCCGACCACCCACGAGTGACACTGGCGCCTCTGCTCTCCTCGCAGCCACACGTCTGGGCCCACATCTGCTCCATAGCCGTGTTTCTGTTGGCCCTGCTGTCGGCAGCTAGAGAAGTCAGCCGCCTCCGCCGGGTGATAGCGATTCCTGACCCCTCTCTGGTCTCCTGTCTTAATTCGAGAAACGTTGCCTCTAAGGCATGAAAGGAGCCACTTCGGATCTCGGAATTTCCATCCTGTGCAGGGGAGGACTCCAGCTCCGTGACCCTCCCGGGAAGCCGGAGAGGGATCGTCCACCCTCCGCAGCGATGCGACGGCGTGGGGAGGGCTGAGACTCCGTGCAGGGGAGCAGCCTCGGGGTGCCAGCCCCTGCCCCCTCCGCGGCACCTCCCCCCCCCGCCCCCGCCCCGGGGCCCCTCAGTTGAGGGCAGTTGGTGAATTTCTTCTGTCCTGACGCCGAGGGCCGAGTGCTGCTCAGGAGCCGTGGCCCACGAGGGGGCACAGAAGGCCCCCTGATGCCGGCCCACCTGCGGGGAAGGGGCCCCAGGGGTGCGACGAGGCGCTGGCTGTGCAGCCCTGGGACCCGAGGGACCCCACCTGGAGATGGCACTGCCCGAGGCGAGGTGGTCTCCCTGGCGATGGGGCCCCAGCCCCGAGGGTGAGGACGGCCTCACGCTTCCCCTGGGACCACACAGTCCCTATTTAGGGGCTCGTTACCCGGTCTCAACGGCTCACTGGGTTCTTCAGAGCTCACTCCCAGGGTACCAGGCACCCAACCCCGTGCCATCGAGGGGACCACGTGCATCCACTTCCATGGAGGGACGGGTGACAGGCCCACGGCGGCCGGGCGTGTGTGGGTTGTACCACCACGAGCGATGGCCTCTGGGGCGACACACCCTGCGCCTCGCTGCCTGCAGAGCAGATGGAGCAGCCCCGGTTTAGCAGGGACGGAAGTCACCCACCCGACGGGAGGCTGGGAGCCAGGACCCCTCCCGGGAGGCTCTGCTGGTGACCCACAAGATGGAAGAATGGACAGGACCCCGGGCGTTTCCCCGCGGGCCCAAGTCACGGGGACCGGGCTGTGAGGTCTTCACGGGTGAATGTCCGTGTCCTGGCAGCCAAGCGGCCGGGTGTCCCTGGCCTACACTGCCCCGAGAGGTCAGGGGGTCACACGGGCCTGGCAGGGCGGCGGGTCCAGGAGCATTTGGGAGGTGATGGGTGTTGGGGCCCCTCGGCAAGCTGGCTTTGTGGGCGCCGGGCCCCAGGCCGCAGCCCGGCCGTGGCGCAGAGGGCACCTGGTGAAAGTGTGGGGACCCTGGCCCGGGCGCCCCAGGACCCGAGGGCGGGCAGCCTGGACTGGCTTGGGATTCTCCACGTGGTTCGATGGGTTTTCAGTGAGTGTCCGGCTCCGGGGTTGACCCGCTTGTTTGCTGGGGAAGCTTATTTTCCCCTCGTGGGTCTTTAGAGGAGGCACAGGGAGGGCCTGGGGTGTGCGGGCGTCCTGTGCAGCGCCCGCCGGCTTGCCTTTCAAGTCCCCTCCCTGGAGTAGTTCCTGGAATGTGGCTTTTAGTTTGTAACAAAGCAAACGTCTTGATGTTTGTCTTCCTTCCCCAAGTCAAAGTCAGGGGAAGACGCAGCGGCAGCCCGGACCCGGGATGGACGAGGGAGGGGCCCGCCCCCCTCCTTCCCCAAGAGTAGGTCCTGCCTGAGGTGGGATTTTCCAGGGAAGCCACAAATCTCAGGACTTGTGCTCCCGTCCCCACGGGGCTCCTGAACCCGGGCGAGCTTCCCAGACTCTGCTCCTCAGTGGGAGCCTTCCTCCCCCCGGCGGCCCTGCTCCGAGCCCCGAGGCCCACGGTCCCCACTGAGAACAGGAGCCGGACGCCCGTCTCGCCCCGGGAAGGCCTGCACCCAGCTGTGCCCGACGTCTCGGGGTCTTAATGGGACCAGCCGGCGGGGCCCTGGCCCTGGGGTCCTTCCCAGGGGCCCCATCGGAGCAGCGGGTCCAGGCTCCACACCACGGACGGGTCCCTTCCACTGACGTGAGGGGCAGCCGCGGAGCAGCTGGGGTCCCACAGCCCCACCGTCCACGCACACATGCGTGCACACACATGGATATCCTACAGGTGCGGGCTCGTGCTCACGCTCACACCCATGCACACTCATGCACATGCACTCGCATACAAGTGCACGCTCACACGCAAGTGCATACTCATGTGCACGCACCTGCACTCACACACAAGCACACAGTCTCACATACGGGTTCACATTCAAGCGCATCATATGAGTGCACGCCCGTGTACACGCTCACGAGTGCACACCCACGAACGCACATGCACACACGAGCACACATCCTCACGTGTGTGCACTCATGCTTGCTCTCGCACGCTCACACGTGCACATGCCCCACCCTTGTCTTCCGCGTCCCCAGCTCGCCGCACCATTGTCACGAGCCCCTGGGGTCGTGTGGTGGAAAGAGCAACACAGCCCCCGACTCGTCACCCCCCGCAGCTGAGCGCAACTGCACAGCAGTGGACACGGCCCGCGGTTCCAGAAGGTAGCTTGGTCCTCAGAGCGGGATGACGTCCTGAGGGGGGGAGGACACATGGCTGCGGCAGTAAGGGTGGAGATTTTACACAGTCCCAGAAAGAAACACGCAGAGAAAGTACCTGCGTCTGAGCCTGTGTGCAAACACCTGTGGCCTCCCGTGGCCAGATGGGGTCTCCGGGTAGCTCCTGGGGGCAGGGGTGGGGCACCCAGTGGAGGACACGGATGCTCCGTGTCGGGGTCGCTGTTTCTGTTTCCCTCCAGGGAAGCTCCTGGCGTGGGGTCCCTTCTGCGTGGGCGGTGCTGGGAGTGCCTGGTCAGGGAGGCCCCCTCCCGTCCCCGGCTGGGGCTAGCGGACCTGCCCTGGGCAACACCCCCCCCCCGGTTTCTTCAGATTCCCCCGAAGCCCCCAGTCCTGCTCTGTGTCCCACCTAAGGCTGAATTTGACTTGCACACCGAGGACCGGGACCCCCACCCTGGGTGGACCATCCGCACAGGAGCCTGTGCGGTGGGTGCATCGTGTGCGGGGTGATCCGGGGCTGACAGATGCCCTCGCCCCGTGGGAAGCCAGGCCCTGGGTGCTGCAGCACCTTGCTGTGGCCCAGCCCGCCGACGAGGGCCCCGGGCTCCAGGCGCTCACTCCCCACTTACCCACCAGCTCCTCACCCAACAGGAGGATGAGGCTCCAGACCCAGCTCCAAGGCCTGCGCCCCAGGACTGACCCCGGCCAAGTGGGGGCGATGAGCACAGAACTTGGGGGGGTTGTCGATCCCCTCTCAGGCCCTGCCGACCCTGCCCTTGGGGTCCTCCGCTCACGGCCAGCAAGGGGGCCGCTTCCCTGGGGGGCTGGGGTCCCACACATCACGGTCAGTATCTGAGTTTGGGAAGGGGCAGCGGAAACAGAAGTGGTGGGCATCTTACCCCCGGACCCGGATGGACCGGGTGCCCCTTCTGGACCGGCCGGCTTGGGTGTGACCCGCACGGGGCTACGCGACTGCACAGCCCGTGTGAACTTGTGGGGTGAGGGGCTGGTCACACGAGGGACGGACGTGATGGCGAATGTACAAGGAGCGCTCGGTCTGGGAGAATCGGGCCCAAGCCCGGAAGCCGCACACCCGTCGACGTGGCGCCTTCACGGCGAGGCCGGTGAACACGTGGAACGGCCTCACCCGCATGAACTGCCCGGGAAGCGCCGATTCAACCGCGGGCCACGTCCTACCAGGGGCCTTGGTCGCAGGACACTGGCGAGGACACGGGAAACCCGAGCCCTCAGCCCGCGCTGGCGGACCCCGCGATCATCACGACGCATCACGACGCTACTTGCTCAAGGTCGAGCGTTCCTGGCCCCGAAACCGGCATCTCCAGGCCCCGCGGGAACACCTGCTCCTGTTCCCGCAGAGACTTCGCGATCGCTCCCAGCAGCAGGTGCGACCCGGCCGCGGGGCGTCCTGACCGCCCGCCACAGAGGACAGCCGAGCGACCGCAGCCCCCGTGGAGAGCAGGCGGCAGGGAGGCCCGCTCTCGGGTGCACACGTGGGGGTCACCCCTGGGAGGACGGCCCCCCACACCTGCACCTGCTCCTGCCCCCCCGCCCTGCCCCGCGGAGCTGGCCTGGCGGCAGAGGGACGTGGTGGCCGGGACGCGGTGACCAGGACGTGGTGGCCGTGTGCGGTGCCTGGAGCGCGTGGGTGAGCGCAGAAGGGGACGCCGGGCACTGAGTCAGTGCGGTGAGTCACGGGGATTCTGCTGAGTCACCGCGCTGCGGGCCTGGGCGCGTCGGGGGGCTGGCTCCGAGCAGAGGCGAGCGACCCGGCGAAGCAGCAGCCGCATCTGCTAAACGAGTCCCCGAGGAAGTGGCCGGGACCTGATTCACGGGGCTTGAACGCAGTCGGGCCTCGCAGGCCTCGCGGGCCTCGGGGCCTCTGCTCATTTGGAGGCGGAGGGAGCAGCAGCTGAGGCAGGAACGAGGTGGACGCCCGCCAAGTCGGAGCGGCCGCGCCAGCGTTCCCCTCATGACGCGGGGACCCGGGGACCCCGGAGCATCTCGGGGAGATGGGCTGACACACGCGATCAGCCCGTCAGCATCTCCACCGAAGATCAATTAGATGTGTCAGGGCCGCCGGGGTTCCCAGGGAAGGGGAGCCGGGCCCCCCCGGGAGTACGGGGAGGAGACGGCCCTGACGCCCGGGGCACGCAGCCAAACCGGGAGGCCGAGGGACCACGCGGGGCGCACAGGGCCTGGCCGCCAGCGTGGGGCTTGGACGGGGCTACCCGGGGTCAAGGGCGTCTGAGGAGCGGGGACCCAGCTCCCCCTTTCGTGCTCCAGAGGCAGCCAGGCCGCGCTCCCTCCCTCGAGGGGCCTGGGGCACACGCGCCCACGCGGAGGCGGCACATGAGGGCGAGCTCCCCCAGCACGGGTGGCAGCTGGAGCTGCTCGTCCCCTCAGAGCCTGGACAGTCGGCCCTGGGGGCTGGCCTGTGCCTCCGTCCCCCTGCGCCCTCAGGGCCCGGCACAGCGGGTGGGAACTGCTTCCCAGTATGTGGCCTCCCCTGCAGCCCCCACGAAGCTGAGCCCCCGGGGCCGTCTCCGCTTTTCCTGCCCCACCAGGATGCCCCAGCCGCGGGGACAGCGCCTGGCGAGGACCAGGAGAGGACGTGCTTCTGGGCTCCAGGTCCTGGAGGCTCGGGACACAGCGCCGGGTGCCGACCCGGGACCCCGGGACGGGAGGGCAGGAGGGGCCACAGGACAGCCCCCCGCCTGGCAGGCCTGAGACGCAGGGGGAGTGTCCGCAAGGCGCCCGCCCGCCTGGGGCGGAGACCCCCAGGGTCCCCAGGAGGAGCCCTCCCCGGAAGAGACCACGTGCGACCCCGAATCGACCGCCCCAGGGGCTGAGCAGGGCCCAGGTGGGAGCAGAACCGCCAGGTCCCAGCGAGCAAGCGGCCTCCGTGGGTTCATCCAGGGGTGTCCTCGGGGGTGTGGGCCCGAGAGCTCAGTGGGCGGCGGGCGTGGCACAAGGAGGGACTTCCCCCGCCCGCGCCGCTGCATCGGGACCCACACGTGGCTTTGATGCCCAGCATCTGTGGCAGGCCCGCCTGGGCCCGGGGACCCATGGCGCCCGCCCACACCCCTGTCTGGGTCTGGCTCTCGTGGTTCGGCCCCCACAGAAGAAGCGGGAGGCCCTGCATGCCGGTGGCCGTGCCTGTGCCCCGTCAGCTGACGACACAGCGCTCAGGGACCCTGGGGACACAGGGGGCGGGGATGGCGGGTGGGGGCTGTGGGGTCTCAGCTGATGAGACGCTGGCGGGGACCTCGGGGTGTGGCCAGACTCACACAGACGACGGAAGCCAGATTCACTGCACCTGCCACCCCCCCTCTGCCCTCGGCTGTGCCTGTGGGCCGGGGGACATCCTCGGGTGGGGACAGTGGGACACACCGGCCGGAGGGCTGGGGGGCAGGGAAGGAAGGTCGGCCCACGAGGCGGCCCTGCAGGCTCCAAGCTGCGCTGGCCGGCGGGTCGGGGCCTGGGGACGCGGGCATCTGAGGTGCACAACCGGCCTGGCAGGGGGGAGGGGGGTAGGCGAGGCCCAGGCCCTCCCCACACTGGGCGCAGGCTGTGACCCGAGGGCCACACCGTCCTCCCGGGGAGCCTGGGGCCAGTCTGGCCGCCCGCCCACCCCAGCTCCGTGGGAGACCCGGGGACCCCGACACCGGCAGCGTCTCCCGGCCCCTCGAGACATGAAGCAGCCCCTGCTCCTCGAGAAGTGGATTCCATGGGTCAAGACAGCCGAGCTGAGGTCGGCAGGGCCACCGGGCAGTCGTCGCACCCCCCGGTCACCACGTGGACTCATGGGACACCCGGCCGCTGTCTGGGGGCTGCTACCGTGATGTTTTTAAGGAAAAGAGAGCATTTCTGAGCCTTCCCGGAGTTTAAAAGTGATAGACTCTGTGGTCCCCTGGAGCTGAGGGCAGGCCGGGCGGCGGCTTCCCCTCTAGACATCCTGCAGGGGAGGGAGGAGGAAACCCTTCATCTACCCTCTTAAGTTCTGTGCCCGACACCTGCTAATTAATGTGACAAAAGCAAGATGAAGAGCAGGAAAGGTTTATTTGGGATGTGTGGGGGGGGGGCCCAGGGGGAGGGGATGAGGCCTGGGGGGGGCACTCGTACCTTTTAACAAAGGGCGACGCCCTTGGGTGGAGAGGAGGCCGGGAAAGGGAGCGGCTTTGGTTGGGGGGCGGCTGCGGAAAAGTGAGTGGGAAGTGCGGCAAGTGAGGCGTCTAGGGTTCAAGGCCCGGGGTCGTCTCCTGAGGACGCGTTCGTTACCCAGCACGTTTTCTTCCCCGAAGGGAGAGTCACGGCCGACTTTGGGGCAGCGGGGGGGCGGGGGGCAGGGAGGCCTCCTGTACCTGCTATTTCTCCACTGTCCATCCTTGGGGTCTCCGGGTCTCCTGCCACTGCGCCCGCAGCTCGTCACGGCCCCTCGCGAGTCGGCCTTCGGTCCCCAGAGCCCTGACCCCAGGCGGCGAAGCCCTGGGCCCACGTCCCCACCGCAAGGACCGCGCACAGAGTCCGGCCAGTCCCACGGCCTCCGCAGGCCCCGTCTGCCCCATTTGATGGATGCAGAGGCTCGTCGGCCTGGGGGGTGGGTGGAGTGAAGGCTGAGTGTGGCGTCGCCCTCTGTGACTTCTCGGGGCGCCCCTGATGCTTCTCTCCCACAGGTGCATCGGTTTCCTGCGGCCGCCGTAGCCAAGGGCCACACACCAAGCGGCTTCAAACAACACGGTTGTTATCTGACAGCTGGGACCCCAGAGGCCCGACACGCTGTGGGGCGGCTCCTCCCGAGGCCACGCGGGCTCTGCTTCCAGCCTTTCCTGCCTGTGGGGTCTCGCGGCCACGTCTCCCCTCGCACCCTCTGCGGCCCCAGTGCCCTCTTGCCCTCTCTTGAGGACCCCGTGACCGTGGGAGGGCAACCCCGGGGGTCCCCGGTGTCCAGGCCCGGGGAGGGGGGCACCTGTAGGGTGCACTTTCCTGTCTACCGCCTGGTGGGACAAGCGCACCTTCTGCGGGGGTGGCCTCTCCACCCCGATGTCTGTTCCACAGGTCGCGGCCCCGAGCTGCTGAGATGCTCACGCTTCCCGGGGTGGGGCGTAAACCCCAACACTGACCTCTCCGTGTGACCCCATCACGCGGGAAGCCCCTCCTCTGCCACATGCCCCAGTCCACGGAGGGCGGGGACCGCCCTCGGCCACGCTGTGGATGCCAGCCCCGTTCCTTTAGGTTCTCTAGTGTTTAGGCATAAAGTAAATTTCACCATCACTTCAAGCTCGTAAAGAAGACCTCTTGGGGTTGTCCTCACGGCGAAGGGGCCTCTGGCCTGCTGCCCCTCCGTTGGGAAAAGTGGGGCCTGACCCTGGGACGGCTGCCCCCGCAGGGACCTCCCAACCCCCACGTGGAGCCCCCCTCCCCAGTCTCAGCAGAGCCATCATCGCTTGAGAGGATGCAGTGGGTGGGCAGCCCAGGAGGCGGGTGGGAGGGCCCAGCCTGTCTCCCGGGGTCTCTCTGGGCCTGGTGTCCCCCCAGGGTCCTCGCACACAGGTGAGCGTGTGAGCAAGCACCTGGCGAGTGGTCCGCCCACCCCCTCCCAGAGGCCTGAGGTCCCCTTGAGCGCTCCCGGCGCAGCCCCAAGTGTCCCTGTCCCAGCCGCACACGCTGGGGGCCTCCCGCCCCAGGATAGCGATCCCGACTGGGAGCAGGGCCCGTTTTGGTCCCTGGTTTCCTGGCTGGTGTCAGTGGGGAGGGAGCTGTAGCCTGTAGGACGCCACCCCCCCAGGGGACTCCCCGGGCAGAGGGACGGGCCACTAGGCTTCAACCCCGGAGCCGGGGAAGGCACCACCCCGGGCCTGGACGCCAGGGAGGCCAGGAGGCTCTGCTGGGCCCCCGGCACCGCCTGTCCACGTGGGGCCTGCCACCAGCCCCGTAGGCCTTCCGGCGGGGGGGAGGGTACAGAGCTGGCCGTGCCCCTTGGGGCTGTGCCGTCCCTCCTCCCCTGTCTGTTCTGCTCTCCCTGCGCCTGTCCCGTCCCCTGTCCAGGGGACGGTAACGGTACCCACATGGCATCTCCGGGGCCTGAGTGAGCCGCGTTAGAAGCGGCCGCTGGAGGGTGCTGACCGGGGCTCACTGGTGTCCCCACGTTGGAATTAGGTTGTGACCAGTGATGCTCTCGTCAGCTCTGAGCCCAGCGGCCGGCGGTGTCCTGTGCGCTCAGGGGCGGGTGAACGAGGGCCCGTGGATCCCATCTCTGCCCCGGGGCCCCTCTGGGTCCTGGCCTCACTCAGGGGCCGTCGCAGGCGGCCTGGTCCCTGCGAGCGCGAGGCCCCCGGTCACCACCGCTCCCATCTGTGGGCAGGAGCAAAGCACAGCAGAGCAAGGAGGGCAGGGCTGGGCGAGAAGCAGGCCCCCGGGCGGCGTGCTGACCACCCAGCAAGGCGGGCGCCACGCCCCCAAGCCCGACCCTCAGGCGGCGTTGAGCAAAGGTGACGCCGCTCTGGGTCCCCAACCCGGCCTGGAGGCCTGGGCCTGTGCGCGGCTGCCCACGTGTGCCCGTGCTGACGGCGAGCCCTCCCTGCAGAACCAGGAGGTGTGGGCAGCTCCCCGGTGCGGGTGAAACCATGTATTTTTGTGATTCACACCGTGGCTTCGGTTCCACCAGGGCTGTCACTTAGACGGTGGATCGAACGTCGGAAAACCCCAGGACCCGGGCATCCCGGCTGCCTCTCCCGCGCTGACAGGAGGTGAACGGGACCCTCTCCCACCAGGCTGCCCAGGGGTACCCGGCTCATCCGCGTGGCCCGAGACACGCCCGCGTTCCCTGTGGCGGTGGCCACAGGCACTTTTCCCATAGCATAAAGAAAGGGGTGGGGTGGGTCTGGGAGGGCGGCGGCGCTCATCAGGAAAGCATCCCTGCGAGCCAAGCAAGGAACGGAGCATTCTTTCTCTGTGAAAGAACATCTGATTCCACCCTGGGGAGCTAAGGGCAGCCGTGGAAATGTGCAGCCTCAGCAGATCCTCCAGCAAAACACCTTCGTAAACTCCCAGCCGGAGCCTCGCTCCTTGTGGTTTTGACCATACGGGCCCTTTCCTTTGAGAGAAACACTGATTTTCCTTCCTGACTTAACTGTTCTTATATATCTACGGGTTTTTTTTTTGTTTGTTTCATTTTGAAGTGATGTCAAAGTTGAAGAAAATTAAAGTTGCACAAAGGGAGAGTTTGCTGCGTAGACGCTCCTCTGACGTGTTCATTCAATTTCCGGGGCTGGAGTGTGTTGAGGGCCCGTGGGAAGGAGGTGGGAGCCCTCATGTCCCTCCATGTGTTGGACGTTCCTGGGGGCGCGGACGGTCCGTGGTCAGATTCTGCTATCCGCTGCGTGATGCTCCCCCCATCGAGGGGGCCGAATGGGAGCCCACACGGTGGATTTCATCTCCCCTGGGCACTGGGCCTTCCTGTCCCCCCAGACCGTGGCGGCCTCTCTGGCACCACCAGTCAGCACAGTGTATGTGGGAGGTGGCGTGGATGGCAGAGCCTCAGCCCCAGGAAAGCCGCCCGAAGAATGGAGTAGGTTTGGGGTGAAGGACGATCCTCAGGAACAAGCACACTTCCCAGATGATGCGCCTCTGATTTCCTCGTCTTGTCTTATTGCATAGGCTGCGGTGCCCAGACAACGTGGACTAGGTGCGGTCAGAGCAGACAGCCCTGCCCCGCTCCCAGACTTCACCACCGAGTTTGGGCTTACCTGCAGGACGGCTCAGGTGAGGAAGCTCCCAGATTCCCCGGGTGGCTCAGAGGTTGAGCATCTACCTTAGGCTCAGGGTGTGACCCCAGGGTCCTGGGATCGAGTCCCACATCGGGCTCCCTGCATGGAGCCTGTTTCTCACTCTGCCTGCGTCTCTGCCTCTCTCTGTGTGTCTCTCATAAATAAATAAAATCTTAAAAAAAAATAAAATAAAAAGATGAGGAGGTTCCGTTCCGTTCTTGGTCTGGCTGGCACTTTTATCTCAAACAAACGCCGGCATTTGTGGAAGGACCCTTCTGTGTTTTGAGGTGCTCACAGCGTTATTCCTTTATTCTGCTGAGATGGTGAATCACTGGTCCTCAAGGACTAAGCAAACCTCGTGTTCTTGGGCTGCACGGTGCCTGGTCCACCGTGGGACGTCTGCCCGCTCGTGTTCTGCTGGCATTTCCCTTCATATTTAGTGCATATGTTCATGTAGGATGTTAATCTCCTGGCCCCTTTTATTTATTTATTTATTTATTTTGGTTTGTTTAGAATTCAATGAAGCAAAGTTTTTTTTTTTTTTTTTTAGATTTTATTTATTTATTCATTAGAGACACACAGAGAGAGGCAGAGACACAGGCAGAGGGAGAAGCAGGCTCCATGCAGGGAGCCCGATGCGGGACTTGATCCTAGAACTCCGGGAGTTCTGAGCCAAAGGTGGACGCTCAACCGCTGAGCCACTCAGGGATCCTCCCCCCCCCCCATAGTTCCTTTTCTTATATTTCTTGCCAGTCGTGGTGTCGGGTGATGTCAGCCGCCCAAAGCAAGCTAGACATTGCTCCCTCTCCTACTGTCTGAATGACTTTGTGTCAGATCGGTGATATTTCTGCCTTAGTCTTTGATAAAACTCGCCGGTGAAACAATCTGAACAAGCAGTTTTTTTCGTACAAAGTTTTGACGACAAATTCGATCTTTAGGAAGATGCAGGACCAGTCGGACTGTCTCCTTCGCCGTTGTCAGTGTCGGCAGCCGTCCTTTCCCAGGAGTTCGTGCCGCCGCAGAGGTTGGATCTATTGACACAAAGTCATTCGCGTCACTTCTCCACCTCCTTCCGTGCTCCACATCCCTTCTTTCCTTCTCAATGTCCGTGTGTCTTTTACTTTCGCTACAGAGTTTTCGAATCCAGTTCTGCCTTGTTGTCTTTTTTGTTTGTTTTCTATTTCATTAATGTCTGCTACTGTTTTTTTTTTTTTTTTTATTTACTTATGATAGTCACAGAGAGAGAGAGAGAGAGAGGCAGAGACACAGGCAGAGGGAGAATCAGGCTCCATGCACCGGGAGCCCGATGTGGGATTCGATCCTGGGTCTCCAGGATCGCGCCCTGGGCCAAAGGCAGGCGCCAAACCGCTGAGCCACCCAGGGATCCCTGTCTGCTACTGTTTTATTATTATTTTTTACGTTCTGGAAGTAGCTTGTCTTTCTCCAGCTCCTTATGGCGGAAACTTAGGTCACTGATGTCAGGCCTCCTCGGGTTTCTAAAGCAAGGTCTTTAAGCCCGGGTTTCCCTGAAGCACCCCCACTGGCCTCATCCTGTGATTTACCCCACGTTATACTTTCACCATCATTCATTTCTTTTTTTTTTAAATAAATTTATTTTTTATTGGTGTTCAATTTGTCAACATATAGAATAACACCCAGTGCTCATCCCATCAAGTGCCCACCTCAGTGCCCGTCACCCAGTCACCCCCATCCCCCGCCCACCTCCCCTTCCACCACCCCCAGTTCGTTTCCCAGAGTTAGGAGTCTTCCATGTTCTGTCTCCCCTTCCAATATTTCCCACTTATTTTTTCTCCTTTCCCCTTTATTCCCTTTCACTATTTTTTATATTCCCCAAATGAATGATCATTTCTAATAGTGTCTACGTTATTTAGACGTGTACTGTTTGATTTCCAAGTAGGTGAGAGTTTTTTTAAGGTTGGTAAGGTGGTGCAGGAAACAGTGTGGCCCTCACGGCATCAGGCCTGGACAGAGTCCCACCGTCTCTTCGAAACAACCCTATAAGGCAGGGATACTATTGTTCCCATTTTCCAATGAGACAACTGAGGCTCGGGACCATTAACTATTCAAAGTCAAAGCAGCTGAGTGAGGCCAGCCAGCCCTAAGCCCAGCTCTGCTGGTGGGGGTGGAGAGGACGTCAGGGCTGTGGGTGCTAGCGTGTCGCGTGTGCTTGTGTGCATGTACACACACGCATGCGTCTGCCCAAGCCACTGTGACAGAGAGGATAAACGACAGACTCATCCCCTCGCAGCCTGGAGGCCCAAGACCTGGGGGCCGGGTCCCTCCAACACCCAGGACTGAGGTATCTGTTCCAGGCTCTCTCGTACCTTCTGGGAGACCCGGGGGCTGCTTGGCCCATCCGTGGATCACCCCGTCTCTGCCCGCGTGTCCACATGGCACTCCCCCTGCACGTCTATCTCTCCGTCAGAACCCCTCCTTTGTAGGACGCACTGCTGTTGGATTAGAGCCCACCCTCATGACCTCATTCTGACTTGATCCTTTGTGTTAAGCGAGTGCGTGCCGCTGCGTGTACACCGCATGACTAAGTAGGAAGGACACAGGTGATGAGGCTGGTCCCACCGCGGAGACAGAGGCTGCCAGGGGCACTCGGGGAGTGGCTTCCCCTCGTGCAGCTCCCACCCCACCCCTGCCCCTCCTGGGGGAGACCAGCGAGGGCTGCCGAGGTCGGGGCGATTGGCCTGCCACCCTGACTGTGGGCCAGCCCCTGCAGGCCCTGCAGCCGCAGAGCTGTGAGCAAGCACCATGTGTGGAGGCACCCAGGCCGGGCTGCAGGGCTGGCAGCAAGGCGGGCTGCTGAGGGCCCGGGGGGCGGGTTGCAGAGCCGTGGATGGGCCCTGCGGGGGACAGAGAGCAGGACCGGGGGGCGGGGCTGGGATGTGGGATCAGGACGGCTGTCCAGTCGGGTGGCCGGCAGGTCAGCCAGGCCTCTTCCCAGGGCGCCCACGCGCCCACCCCTGAGCAGCACGGGCTTCTGCTGGGTGCTCTCCAGCGTACCTTCCACAGGGACCCCTCCCCTTCGGCCCTGCAGCCCCAGACCCTGGCAGCCCCTCTGGAGACAAGGCAGGAGCTGGCCCAGGTGACTTCCTTGCGTGTACTGATGGGCGAGGGGCTCCTGAGAGTCGGGACGGGCCAGCTGGCTGCAGCCCAGGACGTACAGTGTGAACCAGCAGGAAATGGGTCCCAGATGCTAGTGAGCAGATCAGGGCGTGAGCCTCCCGACGTATGGAAAGAGGAGGTCTGCTGTTGTTAGCTGCTCAGATTTTCCAGGCCGAGGCCCCGGGGTCACTAGTGTGGGAGGAAGGAAGTGGTCCTGGGAGGGGCAGATAAGTCTCCCGCCCCCACAGGAAGGGTGGGCCGTGCACACTCCTTCTGGACCCTTCTTCCCCAGAAGCCGTGGGCCTAGGTTCAGTTCCCAGGCCTCTGTGGGCAGGGGCAGGGCATGGGGGTGAGCGGCCGTCAAGGCTCCAGGGTCGGGGGAGGGAGGGGGCCTCCTCCTGTGACCCCAGAGCTCCCCAGGAGCACGGGGAATCAGGGAGGCCTGGTCTCTGCAGGCCTCAGATCCGCGATGCTCTGGAGGCTCTGGTGTGCACGGAACTTGCGCCCAGCGCAAGGCCTCAGCACCCCACATGCCTAACTGTTGTGCAGACAAGTTTACTAAGTTTCTCATGTTTTGGCGACACAACCTCCCTGGCAGGTGTGAGAGGCCGGTTAGAGCTGCCTGAGCCTCGGTCTCCTGCCAGGTGTGTGCCAGGGGCCTGGTCTGAGGCCTCTGCTCCGCTCCTGGCTTCTAGCAACCTCCGCCTGGGCCAAATCTTTGCTCTTAACTCTGTGATTTTTCTGTGCGAAGTTACTGAGCAGAATTGTCTCCAGCTGGTGTCTTGAGCGGCGTCCTGGGAGGCGTGATGGGTGGGAGACCTTGCTGGAGGTTGGAGCTGGGGTCTCGCTGCCCATGGGAGCTAGGCCTGCTTCTTGTGGGCTCTGAGGGCGCCGGCCAGGCTCATCTTCCCTGAGACGCCCTGGAGCTGGGGCACAGACATCAGGTGACTCAGGGCGTCTGGAGATGTGGGGTGGGGCTCTGCAGTCAGCCGTGTCCTGAGGACCCCTGGGGCTTGTCTTCAGAGTGGGGTCCGGCGTGGCCTGAAGTCCTGGAGAACTGGGGGCAGCACAAGAGGCTCCTTGGCCACACCCCTGGCCCGGCAGGTGAAGCCATTGAGGCTTGATGGACGGATCCCCTGCCCAGAGCGAAGCCCCCCTGAGAAACCCCAGTCAGAGGCGCAGGTGGGCAAAGGCTGGGCCTCGTGGGTCAGAGGCCACAGAACCTGCCGTGGCCGTCCTGGGCCCAGGGAGCGTGCTGAGGGCGGCCCCAGGCTCCCGAGGACATGCTCCCTGCCCAGCGCAAGTGACCAGCGACCACGCACCCCGCGCCTGCGCTCGGAAGGTCCGGCTGGGCTCCAAGAAGCCAGAACTCCAAGGCCCTGTCCTGGCCGGGGGTCTCTGGGCTCCAAGTGACCCAATGTTGCCCTCACTTCCAGGGGCCTTCCTTGGGCTCCTTCCTTGCCTGGGCTTCCCTGGGGTGGGAAGGGGCAGTCGAGCCGGTCAGGCCCGTACAGTGGCACCAGCAGCGCCCTGACCTCTCCTAAACGTGCGGGTGCCGTGCGGGGTGTGTGTCCCGGAAACCGGCCTCGGTGCAGGTCAGGGCCACCACCTGCCCCAACCCGCCCGGAGCCGTGGGCCCCCCGGGCAGCAGGACTTTCCTCCCAAGGCTGGGGAGGTCCCAGGGTCACGCTAATCTGGGTGTAAATGTGCAGACGCTGGGTGCTGGGCAGCGCCCCCACTTTCTCCTCAAGACCCTGTGCGAGGAGGCGCCTGGGCCCATCTTACAGATGCGGACCCTGAATGCCCAGCAAGGTTAGGTGACCTGCCCCTGGCCCCTGGGAACGAGGTACAGGCTGCCCTGCCCCCGGCCCCCGGGGAGGCCGACGAGGGGCGCCTCGTGCCTGACAATGCCCCGGGAGAAGTCTGCACGAGTCCGGACTCGTCCTCGCCTCAGTCTCTGTCGTCACGCACCAGTGCGAGGCTTTGCTGGGACTCGGTTTCCCCGAGTTATTCTCTTCTGCAAACATGCCGTCCCCGGCAGCTGCCCCGGGCCCCAGGGGCAGGTCGTGAGGTCAAGTGAGACACAGAACCAGGCCGAGGAATGCGGGACGGAAACAAGAGGACGCCAGGGCAAGACGGGGCCTCTGGCCTGGGCCGTGTGGGGAACGGCCTGCGTGTGCCTGCAGGCCCGTGCGTGTGTGCCGGCCCCCGGGGGGCGGGGGGCTCCCCAGAGAGGAACTCGGGTCTCCCTCTCCTGCCTCCCCCAGCAGCTGGCACGGCGCAGGGCACGGCGCAGCGGCCAGAGGAGGCGGGTTGGGCCGGCTGAGCGCATGGCTGACCACGAGCAGTTTTCTCACCTGACTCTACAGCCAAGCCCATCGGGTTGACCGTCGGAGGCTGAACACTCCAACGTGCAGACACCAGGAGCCCTCCGGAAGCCTCCGCCGTTGGCTGGACCTGGACGCGGAGTGGGCGGTTGTTTACTCTGGTGGAGGTCAGATTCCTGCTCCTGGGCCAGGCCCCCGGCCTCCGTCCAGCTCCCTCCGGGTGGGCCGTGCTGACCCGCGGGTGGGCCCACTGGCCACTAGGCCCGCCACCTCCCCCCCAACCGCCCTGTCCTCCGAGGGCACGGCGCTGTGTCCAGCTCACTCGTTCCCTCACCTCCTGACTCTGGACGCTTTGTTCTATCTGCTTGGTTTTTTTGGGTTCCGAGTCCTCCCCACCCGAGAGCAAAACCCTATAGGGATCCCTGGGTGGCGCAGCGGTTTGGCGCCTGCCTTTGGCCCAGGGCGCGATCCTGGAGACCCGGGATCGAATCCCACATCGGGCTCCCGGTGCATGGAGCCTGCTTCTCCCTCTGCCTGTGTCTCTGCCTCTCTCTCTCTCTCTGTGACTATCATAAATAAATAAAAAATTAAAAAAAAAAAAAAAAGGAAGGGACTCTGGGGCTCGGCACTAAAGACACCCTCTCGTGGTTGTTCTCTTTTTCCAGAAGCATCTATGTCTTAGCTTTCATGTGTACACCCACAGGCCAACTGGGAACTGTGGTATAAACGGCCACCTAAGTTTCATTGTTCCCATACAGGTTTGCAATTAACCCAGAGTTATTATGATTTTTTAAGATTTTATTTATTCGTTCATGAAGAGACACACAGAGAGAGGCAGAGACACAGGCGGAGGGAGAAGCAGGCTCCATGCAGGGAGCCCGACGTGGGACTTGATTCTGGGTCTCCAGGATCAGGCCCTGGGCTGAAGGCAGGTACTAAACCGCTGAGCCACCCGGGGATCCCAACCCAGAGTGACTTATTAAAGACATTTTCCTTTTGTCTTGTTCCGTAATCCACATTAATCAGAAATCAAGCATCCCATGTACCTGTGCCTCTGTTTCCAGACCCTTCATTCCATTTTTTTGGTCTGTTTGTCACCTGATTAATAACAAGAGCATTCGATTAAGTCTCAGTATGTGGTGGTGAAGGCCCTCACTTCGGTCTTCTGCACCGTTGTCTTGGCTGTTCTCGTCCTTTCAGGTTTCTACCTAAACTATAGGGTCAGCTTGGCAACATGTCCCTCCCCCACCGCCACCCCCACCGAGGGGTTTTAGCTGCATCTACAGATCTCTTTTATGACTTTATAACTCTTGCTTTTAATCTGCAAATATGTCATTTCTCTTTCTGTATTTAGGTCTTCCTTAACCTACCTTAATAAATATTTTATGGTTTCTAGGATATTTTATTGGATTCACTACGGATAGTTGATATTGTTTTGATGCTATGGTGATGATGTTACTTTCAAATTCCCTTTTCGTCTCTCTCATTATTGTTGCAGGTCTGCACAAATATAAGTGACCTTTGTATATTTATTTTATATCCAGTGTCCTTGCTGAATTCAGCATTCAAAATAACAACTTTATTGTTTTTCTTTTTCTTTAAATAACAACTTTATTAAGACACCGTGTGCACACCACGTAATTCATCCATCCAAAATATAAAATTCTTTTTTTAATAATAAATTTATTTTTTATTGGTGTTCAATTTGCCAACATACAGAACAACACCCAGTGCTCATCCCGTCAGGTGCCCCCCTCAGTGCCCGCCACCCAGTCACCCCCACCCCCCGCCCACCTCCCCTTCCACCACCTCTAGTTCATTTCCCAGAGTTAGGAGTCTCTCATCTTCTGTCTCCCTTTCTGATATTTCCCACTCATTTTTCCTCCTTTTTAAAAATTTTTTTTATTGGAGTTCAATTTGCCAACATAGAGCGTAACACCCAGTGCTCATCCTGTCAAGTGCCCCCCTCAGTGCCCATCACCCAGTCACCCCCACCCCCCTACAATGTAAAATTCAATGTTTTTCAGTATGTTCACGGAATTATGCAACCATCCCAACTGATCCCAGAACACCTTTGTCACCAACCCCCAATAGTGTGTCTCTGTTAAATTCACTTTCAATCCTCAGCATTTACCTGTAGCCTCTTTTGGATTTTTTGCACACAATCACCCTCCTGCGCTTGCTATTATGAAGCTTGACAGAATCAGAGAAGGAAGGTTTAGTAAAAAGGTGTCCCTCTGGGGAGGGGCGGCATTTGCATGTGAGCTAATGTGAACAAGCACACCCAGAGCAAGGTGTGCTGCGTGGTGTGCACCCAGGTGTGCGAGGTGTGCTCCAGAATGGCCATAACTAAAGTGTGCACTGCATTAGGTATAGATTGAGAATTGGTCAGGGATGCCCGGGTGGCTCAGCAGTTGAGCACCTCCCTCCAGCCCAGGGTGTGATCCCAGAGTCCCAGGATCAAGTCTCACGTCAGGCTCCCTGCAGGGAGCCTGCTTCTCCCTCAGCCTGTGTCTCTGCTTCTCTCTGTGTGTCTCTCATGAATAAATAAATAAAATCTTTAAATAAAAGAGAGAGAATTGGCCAGATGTGAACAGCGTCAAGAGTTCTGGGTGGTTCTGGGACACGTTCCTGAGAACCTTGCCTACAAAGGGGCCTCCTCCCCAGGGAAGATGAAATGTGCCGGCTGCATCAAGGCGGCCCAGGGAGCAGGATGAGCATGGCCAAGCCTGTGCCCTCACCTGTGCTGCTGGCAGGTCAAGGGCCCCCGGGCAACGTGGCGACTATGCTCTGGGAGGTGCTGCTGGGGGTAAAGGTGGACCAGGCACCAGCCTCCAGCATCTGAGCTGAGTCATGCCCCATGGTCCTCTGAGAGCAGAAGCTCCTGCCCCAGTAGAGGGGCTGTTTCCCGGCATTCAGATGCCTGGAACGAGTAGGACTAAAATAGTCTTTGAGTCCGAGCTCGTCTTCTGTGCCAACCTCAGGTGCACAGCCTGCCGTGTTCAGGGGGAGAATTATGTCAATGACAGCACAGGAATTTCCGTTTGGACAAATGTGCACATTTGGTGATTTTGGTGTTCACACTATATAAAATACCAAGTTTTAGGAGCTAACGTCAAATTCCTGGGGATGCTGGGGCGGTGGCTTCGCTCGGAGGAGAGGGAAATCCCCCACTTGCTGGTTTCTTCCTTCTGCTCCCCGTTTCTCTCCGTCTCCTGTCCTGGGACTGCCCGAAACCGCAGGCGTGGGCCCAGAGGTGAGGAGGGTGTGAGCCCTGCGCAGACTCTCACTCCCACGCACTACGCACCAGCTGGCCTCGGCTCGGGGCTGCCTGGACAAAGCTTGTGCCTCCTGAGACGAGCTGGGGCTGGAACCCCGTCCGCAGGACGACGGGCACCTGGGCACTACAGCCAGGAAAACCAAGGGGCTCCTGTGAGTCCCGGCTGCGGCCTGAACCGAAGATTCCTTCTGGAGCGTAAGTGTGTGCTCGGAAGGAGAAACCGGCTCTGAGCTCCTCGTCTGCAAACTGGCAACATGCCCCGGGGCAGATAAGATAACACGCCCGTGGACGTGTGCCCGAAATGCAGAACAGTGGCCAGTTGTTAGAACATTTCCTCAAGGTTCGTGTTTGCAGAAGCAAAAATACAACAAAGACGATTACCACCAGCCTGGAATCTCTGGAAGGTCTGCTCTGCTTTTCAGCCTGACACGCAGGAGCCAGACTAGCGATGGGTCCTACTTGCAGGGCGTCTGGTGCAAAGGTGAAGCCTGCTGTCGGCCGTGGACTTGGGGTTACAATCACGTGGGAACGGACCTGCTCACGGGAGACGCGAGGGGCGACCGCGGTGGGGACGGCCGAGCCACGGCGAGGGCCCCCGGGGCTCCGCGCTCCCCCTTGGCTTCTGCTCTAGCAGCGTCGGCTCATCACACGGTTTTGTAAAGGGAGCCAGACCCCGGTCTCCATCCTTAGCAAACCCTATATGGCTTTACTGAGTGATAATATTAATCATTTTATTTTGTTTTATTTATTTATTTTTTTAAAGATTTTATTCATTTATTCATGAGAAACACAGAGAGAGAGGCAGAGACCCAGGCAGAGGGAGAAGCAGGCTCCCTGCAGGGAGATGATGGGGGACTCGATCCCAGGACCCCGGGGTCACACCTTGGGCTGAAAGCAGGCGTTAAGCCGCTGAGCCCCCCAGGGATCCCATATTAATCATTTTAGATGTCAAATTTTGGAGTCTTTCCTATTGGGTTTTTGAGTTAGTGTGTGGTACGGGAGTGGGCACGTGAGTCCCGCTCTGGTCACTTCATTGCCTGGCTAAGCATTTTGTGAATGACTCGCGAGGTGCATAACTGCTCGCTTTTCTTTGGCTCATAAACAGGAACGCACAGCAGCTCAGGTGGCATTTCAGCGACCGTGAGACGGCCCTCGTCCCTCCAGGCTGCTGTGACAAAATGCCACAGGCCGGCGGCTAAGGAGCCAGCAGTGGGGTGCGTGGCTGGGGCTCCGGAGGCGGGGGGCAGCAGGGCTGGAGGGCCCCTTCCTGGTCGCTCACTCCGCGTGTCTCACGGCGTCCGCGGGGACCTCACCGCACTCCTCCTGGCTCACGGCCGCCCACGCCAGCTTCTCTTGACGCCAAAACCAAGCGGCCGTGTGGCCCACGTCTAAGTTGCCACCCACAGGATGCGTCTACATGAGACGCAGCTGTGCTTTAAGAGGGGCTCGTCTAAACACGCTGTCGGGCATGACCCCGTGGGAGGTGCCCTGTGAGCATCAGTGAGGAAACCGCGAGTGGGACCAGAAGGAAGAGGCTGATTAACCAGAAAGGCGGGAGCGACGAACGTACAGGTTTTATGTGAAAGCATCATGAGAAAAGAGCCGGCCCACGCCCCGGCCTCATCTCGCCACCCCCCCTCGGTCCGCCCGTGGCCACCCAGAACCAGGAGCGTGGGCCACCTCCTCTGAAGACCGTGGGCGCGGCGGCTCTACGACGGAGCGCCGAGTCCCGTGGACTCCCAGGGAGGCAGGGGCGGCCTGGCTAAGATAAGCCTTCCGCGTGCACATGGCCCCTCGGGTGTCCCCGGCCGCAGCCCGCTCCGTGGGGTGTCGTCCTGGCCTCAGCCGCTGGGCTGCGGGTCCCGCCCCGTTCATGGTGCCGCAGGTCCACGCGCTCCCGTGGCCCCATCGCCTGCCGCTCCCCGGGGCCTATCCCCGCTGCGCAGCCTGTGACCTCAGCTCTCCACCTGGGCCCGCGGACGCGGCTGCGACCTCTGGGAAGAAAAGCAGGCGCTCCTCCTTTGTGGGCCTGGAACATTCCTGGCGAATTCCACAGGGAGGCTTGTGCAGGTGGCAGGGTTTCCAGACATACCTGTGGCCACGGATCTCTCCTTTTTTGGAACAATGAAAACACCTGGGAGATTTCCCCTTCTCTTCCTCCAGGTGTGAAAACCGCAGAGTCTTCTAAACGTTGTGCCTCGAAGGGAGGCAAGCTGGGTCATTGTACTCGGGGCAACTTGTCCAGAAGCCGTGATGACGCGTCACAGACTGTAGGGCTGACCCAGGGCGCCCCATGTCCCGCGAGGGGGTCCTCGCTGGGGGCGGGAGGTGAGCGCAGGGCACCGCCGGGAGGGGCGAGGAAGCAGTGCCCGTCACCCCTGTGGGGAACAGCCCCTGGACGTGGAAGTCTGGGGACGGGACGAGGAGAGCCCCCCAGGCCGGCCAGGCCTGCGTCCCCCGGGTTCCCACCGCACGTGCATGAGACGAAAGCTGCCGAACGGCAGCTACGGGGCTGTTTCCCTGGCGGGAAGGGGCGGGGGCCTGTGTGGCAGCAAGTCCAGGGCACGTGGACCCCGGGGAGACGGCCAGTCCACTGGGGCCCCGTGGCCAGAGGGCCCTGGTGCTGCACCTGCCCAGGAGAGCAGAGGGTCCCACCCCAGGGCCTTGGCTCCTGCCTCGAGCTCCCCCAGGAAGGCTTGCTCCCTTATGGTAGCCTCCTCCCTCCCCTGCAGTGAGCTGGGGACCACGGGGCGGGGGTGGGGGGGTGTCAAGGCCCTGCCCAGGCAAGCCAAGGACCAGGATGCACCAAACAAGGATGGCCGACCCGAAAGCCTGCAGGTTGCTGGGCTGGCAGTTCTGAGAGCTGCATCAACGCCGTGACCCCAAACCAGCGGAGGGACTCCTGGGCTCGCTGCGCGTCGGGGGGTCTGAGGGAGGGACACGGCGGGGGGGGGGGGGGCGCCCCGGACCTGAATGGAGGGAGCCGGGAGCTTGTGAGCGCCACAGGCCTGTCTGCAGCACCTGCTCCAGGGACCATAGCACCGCCAGGGGCTCCTGCACGGGCTGCTCTGCGGGGCCGCACGCTGCCGGGTGGCTTCCGGGCCCCTCGGGCAGCCGGTGGGTCCTCCCTGCAGGCCCAGCTCCAGCCCCAGCCCCTCCCCTCAGGCCCTGGGGCCACCCGGTGTCACCAAGTCACCCACCGCACCCCCTCTGGGCGGGAGAGGCACCTCCTGGACCTGCTCCGTTTGTCCCCTCCCATCCCTGGGGGCTGTGGGGCCTTCCTTCCTCTGAGGTCCCGCCGCCACCACCACCACCATGCTGGCCTCCGGGCTCCACCCAGCCTTTCCGGAACCCTTGCCTTGAAATCAGCGGGGGGACCAGCCTTCGCCCCCAGAGCAGATGGACCCCACAGACCCTGCAGCAGCGCTGGGCCCGGTCAGACCTCGTGGCAGGGCCCCAGTCCCCACGAATCTTCACAGAGGACCCCCCCACCTTGTGCTCTCCCACGCTGGTTCCCGTGGGTTCTGGTTAACAAGAGAGAAGCTCTGGGGGGCGGGGGGATCGGGAACCTGAAGCCCTACATCCCGACAGACACCACTGCTCAGAGGGATCCGCAAAGCTGAGACACCCTCCTGCCCGCATGGGCCACGGTGCCCCCCTGACGGGCAGGAGCGGGAGGCCCAGCACGCACGCGTCCGACAAGCCCGTCGTGGATCTCAGGACTGTGCTCAGGGACGTGTGGATTCCTTGGTTGTGACAGGAGACTGCGGACAGGAACGGGCGGCGCTGGACGGGGGCCCAGGTCCTCGCCTCCGCACCCGCCAGCACCCCGAGCGCCCGCCCGCAGAGGCTGGACCTCAGCTGCTGGGCTGAGGTGGCTGGTGTCCACCCACAGGGCTTTGCTCTGCCCCTCGAAGCTCGTTTTGTGCCGTAGGGTCCCAGGCTAGGGAAGGGGGGGCTCACCCAACTGCAAAGGTGGCCCCTTGGCGTGCGGGGCAGGACACGCGGGGCCAAGGTCGCGTCTCCGGGCTGCTGGGCTGGCGGGAGCGGGGGCTGCAGTCTCTGAAATATCTGAGATTCCAGTGGGTTCCTCCTCTGCGGCCTGGAGCGTGAGAACCGCGCAGGAGGGCCTGCCTCCCAGCCGGGGCCCCACAGCCCTGGTCCTCTGCGCCCGGGGGCTCAGCAGCTGAGCATGTGCCTTCGGCCCAGGGCGTGACCCCGGGGTCCTGGGATCGAGTCCCGCGTCGGGCTCCCTGCAGGGAGCCTGCTTCTCCCTCCGCCTGTGTCTCTGCCTCTCTCTCTCTCTGTGTCTCTCTTTATGAATAAATACATAAAATCTTTAAAGGAAAAAAAAGGAAGAAGACAAGCGGGGGCCCCCCCAGCTGCAGGACGGCAGATCCGGCCTTGCCTGGCGCTGGCCTCCCAGCCTCACGGCCACTCCCGCGTCAGGGCGGCGCAGTCGGGGGCGCCGAGCGGTACCCGGTTCCCCGAGTTGTAAGTCAAACCCGCCGGCTGAGGAGCTGCGCGGCTGACCTGGCTGAGGTTGCTCCGCACCCCGCGGTGGAGGCAGCAGACGCGGCGCATTCTCTCGCAGCCTCAGCAAATTTGCCTTCACACCCGTGTGACCCGGACGGCCCCACCGGGTGGCCCGGCCTCCGCACACACGGGGCCGTCCCCGTAGGAACTGGGGGCTGTCGGGCCCCCCCCGGGGGACGCGGGCGAGACCAGGGCCACCCCGACGAGGCGGGTCAGCACAGGCCGGCCTCTGGGGCCTTCCCCACCAGGACCGGGGGACAACACCGTCCCACGTGCTGGTGCTCATCGGCTGCCGGTGCTCATCGGTGCTCAATGGCCGAGAGCTTGCCGTTGCCCAGGGCAGCAACTGCTGCCCCCCCGTGGGCCCCGGGGCAGGGGGACGGGCGGCGGTGGCCCCCACATGCCAGCTCGGGGACGGAGAGACGCGTGTGCAGCAGAAGCCGCTGGAACACTCTGTGCCGCAAGGAAGGATCTTGTCACCCCGCCGGGAGCTGTCCCCGCCCCACCTTGCACCGTGTCCTTGGGAAGCAGAGGCCACGCATGTCAGGGACCTGCCCAAGTCCACCCTGGCGAGGGCATGACCAGGGGCAGAGGCGGCCAGGGCTTCCCCCGCTTGACGCCCGGGCCTGGCCTATAGGGGACGCCAGCGCCACCTGCCACCCTCAGGGCTCGGGCTGCCGGGCGAAGGGGGCGCCCCCGGTGTGCACGAGGCCCACGTCCTCCTCCCGCACTGAGAAGGGGCATCTCCGGTCACCCCGTGGGAAGCAGACACCTGCTGTGTCCCCCGTTTGCCAGGAGCAGGCGAGAGGCCACACCTCCGGGCCCCCGGCCACCCTCGACCTTCCCGTAGGGCAGGAGACAGACAGACACACATGCTCGCGGACACGCACGTCAACACGGACACGCATCCGCACCTGCCCCGCGGCAAATTTCAAGGGGAAGGATGCCGAAAATCTCAGTCATCAAAACAAGTGATACTTTAACACGATATTTTAAAAATCAAGATTCGGGGCTCCTGGGCGGGCGGTCAAGTGCCCGATTCTTTTTTTTTTTTTTTTTTAATTTTATTTTATTTATGATAGTCAGAGAGAGAGAGAGGCAGAGACACAGGCAGAGGGAGGAGAAGCAGGCTCCATGCACCGGCAGCCCGACGTGGGACCCGATCCCGGGTCTCCAGGATCGCGCCCTGGGCCAACGGAAGGCGCCAAACTGCTGCGCCACTCAGGGATCCCAAGTGCCCGATTCTTGATCCGGGCTCAGGTCTTGATCTCACGGTCGGGAGAGGGAGCCCCACACTGGGTTCCACACTGGGCGCCGTGCTACGTACTGAGATAATAAAAATTGAAATCGATGTAAAAAAATGAAAATTAAATAAAAAGACATTCTCTTTAAAAGTTTCTGAATTTAAATTCAACGCAGTTAACATCTAGTGTGTTGTTGGTGTCAGAGGGGAGGTCGGGGACTCGTCGGTTACATGTGACGCCCGGTGCTCACAACATCCCGTGCCCTCCTCAATGCCCGTCCCCGGTGACCCCGTCCCCCAGCCCCGAGGCTCCTTGAGCAACCCCCCCACGCACCTGTCGCCTCCCAACAGTGGCCGTCCTGACGGGAGTATGGGGTGGGGGGTCCCACATGGTGCTGGTGTGTCTCCCTGACGCCGAGGGACGGGGAGCATCTTCCCGCGTGCCTGGGCCCCGTGTGGTTGACTGGCTCCTCGGCTGTGAGGACGCCTGTGATCCCAGTTAGGCCCCACAGCTCACGTGTGCCTCCGCGTCCCTTGCTGTTGGAGACGTGGTGACCCAGGGCGGCTGCGGCCGAGGCCACCGAGGCTGCTGCCCGTGTCTCCTCTGGGTGTTGGTGGATTCCTGCCTCATTTAGGTCCTCCGGCCGTTCCGAGTCTACCTCTGTGTCTGGTGAGGGAAGTGGCCCAGTTCCATCTCCTGCACGAGGCTGTCCAGGTTCCCAGCTTCATTTGGGGAAGAGACATTCTTCTTTATAAAAGAAAAGTCGTTTCCTGCCCGTCGTGGGTGCTGTGGGCTGCCCCCTGCCCCCGTGGCCCTGTCCCCCCGCGCCTCGGGCTTGACTCTCAGGGGACAGTGAGGGGAGAGGCGCGTCCTCGGCCTGCACTCGGGCGTCCCAGCGACGGCCGCCTCCCCCCGAGCCCCGCCCCTGCTTTTCTGCCTTTGTGGCCACAGCGTCGTGTTGAACCTTCGGCCCCACTGGACATGGAGCCACCAAAGGGGCCCAGGTCTCCGTCCTGCCTCAGGGGAGCACTTTCGTTCCCTTAACAGCACCCCCGTGTGTTCGCGTCGACCCACCAGGGCCCTTCGGGGGGACGGCGCCGGGAGAAGGTGGACCTGTCCTCTGGAGCTTGGGCCTGGAAGGAGCCCCGGGGCCTGCGGGCGTCTGCACGAGTGCCTCCTGCTGCCCGGAGGAGGGAGGACCCTCACGGTGCTGGGGGAGCCGGGGCGTTGGGGACCTGGTCTCAGGTGTGGCCTCCCTGCAGCTCTCACCCCTCAGTGCGCTCTCGAGAGGACGTGAAGCCAGGGCCCGAGGGGTCCTCACTCTGTGCACGGAAGCCTCGCGCCAAGATGAAGGGTCTGCTCTCCCCGGAAGCCTGGGCTTCCACGTGAGGTCCCTCGGCCCTGCTGCCCCTCGGTCCCGGGCCTCCCCTGACCCCCACCCTCGGTGCTCCCAGGACCCTGGGAGAGAAGCATTTCCAACTGCCCTGAGGCCAGTGCAGGGTCGCTGAGGGCCCCTCTGGCCAGTGCAGGTCACGGAGGGTTCCTGAGGCCAGTGGAGGTCATGGAGGGTCCCTGAGGTCAGTGCAGCGTCACTGAGGGCCCCTGAGGTCAGAACAGGTCATGGAGGCCCCTCTGGCCAGTGCAGGGTCGCTGAGGGCCCCTCTGGCCAGTGCAGGTCACGGAGGGTCCCTGAGGCCAGTGGAAGTCATGGAGGGTCCCTGAGGTCAGTGGAGATCATGGAGGGTCCCTGAGGTCAGTGCAGGGTTGCTGAGGGCCCCTGAGGCCAGAACAGGTCACGGAGGCCCCTCTGGCCAGTGCAGGTCACAGAGGGCTCCTGAGGCCAGTGCAGGTCACGGGAGCCCCTGAGGTCAGTGCGGGTCATGGAGGGCTCCTGAGGTAGGAATAGGGTCGCTGAGGACCCCTGAGGCCAGTGCAGGTCACGGGGGCCCCTGAGGCCACTGAAGGTCATGGAGGGCCCCTGAGGCCAGTGCAGGTCACGGAGGACCCCTGACGCCAGTGCAGGTCACGGGGCCCCTGAGGCCAGTGCAGGTCACGGGGGCCCCTGAGGCCAGTGCAGGTGGGAGGAGTGGAACCCGGAAGCCGCCCAGAGCCCCCGACGCCCAGAGCCAAACAGGCCGCCCGCCCCCGTGGCCCCCGGCGCCCCTCGGCCGTTCAACATGCGCTGCGCGGTCCTGAGGGCAGGAGCCCTGGAAAAGTCGACTCGCAGCTGCGCGGCCGGGGGTTCCGGGCTCGGGGGAGGAGTGCGCGGGGTGCTCCTGGAGCGGGATCCCGAGCCCTGCACCCCGCGCCCGTGCGTGTGCTGACTGCCCGGAAACCCTGGACCTGACGGCTCAGGCGGGCGGGGCACCGTCTCCCAGACCGCGGGCAGCGCCCCGATAGAGGGGACGCCGGGCAGGGAACCCGCAGGTGAGCGGAAGGGCCACGGGAGCGGGAGGAGGAGGGTGGCGGCGCCTCAAGGGTCCCTGGGTGCTTGCTGATGGCTCCTCGGGTTCTAACACGCGTGGGGCCTTCCTCGAGCCTCTCCCGGGGCGGCCGGCGGCCGTGGGGCTGCCCAGGGCAGGTGTCCCGGGGACCGTCCTGCAGACGCGTGACCGGCGCTCCCAAGCCCGAGGAGTTGGGAGGCCCAGGAGGACGGGGACCCCGTCGACCCGAGGTCAGGCACCCCACGGGACCCCGCAAGGGGCCTGGTAATGTCCCGGCCGTGGCCGTGAGGGAGCCGCCGGGGGACGCCGGGGCCCCCCAACCTTGCCGCCTGCCCGGAAGGCTCACGGTCTCCCGGAACAAAGAGACGTACAGAGCCTCGCCGGCAAGGCACGCGCAGGAAAGCGGCGTCCTTCCCGCGAGTCGCGGTGACAGCGCGGCCCCCACCCAGGCCGTCGAGCGCGGATCCCGGAGGACCCCGCATTTCGAAGAGCCGTAGTGTGGCCAGTTGCACCTGAAAATACGTCCCCCTCCTGGCATTCGGTGACAAGGACACGACTATTCCTTCCGCCGAGAAATCCCCGGGCCTGACGCCGTTTCCTCCTGTCGCAGCAGGAACGTCCCTCCGCGAGCAGGGTGCCTCCCTGGGTCCACGATGCCACGGGGTCTTCAGAGCAGAGGGGTCTTTGCATTCTGGCCAGACGTGGTCCCTGTCGCCGGCCCCAAAGCTGACCCTGCCCCCCCCCGCCCCTCCTGGAGGAGCCTGGCCGTGCTGGCATCTCTGAGATGTGGGGTCCCGGGCTCGGCGCCCACGGGGACACCACCTGCCACGGCCCTGCTGGGCTCCCGGGGCTGCACGCGGGGTCAGGACGGGGGTACTGGGGTTCGGCTCCTGCCGTGACCCCACATGCCCCAGGGCTTCCAGAATCTTGTCCTCACGTCATCAGATGTCCCCTGAAGGACCAGAGGTGCAGGGCCGTCACCCCTAAGTCACAGATGACAAAGCCCGGATCGGGGGCCGGGGGTCCCTGCGTGTCCCTGCATGTCTGGGACCCCAGGGCCTCACGAGCTGCCCCCGAGCTGGTGGCCCCAGGCCCAGAGGCAGCTCGGCCTAGACCCTGCTGTGGACGTGCCCGCACACCCCGTCCCCGACTGTCCTCTAGAGGCTGCTGGGCTCTGCGCACCTGCCCACCCGCCCCTCCACCTGGTCCAAACCCCACTCACCTGGGCGTTGGCAGCACCCCTACCTGGACCAGGTACGCTCTGGCCCTGCCCGCCGGCCGTCGGGCCTCCACCAGCTCGGGGTCCCCAGGCCCTCCCAGTGGCTGGCCCTGCCCTGCTGAGGACACACCCCAGGGTCTCCGGTGGCCCTGGCCTGGCGATCGGCTCCATGGATTCACAGACCTCCTCCTTCCCAGGCTCTCTCCTTTCGGCCTCAGGACATTTGCACGTGCTGTCTACCCCCCCACCCCCGTTCTTCCCCTGGACCCCAGCCCCGGGGTCTCCCCGGCCTTCCTCCTGCTCTTACACTGTCCTGCACGGCGCCCAGCAGCACCCCTCTGGGCCTGCAGCAGGTGACCGGGTCCCCCTCCCTCTGTCACTTCCACCCCCCTACAGCGTGTCCTGCGGGGGCAGCTCCCCGTGTTTCTCCCCCTACACCCCATCCCCAGCGTGTAGCGCGGCGCCTGCATGCGGCAGGGGCTTCACCCCTGGGTGAACATGGTGCCGCGGAGCTTGACCCCTGAATCCGTGAGCTCCCTGGTAGCTGCGTGCAAGAGGCCAGCTGGGAGGGGGCTGCCCTGCAGCAGGGGCGTCCGGGGGGCGGCCGAGGGAGGACATGACCCGGGCTTGGGGGAGGGGTTCTGAGTCAGGCCGGTGGGGGGAGGCGGGGGGTCCTGGTCGGGGCTGGGTCACGGGGGCCGGGGCCGGGGCGCGGCGGCCGTTAGCATCTCTGGGGCCCGATGCCGTGTTCATTGTTCGTGATGTTGGAGCCAAAAGAGGAACTGCTGAGACCTGGGAAGGACGAGCGGCCGGAAAGGAGGGACCGCGCGGCCGTCCACGCAGGGCCCACGGCCACGCCCGCGCCTCCAGCCGTCCTGCGCGGCTCTGGCTCTGGCAGGACAGGTCCCGGCCCCCCACCCGCTGGGCGGCAGGGGTCAGACGGGCACGGCCCCGCGGTGGGGTGCTGGCCCCGGCGGGCGGACTGGGCGGCTTGCGGGCAACGACTTGCCTGCGCCGTGTCCCCCCGACGCCCGGGCCGCCAGCCGGAGGAGGGGTCCTCGGCGGGGCTGGAGAACAAAAGCGCCTGTGTGCCGTCCTGGGGCCCGGCCCGCGGAGGACAGAGCGGCTTTCAGCACCAGCTCCGCTCCCCCGCGCTCACGGGCAGCGCAGGGCCCCGGGGCAGGTCGGGGTGACGCAGGCCTGTGATTCAGAAATAGCCACGAGGACGCCGGGCCGCGCATCTGGGGGGCTGGGGCGTCTCTAACCTGAGCTCTGCCTCAGGGCAAACACCGCGGCCTCTGGGGGGCTCCTCGGAGACCCCGGGCGGCTGGAGGCAGGTGTCAGCTCAGGGCACCGCCTGCTGGGTGCAGGGCGGGGGGACTCGGGCGGCGGGGCCGGGAGGACCACGGGAGGCAGCAGGCCACGCCCTGGGGGCACCGGGAGGGACCACGGGTGGGGGGCACAGGTCGCCTACAGCCTGTGGGACCCACAGCCCGCTGGGACCACTGTACCCCCTCCCCATCCTCCCTCCCCCCTCTCCCATCATCCCTCCTCCTTCTCCCCATCCTTCCTCCTTCCTCCCCACCATCCTCCCCCACCCTAATCCCTCCCCCCTCTCCCCATCCTCCCTCCTCCTTCTCTCCCTCTCCCCATCCTCCCTCCTCCTTCTCTCCATCATCCCTCCCCCTCCCCATCCTCCCTCCTCCCTCCTCTCATACCCCAGCCGTCCATCAGAGAACCATGATCCGGATCTCCCTAGTCCTTCTGAATCTGACCACCCTGCCCCTCCCACCCCCTCACCCCGGCCCATGCCCCGGCCCCTTTCTCCTGAGCCATGTCCACCTGGCCAGTTCCTCCCTGGCTCCTCCTCCACTGGCGAGCAGATGCTCAGACCCTCAGAAGGTTCCCCTCCACTCGGAGGAAGCCTGCAAAGCCCCCAGATCCTGCTTCCAGGTCCTATGACTCCCGAGCCCCAACACCCGGGAGCACAGCCCTGGGATCCGGCCTTTGCTGTCCAGTGCCAGGCTGACGCCCGGTGTCTGCAGGGATGGTCCCTGGGCCCTGTGTCTGCTGCCCAGGCGCTGCCCTCTCCCTGCTTGGACCTGGATGGTGGTACCCCCCTGCTGTCTGCGACTGAAACCCCGCTGGCAGGCCCCCGGTCACGCCGTCCCTGGCCCCTGGGACAGTGCGCGATGGCAGCGGTGGAACCCATGAATGAGAGCCGTCTGGGAAGGAGGAGGGTGGGATGGGGCTGGTTTCTGAGGAGCCCGGTGAGGGCCGCCCAGGGGCAGGCGGTGCAGACCCAAGGGCCACATCACCCTGCAGACAGGGTAGGAGCGGGTGGGACCAACGCAGGCCCAGCACCACCCCCCAACCCTACAGCCAAGGGGAAGAATGTGTGAAATGTTCCTACAAAAGCAGGTGAGAAGGCACTGGGCACCCCAGGGCGCCCGACTGACACCGGCCTGCCAGGAACAAGCGTGGGCAGCCTGGGACCCTGGGTCCCTGCCCTGGGCCTGCCGGGACCCCTTTGGTAGCTGGGGAGGAGATCGTGTAACTCAGACCACCTCCCTGCGGGCGGGGGACGGGGTGGGCCTGATGCTCGGGGCTTCCCACGCCGTGTCCCCCTTCAGTGGTCGCCCCGGAAAGACGGAACACGTGCAAGGCCAGCTCCTCACCAACAGCGGCCTCTATTTCACTCCCACTGAAACCCTTGCTGAGCACCTACTGTATGCCCGGCTCCAGGACATACAGGGACCTACGGGGAGGGACCCCGCCACGTGCAGCTGCAGGCTGAGGGGCTTCCAGGGGCAGGGCTGTGGCCGCGCTGCTCACGTTACGAGGCAGTGGTTAAAGGGATCTCACATGGCGAGATCTCCCCGCTCTGACGGCCGAGTGACACCCGGGGTGCACAGGGACCACGTCTCCTCCCTCCAGCATCTGTCCGTGGACGTCGAGGCTCCTCCCGCAGCGCGGCCCCCGTGGACACGGCGGCTGGGAACACGGGGGTGCAGGTGCCCCTGCAGCTCACCGCCTCTGGGCTGCGGGGTCGGTACCCAGCAGTGCAATTGCGGGGTCAGAGGGCAGCTCCGTGTCCGGCTCCTCAAGGCCACCCCCATCCCCCCGTCTGCACCTGTCACCTCCCGACGGTGGCCGTCCTGACGGGCGTGCGGGGGAGGGGGGTCCCACGTGGTGCTGGTGTGTGTTTAAGTGATGTGGAGCGTTTTCTCAAGTGCCTGGTGGCCATCTGTGTCATCATATGGTTTCACTCGTGTGTGGAATTTAAGAAACAAAACTGAGGATCAAAACCGAGGGGAAGGGAGGGAAGAGTAAAACAAGATGAAATCAGAGAGGGACAAACTCTAAGAGACTCTTAATCACAGGAAACAGACTGAGACTGAGGGTCGCTGGAGAGGCAGGGGGTGGGGGACGGGGAACCGGGGGACGGGCGTGATGGAGGCACCTGATGCCATGAGCACGACTCATGAATCCCCGACCTCTACCTCTGAAATACGCTTTATGTTAATTAATCGAATTAAATAACATACAATGTTAATTGAATTTAAATTAAAAAGGTTTTTTTTAAAGATTTTATTTATTTATTCATGAGAGACACAGGCAGAGGGAGAAGCAGGCTCCACGCAGGGAGCCCGACGTGGGACTCGATCCCAGGACCCCGGGGTCACGCCCTGGGCCGAAGGCGGCTCTAAACCGCTGAGCCACCCGGACGTCCCAAAATAACACGTTTTTCCAGGGCATCTGCGAAGAACAGCATGACGGAGCAGAGGGCACTGGACACCATGAGAGCACACGCAGCGGCTCCCGCACCTTCACTCCCGTCGGGGCTGCGAGGGAGGGACCGGGTGGGACCTGACCTTCAGCGTGGAGCCTGCACAGGGACGCTGACTCTCCAGTCCGAGCAGAAAGCTTCAGCGCAATTTGCATCGTGGAGAGGCCTGGTGGGCGCCCGGAACCCCGATGTGGCCCGAGCCGTCGGCACCCCGTCCCCGGCAGCGGCACCTGGCCCAGGTGAGGCTCACGTTCGCGGGCACATCCCCGGCGGAGCCAGGGGCGCTTCTCCCCGGTGTGATCTCTGCCGAATCGCACGAGGCACTGACGCCCGCGAGGGTGTGAGGGGCACCGCGTGGCACCCCCGGATCCCGACCGCCCTGGGATTTCTTCCCACGGTGCCAGGCACTGCACACAGGGGCCGGGCGCTGTAGGACGAGGTCCGGATGGGCCTCGCGGGGCTGGCCGAGCAGAGCCTGGGGCTGGTGAGAGCGGGGCTCCCGGGCTCACTGAGGACGAGCCCGCGGCGTCCCCCCGGCTCTCCGGGGACCTTGCACTGGGGCCTCGGCCGTCTTGGGGGGGCAAGGCCATTGCCGCAGCTGCTCTCCGCCCAGCCGCCGCTCAGGCTTCGTCCTAACGGGCTCCTGGTGGTGCCGGGGGCACTGGGCCGGGGACCCTAGGGCCACCCAGGGGCTCCGCCCAGGGCAGGGAGGCAAGGCCTTCGGGCCTGTCTCCCCGCGCATCCCGGGTCTGCCACCCGCAGCGAGCAGGGAGGCGGCAGGTGGCCGCCCTGGGGTCCACCAACCACGACACAGGCCAGCCGGGCACGGGGCTCCAAGGCAGCCCGGCCTCCCTGCTCGCCCGCCGCTGCGTTTGCTCACTCGACCCTGAATGCCATCGGCACAAGCCCTCGGCGGGGAAAAGTCACTTAAAATCTGGTCCTGGCCTCACGCTTCTAGCATCTGCTCGTTCACCCAATTCCCGCTGAAGGCGACCAGGAAACACAGGGTGGCTCAGGGCAGGTGTGTGTCCTCCTGGGGACACACGGGACGGAGCCGGGTCCACGCGGTCGCTGCACGGCTGAGCGGGGAGGAAGCACAGGTCCGCGGGCCTCAGGAGACATCTTGCTGGGCATTGTCCCCCCGGTGCGTGACTTGCTGCAAAGTGATATTTTTGAACTATTAAAATACACATATTTTTGGGTCTAACCCAGGTGCTCCGGTAAGAGTGTCTAAAAATAAACCAGAATCCCTGGCTCCCATGGCCGAGTCCCCACACACCAGTGACTCAGCCGCGACTGGGAGCTTCATCATATAAGGATGTGGACGGCCGGCTCTGCTCCCCGCTTCTCTCCCAAGGCCCCAAGGCCGAGGTGTCGGTCGGATTCATTGAAACCTTGGGAGAGCGTCATTGGGGACAGGAGAAAGTCGGGCCCCAGGGAGACGTGGGCTCGGGCCAGCAGGGCCTCTGCACCCTTGGGTCGGCTGCAGGCGGGGTGGCGGGCGGCCCGCGGGCTGGGAACGGCAACTCGCTGCTGAGGGGCCTTATAAGGAGCTCCCGGGGCCTCCGCACGGGCTCCCAGAATAGCTCCCGGCTCGGCCTTCCGACGGGCCGGCGCCAGGGCCCCGAGGAGAGCACCGGGGCGGCCAGCCGGAGGGGTCAGGCCCACACTCCGCCTGGCTTCCTTCCTCCCCACCCGGCCGGGCTCCCGGGTGGCTGCAGGGGGCGGGGAGGGGGCGGCGAGGCCCTGGGACCCCCCCCCGCCCTGCCCACCCCCTGCCAGCCCAGGCTTCTGCGCTCTCTGGCCGCCTGGCAAAGCCCACTTATCCTTTTAAATGTGTACAACGAAACACGAGGGTGATAAGCCAGTTACATTGACATTCAGAAATAAAACACTCCTGGGGGCGCCCGGGTGGCTCGTCGGTGAAGCGTCTGCCCCTGGCTCAGGTCGTGATCTCGGGGTCCTGGGATCGAGTCCTGCATCGGGCTCCCTGCTCAGCGGGGAGTGTGCTTCTCCCTCTACACCTCCCCCCTGCACGCTCTCTCTCTCTTTCTCTCTGTCAAATAAATAAACTCTTTTTAAGAAGAAATACAGACAGAAGGAAAGAAGGAAAGAAAGAAAGGAAGGAAGGAAGGAAATCCCTCTCCCCCTCACTGGAACGCCTGTGCTGCTCTGTCGAGGCACCAAGTAGCAACACCCTCCCTCCTGGGGACGGCCAGCGTCTGGTGCTCTCTGACCTGCGCCTGACTCACCGGTGAGTCATCTAAAGCCCTGACCCCGGGGAAGGCTGCTCAGTGCCCAGGCCCTGCAGGACGGCTGGCCCCCTCCTGTCCAGATGGCCCCGGAGAACTGCCAGGGGTGCACAGGCTCCCTCTAAGGGACCCAGAGCCTGTGCTGGGCCAGAGAGATGCAGGAGAGGGGCTGAGGGGTGGCAGGGGTGAGGCCTGACAGGGTAGGGTGATGGGGGAGAGGGGACAGGGTGAGCCGTGAGGGGGCAGGGATGAGGGGCTGAGATGGGAACAGGGGTGAGGGTGGAAGGGGGCCTGAAAGCCAGTCTCTTCGCCCGGGCCCCATCTGCCCCCCTTTGAACCCCCCCAGGCTGACCAGGGCCCAAGCCCGGAAGGGAGCCTCCCCCGCCTCCCGGAGCCTCCCCCTGCCCGTCCCGTGGGGCCCCCAGCAGACCCCATGCTGTTCCCTCCCGGCACGCTCCCCGAGGGAGGGTTGACCCCGAGGGACAGCCCCGCTCCTCACACTGCTGGGCAGCAGGTGGCAGAGAGCAGGACACCTGCCTGGAGACGGTGTGTGGTGTAGAGGGTCCCAGGGGTGCCCCAGTAGTGACCCCCGGGCAGGGGTGGGCACTGCACACCCCTACACCTGCCTCCCCATTTGGTCCTCCTCCCTGATTGGTCGTCCTCCACCCCAGATCCTCCTCCAGCTCTGGTCGTCCTCCACCCCAGGTCCTCCTCCCTACCTGGTCCTCCTCCCTACCTGGTCCTCCTCTTCACCTGGTCCTCCTCCACCCCTTGTCCTCCTCTACTCCAGGTCCTCCTCCCCACCTGGTCCTCCTCCAGCTCTGGTCCTCCTCCACTCCAGGTCCTCCTCCACCCCAGGTCCTCCTCCAGCTCTGGTCATCCTCCACCCCAGGTCCTCCTCCCCACCTGGCCCTCCTTCCCACCTGGCCTTCCTCCCCACTTGGTCCCCCTCCCCACCTGGTCCTCCTCCACCCCTGGTCCTCCTCCACCCCTAGTCGTCCTCCCCACCTGGTCCTCCTCCACCCCTAGTCCTCCTCCCCACCTGGTCCTCCTCCACCCCTGGTCCTCCTCTACTCCAGATCCTCCTCCAGCTCTGGTTGTCCTCTACCCCAGGTCCTCCTCCCCACCTGGTCCTCCTCCCCACCTGGCCCTCCTCCCCACCTGGTCCTCCTCCCCACCTGGTCCTCCTCCACCCCTGGTCCTCCTCTACTCCAGGTCCTCC
This sequence comes from Vulpes vulpes, assembly GCF_048418805.1. Classification (NCBI taxonomy): domain Eukaryota; kingdom Metazoa; phylum Chordata; class Mammalia; order Carnivora; family Canidae; genus Vulpes; species Vulpes vulpes. The sequence continues at coordinate 1,218,211 of NC_132794.1, forward strand.
TCCAGCTCTGGTCGTCCTCTACCCCAGGTCCTCCTCCCCACCTGGCCCTCCTTCCCACCTGGCCCTCCTCCCCACCTGGTCCTCCTCTCCACCTGGTCCTCCTCCACCCCTTGTCCTCCTCCACCTCAGGTCCTCCTCCCCACCTGGTCCTCCTCCTCCACCCCAGGTCCTCTTCCACCCCTGGTCCTCCTCCCTGCCCGGTCCCCCTCCACGCTTAGCCCCTACCCTTCCATAGGCCATAGGCTGGCTGTGTGCTCAGAAGGCTGGTGGGACCCAGGGAGGAGCTTGGGGAGGAGGTGCAGGGCTGCCCCACCATGGTGAAGCCGCCCTGACACCCCGAGCACCTGGAGCGCAGCTGTGACCCCCCAGGGAGTGCCTCAGGCAGGAGGGGGGTCACCCGGCCTGGGTGCCCAGGGCCACTGCATGCAGGCAGAGCTGCCGAGGCTGGGGAAGCTCCAGGACGTCATGGTGGGTGGGGATCTGGGTGAGACACAAGACCATGTGCGGGAAGGCAGGTGCCGGGGGAGGACCTGAGGAGGCCCCAACACCCCGGGTGCCCAAGGGCTGGGTCCCCGAGAGCCCTGGGCAGCCGGGACAGGCCCCCAGGCGGGCCCAGCGGCCACTGTGGGTGATGAGGAGGGCCACCCTGGCCTTGGAAGGAGCCTGGGGTATGGGGACATCCCTGGGGTCGGGGGAGGCAGCTGCTGCCATCTCAAACGTGAGGAATGCTCGACTTCATGCAAGGACCTCCTCGGAGCTTTTAAGAGGGAAGAGGTACGGGGCCCCCCAGGGGGCCAACACGGGGCATTACCGAGCCCAGCATATTCCGGGTCTGGTGCCGGGGGGTGGCTAAGCCTGCAAAACCAGCCCAGTGACAGCACACACTGGGGCGGCATCCCCTGGAGGGCCGTGGGGACCCCCTGCCCCTGAGGCTCCTGGGACCGGCCCCTCCCGTGGGCGCCTCCGGGGGCACCTGGGCTCCCTGTCTTCTCCTGGCCTCTGCAACTGGGGGACCTGGAGGCCCCGGATAGACAGTCCGGCCGGGGACACAGCCAGCCACCGCGGGTCCCAACACACAAGTGGCATCCAGGCCTAACGGGGTCCCCCTGGGCCCACAGAATCCCTGCCCCTGCAGCAGGGAGAGCGCGTCCCTCGCCCCGTCCATGGTGGTTTCCCACTCCCTCCTCCTCAAAATCAGGTTCTCAGGGTCCCAGGCCCCACCAAGCCGAGCAAGAGGCATTTCCGGTCCCACCTGCGTGCCGCCTGCCCCGGAGCTGGAGGAGCAGTGCTCTGGTGGCGGGTGACTCACGGCACCGAACAGCAGAAGGTGGCCCCGCAGGCAGGCTGTGGCCCCCGTGGGCGCCAGGCGGGATCGCAGCCTCCGGCCCCCAGACCTGCCGTCGGGCCGAGCACTTGAACAGGAGTCCTGCGGCTCCCGCTCCGGGGCTGGACATCCATGGGAGCTCCGGTGCCAACCTCGCGGCGTGTGCCAGCATTTTCCGGAGACTGCAGGCTCGGAGGCACGCCGGGACCGGAGCACATGTCAAGGCACGCGTGTGGCCCCACCCGCTCCGGCGTGGGTGGGGCAGGCACCCGGTTCCGGCTGCGCCCAGGGGTGCGGAGGCCGCTCAGAGCAGCTCTAGGGCTGCTGCGACCCCGCCCCAGGCCACGTGGCTGGCTCCACTCGCACCCCGGGGCTGGGAACGGTTTTAGGGTAAATCAGGAGGACAGGGCGCCCGGGCGGCTCAGTCGGTCAAGCGCCGACCCTCGGGTTTGCTCAGGTCTCGATCTCGGGGTCTTGGGACCGAGCCCCACACCGGGCCCTGCGCGCAGCCTGGAGTCTGCTGGACGTTCTCCTCCTCCCTCTGCCCGTCCCACCTGGGCGCTCTTTCTCGCTCTCAAATAAATAAATAAAAATCTTTAAACATAAAAATAAAAATAAAACAAAATCACGAGGACCGGGGCAGGCGGAGAGGTTGCAGAGGCCGGACGCTGGCGCAGGCAGGGAGACCCCCACCGCGGGCAGCAGAGCGGGGGCAGGGGACCCCACGGGGCACGGCCCCCGCCGCACCCTTGCGGGATCACGGCTTCCACTTCCCTGGAAGTTCCCCAGGCTGCAGGCTCCGCAGCCTCCCGTCTGCCACCTGCCTTCTCACTCGGAGCACAGGCTGTGCTGCCATAAAAATCTTAACTTTTGCCACTTTCCATTCACCCCGCAGCTCCCCGGTGCCCCGGTCGTTCCCGATCACAGTCCAAACCACAGCCGCCCGCCTCCCCTCGTGCAGGTCCCACCCGGGGACTCCTCTGGGTGCAGGTGCGGGCGAAGGCCGGCTGGGCTCCCCCCCCAGCTCCTGCACCGCGCCCCCGCCTCCCGGGTGCCCCTGGGACCTGAAAACCCTTTTATTCACTCTGCTTACGCGTCCTCATGCCTCTTCAGGCAGCTCTTCCTCCTTAGCTCCTTTGTTTTGTCCTGTCGTATTTGGGGACGGCAGACAGAGGGGGACGGTGACTCCTAACCAGACTCTGCGCTGAGCACGAAGCCCGACCAGAAGCTCCGTCCTGCGACCCTGAGATCATGACCTGAGCGGAACTGAGAGTCGGACGCTCCCCCGACGGAGTCCCCCGGGCGCCCCCTTTAATTATTTTTGTAATAGACTTGTTTAGGGAAGTTTAGGTTCGCGGCAAAACCGAGCTGAAAGTACAGAGGTTTCCCGCTTACCCCGCAGGCCCCCCTCCCCACCCTGCGCCCGTCCAGCCCCCCGAGGCCCCCACTACCACATCCCACACCCGCGCTGCGCGTGTGACCCCGGGTGAACCCGCACCCACACGTCGTCATCACCCGGGGCCCGCGAGGGACGTGAGGTCGGCGGGGGCCGGGGTACGACGCGCCCAGCACTGCGGCCCCTCACGGGTGCTGGCCCTGGGAGTCCTCCTCCCCACCCCCGGCCCCCCAGCCTGCCCCGTCCCCCCGGCTGTGCCTGCCCCAGACCGTCGCCCGGTGCGCAGCCCCCCCGCCCTGGCTGCCGTCGCCGGGTCACCCACGTCTTCGTCGCCGTCTCCCGACGGCCTGGGACACGGAGCAGCCTTCCTGATCTGCCCCCTGTGTGTCTGTGCAGGTCTCCCGTCCGCTCTTAAACACGTTGTTAGGTCGTGTTGTTGAGTGTTCAGGGATCTTTATGTATTGTAGGCGCCGTCCTCGATCAGCTGTGTCTTTTGCAAATATTTGCTGCTGGTCGGTGCTTGTCCTCTCACCCTCCTGACTTTCACAGGACAAGGTCCAGCCGGCCAGTTGTTTGTCTCCTGGATTGGACCCGTGGTGCCGGGTCTACAGGGTCATCCTCCCGTCCAGGGTCACCGGGGATTTCTCCTGTGTCGTCTTCTGGAAGTGTCATAGTTTCGCATCCTACACCGCGTCCGTGACCCCTTGTGAGCCAGTCGAGAGGAGCATAAGGTCCGTGTCCACGTTCCCCCTGCGTGTGGACGTCCAGTTGTCCAGCGCCGCCTGCGGAGGGCACGGCCTTCGCCCCGTGGGTGGCCTCGCTCCTTTGTCAAGGATCCGTCGGGGGCGTTCGTGTGGCTGTTTCTGGGCTCTCCCTCCTGTTCCGTCCACCTGCTGGCCTGTCCCGCCCCCACCCAGGGCCACACGGTCCTGATCGCGGCCGCCCTACAGCGAGTGCTGGGGCCGCGGAGTGTCGTCCTCCGACTTCGCTCTCCCTCAGCATCACATCGGCTTTCTTAGTGATATTTGGGGAACTGCTTTGTTTCCTCTTACTATTTCTAATCGTCAGGGTCCAACAGAAATCTTGGGAATTTGGCTCAGATCACCTTTCACGTATGTGTCGGCGTGGGGAGAGTTGGTTCTTCGAGGTTTGGAGTCCCGGGATGTGTTCTCGCCCGCCTTGCGACAGGAAGGGTAGCCGGGGTTCTGCAGAACCGACTTCGGAGGGGCCCGGGCCCGTGTGCTGAGCGGACCCCCCACCCCGAGGCGCAGACGGCTCAGGACTGGCAGGGCCATGAGGGGAGGCCCATGCTCTGCTCCGTCTCCACCCGGGTGCAGGGGGAGCGGCCAGCAGGGCCTCTATAGGGTCTGGACCCTGAGGCTGGGACCACGAACCCAAGGGGAGCACGGCCGGGCGGGAGTGGGGGCTGGTGCTAGGAGGGGCCGGTGTGCAAGGCCCCCCGGTCTCTGGCGACTCCGAGGCGCTGGTGGTCTGTGCAGCCCCAGGGCGGCCCCGGGCGGCTCCAGGGGCCGCGGCTCAGGTCGCAGGAGCCGGTGCCGGGGGGCCGTCCCACCCGCCCTCCGCTTTGTAGCTTCACCTCTGTCTCGGCCGCAAGCCAGCGATTCCACGGCCGGCCAAGCCGCCCGTAGACATCTATTTATTTTGGCAGAAAGGATTTTTCGGGAATTGAGAAGTGGACACAACTGTTTAGTCTTCTGGATTCCTGCCGGCTCTGGGAAGGGCTGGGGCGCCCAGCCGTGGATCGGTAAGCGGGCCGCTGGGGAGGGAGCCCCGGTGCACGGGCACACGCGCCCCGTGCAGGACTCACTTCCCCTCGGGAGCACTCACCCGGCTCCGCTAGCAGGCAGCACCCAGGAAGCCAGCGGCCCGGCCAGCTTCAGCCACCCTGGGCATCCTGACGCGACCGAGCACACCGTCAGCCTGGAGTGACCTCCCCACTCACCTCCACCTCCTGTGAACCTGCCCACATGCATTTGCACGAGCAGGTGTGCGCAGGCGTCTACGTGCACGGGCACATGTGTGTGTGCACCCGTGCATGTGCCTATGCATGTGTGGGGTTTGCAGGCCCGCACGTGTGCATGCGTGTGCACATGTGTGTGCACGTGTGTTCCTGCACCTGCTCCATTGCCCCGCAGCCCGCTGGGGACAGCCCCTGCAGTCCCTGCCCAGGGCCGGCGTCACCATGGGCCTCGGCCTTTCTGGAGTCCGGGAGCCCCGCACACCCAGAGGCAGGCAGCCCTGTGGACGGGAGGTGCCTCAGCCGAGTCACTGACCCTCTGGGGACCTGTTTTCTCCCTGCTTGGAGGCCAAGCGGGAACGGGACCCGGTGCTGGCGGGGCAGGGACTCCGACACCGACCCCGAGCTGACAGCAGGGCGGGGTCCCAGGCCTGACCCCGGGGCCTGGAGCCCCATCCGCAGAAGTCAGGGGCCGCCTTGGTGGCAGGACCGGGCCCCCGATCCCAGGACCTCCTCCTGCCTAAACCAGCAGATGCAGCTACCAGGTCGCTCACGCGTTGTCGCTTTGTTTTACTGTTCTGGTCGGGGCGGAGAGAAAACCAGGTATGGGGGGACCTCGGGGGTCGGGCCTGGTTACCAGCAAGTAATTTCCTTGCCGAAGAGTCTGATGACTTGCCCCCGTCTGGTGAGCCTTGGTTTGCAGGAGTCGGACCGACGCAGGGCCGTCGGGGTCGAAGGCGAGGCCGTCGGGCTGCAGCGGCTGCCGCGGGAAGGAGCACAGGCGCAGCCTCGGCGCTCAGACGCCTCCCTGGGCCCAGAGGCTGCCCCTGCCCCTCCCGGCCTCCTGGACGTGTCTGGCCTCCAGTCTTCACTCTGGTGAGGGGTGAGGGCCCCGGGGCCCCCAGGACAACCCCCTCGGCTCAAGAGCCTCACTCATCCAACCAGCAAAGATACCGTCTCCTTCAAAGGTCCTTTTTCGGGCCTCCACAGCAGAGGACAAGGGCGTCCCCTACACGCCCTGCTGCTGGCAGGTCGAGGCCCTCGCAGCAGAGGGAAGGGGGTGATCGGGAGGGGAGGGGCTGGGCTGGAGGGGAGTATGCTGGTGTGGGGGGTCACCACGCAAGGTCACGGGGACGGAAGCGCAGCCAGATCCCCGGCCAGGCCCTGCCCACCACCCTCACGGCCAAGTGCTGTCTGCAGGCGACGGCAGGGCCACCAGGTCCTGAGAGCCAGGCCCCCGTGGAGCCGCCCGCGCTGGCCCCGGGGCCCTTGCATGGCATGTCATGCCCCCCCCCCGACACACGTCGGATGCTGGACAGCTCGGTGTTGCAATTCTCCAGCAATGTTTACCAGAGCGTCCTTCCGTTCCCCGGGTGCACTGTAAACACGCCGGGCCTGGCCCTCAGCTGGCTGCGTAATTGTGGTTTCGGAGCAGGGTTCCAAGGACGCGCTCGGGGCCCGTGGTTATCCAGGCCGGCGTCGGGATCCGCGCCGAGGGGAGATTGGCAGGTCTCGGGGCCCGTCCCCTGCCCGCCCTGGCAGCTGGAGCACATTCCTTCCTGCTGGCCTGATCGCATCTGGGATCCCACCCCTGGGAGCCGGGACCGACTCCACCCCTCAGGGCCCTTGGGGCGGAGCAGGACAGGGGGTGGGGGGTGGGGGTGGGGGTCAGGGTGCAGACGGGCGGGGTGACATCAGGCCTCCTGATTTCACTGGGATCGCCGCTCCGCCGGGGCCGGTGGGCCATGTGTGTGTGTGTGTGCGTGTGTGCGTGTGCAAGTGTCCTTAGGGATTACACACCCCTCACATTCCATGAAGAACACTCCATCCCTGTGTGTACCCGCCATGTGTTCCTGCACATCTGTGCATGGGTGTTACTGTGTTACTGTGTGTGTGTGCGCGTGTGCTCTTGGTCGTATTTGAGCACGTGTGTGTGCTGTTGTGTGTCTATGCGTGTACATGCATGTTCTTGGTGTATATTTGAGCACACGTGTGCATGCATGTGCCGGTGTGTGTGCTCTTGGTCATGCTTGAGCACGTGTGTGTCTATGGGTGTACATGCATGTTCTTAGTAGGTGCTTGAGCACATGTGTGTGCATGTGCCACTGTGTCTCTACACGTATGCGTGTGCATGTGTGTCTATGAGCACACGTGTCCTTGGTGCATGGGAGTATGTGTGCATGTGTGGTGCCACGTATCTGTGTGTACACACATGTGTTCCTGGCATGTGCCCATGGACGTGTCTGCATGTACTCATGTACGTGTTACCTGGTCCCACCCCTGCTCTCTGATCCTGCCCAGACCAGGTGTGCGCGTCCTGACCCGCAGGGTGATGAAGGTGGCCGGGCTGCGGCCCGCACTCAGGTCAGCAGGGTGTCAGGGCCCCTGTGCCATGAGCCGGGGCTGGGGGGCTGGGGGGCCGGGGGCCCTCGGGCCAGACGCCTCCTCCCCCGGAATGAATGGCAAATGTCAAACGCAGCCCCAAGGGAAATGGTTCCCACACCTAATCATGTCCCAAGAGAGGTCGGGAGGGGGCCGGGGCCACGTGACGGGTGAGAACAAGGCTCCTTTGTGTGCTCGGGCAGCTGTGGCTACCCTGCGCAGCTCAATGGGCCGGCTGTCTGGCCGCCTGGCCGGCCTCAGAGACCAGAGTGCCCTACTTGTCCCCCCAGCGTCTGGGGCCTCCCGTCACCCCAAGCCCTGTCCCTGGACCTGCCGGGAGTGGGGGCCACTGGCTATGGCACATTTCCAGGCCAAGAAATTCATAAATATGGTGATGTCTGGTGTTTGCTCAGAGCTGCTAGAACAATCAGAAGTGGACGATTTTAATTTGCTTGGGGTGAGGGGCCAAGCCCCAGGGTCTCAGGTGGAAGAGCAGCCTGGGATCCCTGGGGCCCGATGCCCGTGGAGCTCGGCCTGCAGCCGTCGACCTGCAAGCCCCAGAGTGGGGGAGGCCCCCAGCCTCCTTGCCCCACTCCCCTGCTACCCCCTGAGACCCGGCCAGACCCGACCGGGGGGCTGCCCAGGGACCGTGAGCTCCCCCACCTTCAGGGACCTCCGTCTCGGGGCCCAGGTTCTCCCACGCAGCAGGGAGAGACCATGGACATCGGGGCCTGAGGGGTGGCTGGGGCAGGAAGAGCCTGCAGGGCGGGGGCCGCAGACAGGCCGGGCGGTGGGTGGAGGGGCCCAGAGGGCAGGGGGTGGGCTGGTGCTGAGCGAATCCAAGTGAGCGGAGGCCACGCAGGCAGCAGGGGCCGGGGCAGGGAGGGCTTGCGGGTGGGGCAGGTGCACGGGGACAGACCCCGCCTGGCGGGCTCCGGCCGGGCAGCTTCGAGCATCAGCAGAAAGCCTGTAAGGATGGAACAGACGGCGGTCCCTCGCTCGAAATGGGCGCCAGGAGTCTGCCGACATCAGTAAATTCAATTCATAGATTGCGGAAGGGGGGGGGGGCTCTTCCTTACGGGGAAATTCCAGCTAATAAACGATGGAAATAGAAAACCACTATTAGAGGGGCGCCGGGGTGCTCGGGGGCCGAGCGGCCGGCTCCTGATCTCGGCTCAGGTCCTGAGCTCGTGGGATCGAGCCCCTGGGTCGGGCTCTGTGGTCAGCCGGGAGTCTGCTCGGGATTTTTCTCTCCCTCTGCACCGCCACCCCCCCCCCCCCCCATTCAAGCACTTTCTCTCCCTCTCTCTCTCTCTCTCTCAAATAAATAAATAAATAATCTTTTTTTTTTTTTAAAGGAAAGGAATTGTTGTGGAATAAAAATAATATTTTTGGGGGCAGCCCGGGTGGCTCAGCGGTTCAGCGCCTGCCTTCAGCCCAGGGTGTGATCCTGGGGTCCTGGGATCGAGTCCCACATCGGGCTCCCTGCATGGAGCCTGCTTCTCCCTCTGCCTGTGTCTCTGCCTCTCTCTCTCTGTGTCTCTCATGAATAAATAAATAAAATCTTAAAATATGTATATGTATATGTATATGTATATGTATATGTATATTTCAAAAGGCGGCCTCTTGCGTGGTTGGTTTGCAGAGAGCACCTCCCCCCACCCCCCGCTGATGTCGGGACATGCTCACACCTGCTGGTCTTCACAGAGAGTGGAGCCACAGGATCCCCAGGGAGATGGGGGCTGAGACCCCACGTGGGATCTCCCCCCATGGGGGGAACAGTGCGGGGAGGGGGAAGGCTGTGCCCCGGCACAGGAGGGCGGAGCCAGCAGGCAGCCACACCCACCACGCCGCCCTTGTGCCAGGGGTCAGTGCGTCGCAGCCGTGACCTCACCTGCTCCCCCCACTGATGAGGGCCCCCGAACACCCTCCCGGGCTCCAACATCACACCCTGCAGCTGGCGGCCTTCCTGCCTGACCACAAGGCCCCGGGGCCATGCCCCAAAGGCCAAGCCAGTTACCTGTGCCACGGTCCAGGGGCCACACACGAGCAGGTCCAGACTCAGGGCCACCACCCCAAGCCCCCACTGGGCCCAGCAGTTCATGGGCTGCACCGGGGTGGCCTCGGAGGCCCAGGAGGAGCCCTTAACTCACCCGATGACTGGGCTCCAGCTCCCCACTGGTCAGACACCCCCAGGGTTCCTTAAAGACCCAGCCCCCTTCCCAGAGCCCTGACCCACGATTTTGGCATGGGGTGGGGGGCAGGAGGCCGTGTAGACTCCCACTGGGAGGTGGAGGCCCATGTGGCTACCACCTTCCCTCCCTGCACGGAGGCTCCCCCATGCACCTCTCTGTCGCATCCACTGTGATGGGCTCAGGTCCAGCTGCCCACCACCCGCATGCAAGCCTGACTGGCCAGTGCCCCGCTGTCCCCGTGCCTCCCACCCGGGACCCCAACCCCCAGAGGCTGGTTCCTCCCGGCCGAGCCCCAGCGCAGGGCTCTCCACCACATGTCCCCGCGAGCCGCCCCGCTCCGGCGTCTACACCTCCCGTCACCTCGTGTGCCTGACAGCCCATCTCACGCAGCCCTGCCCTGGTCCCAGGCAGGCGGTCAGTGCGGGGCCCCCCGTGCCTCCCGGGACCCCAGGTTGTTCCCTCGCAGGTGAGACCCCAGCCTGGAACCACGGCTCCAGGGTGGAGACACCAGCTGATGGTTCACAGACATATTTTACAAAGGATTCCTATCTCGGCCAATTAGCGAATCAATTCCACATGGAGTCAAAAGTGTGACATTTTTGTGAGATCGTAGTGGTAGTTGTCGCAGGGTGTTGGATTGGACATTTGTGCCGTGGCCCCGGGGACACCATCCCTGGGGGGGGATGGGCTGGTGCTGAGCGAATCCAAGCGAATCCAGTGCAGGCTGTGCCTGCGTGGTCTCCTTGCAGGAGTCTTCCCGGCGGAGGTGAGAACAGGCTGCTGGACCCACCCCCACCCGGTCCCTGTGTCCCTGGATCGGGGGCGAGGGCTCCGCGGTGGGCTCCTCGGACATGACCCGGGCTGAGATTCATGCCCCGGCCCTCGGGGCGGCCACCACCCAAGAGAAGTCTATGAATCGGTGGGACCTTGCAGGCAACCTGACAGGGGACCCCTCAGGCGGTGTCCTGGGGACCTGGCCTGAGTCTCCGCGGGGGAATCTGAGGCCAAGGAGACTGTCTACACTGCCAGCGTATGCAGGCCTGTCCCCTAGGCCGGATGTGGCTCCCCGGGGACAGATGGCATGAAACGAGCATCTTGAATTAATCACAGGACTAACAGTGACAGCAAGTTCCAGATCCTGGCCCTAGTTTTCAAACGGCAACATGAGAAAAGTGCTCCTCCCAGACACTGGGGAGCGTGGAGCGTAAACACAAAGATGCTTTCTGACGACACCCACGGGTCCCGTGTACCTGACGCGTGGCGGAAATAGACTGCCGGTGAACCCTCTTTGTGCTAGAAAACGTGTTTCTAAGCTTAAGGCCAGAGAGGAAACCAAGAACTCAGACATGTGACTTGGTACAAAGTGTCACTACACCAAAATTTGCTATAAATGGAATTTGTAGACGAATCTGTTTAAACGCTCACATTGGATTTTAATTATAACATACGGGCCGCGAATCCAATCGACATTGCTAGGCACGCAAGGGCCTTGTTTTTAATTTTTAAAAAGTGGGGAACTGTGAAAACAGAATCGCAAGATGTAGAAAAGCAAGTGCTCTCACAGATCGCTGAGAAAGGCTCTCCCCGCCGAAAGACGGGGGTGCGGGGACACGCGACGCCCTCGGGACACGGTAGTATGTGCAAGGAGCAGGCCGTCAGTGGGTGTGCTCGGCATGGGGACATACAGTACTGGGTGCAGGCACGGGCACACGTGTGCACATGCACACGTGTGCACACACAGGCATGGGCACATGCGTGCACACGTGTGCATACAGATGCAAGCATGTACATGTGCGCACACGTACATGTACACACGTGTACACACAGGCATGTGTGTACAGGCACGTGCATCCACACACGTGTGCACACGGGCACGTGCTCATGTACAGACACATGCATGTACATGCACACTTGTGCTCACATGTACTCACATGCATGCACCTACCTGCACATGCACATGTGCACACATATAAACACGTAGACATGCACACCCACATGGGTGCAGATGCACACGCATGCACACACATCTGCTCGCAGACAAGGCTGGAAAGATGCACCCAAACTGTCCCCGCCGTGTCTGGGGTGAGCATTGTCTATGGTTTTGATTTTCTATGTTTTGCTTATCGGAGTTTTCTAAAATGAATACGTATTCTGTGATCAAAATACCTGAATAATATTTTTCAAAAATAAAAAGGAAGAAAAGAAAGCGGAAGATCATATAACAGGGCACCCTCAACCTCTCAAATGTCTATCGAAAACACAATCATGGTAAACTTTGGTGCTCTCGCCAAGAAAGTCCACAACTTCAAGCGTCCCGTGCGGGGTTTTCAATCTCCGGCCACGGCGCCCTGCCCAACAGTCCTCCCTGACCTGGGACGCGGCGCTCAGTGAGAAGGCGCGGGGCGGGGGTGTTGGGCACAAGTGTATACGGCACACGGCTCGGGATGCCCGCGTCCACGGAGCCCGCTGTGAGCTGCTGACGGCCGAGACCCAGAGAAGTGAGTGTAAGGCTTTAACTGTGAGTGTGTGTAAGCAGCACCCTCGTGTTCACGCACACGTACTTGGTAAAGATGCAGGAATCCGACCACAGCTATGCTCTTTCCTAAGCACTGCACCTCCCGTCCTCACGGGGGTACAGAGCGTCCACCTCCCGTCCTCACGGGGTACAGAGCGTCCACCTCCCGTCCTCACGGGGTACAGAGCGTCCACCTCCCGTCCTCACGGGGTACAGAGCGTCCACCTCCCGTCCTCACGGGGGTACAGAGGCTCCACCTCCCGTCCTCACGGGGTACAGAGCCTCCACCTCCTGTCCTCACAGGGTACAGAGCCTCCACCTCCTGTCCTCACAGGGTACAGAGCCTCCACCTCCCGTCCTCACGGGGCACAGAGCATCCACCTCCCGTCCTCACGGGGGTACAGAGCCTCCACCTGTCTGAAATCCCAGCAGTGATGAGTCAGTCATCAAACATGACTAATAACCCAGCACACACCCCATAGGACAGGCCCACCCTCCACCCCCTGTCTTGCTGCATGACGCCGACTTGGCCAGCCTGGGGGGGCTCTGGGGTGACACATGGCTTTGGACAGGCACTGCCCCCTGGCTGCTGGGCCGCTGCTACAGCCTCCCCGATGCAGACAACGTGGGGTCTTGGCAGGAGCTCAGGGATGCCCGAAACAGTGAGGAAGGAAGCACTCGAGATTTGGGCCTCCTGGGCCTAGACATCCCGGGGGGACCTCTGTGTGCCCCTTCATGCCAGCGTCTGTGGGGCGCACCTGCTACTTCGCACCTGCCTCCCGAGAACACCCTGCGGGAGGCACCACGGCCTCCTCCTCATGGGATGAGAAGCACTGGGGCCCCGAGAAGTTGGGTGGCATTACCATCACGGCGATGGGCAGAGCCAGAGTCACGCGGCGTGTGGCTCCGCTCCCGGGCATGCCCACGGCCCCACGCCTTGCTGCCCACCGTGCCACCCTCTCCGCGCCTGTTCTGCGCGCTCGGGGAGCTGGCCGGAGCGACCGCAGACACCAGCTGGCCTCCCCCTCGTCTGCGGGCCAGTCCCGGGGACACGAGCTGGTTCAGGGTAAGCTTCAGGCTTCCCGGAATGTCAGGAAAAGCCATCCAGCCTCCAGCCTCCGCGCAGCGGACGGTGATGGATTCCCCACTCGCCTCTGCGCCGAGGAGTTCACATCTGGCCCTGGCCAGCAGGCCCCGCTCCGTCCGCCCATGTCCGATTAGGGCGATAACTGTGTCCCTCAAGACCGGCCACAGCGGCCCGTCCACGCTCCAGGGTGTGAGGCCAGCATTCAGGGACAGTCCCTGGGGTCACATCTCGGCACCGGGTGAGGCTCGGGGACGCGGTTCCCTGCCAAGGCTGAGGCGCTTCCTCTGAGTGGGAGGGTGGTGGCTCCAGCACGTATTTGGGACAAAAGCACCTAGAAACACATCCTCAGTCTGTCTGGTGGTTTGCACGGCTGTTGTGAGGCTGAACTTTAAAGCCTCCGGTATCTCCAAGTAAATATTTTACCAGCTGCTGAGCTTCATTAGCATTCCCGGGGAAATCCCAGATCCCCACGTCTCCCCCCACCGCCCACAGGGTCCTGCTGCATCCCCTCCCCGGACAGCGCAGGTACACCTGCTGGCAGGACGGGAGCCGGCCTGCCCCTGCCCCTGCCCCACGCGGGGTCACAGTGCCGGGGCCCCTGAGAGAGAAGCCAGGCTCCTCCGGGCTGAGCTGGCGCTGTGGGCCCCGGTGCTTGGCCGACACCGTGACTCAGAACGTGGGCGCCGGCCCTGGGCAGCACTCACCACGCGTCCTGACCGCACAGAGGCCACTCCGGGCCAGCAGGTCCCCGGTGCGTGGCAGCCCCATCCCCAGGGGCCCACAGGCAGCCAGGGAGCAGGGCGCCGTCCCTCCAGCCCCATCTCCTTCACCACGTGGGGCCTGCTGGCTCCGTCCAAGCTCCGGGCGTCGGCGAGGGCAGCAAGGGGAGCTTATTCCTGCAGAAGCTGAACTCGCCTAAACCTGGATGAGGGGCAGGATCAGGACCCAACAAGGGAACAACATAGCTGAGGTCAGCGTCTGCCCCGGAGGCTGGGCGTGGGGACCCACGTGGCAGGCAAGCCCAGAGGGCCCAGTGCGGGAGCCGAGACAAGGGTCCCTGGGTGCTGTGAGGGGCAAGGAGCTTTGCACTGGGCGCACTGGAGGTGGCCATGGGGAAGGAGAACCTGTCCCCCAAATCCAATAAAATGGCAGAAATGAATGCATTTGGGGGGTGGGTGAACTCACAGGAGATGGAAACCACAGAGGTGGCCGCTGGCCGTCCGGGGGTTGGGGTGGGGTCAGGGGCAAGGCTGGAGAGCAGAGGGGAGGACAGGGAACCTGCCGACATGGAGGGCAGGGGAGGCGCCTTCTTGCCATTCGCCAGGCCCTGGGCGAGGTGCTTGCTACGGGGCCACCAGCAAGGACCGCTCAGCAAATGAGCCAGCAAGCGGCCAAAGGAACGGGACCCGAGGAGGGTGTCGGGGTGCTTGGGACGGGGCAGGGGTGCAGCGGCCCCAGGACGGCCCTGTCCTGAGATTCTGTAGGGGCACCCGCTGCAAGACTGGGGTCGGCATTCAGGGCCTGAGGCTGGAGGGGGGGATGAGCAGGCGGGAGGAGGTGAGGGGAGGAGGTGAGGGCTGCGGCCTGTGGGATAGGGCCTGACAGACAGGGAAGGGCCGGCAGGAGGGGCTGGCGGCGGAGCCTCCAGGGGAGGATTAGAGGCCTGGGGTGGGGCAGATTCCAGGCCCGGAAGGTTCCCAGGGCACTGACCACCCCCTCACTGCCCTGGCTTTCAAGGGGGTTTTTCGGAGGTTCTCATGCCCCAGGCTCTCCCAGTTCCGAGAGATGAGGATAGGAAGTTGTGGTTTGCAGTGCGCCTTCCCCGCTATGTGGTGGACATTCCTTCCCTGCGGCCTTCATGGGATTATTCCCAAAGGGCTCCAGGGATTTGGAGGGACGGGCCAGCTGCGGAAACTCTCCCCCAGATCCCGTCTGTCCTCGTTCTGAGGGTCTGTGGGCTCCCAGGAAAGTTAGCGGGCGGCGACGGAGTTAGTAGAGAGCCTGGAGCTAGACTTCTGATGAGTCGGGGTCCGCACCTCGACCTCCAGAAACTTCGTATGTTCAGAAAAACGTGCGCCTTTCTCAACTGTCCGGTCGGGTCTCTGCATGGGGTCGGCGCTAGAGACGGAGATACAGAGGATGAGAGCATGGAGGGGGGACCCCAGACTTCATTTGTCTCCCCCACGCTGGCTGTTGGCCAACACGTGAAGGCGGGTGCCCCCCTCCGAGGGGTCTGAGGAGGCTCGGAAGAGCGACCGCACATGCGCACCAGCCAGCTGGGCAATGGGCAAGCCTCCCCTGCACACGCTAGCTTCACTTGCTGTGTATCCCGTATTCGACATTGGACACAAACTCCGTTTTTTTTTTTTTAAGATTCTATATATATATATTCATGAGAGACACGGAGAGAGAGGCAGAGACACAGGCAGAGGGAGAAGCAGGCTCCCTGCAGGGAGCCTGATACGGGACCCCGGGGTCATGACCTGAGCCCAAGGCAGAGGCTCCACCACTGAGCCACCCAGGCGTCCCTCAAACCCCATCTGATTGTGAGATCGCCCCAGCATCCCATCCATGTGCTCAGGTGCTATTTTGGGCTCTGATTTTAAGCCCCTTTGGAAGTATTTGCCTAGACGTGACTATGTGGTGTGGGAGGTCCCTACTGAGATGTGCTAGGATTACAGCCCCACCTCCTTCCACAGAGCCTGCCCCCCAGCTCTGCATGCAGCTCCGTATCCCCTTCCCGCAGGAAACGGGCCCTATCGCGGGGTCTGTAAACCCCATCGGCCTCAGGCTCTCCGCCCGCAGTCCGCAGGCCCCACTGCCATCCCCGGAGACCTCGTTCAGCACCCAGCAAAGGAGACGTTCGCAGATTTTGAGCTGGTGTTAGTAGATGTAACACTGTCACGTGCCTCCCGTGATAAGCACCTTCCCCAGCACGTTCCCATCAGTTAATTAAACCCAGAGAAGGGGACATTTCTCGGAATTGCAAGTGGGTCCTACTTGAAAACGCACCCGTGTCATCATCCTGGGATGTTCAGTGACTCTGTGCCGACGTTCTGTTTCCTCTGTGCCATCTGACACCTTCTTGACCGAAGCTGGAAGACCAGGTTCTGAGCTAATCCCTGGGATACAGGTAACGTGGATAAATGTCGAGAACCCAAGTGACTCAGGAATTGGCACGATTTTGCTTTCAGGTTCTGCAGGGCAGGGCGGGCGCTCATCTGAGAGGCCACAGGGCACACTGCTGCCTGCGGCGCACAGTCCCGGCCCGGCCCTGCCACCTGCCGG